>NC_137343.1:26414649-27614649 GCF_965287045.1 Carcharhinus amblyrhynchos | reverse complement strand
ATGTTGTATTTAAGTAGGGTGGAGGAGTGAGAATGGATACACGAGGTAAGACAGCACAACAATGAGGCAGTGAAATGAACTAATACAGGAAACGTGAATCACTGTACTTTGCCAAAAACTGTAAATTACCAACCGAGAAAAGAGGTAAAAAGAGATTTCACTCACACTGCATGTACCATGCCCTCCAGATAGCATTGTTCAGTCGAATCTTGTCTCTCCATAGAAGCTTTAATCCTTTGAAATTTTTCCATTTAGGAGAAACCAATTTTCCACTAGAAACAAATGCATTAGGTTCATCATATGATTGTTTCAACAGATTAAATGATGCTACAGTTAGTATGATTTGAAATATATTAATTTAAGTGATTTGTATGTGAAACAGCAATTATCTGACAGGTGTGCCTGTCAGCCTTGCTGATCTTTGGCATTTATAAAAGATTCTAGATTCCACCATGCAAGAGTGGACGAAAGTACAGCACTGACGACAAAAATGAAAGTCATGTTACTGACAACATTGGAGTGGAGTGCAATATTGACAACAGGCAAGATGACCAGGGAAGTGGCAAGTTCTTTTATTGGTCACAGGAATGAATCCCATCTCCCAAAAAACATGTGGGTTGGGTGTCTTGTCACAGGTGAAAATAAAACACAAAAGAGGAACTGAACCTGTCCACTTCCAATTTTAACAGAGTTGGAATGGGAGATTGGCAATCCATTTCTAATTTTATAGTGAAGCAGCATGTCTTCACTTCAACAGCCATTCTATTGTTACCCACAGAACATGTGGTTTCCTGAGCCTCAGGAAATGTGCCACCTTAAAAGGGTGGAACAGGGCTGAATCGATGCAGTATATAACATAGCACAATTTCTGGGTTATGATCAGCTGGAGTGCCTCCTCCCAGTCCACAAAATACCCAACTAATCTCCTCAATTGACCAGATGTCCTCCCACCACGATAAGGAACTCTCATCTCCCCTGCCCCAGCCAAATGACCTGCCTCATTCCCCCAGTACACTTACCTGCTTCTCACACAAAAGGCTTCCAGCCATTCAATCAGGGTACCTGCAGGCAAGGACCCCACAGAAAACAATTTTGAGCAGCCGCTTAGTTAAATTCTACAGGACACCATAGTGATCAGGCCCATCAGGGACCAGGTCAAGGAGAAATCTGAAATGGTGGTCATAGGTTTGAATGGACATGAAGGTAGCCAAACGCTCATGCTTTACTTTCTCACAGTATCGCTGTAGGTATGAGATTGGGTACATCACCACTCTACTGTTCAATTTAAACAAACTATGTTGGGGTGTGGGTGGGATTTAAAAAAAAAATCAGATTTAAACCAATAAATATTTTGAACAATGCTCTTAATTAAGCTATCAAATTTCTCCCAATATTGTTCAGAATACAGGTTTTGACTGTTTTGTGGTATTTCCAGGCACAAATGATTCAGAAATTATGACATTTTGTATTTTAAGCTGTACTGCCAGCTGTTTCACAATTTGTGACTCCAGCCAAGCAGTCTGCACGTCTGCTACAACTCTACACAAAATTCTCATAGCAAAACTGCTCAACATAACTGATCAGAGATTGCAGCTTGCTGCTTTATTAGCTCAAAACAAATGGCTCCCAGAAATGGGGTTGCTGTGTGCACCCCCATTCACATTTTTGTACAATACTTTGAAGACCCTGTTTTTAAATTGAAGAAGTGACCCATTTTAATCTTGCAGCATTGGCAGAACCTGAATAAGAAATCCAATTTCCTGAGACCCAGATATGCACAGGTCCCAATTTTCATGAGATTTTTGTGATATGACTCACATGCAAGTAGACCCTCACAGGGGATAATATTGATATAATAGGCAGAGAGAGGTTTCATCCTGGCAGATTTCACTTGTTGCTCATAGCAAGAGGATGATAATTCCAATAGCGATTTGAGTGCATTTGTTACAGGAAGTTCTGCATAATCTGCAGCAGGGCAGATCAACAAGTCTTATGGGTACTCCATGTCTTTAGCCTGACAAAAAGGAGCTAAAGGGTGATTAAACGATCACAACACTTTAAGATGGAGTCAATCTAGTCAGAAATGGAATTAATGGTACAGTCTCTAATGGTAGTATAAATTGGTTTAAGAGGCAAGAAGCTGATGGCAATAACAGCAGGTGCTTCTGTAGGGCAGTACAAGATCCAGTTCTGCGAGAGCTACAGCCATTCACAAATCAATTAGTTTGTAGGACATTACTTATTGAAATATTAAAACTTTCCCGCAAGGAATAGATGGTCCAACTACTTGGAACGATACATGGCAGCTTGGCCAGACCCGTCTTTGCATCACTGGGGTACGTAGAATCTTGGCACACAGTGACACTTAGTGATTGTGTGCTGATGGTCAAGGTGAAAGATCCTGTCGAATGGTTCCCTGAGCAGACTGTCAAAGACATTTGGCAGAGTGTCTCATCACCAGAACTTTCAAACAAGCACCAAGATTGGTGGTGAGAGAGGCCCAACCATCTTTCCTCACACATCCAGAGTCTCAACCCCTTTGTATGATGACCTAGAAAGGAAGCTGTGGTGGGAGACCATTGTACACCACCTCAGAACATGCCTTTGGAAAGGAGGTCTGAAAAGAGATGCAGTAGTTTTTGTTGATGTTCATCCCGAGCAGCTCTGTACTCTACAGGTTATTCCAAGGGATGTACACCACAACTCCTTAGACAGCACCTTCCAAACCCTCGAACATTACCACGTACAGGACAACAGCAGATGCATGGGAAAACTACTATCTGCAGCCTACAAGTCATTCACCATCCTTGGTACTATACTGTCAAGTCAAAAATTCCAGAACTCCCTCTCTAAGAGCACTATGGATGTACCTACACCACAGACTGCAGCAGTTCAAAAAGTTGGTTCACCATCACCTTCTTAAGGGCGATTAAGGATGGGCAAGGAACTCTGACAACAAACCTTACATTGTGTGAATGAACTTCTTTTAAAAAGGAGATAAATATGTGGCATTTTTAACCTCAATTTCAAACCCATTGACAAAGAGGTTATTATTACTTTTTGTGACAGTATGACCTCAGCCTGTTTCTGGGTGAGCTCCCACTATCTGGCAGCTCTTCCTATCCTCTGTGAACTATCACTACACTACAGAACACCAAACTTTTTTTTAAATTTCTTCTTACAAGTCAGCATTTATTGTCTAGCTCAAGTTGCAAGTCATGGACAATTTGCTCAGTTTAAATTTTAATGGTATATTTTAGTTTTCGATAGTTTCATTTTGTGAACATTCTTGAAAACACTCCGTATTTTCGAAACTCAGCTTGAATTCAGTTAAATGGAGTGTCTGAACAAAGGAAGTTAATTGGTCGGGCTTAATCCATCTTCACATATGGTAAGACAATTATGACTGGACTTTGAGGCTATTACAACACAACACTTTAGCTCTTATGATAGTGGAATGTGTACCCGAGGACATACTTTCAGAACTATCCTTGTGTGTATAAAATGACCAATAATAAATTAACTGATCACCTTGCATGATATGAATCGGAAGTAGATTAGGTTTCAGGTAAATAAAGATAAGTGAAAACCATTCACTGGCTCATTCCTCAGTAACGTCATGACCACAGGCACGCTGTCCAATTTAAATTTCAAACATGTTTGGCAATTAACTGTCAGTTGCCATCAACTGGTGCATTCTCAATGACAATGTTTCTACCAGAATTCACTTCCCAATCAGCACTCTTTTCATACCATATGAATTTGTTATCTTCCATGAATTTTTATTCTTGCAAATGTCCTTGAGTGCAAGATGAAAAGCTTTGACAAACATCTTTTTCAGCAACACTCAGATTCTATGCGACCAAACTACTTTAATATCAGATTAATTTTAAACAAAGTTAGTTTTAGAGTTATTCCCAATATTTAAATGGTTTTATTGCTGTAACTTATTTGTTTTGCTTTCTCAATCTGCCAGCCTAATATGTTACATAACTAGCTATTTTAGGAAAGCACCATTCTTTGGGCCTATCAGCAGTCGCAAAGCCAAAACACTTAAAATATTATGTTGTTGATTTCCATACATATACATTTGTGAAGTGGGCAGAGAAACATTTTCAATAAGACTTCCAAAAGAAAATTCTTCTTCTCCACACTACTTTAGCACCACTATTTAGAAGCTTAAATAAACTAGAAAATGAGATGTGTTGCCAAAAAACTTTAGACAATACAAGTTATTCAATTACTCAACTCAATTAAACCTCTCCATAATAATATTCCTCCCTAACACCTACACTTTATTACATTAAGTAAGAGACATATAGAAATCCCATTTACAAAAAAGGAGTCTATTTTATTGAACAGACAAAATATGTAGCTGGGCGCAACATAATCCTGTCAGAGAACAAGAATAAGACCCAAATAGTTGGACACATCATTGCAAACTATGTAACAAATATTGGTAATGGTAATTACCCATAATCCATGAAGAACCAATACCATCTCTCTCCATTAGAGAGAGAGAACAAATAAATTGTCGATGAAGTAATTTTTGCACTACCAAAACACATATGCTCATACCAAACCCATAGACCATCCCAATGTCCCTACACCAACTTGCTCTGCCAATTAGTGCCCCCACACCAATCCAATACATACTACCTGAATCCACACCACAACACAAAACACCCACAAAAAATAAAAAGTCGGCAGGCAGGCAGGCACTATTTCACATCAAGCATTGGAGGTAAGGAAAAGAGCCATGCCTCCGTGAACTACCATAGCAGGTATGGGGATTGAATTTGTGCCTTTGGCATAATTCTGCACGACACTTAAAGATATCTGACCAACTGAGCTAACCAACCCCCACACAGCCATTAACCATTGTACGTATAATGGTTTTACAGCCAGTGTTTACCTTCTGACCCCTTCCTCAATTTAAAAAAAAGCCGATATTTGATATGACCTCTCTGCCTGGCAGTATCAGTTGTTTTGAACTCCATATGAGAAGCAACATGAAATTCTAAACTACGTGGCCAGGCTCAATTTAGACTATGCCAGTACAAACAGATTACTTGCAGATCAAAACAGAAGATAAAACAGTAAAAAAGCCACAAAGATTAGTTTACACTGCAGATTAAATGGTTCATTATAAATGTTTATGTGCTGGGACAGATATTTCTGGACAAAGAATAATGCATCTTGAAACACGGGAACCATGGACGATCAGAGAAATTGCCAGTTTAGTCAAAAAGAAAAAAGGATGCTTACGTAAGGTCTAAGCAACTAAAAACAGATGAAGCATTTGAAAAATACAGGGAAAGGTAGAAGAAACTCAAACAGGGAGTTAGGAGGGCAGAAAAGGATCATGAAATGTGCTTGGCAGGCAGGATTAAGCAGAATCCCAAGGCATTTTATTATGAACATGAGGGTAGCTAGAGGAAGAGTTGGTCCACTCAAGGACAAAAGGAGGGAAATTATGCGTAGAATCAAAAGGAAGTGGGAGGGATCCTTAATGAGTACTTCACACTGGTATTCACAAAGAGAGAGGCACATTGATGGTGTCTTGGAGGGGTATGTAAACCCTCTCGAGCAAGTCATCATTATGAGGGAGGAAGTGTTAAGTGTATTACAAAGCATTAAAAGGTAGGCAAATTTCCAAGGCCAAATGGCATCTATCCCAGATTACTGAGGGACACAAGAAAAAAATTGCTGCACCTCTAACAGAGATCTTTGCTTCCTCATTGGCCACAGGTGAGGTCCCAGAGATTGGAGGATAGCCAATGCTGTCCCGTTATTTAAGAAGTGTAACAAGGATAACCTGTGTAATAATAGGCCAGTGACCTTGATGTCAATGATAGTGAAATTGTTGATGATTCTTAGAGATAGTATCTATATACATTTGAAAATAAATGGTCCTTTAGTGACAGAGCATGGTTTTTTTTAAAATGAGGTCATGTCTCACTAATTTGATTGAGTTTTTTGAGAAAGTGACAAAAATGATTGACGAGGGAAAGCATTTGAAAAGGTCCCTCATGGCAGGCTGGTGCAAAAGGTTAAATCACACAGGATCAAGTGTGAACTAGCTAGGTGGAGTCAGAACTGTCTTGACCATAGAAGACAGAGTGTAGTGGTGGAAGAGTGTTTTCTGAATGCAGGTCTGTAACTAGTGGTGTTCCACAGGGATTAGTGCTAGGGCCTTTGTTCTTTGTAATGTGCATAAATGACTTGGAAGAAAATGTAACTGGTTTGATTAGCAAGTTTGCAGATGTTACCAAGATCGCTAAAGTTGCAGATAGCGATGAAGATTGTCAGAGAATACAGCAGGATAGTGACAGGCTGGAAAATTGGACAGAGAAATGGCAGATGGAATTTAATCTGGACAAATGCGAGATGGTGCATTTTGTTAGATCCAATTTAGGTGGGAGCTATAAAATAAAAGGCAGAATCATCACGAGCATAGACACAGAGATCTGGGAGTACAGGTCCACAGATGATTCTTAAAATAGCGGCAGCACAGGTGGAAAAGATGGTGAAGAAAGCATTGCCATGCTTGCCTTCATCAGCCAGGACAGAGTATAAAAGTTGGCAAATTATGTTAGTTATATAAAACATTTGTTGGGCCACAGTTGGAATGTGTGTCCAATTCTGCTCACCACACTGCCAGAGCATGGAGGCTTTGGAGGGAATACAGAAAAGGTTTACTAGGATGTCATCTGGTATGGAGGGTATTAGCAATGAGGAGAGATTGAGACAGAGGCTGAGGGGTGACCTGATAGAAGTTTTTAAAATTATGAGTGGCACAGTTATGGTGATCAGTTAGAAGTTTTCCCCCCCAGGGCAGAAATGACAATTACAAGGGGGTACAAGTTCAAAGTAAGGGGGAAAAAGGTTCAGTAAAGATGTGCAGGGAAAGGTTTTTTTTTAAACAGAGGGTGATGGGAGCCTGGAATCCACTGCCAAGTGAGGTGGTTGAGGCCGACACATTAGTGATATTTAAGGCTTATCTGGGTGGACACATGACCTATCAGGGAATAGAGGGATATAGGCGGTTGGTCTAGGTAGGATGCGATCGGCGGACCGAAGGACTGTACTGTTCTTGTTCCAGTATCAGGCCACGGCAAGGGTCTTTCCTATGAGTCCTATTTAAACTCCTCACTTCTCTCTTGCATTCAATTATTCAAATTGTCTCATCATATTTGTTCAAAAAAATATAATTTTGCAATGCAAATTGTTCACGCTAGTTCGCGCTCATCAGCAGTATAAAATACTAGGCCAAACCTAGAATTTTTTTCAAGAATGTTTTAATTTTACACTTCATTTTCCTACTTTAGCTGCTTCAATTCATTGTTAATTTTCCCCTCAATTCCTTTGTCAACCTCATTTGTTTCTCAAACTTTCCTCCTTTAGATACCTTCAAACATAATGTATTGTGCAACAATGTGAACAATAGCCATTCACAGCATCAGAAATGAGACGATGTGCCAAAATGACCTAGTTTGACAGAGATCCTTCAGAGAAGCAGAAACAGGAACAGGAGGGAAAAGGTTAGAATCAAAATTGGACACTTTAGGCAGCATCATGTCAAAGATCATGGGCTCACAACAGAAAGTAAGATGTAAGCAAAACGCATAACTAAAATCATGTCACTCGCTTTGTGCTCTTCTCCTTTGAACTTGCATTAAATGAATCTTAAAGAGCTTCCTTGCAGTCTTGCAAATTGTTTAGCTTTTAACATGCTTTCAAGCCTTTTTAGTCCATGAAAAGATGCAGAGAAGGGATTTTTTCATTGCATCAAATGGGAACTGTATTCACTGTTAGAACGTTATCTGCTCCCAAGCTTGCATGCTAAGCCACAAGTAGGAAATTATGTAAATCTACGTGGCAAACACTATTGCACAAATATGGCAGCTGCTTCTACACAAAACAGTGGTTTAGTAAAATGTAAACTTTCCCACCAGCTAGTTATTTCTTGCCATTTCAATGAATTTGTTGAAAATTAAGAACGAAGACTTACTATAATCCAAAATAAACATAAAAGACATTTCTCTTCCACAAAAGGCAATAGAAGCAGAATCTTTGGATATTTTTAAGGTAGAGTTTGACTCTCAAAAGAATGAAAGATTATCAGGGGTAGGCAGGAATGTGGGATTGAGATGACAATCAGATCTTACTGAATAGTGGAGCAGACCGAAGAAGCTGAGTGGCCTATTTCTGCTCTGAATTCATATGTTTATATGACAGCTGCAGGGTTGCTTGACCCTACTGGAAAATATTTTTACTAACTACTAGCAGTAATACTCATCATTCTGGTTTTTATCTGCTTGGAGTTCTTTGTGGGCTAGTTATAAAGTTTTCTAGCAGTAATAGCACACCATTTCACAAAAGTCAAACGTGCCTACTTAGCAGCCTTGCATTCCTTTATACTTACTTCAAAAGAGATGCAAACAAATCACAGGCATAATAGTATACATTAAAGGACTGTGTTGAGTTTAACTCAAAAAAACTGCTTTGAGCTTGGGTATCCTCAAATGAATTTATAATTCAGAAGAGTGTTTTCAAAGTATGGAAGAACCCTTCCGAATGCATTCTTGGGTATACGCCATTTCCAGAAGATAATTTCAATTCCTCAAAAGAAAAACAGTGCTGCTTGCTATCTTTACAGAGAGGTTTGACTAAAACCTCCATGCCTGACATTTTCACCTTTAGATTCTAATATTTCCTTTGTACATTTCCCATTTTTCACTCTCCATCTATTTCAGCTTATTCAAAACTACTAATAATCTATCCTGTCATAAGAGCTGCTCATTCCTTATCCTTGCTGATCTTTAATCGGTTTTAATTACCCAGTGCTTTATTTAAGTTTACAATTCTCATCTCTGCGTTTAAATTGCTCCAGACATCCACTGCTTCATCCCAGCACTGATAGCCATGATACAGTTACACAGCCTTAACACTTTAATCCAAAACTTCTCTGCCACCTGTCTTATTTGATCAGGCCTCTGGTGACTGCTACTAACCTTTCCTTTGACTTGACATTTGCTTTCTCATTTCTAAAGCACTCTGGGAAGTTTTGCTAAGGTGCTGTACAAATAGTTCAGGTTTTAATATTCAATAACAGAAACTAACAATCAACAAATCGGGAAATCTAACAATCTGGCAGACTCCCTGGGTTCTCTTGTTAATTCCCAGTTTGAAAACCCGAGATAGACAAGTGTGCAGGGACAAAATATAAAAATGGTAAAAAAAAATGTACAGAGATTGGATAATTTTCCAATTCATTAAATTCCTCCAAACTTTAATGGAAAGTAATCTCTACACTCTAGCTTTTTTAAAAGTCACAGAAACTGATGGATAGGAAAAACCAAAACTATTATTTTTATAAACTGATGGACAACTGAAGCAAAGAGCCCTTTTGGTTCAACTTGTCCATACCTTTGTTTATCCTCCACAAAGGTATCCTCACAGTCCATCTACCTGGCAACCTTTAAGCAAAGCTTTCTATTTCCTTTTGCCAAACATATTTAGATTTCTTCTGAAAGTGTTCACACAATTCACCTTAAATACTTCCTGCGGTAGTGAGTCCCACTTTGAGAATGTAAGAGTTTATTTCCCTTTTTGATTCAGTAGTACACGGTAACATCTCCACTCTAGGAATTATTGTTTGGAAACATCAAAAGAAATTAACAGAAAAGAGCAATTCAGAAATACCATCAGCATCAATTTAATGCAAATTTGCAAACCTTGATATTCAATACGCAGCGTCTTGGGAGTAGAAACATGGGAGATACAGTATTTAGACAAGAAAAACACTTTTTTATTACTGCTCAATACTGCTTTTAATGATTGGTTCACCTGCACTCGATCTCTGTTCATTTACCCCATTCAATTTCATATTTTCTGAAGAACTGTACAGATAATGCTTCTATTTTTCTTACTGAGGTGCATCATTTTATATTTAAGTATATTTGCCTTGTCTAGTCTGCAAATTTTCTAGTGTCTTCTTGCATTATGTTCCTCAGTGTTTGCTACCAGTTTGGTATCATCTACAACTTTTGATATCGAGTTACTTGTTATTAAGTCCTTGGTAAAAATAGACATCTCATTTTGACATTTTCTGGAACGGCTTGGATATGGCAAGCTAGCTAATGCCTAGTTTCTGAGTGAAAGAAATTTATCACTGTTGTGGATTGTATACTGCAAGACTAACACATGCTCAACTGCAGGCAGCCATTGTTAAATTACTTTATGCACACCACCTCTAAGAGGGGAGCAGAGAAGACAGTAGATAGTCCAAAGATGTGCAGGTTAGGTTGATTGGCCATGCTAAATTAACCCTGTCAGGGCATTAACAGAGTAAATATGTGGGCTTATGGGATTAGGGCCTGGGTGAGATTGCTGTCAGTGCAGACTCAATGGACTGAATGGCCTCCTGCTGCACTCCAGGGATTCTATGGATAACAAAATGCTCCATGATTACATTATATTAGATTTTTGACAGACAAGTCAGTCAAGGATTATGGGCAGAAGGCAGATGTGGAGTTGAGACCACAACCAGATTAGCCATGATCTTACTGAATGGCAGAGCAGGGTGGAGGGCCAGAATGGCCTACTCCTAAGTCCAATGTTCCTATGTGTTCCTATTACATTCCCTCTCCATTGTAACTTATACATCAAAATGTAAAATATTGCATACACAATTTCACAGAATACAGTATGACTAAACCAACATCAACAATCTGAAATTTATAGGTTGTATTGTGTGTTTGTATTGTAAATCACAACCAAAACAAACATGTAAATTCACTCTGGTAAAAACACCTTTGTGTTTTAGAAAATTATTTGATAAGTAATGACATTTTTCTTCTTCCTTTTAGTTAACCTATTGGGATTCTTCGAGTATCTTCACCCATTTCTATCTGCAACCCCACTTTCTGCCATTTAGAACATAGAACACTACAGCACAAACAGGCCCTTCGGCCACAAGTTGCGCCAATCACATCCATACCTATCAAGCCACAGAACTATCTGTAACTCCCAATCCCATTAAATCCCATATATTCATCCAGAAGTCTTTTAAAAGCCCCCAGGAGTTCACTTCTACCACCACTGACGACAGCTGATTCCACTCACTCACCACCCTTTGAGTAAAAAAAACTTACCCCTAACATCTCTTCTGTCCTTGCTTCCCAGCACCTTAAACCTGTGTCCTCTCGTGGCAACCATTTCAGCCCTGGGAAATAGCCTCCAAGAACCCACCCCATCTATTCCTCGCAACATTTTATAAACCTCTATCTGGTCACCTCTCAACCTTCGTCTCTCCAGGGAGAAAAGACCTAGCTCCCTCAACCCAAGGCAAGCCTCCCAATCCAGGCAACATCCTTGTAAATCTCCTCTGCACCCTCTCAATAGCCTCCACATCCTTCCTGTAGTGAGGCGACCAGAATTGCGCACAGTACTCCAAGTGAGGTCTGACAAGGGTCTTATAAAGTTGCAGCATTACCTCCCGGCTCCTAAACTCAATCCCTCAATTAATGAAGGCCAGTACACCATACGCCTTCTTGACCACATCCTCCACCTGCGAGGCCAATTTGAGCGTCCTATGGGCCCGGACCCCAAGATCCTTCTGCTCCTCAACACTGCTAAGGCTCCTACCCTTGATATTGTACTCCTTCATCCCATTGGTCCTGCCAAAATGGACCACGACACATTTATACGCATTGAAGTCCATCTGTCGCTTCTCCACCCAGTCTTGCATCCTATCTATGTCACACCACAACTTCTGACATCCCTCCAGACTATCCACAACACCACCAACCTTTGTATCGTCGGTGAACTTACTAACCCATCCCTCCACTTCCTCATCCAGGTCATTTATGAAAATGACAAACAGCAAGGTCCTAGAACAGATCCCTGGGGCACTCCATTGGTGACCGACCTCCATGCAGAAAAAGACCCATCCACAACCACTCTCTGCCTTCTGCAGGCAAGCCAGCTCTCGATCTACAAGGCCAAAGCCCCTTGGATACCATTTCTTTGGCTGTGGCCTCACTGCGGACCTTCACATGAGCTTTGTCTAAAGTTTGGCCTGGATTTTATTGTTCTTTAGGCCTTTGATTAATATGTCTAAGGATTAATTCTGAGTTCATATTATACCCACGGAGACCAGAGTTTCTTTATTTCAAGAACGTAATCTGCAACAGTGTTGCTTGGCTGGTACTTCCTTTGCCAAAATAGAACTTCAGTGAAATTTAATTTTCAATCCTGTTACAATGATCTCCAGAATTTCATTAATTTCAGCATATTCCACAGTATGGGGGTCTCAAGGGCAACATTACCACAAAAGCATCTAGCTCAACGTGGTAAGAGAAACATTAACTAAAATAGGTTACAAGGACAAAGTAAATCAGAATCCCTACAGTGCAGAAAGAGACCATTTGGCCCATCAAGCCTGCACTGACAACAGTCCCACCCAAACCCTTTTCCTGTAACCCCACGTATTTACCCTGCTCATCCCCCTGACACCAAAGGGGCAATTTAGCATGGCCAATCCACCTAACCTGCACATCTTTGGACTATGGGAGAAAACTGCAGCACCCGGAGGAAACCCTCACAGACACGGAGAGAACGTGCAAACTCCAGTGACCTGCGCTGCAATTGAACCCAGGTCCCTGACCCTGTGAGGCAGCTGTAAATTGTGCTTACTTATTCACATCAAGGTTCAATGAATGTAGGAATGTAAATCGTAATTAAGATGCAAATAAAACCTTGTTAACTTTCACTTACCTATATGTACTTAATCCTTTATAAAAACAAAAATCTTAAATTGCGTTTCAATGTCTTGTACTTATTATAAAAAAAAAGTTCTACATTTCAACAAATACGTCCAAATCTTATCTTTGACATTTTTAAATGGGAGCACCCACTCGTTCCCACAGCCACACTGATTCCTGCACTCACTCATCCTTCTGTTGTGCCTCTGCTCCCTGCAGACCACTCTGCTTTTGTACCAACCCCTGGAGGCTTTCTGCTGAATCCAGTTTGGGAACCCCTGACCCAAGCAATATTCCACGCTGTCATTTAAATGCTAATGTTTAACTTGGCAAGGGGCATGGTTAGCTCTGGAGCACGTCTTCAGCACTTCTAAGGTGCTGTCAGAGACTATAGCTTTGCTGTGCCCTATGTCTTCAGCTGTTATTTGCTATCACATGAAGTGAATCGAATTGACTGAAGACTGGCATCTGTGGTGCTGCAGACCTCAGGAGGAAGCTGAGATAGGCACTTCCAACACTTCAGTCCCAATTTCAAATGTGACTTCCGCCCTTAAATTTTATGCCTCGGTTGATGCAGTCTTACTCCAAGTCCGAAAATAGTGGATTCAAGCCTGCATTCCAGATATTTAAACTTTTCGACTGACACTTGAGACACTGCTGTGTTTGAGATGCCATCTTTATGGGGCACTAGGCTGAAATCACAAATCAGTTTACTGATGCAGTTGCTCATCTCTGCTTAAAAGCAAAATATTGCAGATACTGAAATCTAAAACAAAAATAGAAAGTGTTGGAAAATCTCAGCAGGTCTGATAGCATCTGTGGAGAGAGAATAAAGCCAATGTTTTGTGTCCAGATGACCCGGCGTCAGCTCAACATAGCATCTGGGGAGAGGGAATAGAGCCAATGTTGAGCTGTCGCCGGGTCATCTGGACACAAAACATTGGCTTTATTCTCTCTCCCCAGATGCTGTCAGACCTGCTGAGATTTTCCAGTATTTTCTGATTTTGCCCACCTCAGCTGTTAGCCTGACCAAGACTGCTAGACATCTGCTCTCATTGTTCAGTCTTCCAGTGAAGTCTGTGACAACTAGGGCAGCCAGGTGGCCTCAAACATGGATGACCTGTTAATTATGTAATTTATAATCAACATGAGACTCTGGGGCAGCTAACCCAATGGAGCCTCACTCCAGCAAGCTGGAAATTGTTCAAAGAATATTTTTCCCTAAACCCCTCATTTGTAGAGAGATAGAACACGAAGAACACTGGCACGTGAGAGAGCGACAGCATGCATGAGAGAAAAGAGTGCTCCTGTGAAGAGCATGGTTAACTGCTTTTGTTTTTATTAACTAAGCAGAATGCTGTAAAAGTTGTGTTTTCTATTCAAAGCAAAAAGGATGGGAACAATGGGACTTTGAAGGTTTAACAAACATGGGAGTTGCCAAGGTGGGCTCTGGTAATGGAATTTGGATCTGGAATACTCATACTGAGGGGAATGATTTTTGAAAGTCACCAGAGGATTCAAAATGGTGAGACGGGCAGAAGTGAGCCTGGAACAAGCTGGGAACATTTCAGACTTACAAGAAATCTTGCATTTTCCAGAAGTGGAGTGCACAAAGAAAAATTGGCAGTTAAAGCAGAAGTACATTTTCTTTAGTTTGGCATTTTAGTTGCTTATTGAATAGTCTTTGATCTATGTTGATTTTTGTCACAGTAAAAGTCTTAAAAACACAAAATCTTGTTTTTAATGCCTTTTTTTAATGTTGTCTGTCTCAATGGGGTTCATAACACTGGACAAAACATCAATTAGCCAATTTTGGCATTTTAGATAAATTTGAGTGAATATACTGCTTATTTATGGTCTTGACTAGGGCACATGGTTAAGGAATGAGGGAACAGAAGAAAGGGAAGAATTTTTAATAAAATGTATATCTCACAAAAGTGATCCTTAAATATAATCTATTGCACATTTACTTTCTTCAGTAAATTTGTAAGAAATAGAGACAACATTAAACTAGAAAAACCTAAGATTAAGTCAAGACAGTGAACCTTCGCATAAACTTTCTTTTCTGTTATAGGCAATTTTCAACTCATTTTAGACTTAAATGTAAAAGTTCCCTTAGAATCAGCTACAAATGTTCTAGTGTGTTATCAAAGCATCCCACAAGGCTCCTCCAACAACTTACTTCAGTTTGCTTTGCACCTAACTGAGCCATACAGGCTGTGTCAATATTGGTTGCTTTCAATGCAGTTTAAGGCATTGCAGTTTTTTCAAACCTCGCAAGCTAACAGAATCTTCAGCAAAACTGCAGCTTTAAAACACTGCACATGACCTTAAATCACAATTGAGACACTAAAGTGTGATTTCTAACACATGTACATGTTAAATCTTCACACCCATATGAACTTGCAACCTTATTTTTCCCAATAAAAACAAGCATTGTGTAAACAAAACCATTTCAGTATCTCCAAATTTAAAAAAAACGTTTAAGTGAGCCATTAGGTCAGATGAATAACTGCAATCCATGTCTCAACATTCAGCATTCAAAAAGACAACTATTTCTGCACCAAAACATCCATTCTCTCAGCAAAACGCAAATCGACATTATGCAAAAATAAGTCACACATGGCTATCTTCATACATGATTGGACTGGGGCAAGAACAGTAAGAAGTTTCACAACACCAAGTTAGTCCAACAGGTTTATTTGGTAGCACAAGCTTTCAGAGTGTCGCTTCTTCTTCAGGTGACTTGAGTTGTGTTCACAAACAGGGCATATACAGACACAAACTCAATTTACAAGGTAATAGTTAGAATGCGAGTCTTTACAAACAATCAAGTCTTAAAAGGTACAGACAGACAATGTGAGTGGAGAGGAGGTTAAGCACAGATTAAAGGGGTGTATATAGTCTCCAGCCAGGATAGTTAGTGAGATTTTGCAAGCCCAGGCAAGTTGTGGGGCTTACAGACAGTGTGACATGAACCCAAGATCCCAGTTGAGACCGTCCTCATGTGTGTGGAACTTGATTATCAGTTTCTGCTCAGCAATTCCGCACTGTTGTGTGTTGTGCAGGCCGCCTTGGAGAACGCTTACCCGAAGATCAGAGGCTGAATGCCCGTGACTGTGGAAGTGTTCCCCAACAGGAAGATAACGCTCCTGTCTGGTAATTGTCGAGCAGTATTTATTCATCTGTTGTCGTAGTGTCTGCATGGTCTCCCCAACATACCATGCCTCAGGACATGCTTTCCTGCAGCAGATCAAATAGACAACGTTGGCAGAGTTGCACGAGTATGTACTGTGTACCTGGTGGATGATGTTCTCGTGCAAGATGATGGCATCTGTATCAATGATCCGGCCTGTCTTGTACAGGTTGCTGCGGCAGGGTTGCGTGGTGTCGTGATCACCGTTCCCCTGAAGACTGGGTAGTTTAGTTTACTGTGGACAACGATCTGTTCGAAGTTGTGCAATTGTTTGAAGGCAAGAAGTTGGGCATAGGGATGGCCTTGACGAGATGTTCGTCTTCATTGAGGACATGTTGAAGACTCTGGAGAAGCTTTTCTGCTCCAAGGAAGTACTGGACAACGAAGGGTACTCTGTCCGCCATGTCCCGTGTTTGTCTTCTGAGGTGGTCAGTGCGGTTTTTCAATGTGGTGCATCAGAACTGTCGATCGATGAGTCAAGTGCCATATCCTGTTCTTATGGAGGGCATCTTTCAGCATCTGTAGGTGTCTGTTGTGATCATCCTCATCTAAGCAGATCCTGTGTATATGGAGGGCTTGTCCGTAGGGGATGGCTTCTTTAATGTGTTTAGGATGGAAGCTGGAGAAGCGGAGCATCGTGAGGTTATCCGTGGGCTTGCGGAACAGTGAGATGCTGAGGTGACCATCCTTGATGGAGATGTGTGGGTCCAAGAATGCAACCGATTCCGGACAGTAGTCCGTGGTGAGTCCGATGGAACTTGATGTCATCATATATAGTTGTTCCAGTGATTGCTCACCATGAATCTAAAAGGAAGAAAATGTCATCGATGTATCTAATATATAGCGTCGGTTGAAACTCCTGTGCGGTGACGAGGTCTTGTTTGAACCTGTGCATGAAGATGCTGGCATACTGAGGTGCGAATTGGTCCCCATGACTGTTCGTGTGTCTGAATGAAGAACTGCTTGTTCGAAGTGAAGACGCTGTGGTCTAGGATGAAGCAAATGAATTGTAGAATTGCATCTGGACATTGGCAGTCATCAGCGTTGAGTACTGAGACGATTGCAGCAATGCCGTTGTCTTGGGGGATGCTGATCATGAGCGCCGAGACATCCATTGTGATGAGGTGTGCTCCTGGTTCAACTGCTGAGTGCTGAGTTTTTGCAGAAAGTCGGTAGTATTGTGACTGAAATTGGGGGTTCTTTGTACAATGGGTTTCAGGATGCTCTCGACATAGCCATAGTGGTTTTCACACAGGGTTCCATTGCCTGATACGATGGGACGGCCGGGTGTATTGGTTCTGTGCATCTTCGGGAGGCATGGTACATTGGGAAGACCACGCAGACACCATGACAATGGGTGAATGAACACCACTCTATTCCCTTCAGGCTCTGATTTTCAGGTAAGCATTCTCCAAAGCAGCCTTCATGATACCACAGAATCGCTGAGCGGAAACCAATAGCCAAGTTCTACACACAAGGACAGCCTCAAATGGGATCTTGGGTTCATGTCACTATCTGTAACCCTCACTGCTTGCCTGAGCTTGCAAAATCTCCAACCGTCCTGACTGGAGACAATACGCATGTCTTTAATCTGTGCTTAATCTTCTCTACTCACGTTGTCTGTACCTCTAAGACTTGATTACCTGCAGAGACTTGCAGTCAAACTTTAACCTGGTGTTATGAGACTTTTACTATCTCCATACATTCATTTGATAAGTGCATCAAAAGAAGTGATGGAGTAGTTGGGTAATCATCAGTTTAAGAAATATCATGACAAAAAGAGCCAAAGGCTATACAGGTAAAGGTTCAGCAGGACAGCTTTAAGTTAAGAGAGGGAGGGCAGGGACACAGTAACTTTTGAAGGAACGCAAAGAATCTTCACAGCTCCTGCTCACGTCTTTTTTTTGTTTTTATTCCAATTCAATCAAAACAAGTTGAGACAATCCCGATCCAAGCTGATAAGACAGGGCTCTCACCTCCTGTCTTGGGCTTGATCTACATAATCCAAGCTGATTGGAGTAGGCATAGCTCCTCCTCCAAGGCTTGATCTCATGTGCATCCTAGCTAAAAGGCCAAGATGCCACTTTTAAAAATTGCATCAAATGAAGCTAAAACGTAATCTAATGACTTCAACCAAGCACTGCATGTCGATACTACACTTGATCTAGCTTAGAAAAGTGAGAAGGGTTCCGGACTGGTGGTCACCTGACAATTACAGGTTAACCCTTTTATTATCCTAACAGATCAGATTTTAGCTAGTGGGATACTGTGAAGTTTGGTGAAAAAGTAGCTCAAAGTAGAAATTAGCGAAGTAAAAAAACATTATAAGTAAATAGAGAAGAGATGCAGGGCCAGGCTCTATCTGCTTCCCCCTCCCACATTGTGCTTCCTAGTGACTACATCTGTAGCAAGCATTGGTTGCTCAAGGAACCCCAGCTCAGTTGATGATGGAGTCTGAGTTTCAAACACCGACAGATCAGGGAAAGAGAATTATCTGGACGCTATGTTTCAGGAGGCAGTCATACCCCTTGGATTAACTATATTAAATTTGATCAGTGGTCTGGGAGAGGAGGGTGTTACTGTGAGCAAGACAGGTAGCAGGATCCAGGAAGTAGTGTGGAAGAAGCCTCAGTTCTTGAACGTCTAAGAGGTTTAAAGTTCTTGCTTCTTGTGTGGATGAGGGCAGGGGATGAGCAACTTAACGATAGCACCATGATTTAGGGAGCCATTCAAGAGGACAAAAGAGAAATGTAGTTGTAAGTGGGGATAATATAAATCAGGAGAATAGACACTGTTCTCTGTGGCCAGAATCAAGAGTCACAAAGGCTGTGTTGCCTGACTGGTGCCGAAGTTCAGGACATCGCATCTTGACTGCGGAGGAATTTGGAGTGGGAGGGGAAAGATCCTGTTGTCGTGATCCACGTGGATACCATGATGTAGGTGGAAAAAAGGTTCTGCTGAGGGAATACGAACAGCTAGGGACTAAATTAAAAAGCGGAAGGAAAAATGTAATAACCTCTAGATTTCTACCTAATTGGTACCATGAGCTAATTGGCACAGGTCAACAAGATTAAAGAGGTAAACACATGGGTCAAAGATTGGCATGGAAGAAGCGAGTCTGAATTCATGGGACATTGACATCAGTACTGGGAAAAGAGGGAGCTGTTCTGATGGGAAAAATGAAAGTCAGAAGAATCACAGTACCAAAGGGTAGGAGAAAGGTGGTTACATGGAATAGAGTCCATAGAGGTACTAAATAACAACGATTTTAAAAAGAACAGGCAGGATTTGTGGCTGACGTTTCGGTTTCAGTAACCTTTCATCAGAATTCTTCTTCCATATTTAGTGGCTGTGCATTCATTTCTCACACCTAACCAACCGCAAGCTTTACAATCAACTGCATTTCTCACAATATCTACGTGACACAAATGGAGCAAAAGGTACCAATCCAGATCTTGCAGTCACTGGCGAAGGGATAATGGCAAGATGCTTTTTCAGAGAGTTGGTGGAGTCTCGATTGGCCAAAAGGCCTCCTTTTGCATTGTAGGGATTTTATTGCGGTGTCAATCCAGGAAACATTGCATCATCAAGCAGGGTAAGCAGCCATTCATACGATTATCCCCACTTACAACTACATTTCTCTTTTCTCCCCCCCTCTTGAATGGTGCCCTGAATCACGGTGCTATCATGAGGTTGCTCATCCTCCCTACAGCCCCTGCTCTTGTCCACACAAGGAGCAAGAATTTCAAACCTGTTAGACAAGTTCAAGGTTGGGCTTAAATAGATAATTAGTATTAAATGCCAAGATTAGCCTTCATTTTTAATTAAATGAGCGCAACATTAATAATTGGGATAAGCACATGGAATTAATGTAGAAATCAAAACAACTTTTTAAATATATTTTGTATAGAAATCTGATATCACAAGTAGAAAATTATTTTCAGAGCCAAAAAGGTATTTCAACAGTATTTATAAAACGCAGTTACCCCTTATTCAATAGCATGTAATTTTTCCAAGGGTTTTTACAGTGAGGCTAATAACAAAAGGGAAGTTCTCACCAGCTTAATCATTTCTTTTGACTACATTATTGGGGTTCTTCCTATGGCGTAGCAAGCCAATGGAGAAGCAAGCATACAATTGCTAACTTCAACTTCTGGAAGTTGCTGTCTGTTTCAGAGGGCTGACAACTGCAAATAGTGACAGTTTTTTCTTCATTACTGATGTAAATCTGAGCCTCCTAAGATCTATTTAGCAAATGTTTAAGTACATACAGTGACATCTGTTGCACATAATTAACTGAGGGTTTTGTTTCAATAGTCAACTTTTGAATAGCAGCATGTAAATCATACAAAATATTTAAACATATGCAAAATCTTACAATACAATGAAATGTATCTAGAAAATAATTTGTACTCACAATCTTCATTATTTGAACAGATTCTACAACATTCTGGTGTTCGCTATATTATTCTTATAGACAGCTCACAAACATTACTGACAGAGGACTTGCCAATAACAGCCGTCCACCTTTTAATTTGGAGAATGTTGTGCACTGCAAGGAAAGAGGGCAGTTGGTAACTTCTCATGCCTACAGTTCAATTGATCAATTGCCTCATATATACGAAAGCCATCTAGGTTTAGCCTATTAGTACAAGAATCATACTGCTAATCTGGAGTCCCAAAATCAGGAAGGTCCAGAAGCTGGTGCCCTGGGTTAAGTAGTTTGAATAAAACACATCTAGTTTATATTTTCATATTTTAAGTGCATGCTAAGGTCTCGGATCTGAAATCTGCAAAATCCCCAAATCCAGCATATGTCCATGCTTGGGTTTCCCAGACACTGGGTCCACCCGTACTTGTATTTTCAAGCATCTAACATTGATTTGTGCAGAATCCAGAAATTTCTTCAGCTCAATAGTGGCAAGACCACAGCCACTCTGTTCAGCTCTCATCAGAAACTTCACCCATGATTCCATTCCATTTCCTGACAGTGTCTGTTCACACGGAAGTCAATGATAGCGCGCTTGTTTCCTGTTCAACCCTGACTTGAGTTTCCATTCCTATATCATCCCACTGCAGTGAGTCTATTGCTTTCTTTTAAATATTGCAGACCAAAAGCAAGTCTCTACCTGGGGTGAAACAAAAGGTATTGCAATGAATCATGACCAGTGGTGCAGAGTAGCTGGCACTGCTGCCTTACAGTGCCAGGGACATGGGTTTGATTCCCAGCTTGGGTGTTTGCACGTTCTCTCTGTATCTGCATGGGTTTCCTCCAGGTGCACGGTTTCCTCCCACAGTCCAAAGAAGTGCAGGGTAGGTGCATTGGTCATGCTAAGTTCTCCCTCAGAGTACCCGAATCGACACTGGAGTGTGGCGACTAGGGGATTTTCATAGTAGTTTCATTGCAGTGTTAATGTAAGCTAGCATTAAATAAAATTTACTTTCTCCAATTCCAAAGATTTGTATTTGGATTTTCCATGCGGGAAAAAATCCAAGTCAGTCCACTGGAATCCTCATTCGTATCTTCTGGAAGTTGCTGTCAGTTTCAGAGGGCTGACACAAAAGATATGGACAATGTTGGAAGACTGGTTCAGAATCAGGCTAAACTTCCATATTCATCAACTAGAGCTCATGCCACTTCAACAAATGCGTACAGAATCTATAGGCCTCTTAGTCAGCAGATACAGAGAAAAGGGTATGTACAGTGATTTTTCAAACAAGAACTGGCAGACAGAATTCAGTTGGTGACTACATCCACTGCATGGAACCATTGCAGAACGATCTGGTCGACAAGTTCAAAACGTATAACATTGAAAAGCTACTCAAGGACTGATGCAAGTATGGAAATGATCCTCATAGCTCTACGAAGCTTATAGGTCCTAAACACAACTCCAGTTGTTGATGCACTTACGAGAACACCCAATCCTACCAAGACATGTGGAAAGTGTGACCTTGTGCATGTACTAAGGAAATGGCCAGCTTTCCATCAATATTGTAAGACATGTGGCAGAAAAGTCCTTTGGTAGCAGAAGTGCAAGAGACCAAAGGCTGATACAGCTACAACAAACCATGCACTGACCCAAACAGACTGTATCCAGTGGGTACTTTCCACACAAGAATGAGCATCTGCTATTCCATTAAAATACACAAGGAGATTAACAAACCACCAAATAATAGATATGCACAACAAAACAAAGGGTACTGAATACATATTTCACACTGTCAATGTAATAGAAAATATACATGCTGTCATATTATCCAAAGTGTTAGCTAAGATTTGAATTACCTACCCTAACTACTCATTATTGGTCAGGATTTACTGAGGTAAATGGCAAAATACTCATGTGAATTTCTAAATGACATATCTAAAGACACGAAGGTTCTACTTCTACATTTCAAGGTCGCACAGAGGTATTACACACCGAAAGGTACAACAGTGCAGAGTAACTGAGGACAAATCAGATCCATTCTAGTTCCTCAGTCCCATACAGGGCAAGATCCCAAACAAGGAACACAATCTAAGAACAACAATCCCGCTGTTCACAGTGAGCAACTGAAGAAACCTTTACAAGGTTGCCATTACAAGACCTGGGCATATTAGATTATGTCTACACTCTACAGGCTCGTAGATTCACCAGTCCTATACACTTACGTAATGGTAACTATACATGCGCATGTGTTGTAAATAGCTATAATTCTTTGGAAGGGGAATGGTGAGTAGGTTTAAAAAGAAAAGGGGGAATTTATAATGTGCCTTTAAAGGATAGCAGCATGTCATCACTTAAAGGGAAGTGCATCATGTGGTCCAGCCTCAGTTTCACTTCGGCCTCCAGCAGATGACAAAAACACAGCTGCGCAACTCTGATGTCCTGAAGCTTTCTATCCATGTATATCTGTTCTCATGCATTTAGAATTAATGAAACCACATGTGTATAATCTTTTGGCTGACTGGTGCTTTTGTATTATAACGTGCAACAGTTTCAACAAAAAATTATTACAAGAATCGGAGAGACGCTCAACAAAGCGTCATTTGGGAAATGGGATTTTGTGGTAAACATCATGGCCATGTTGCTTTTTTTGGAACAGAGGCAGTGAATGTATTTTTACGTGAACAACCAGAAAGATTTAGCTTCTACTTCCTGTCAGAATAATATACACCAATTGTTACAATACCAGTCCTAAACTGTACATCCAAAGATCATGGCACAGAGGGTGGGAGTGAGGCCATGGACTGATGGCAGACTGTCCGGATACTCAATACATTGCAGGTACAATTTGAACGATTAAAAATGCCGGAAGTAAAGTTTCGCGAGGTCCTTCCTAAACAAGATCAACTTTCCTTCAAGGATATTCCTGCTGTGGTGCTCTGCAAACGAAAACTCCTGCCGCTTAAATCAGTAACACTGGAGAAGATGGTGAAAAGGCAGAGGGAAGCACACGAGGCTGTTCGGCAGCAGGAATTAGCACAGAAAAAACAAAAATAAGATAATTTCCCTAATCGCACTAGATTGGTTGTATCCATTAAACCTGCCAGAATTACATTCCAAGTTGTAATGGGATGTACCATCAACAATATCAATTTGGCAAACTTCAAGCTGACATTTTGTAACGCTCGTTTTAACTTCCATTTTGGGTTCAGTTGTATTTTTAATCTAAAATAGAAATGTATTGTCTAGTTTGTCATTCACACCAATTTTGAAGGAAACAGTCCTGCAAGCTCACATATCACTTAGGCCAACAAATTAATTTTAAGGGGACTTTTATACCACAAATGGCATTAGTCAAATGGACAACATTATGTTTTTTTGGGTGGGTGAGGTATGGAAATACACACAAGTTCAAACCTCACTGTCACAATGCAGTTGGTCATACCTGTTCCTCTCAGACCTCACTAGGAATACATTAATATTGGCATTGTGGAAACAGCGCATGGCGTGTAATTACACACCATATGCTGCTTCCACAATGCCAACATTAATGCATCAAGCAACATCAGAATTGAGAGAAGTGATATGAAGTTTGCTTTCAAATTAAAGTTGAATTATTCACTGTAAAAAGAAAGGTTCCTTCTCTGATTCAGATGAGGTCAGTCAGTTCCAGTTACGCAACACATTTCAAAATAACAGATGCAATTACCACAATTTTTTATACTGATAATCCATTGAGAATTAATACTAAACCTTTGCAACTGCTGAGCAAACACTGTCCGGCACAGCTTGTTTGACTATACTGCCATTTATGAAAAGTCAGCTGAACAACATTTCAGGCATTACAGTGCTGACAAAAACAACTCTGCGAAAGCCTGGAACTTCTGATTTGAACTCTGTTTACTCTTCACAGCTTGTGTGTGATTGTCCTCAATATTTTTCATTAAACATCATAAAGTACCATCCACACACGTAAGTCAACCTTTTACGTTCATAATAAATTCCAAATCTAATGCATAATCGGAAAAATTTCAATGCCAAAACACTATTTTGGCACTCAGCTGCACTCTTGATCAAAACAATCCTTGGGCAAGGGAAAATTTTGATGAACATGGTGTCTGCTTATTCTACTGAAACAGAACCCAAGGATATAGTTTCAGTCTACCAAAGCTCTAGCATCAAACAAACACCTCATCCACCTGTATAAGTGAACCTGGGAAATCGCAATGCCACTGGAAGAGCAGTGCTATTGATCAGTTGTCCTGAGTACCATTTAGTCTTCAAGCAAACTGATCACTTACTGTACTAGTGTTTGTGGGACTTTACTGACGCACACTTATGTTTGCTGGTATAATACTTCAAAAGATTTAAGGCCTTTTGGATCGTCTCGTGGATTAGAAAGGGCCTAAACAAGTACACTATTTAATAAACGATTAACAAACCTGTAGCAATGACTATACTTACAATCCAGTAAAATGTGGAACACTTTCCAATTCTCCACTAGCCGTGGCAATGCAGACTAATCCACTAAAATGGACCATCATTTCCATATCCTGCATTTCAATTCAGTGACTGTAATTTGTGTTTTTTGAAAGGTAATTAATTGTATGGAAAAAGCTTTTGGGTGTCTTGGTAAAAATGTAAAATAACAGTTCTTGCCTTTAGAAATCCATAAACGCAAGAATTATGTATAGCTTAAAATATTATAAAGACTCAATGCTATTTTTTAAAAACATGGTGGTTTTCAATTAAAATGCAGTCTGAGCATAAAAGCAGAACAAACAATGGAAAACAAGTTACAAGTCGCCAAGTTTTTTTAAAAACAACTTTCTTGGGATGAAAACATAACACAGATTTGAATTCCTAGCATAAATCTTCAAGTAGTTGTTTTGTAAAGCAGCACTTTGCACCAGGCATACTTAAAGCCAGGTTTTTAAAAATAAAAGTTAGTGCTAAGATACAATGGACCCCAGTCACAAGTGTTAGTTCCAATAATTGCAAGTCATCAAAAGAATAGAAGCTAGACTTTCACCTCCAGCAGGTTTATTCTTAAATCAGCTCAGCAGAGTGGCAGACTCTTGGTTACTTCCACAACCATTCACAACTGCGCCCATATATACTCTTTTGAGTTAACCAAATAAACTAAGGAGCAAAATAAAAGGCAACCCCTTTAAAAAGAAACTGCATCAAAACAAAAGCCACAAAGGAAACTTAAAACAACAAAATGTGATCAAAGAGGTCAATAAGATCTCTTGGCAATGCAACTGCTATACAACGTAGCAATTGTTGATACACTGACAAGGAGCCTACAAGAATGGGATTAAAAAAGGACATCAGCAAATATTAGGTATACACGGTCTAAGACGCTAAGCAAATTGAAGCCAAAAGCATCAACCTTCAACACAGTTACCCAAGTTTGCCTTAGGTCCCCATTTCCCCCAAATACTTTGTTTAAATGTTTTCTTCTTTATAATATAGGTTTTTTTGTCATTTAAGTCTCGTCTCATGTTAATTTCTTAACAAACAACGAGGCTTGTAACTCTCCTCCTCCATTCAGCCAATCCCAAGGCCAAACAGGGGGTGGTCAGTAGAAGATGTGTAAGAATGGCGTCGAGTGACTTGCCCTTTAATTTTCTTTAAAACACCATGGGGACTGTGACCAACATCTAATCAACAGAGCTGAGATCAAGAACACACCCTGTGTGGAGGAAAGAATGACATACCAGCAGAGCTTCAGTACGCCAATTCAGTTGGCTCTCCCAATTTTCTTAATCTCAGCTTTTATCCATTACTTCAGTTCTCAATTTTTGCTCTCATCATGTTATTGTATAAGTAGACTTACATGAACACTGCAATGAAGCTGGTTGTCTAAACTTTTTTTTTAAAGCTATTTCCATTAGTTTATGTAGCAACATGTTCTGTTTCCATTTACTTTATAATGGAATCAGAAAGCACCGTATTTACAAAAGTTTTGAAACTTTGAGTCAAACAAGCTTGGTATAAAAGCACTATCCAAAATTACCACTTGCTAACTGAGGAAATACAGTTGACAAAAATGCACCAACTAAACTGACAAATGGAAACAATCATGGTCCTAGGTCAAGAGCAGTCAGCATTCTGATTTTGAAGGTTATTTCCATTTCCTAACATTGAAGCAGGATCACTTTTCACAAACAACTTAATCCAAAAGCAACACAGGCAAAAGAAAACAGACATTCCTGTTCAAAAAGAGCTGAAACAAGGAGGCTGAAATAAAACCTTGGAATAAGGAGTGGACATACGCAGGCACAAAATTGACCTTTTAATCTAAAAAGTGTAGCATTTCTATACACTTTTCACAACCATCTGATGTCTCAAAGTACTTTTCAGCCACGTAAGTACTTTTGAATCATTACAACTTCTGTTGTAATATTAGAAATACAGCAACCAATATGTGCACAGAAAATGGCCACAACAGTAGCAATGACCAATAATCTGTTTTTACATTGGTTGAGGGAGACCAGGAAAAATTAGTACTGCATTTTTCATATGTTGAACAATTCTCCCTGCCCTACATACTTGAAATTTATCATTTGCGTACACAGTTTCATAACTGATTTCTATCTTATTTAACACATAATGCAAACCAACCGATTAGAATTAATATTTGCTGGCAAGGAACCCTAACTGTGCATGTTATTTTTACTAAACGTTCATAGCTTTCTTTTCAATTGCATGATTTACATGGGTACATCAACCCAATCACATTATAAACCTCCGTCATGCAATAATTCAAAAGGGCATAGTTATACATGCAAGTTATTATAATGACTTATGGATATCAATGGCAGTGCAGTTAAAGATAATGCCCCAGTCAACAAGGTTACTACTTTGGGTAACCAACCAGAAAGGCAGCAAGGGTGGGTTACTGGGTGAGAAAGAGGAGAGTAGCAGTTGCAGTCAGTCATTTTCCAGAAGTCAGTATCAATGTCATCCAAAGTATTTCCCAAGGTTGTCTTTGTTTAACGAGACACCAAGTGAAAGCCATGGTCCCATTATTTTGAATAGCACCAACCATAATAACAAGATAAAGAATCATGAAGCACTGATAAAGTAATGCCAAGTTTAAACTTTACAATCCACATAGGCTCCAAGCTGAACTCAAAAACAGAACCAGAAAACAGGAAGGTCTGATTTTATTTTCTAAATGAGAAATACATATTAACCACAAATAAACTTTATTAATTTTGCATTAAACATTTCACCTTAGTCCAAACGTTATCAAATTTACTCCAGTCCAGTTGTGGTCGTAGAGTTTTACAGCACAAAAGAAACCCTTCAGCCCATTGTGTCCTCACCAGCTATCAAGCATCTATTTATTCTAATCCCAATTCTAGACTTGGTCGTTAGCCTTGAATACTACAGTGTTTCAAGTGTTCACCTAATTGCTTCTTAAATGTTAAGAGGGTTCCCACCTCTACCACCCTTTCGGGTAGTGAGTTCCAGATTCGCACCACCCTCTGGGTGAAAAGTTTGTCCTCAAATACCCTTAACTTAAACCTATGGTCCCTGGCTACTGCAAGTTCCGTCTGTGTCTCTCATAACTTTGTACATCTTGATTACGTCCTTCCTCAGCCGTCTCGTCTCTAAGAGAAACAACACTAGCTTAATCAGCCTTTCTTCATAGCTGAAACACTCCAGCCCAGGTGACATCCTGGAGAATCTCCTCTGCACTCTCTCCAGTGCAATCACTTCCTTTCTATGGTGTGGTGACCAGAACTGCATATGATACCTAAGCTGTGGCCTAATGAGCATTTTATACAGCTCCATCATAATCTCTCAACTTTTATATTCTATACTTCAGCTAATAAAGGCAAGTATCCCATATGCCTTCTTATCCACCTTTTCTAATCATCCTGCTGCTTTCAGGGATCTATGGGCATGCATCCCAAGGCCCTTTGCACTTTCTAGACTCCTACCATTCATTGTGCATTGAATATTAAACCACCTACCTGATGTAGCTATTAAAATGCACAATTTATTCTATCCACAAGTGTGTTGACCTAAGCCACCATAGTCATTTGCTGTCAATGTTTTATCCCAACATTGTAATGATTTGTTTTTAGTGAACTGTCTGACAAAAGTCATAAAACCCTTCCATGCATAAAAACGAGTGAAATTTCTCATCTGTCTAGCATGAACCTCTTAACATGTTGAGATGTTCAGCTCCCCTATTTTTATTACAGGAATATTAAACATATTCCATTCAGTATTGGTACAAAATGGAGTATTGTGTACAGTTTTAGTCTCCTTACTTAGGAAAGAATCCACTTGGCTTTGAGGGTTGTGCAGGAGGAATGATTCCTGGGGTGAGGAGATTGCCCTACTAAAACAGACTAAACTGGCTCCAAGCTGTTTGGAAGAATGAGAGGCGATTGCATTTAAACGTATAAAATTCTGATGGGCCCTGAGAGAGTAGATACTAAGAGTGAGTCTAGAACCAGGTTTACAGTCTCAGGATAAAGGAATCAAGTTAAGAAATTTCTTCACTCAGGAGATTGTTAATCCTTGGAATTCTCTATCCCAAACAGTGTGAATGTTCATTGTGAGTAGATTCAAGACCATGACCAATAGATTTTTGGATCCCAAGGAAATCAAGGGATCTGGGATTAGTGTGGACAGGTGAAAGATCAGCCATGATCTTACTGAAAGATGGAACAAAATCACAAGTTAGATCAGCCTACTCATAGTCCTGTGTTTTTTTCTGATCCTTCCAGGAACTGTTCTTAGATATTCTAAGAAAAGAAACAAAGTAGTAGATAGCCATGCACTGTAAATATGAAGGCACAAAAAGATTCATCAGTGAAGCAAGTTACAATATCTGCCTGAACAGCCATGCAACAATGCAATTTAGTCAGTATGCACCATCACACTCTCTGGCGAACAAAAAATATCTGTGCTCTGCAGAACTTCAGCTGACATTAGCTGAAGTTGAATGATAAACGAAGTTGAAATTAGGCCCAAACAAAAAAATCCAAGTTTGTTCAGGACTTCAAAACACTGGTAACTTTTACTTCCTTAAAGAGGGGAAATAACCTTTTTGTGTGTCTTTATAATATTCCATAGCCAACACATTATGTTGGGACAACCTGCAACTAATCTCTCTCATGTAACCTTTCTCAACCATCTTACTGATATTACTGTGGCTGGTATTTCAAAGAACAATGGAATTCCTCACCTTCCTCATTTCACCCCTCCTAAAATTTCTTCAGGCTTTTAATCCGATACTACCAAGCTTGGGCTCATCATTTAGCCCAATTTGCACATTTTTTTAACTACTGAACAACACGATTGACTCCAGTTTTACTCCTACACGTTTTAAGATAAGCTCAACCTGTCACTGCAAACTGCATCACAACAAACTAATGACATCACAGCTGTTATAAATTTAACAGCACAAAGCTGCAAATTTAAACAGTAACATCTGATTCAAATAAAATCTAAAATGATTTGAGAAATTGCAGGTGAAATATTTACATTCATCCAAGTCCAGTTCCAAGGCCATAGTCTTAGTCCTTGGCTAGATAGATTTTTTTTTAAATTTAGAAATAATAGAAGGGCAAACGTAGACAAAAATGTTGGAAACCAGCAAGTCTGGCAGCATCAAGGATTGAGAAACAGACTTAATCTTTCAAATCGAAGACCTTTAAACAGGCCAATTTCAGAATCATAAAATCCCTACTGTGCAGAAAGGGGCCACTTGGCCCATTGAGCCTGCACCGACAACAATCCCAACCAGCCTTAGCCCCATTACCCCAAGTATTCATCCTGCCAATCTCCCTGACATGTAGGGGTAATCGAGCAGGGCCAATCAACCTAAACCACACATCTTTGGATTTCGAAAGAAAGGTCATCAATCTGAAACATTATCTCTGTTTCTTTCCCCATAGATGTAACTGCAATATTTTATGCTGGTAGGAGGACAAATCTTGGGGATCACTTAGAAGGTGCCTTGGAAGTAGCATAACAGATCCAACACTACCGTTAGTGATGCAATATTAAAGGGATAAGTGGCCAACAGCTACAAGGATCTTCATGGGATGACAAGAGCAGGAAACTGGATCGCCAAGAAAATAATTTCAGCCTCACATAAGTTGATCCCTGTCGACGCCCTAGCTATGGACTGTAACACTACATTCTACACTCTCTCGCTTCCTTCTCTATGAACGGTATGCGTTGTCTGTATAGCGTGCCAGAAACAATACTTTTCAATTATACAAATAAATGGGACAATAATAAATCAAAATCAGAATTTAGTGTTAGACCATAAGACATTGGAGCAGAATTAGGCCACTCAGCCCATTGAATGGTGGAGCAGACTCAATCACGGCTGATATTTTCTCATCCCCATTCTCCTGCCTTTTCCCATAACTGCCCTGATCCCCTTATCAATTAAGAATCTATCCCTGTCTTAAAGACACTCAAGAGTTCCACAGATTCACCACTCTGGCTGAAGAAACTCCTCCTTATCTCTGTTTTAAAGGATCATCCCTTTAGCCTGAGGTTGTACCCTCTGGTTCTAGTTTTTCCTACTAATGGAAACATTCTCTCCACATCCACCCTATACAGGCCTCACAGTATCCAGAAAGTTTCAATAAGATTCTCCCTCGGTCTTCTAAACTTCAACGAGTACAGACCCAGAATCCTCCACTGTTCCTCTTACGACAAGCTCTTCCTTTCAGGGATTATTTTTGTGAAACTTGTCTCTAACTTTTCCAAGCACATCCTTCCTTAGATATGGGGCCCAAAACTGCTCGCAATACTTCAAATAGGGTCTGACCAGACCCTTATACAGCCTCAGAAGTCCATCCCTGCTCTTGCATCCTCGTCCTTTTGACATGAATGCTAACATTGCATTTGCCTTCCCAACTGTAGACTGAACCTGCACATTAACCTTAAAGTCCCTTTGTGTATCTGATTTCCTAAGCATTTTCCCATTTAGAAAAAATAGTTTATACCTCCATTCCTTCTTCCAAAGTGCATAACTCACTTTTCCACATTGCAGCAGAAGGCCAAGATTTCTCAGAAAATAATAAACTACCTTGAAACCAAAATTACTAGTTCCCAGCAATTCATTAACAGCAAAAGCATAAGTACCCATTAAATCACATTGGCAACACAAATAAAACGTCCACAAATTTGGATATGTCCAGCAACCAAACTGTGGAGTGAAAAGGATCAAAACAAAAGGTCTAGTGAAACAATGGGACATGAGAAGACAAGATTCCTGACAGTACTAGCCTGCATGGCTGATGGAATAAAACTAAAACCTACAGAAATTTTAAAGTGGAAAACCATGCCAAAAATCAAGTCCCCTGCAGGAGTTTGTGTTTATTCATGATTACAGTTTTGGCTGGATGAAGATAGAGTGAAATCATGGATCGGAAAAGGCCTATTCAAAGAATGCAGCTTCTTAGTGTGGGGTATGTTCATGTTTCATGTAAGTAATAAGACCAATTAACAAATAAAATGAACTCCTTGTGTCAGATGCCAAAGGCAACAGACTTGACAGTTTTAAAACAGTGTGGTTTACAGAATTAATTCATTCCACAAAAGGTGTCACACTGGCAATCAACTACACAAACACTGATGGTTCACATTTTATATCTGGCATATAAATCAACCCTTGTATTTGGAACAACGAGGCTTCAAAGGTCAACACATATGCCAAACTCTGCCAATGGATGACAGAATTCCAGATTCCAGTGAAAAACATGCTTCCTGATTTCATTCCCAAATGGTGTAGTTTTAACTTACGGTGCTCCGGCTTATTTCCCTACCACAGAAATTAGTTCCTTAGCATCTACCCTACTTATCTGGTGCTTTAAGCCTCGATGAATTTGGGCTACACCCCATCAAACCAATATGTCACTTCTGAGGTTTGGTGGACAAAATTGAACAAAGTATTCCAGATGGAATGCGATTAAGGCTCGACACAACTGAAATCTAACTTCCAGCATTCCATTATCAGTTTTTGATTACTGTTTCTAACTGATGTACTTGGATTTCCACATCCCACAGTCCTAGCCTCTCACCACAAGGAAATTTATTATTTGTTTTTCCCTGATCCAAATCCTGAACGTCGCATTTCTCCAAACCGAATTCCACTTCCCCTTCCTTAAACTGCTCTTTGTCCCTCAAAACTTAAAATGTAAAGCTGTTATACAAAGCTTTACTTCTTAAGGCCATTGTTAGGGTGTTTTCTACAGAGTTTTGCAGCGAAGGTCAATTTCAAAAGCATGCAATTTACATACTCAAGGTCAGTGAACTCCTTTTGCTCCAAGGTTGTTAATAAACACAAAGTTCAAAGTAGAATACAAGCACAATTACTGACACAGACTCAGACTCCAAGAACCTTAACATCTTCACAATGGATGCTGTTAGGGATATCATTTTCAATCATCTCCTGAAGACAGTTTTGATATAATTATCAACATTTATCGCTTCATTTTTGGGAAAAATCAAATAAACCGAACTCAAGGACAAACAAAAATGCGATCCAAGCAACAATGATAACTTCCTGACCCAAAATACTGTATCTTATTTTTAAAAACTAGCATATAAATTCACTAAATGATTCAAAAATAAAATGTGCTAGATGTTTTAAGTCAATTGTAAAAGGACCAAAAAAGTGGTTATGATTTGGAACGCACTGCCTGAAAAAGTAGAGGAAGAGGATTCAAGTATAACTTTAAACAAGAAATTGGATAAAATGTGAGAACAGGAAAAAAATAGGCAGGCCTATGGAAAAAGGGCAGAAAAGGGAGACAAATTGGATAACTTTCAAAGCATTCGCGATGGCACGATGAAAAGGATGGCCTTTTTTTATAATCCTCTAAACCGAGGAGACTTAAATAGTGATTTTAAATGGCAAATTACTGCCAGTGCATTATTAATACTTCAGAGAAATGTTTCAAACGTAGGGGGAAACGACGACTGCAAGCCCAGTAACTTCGCTGGCCCTCTGGCTTGTAACATTAATCTGGAGCAGAGTTCATATGATGACTTTTAAAACAGCAGCTTCAGTTGCAAGTTCAACCACATTAAAAGTATGATTTTTTTTTTAAAGAAATAATTTATTTCTGCTCCCCGCTCATCAAGTGGAAATAAACTCGACTCCGAATCTCCAGAGAGACTGGGCAGTGAAGAGTCAGGCTATAGTGTTTTTATTTATCTTAAATTCAGCTCGATGAGGCCTAGGAAAAGGAACGGGATCTCGCCCAAGCGTCTAAAAATAACTCATGACGCCCAAATCTCCGTGGGTGCCGAGAAGGGAAAAAGAAACAAAGATGGGTATCGAGTTTCTGGTTGGCCCCTTCCCCCCACTGGGTGGGAAAACAAAGACAGGCTCTAAGATTACAGGCGGCACTTTTACCTTGCGGCCTTCCCCTCTCTCTCACCTGTACGCCAGAGTCATGCACTCGAACAGCTTGGTCAGGGATGCGTCGATGGAGAGGTGGGACGTGCTGTACTTGCCGAAGCAGTAGGTCTGACATGTCTGCTTGTTGACGGTGTCGAAATCGTAGCCTTTCTTGGGAGGGTGCTCGCGGTGCGGCGACGACACCATAAAGTGCCCGCTGTGGATGATCTGCAGCTCGTCCGACTTCTTCAGGTTGGGCTCGTCGGCGTCCGAGTCGTCGTCGGGCTCCTGCTTGATGATGACCGGCGTCCGGGCCGAGCGCAGCAGGAACACGTCCTTGGCCATCTCCCGAGGCCGGGTGGGGAAGGCTGAGGGTGATCTACTGGATGGCGCGGCGGCTGTGGAGTGAAAGGAGCAGAGGGCGGGCACTTTCTCTTCTCCAGAGCCTCATTCCCTTCCTTCATCCGGCAACTCCGCTTGTCTGACTAACCGTGTGTGGGAGGGGGTAAGAGAGAGAGGGGGGGAAGAGCCTGGGGAGGGGGAGGGGGGAGCTCCAATCAGAGGCCGCCGCTTCTTAAAGGCGTGTGGCAACTGGCAAGCGTCCGCTCCGAATTGGTCGGCTCAGTGACAACACCCACTCACGGCTCCAGCAACAACAGCGACGAGGAGGAGGGCAGCTAATGTACCACAGACTTTACATCGACACAGGCAAACAGCCCCACAAACTTTACATCAACACAAGCAAACAGCCCCACAGGCTTCACATCGACACAGGCAAACAGCCCCACAGGCTTCACATCGACACAAGCAAACAGCCCCACAGACTTATCGATACAGGCAAACAGCCCCACAGGCTTTACATCGACACAAGCAAACAGCCCCACAGACTTTACATCAACACAAGCAAACAGCCCCACAGACTTTACATCAACACAGGCAAACAGCCCCACAGACTTTACATCAACACAAGCAAACAGCCCCACAGACTTTACATCAACACAGGCAAACAGCCCCACAGACTTTACATCAACACAGGCAAACAGCCCCACAGACTTTACATCAACACAGGCAACCAGCCCCACAGACTTCACATCAACACAAGCAAACAGCCCCACAGGCTTCACATCGACACAGGCAAACAGCCCCACAGGCTTCACATCGACACAGGCAAACAGCCCCACAGACTTTACATCGACACAAGCAAACAGCCCCACAGACTTTACATCAACACAAGCAAACAGCCCCACAGACTTTACATCAACACAGGCAAACAGCCCCACAGACTTTACATCAACACAGGCAAACAGCCCCACAGACTTTACATCAACACAAGCAAACAGCCCCACAGACTTTACATCAACACAAGCAAACAGCCCCACAGACTTTACATCAACACAGGCAACCAGCCCCACAGACTTCACATCAACACAAGCAAACAGCCCCACAGACTTTACATCAACACAGGCAAACAGCCCCACAGACTTTACATCAACACAGGCAAACAGCCCCACAGACTTTACATCAACACAAGCAAACAGCCCCACAGACTTATCAATACAGGCAAACAGCCCCACAGGCTTTACATCGACACAGGCAAACAGCCCCACAGGCTTCACATCGACACAGGCAAACAACCCCACAGACTTTACATCGACACAGGCAAACAGCCTCACAGACTTTACATCGACACAAGCAAACAGCCCCACAGACTTTACATCGACACAGGCAAACAGCCCCACAGACTTTACATCAACACAGGCAAACAGCCCCACAGACTTTACATCAACACAGGCAAACAGCCCCACAGACTTTACATCAACACAGGCAAACAGCCCCACAGGCTTCACATCGACACAGGCAAACAACCCCACAGACTTTACATCGAGACAGGCAAACAGCCCCACAGGCTTCACATCGACACAAGCAAACAGCCCCACGGGCTTCACATCGACACAAGCAAACAGCCCCACAGGCTTCACATCGACACAAGCAAACAGCCCCACAGGCTTTACATCAACACAGGCAAACAGCCCCACAGGCTTCATATCGACACAGGCAAACAGCCCCACAGACTTTACATCGACACAGGCAAACAGCCCCACAGGCTTCACATCGACACAGGCAAACAACCCCACAGACTTTACATCGACACAGGCAAACAGCCTCACAGACTTTACATCGACACAAGCAAACAGCCCCACAGGCTTCACATCGACACAAGCAAACAGCCCCACGGGCTTCACATCGACACAAGCAAACAGCCCCACGGGCTTCACATCGACACAAGCAAACAGCCCCACAGGCTTCACATCGACACAAGCAAACAGCCCCACAGGCTTCATATCGACACAGGCAAACAGCCCCACAGACTTTACATCGACACAGGCAAACAGCCCCACAGGCTTTACATCGACACAAGCAAACAGCCCCACAGACTTTACATCAACACAAGCAAACAGCCCCACAGACTTTACATCAACACAGGCAAACAGCCCCACAGACTTTACATCAACACAAGCAAACAGCCCCACAGACTTTACATCAACACAGGCAAACAGCCCCACAGGCTTCATATCGACACAGGCAAACAGCCCCACAGACTTTACATCGACACAGGCAAACAGCCCCACAGGCTTCACATCGACACAGGCAAACAACCCCACAGACTTTACATCGACACAGGCAAACAGCCTCACAGACTTTACATCGACACAAGCAAACAGCCCCACAGGCTTCACATCGACACAAGCAAACAGCCCCACGGGCTTCACATCGACACAAGCAAACAGCCCCACAGGCTTCACATCGACACAAGCAAACAGCCCCACAGGCTTCACATCGACACAAGCAAACAGCCCCACAGGCTTCATATCGACACAGGCAAACAGCCCCACAGACTTTACATCGACACAGGCAAACAGCCCCACAGGCTTTACATCGAGACAGGCAAACAGCCTCACAGGCTTCATATGGACACAGGCATACAGCCCCACAGACTTCACATCGACACAGGCAAACAGCCCCACAGACTTTACATCGACACAGGCAAACAGCCCCACAGACTTTACATCGACACAGGGCAAACAGCCCCACAGGCTTCACATCGACACAGGCAAATTACTGCGGATGCTGGAATCTGAAACAAAAAAAAATCACAGCAGCTTTTATGTTTCTCACATGATAAACTTTAATCTTTAAAGATTAATTTATTTATAAGTAGTATTTACATTAACACCGGAATGAAGTTGCAGTGAAAATCCCTGAGTGCCTGTTTGGGTACACTGAGGGAGAATTTAGCATGGCCAGTTCTACACTGGTGCTAACCAGCACATCTTTTGGACTTTGGGAGGACACTCGGAGGAAAGCCACACAGACAGTAAGAAACAGGCAGACTCCACCCAGTGAGCGGGAATCAAACCCAGGTCCCTGGCGCTGTGAGGCAGCAGTGCTAACCACAGTGCCACCATTGCGTCATAGTCTAACAGCATCTGTGGAGAGAGAATAGAACCAATGTTGAATCAGATGTAAATTCTGATGGGTCATTCTGAGTGGCACGGTGATTAGCATCGCTGCCTCACATAGCTTGGGTCACTGTGTGGAGTCTGCATGTTCCCTCCGTAGGTTTCCTCCACATATTCAGGTTCCTTCCCAGTCTGAAAGATGTGATGGTTAGGTGCCTTGGCCATGCAAACTCTTCCTCAATACTTGAGCAGGCGCCAGAGTATGGCAACTAGGGGATTTTCACAGCAACCTCATTACAGTGTTAATGTAAGCCTTCTTGTGACATTAATAAATAAACTTAAACTATTGACCTTCTCTAGATAGCAAAAAAACTAGCCAAAATGTACATTATCATCAAAGACAGTAAAGTTTTAAATACATCAACTTTTCATTCTTAATCCACCACCAACAAGATTAAAGGGATAGATATCTTTACTGGGAATTAAAAATAATTTGGCAATTTGACAGATCATGGAGAATTAACATTGACAGACTATTTAAATAAGCTCTAAGTAGATAGGCTTCCTTGCTTCTGAACTTGTCTTGAGCTCATGTAGCAGATTTTTTTTTAAAGAGCTTAGCAAAAAACAGACTACCATCACTCTTATCTACGATCATGCTGGAAGATTGGTGACTTGGGGGAGATACTGGAAGGCAAAGGAGCAAGAGACAACCAGTTCAGGTCAACCACTTCAGGTGGGATAACATGGTATAGTGTTGGTGAAATATTAGAAACTTCCCTAATGCACAAAGCTCTCACAAACTAATTAAATCAACTACACAATTTAAATACAACCAGTTGACACATTTATGCAATATAAAAGTATTTGGTGTTTTGAAATAATGCTTGGTACCTAGGGACAAGAATAGGCAAATTAACCCTTCAAGTCATTCAGTGAGGTAGCGGCACATTTATAACTAAATGAAGTTAAAACGTGAACACTAGCTCTCTCGCCACAGATGTTGCCAGATCTTTTCAGCAGTTTATTTCAAATGTCCAGCATGTAATATTTCAATACCTTTGGCTTATTGAAATAATGTAATTCAGCCAATATGAAGATGGCAAACAATTAACGAGCTAGGTTGGGCAATTTTGTATCTAACGACTGACTTAAGATGTCATATGTTGCTGAAACAGATGGTTATTAACATAATAAGCACATCAATATTAGGGCAAAGGCTCACTGGTGAAGGTCCAATTTACAAAAATAAAAAATTTAGCTGATAAGCACGCCACAGGAAACACTAAATTACATCAATATTGAAAATAGATTTAAATATATCATAAGAAATAAGAACATAAGAAATAGGAGCAGGAGTAGGCCATCTAGCCCTTCGAGCCTGCCCCGCCATTCCATAAGATCATGGCTGATCTGTCGTGGCTCAGTTCCACTTTCCCGCCCTCTCCCCATAACCCTTAATCCCCTTGCCTATCAAAAACCTATCAACCCGCGTCTTAAATATATTTAGCAAGGCAGCCCCCACCACTTCAACGGGCAGAGAATTCCAGAGATTCACCACCCTTTGAGTGAAGAAGTTCCTCCTCAACTCCGTTCTAAACCACCCCCCCTTTATCTTGAGGCTATGCCCTCTAGTCCTACTGTCCTTTCTGAGCGGGAAGAGTCTCTCCACCTCTATCCTATCCATCCCATTCATCATCTTATATGTCTCAATGAGATCTCCCCTCATTCTTCTAAACTCTAACAAGTACAAGCCTAGTTTATATATTTCTTTATGAATGGTTACAATAAGTATCAGCTTGTAATTTCCTAGAATTGGTCTTACTTGCACGTGTCAAACGAAACTACAGAAACAGGAGACCAGTCAGTCAATGATCTAAAGCTTTAACTCTACCTACCTGCCTGCCTTCATTTAGATTCCACAATACCCTTGTCAAAAAAATTCAATCCGAGTTTTGAATTTCCTAACTGACTGCCTCAAAACAAGATCATTTCAAGGGAGGGAGATGAGTTCCATTACCTTTTGCAGCCTAGATTTAATGTTAAGACTTTTCTAGACTCCGTTCCCAGAGGAAACTGCTTCCCTCAATCTAGCCTTTTGGATTGATGTATTAATGTTACATGTATTGGGCTATAGTGAAAAGTATTGTTTCTTGCAAGCTGTTACGGACAAACATACCGTTCATAGAGTACATAAGGGAGCAGGATAGGATAGGCTGCACAATAGTGTTGCAGTTGCCGATAGGGTGAAGAGACAGATTGACTTAATGTGGGATAAGACCATTCAAAAGTACGATGGCAGCAGGGAAGGAGCTATTCTTGAATCAGTTGGTATGTTTTCAGACTTCTGTATCTTTGAACCAAAGGAAGGTAGTGGAAGAGACTAGGTCCGGGGTGTATGGGGTCCTTGATTATGCTGGCTGCTTTTCCAAGACAGTGTGAAGTATACAGTAAGTCAATGGATGGGAGGCTGGTTTGCATGATGGACTGGGCTATGTTCACAACCCTTGGTAGTTTCTTGCAGTCTTGGTCAAAGCAGGAGCCATACCAAGTTTTGATGCAATCGGAAAAGATGCTGTCTATAGTGCATCTGTACAGTTGGAGAGAGTTGTGGTCGACATGCCGAATTTCCTTAGCCTTCTGAGAACAGAGGTGTCGAAGGATTTTAACTACAGCATCTTCGTGATCTCAATACCTAGAAACTTGAACCTATAAAATCCCAAAATCATCTGGAATACCGCAAATGGTCATCCCTTATTTCATTAGTCAAGGAAAAATGACACTAATCTACGCAACCAATCCTCATTTTTTTTAAAGTCACTGCAATTAAGTTACTGTGAAAGTCCTCTAGTTGCCACATTCCAGGGAGAATTTAGCATGGCCAAAGCTCCTAACCAACATGTCTTTTGGACTGTAGGAGGAAAAGAGAGCAGCCAGAGGAAACCCATGCAGACATGGGGTGAATGTGCAGACATCACACAGACAGTATGGAGACAGACAAGCTGGGAATCAAACCCAGGTCCCTGGTGCTGCGAGGCAGCAGTGCTAACCACTGTGCCACCACGTCACTCAGTCAGCCCAATATTATAATGAATCTCCAATGTATACAACAGAATATAGCGCTCCAAATGAGTTCAAACCAGAACTCTGTCTGGATAGAAGTTGTTACAGCTATATATTGAGACATAGCTGAACAAGGTTTTAAACATTACATGGAAACACCCAACATGAGATTTGTAGGAAGTTGTGTTCACTCCCAAATCAGCAAGTGCCTGGAGAAGTAGCATTTGAATAACTATTTTTGTCTCTATTCTAAACTAGAAACAACCTCACAAGAGATGTGGGGTGCAAGTGTGGTAACTATTGCTGAATTATGCTTATGGCTTGTACTCGTTAGAGTTTAGAGGAATGAGGGGAGATCTCATTGAGACATATAAGATGATGAATGGGATGGATAGGATAGAGGTGGAGAGACTCTTCCCGCTCAGAAAGGACAGTAGGACTAGGGGGCACAGCCTCAAGATAAAGGGGGGGTGGTTTAGAACGGAGTTGAGGAGGAACGTCTTCACTCAAAGGGTGGTGAATCTCTGGAATTGTCTGCCCGTTGAAGTGGTGGAGGCTGCCTCGCTGAATATTTTTAAGACGCGGGTTGATGGGTTTTTGATAAGCGAGGGGATTAAGGGTTATGGGGAGAGGGCGGGAATGTGGAACTGAGCCACTTCAGATCAGCCATGATCTTATTGAATGGTGGGGCAGGCTCGAAGGGCTAGATGGCCTACTCCTGCTCCTATTTATGTTCTTATGTTAAAACCTATGGGATGTTGTTTGGGGAGGTTTACTTCTGAAGTTAGTTAAACCTATTGTACATAACCATGAATGTAAAGTGTGGTAGTATGTTCTTAGTAGTTTTTCTTGTGCTTTATTAGACACTTAAGTTTTGTTAAATTACAAGATGACTGGAACATTGTTCCAATCTTTTCTCATAAACCAATCTGGAAAAAAAATCCCTTCTGGGATTTGGAATACCCTAGTATTTATCAATTTGGGTTTTAGAAATCCCTGATTGAACCACACCCAGGGTAATGACAGCATAGCTGAGAAAGGAGAAATTGTCTTTGGTGGGAATGCAAATTCACCACACTGATACCTGGAGTCCAAGAGTTACATTGCAAGGAAAAACTAAATTAGGTTTGTATTCCCTAGGACTGCAATGAAATGAAGTGAAAGAAGTTTGATATTAAAAGCACAACAGATTGGGTAGAGAGAAAATATCAAGGTTCTAGATTTGATTGCTGGAGTGCGTTGAGTTATCAGAGGCCACAGTGTATTAAAAAAAACAGTATTTAACAGCTTAGTACATTTTAAAGAAATTGAAGGGAGATTCAACAAAATCTGTGCTGTTTAGTAACCTGTTTATAAGTAGTTATGTTTGCACAACGATTACCAGTGCTGCCTCAGTGCCAGGGACCCAGGTTTGATTCAGGCCTTGGGTAACTGTCTGCATGGAGTTTGCATGTTGTCCCTGTGTTTGTGTGGGTTTCCTCCTGGTGCTCCAGCTTTCTCCCACAGTCCAAAAATGTGCCAGTTAGGTAGATTAGCCATGGCAAATGGTGGGATTACAGGAAGATGGCAGGGAAGTTGGCTTAGGTAGTGCGCTCTTTTGGACGGTTGGTGCAGACTCAATGGGCTGAATGGCCTCCTTCTGCACTGTAGGGATTCTATGGTGTTCTATGCTAAAATTAAAGGAAGGTTTTAAGTTTCTCAAAAATATGCATGTAACTGATGTAGGATGGCATATCAAGGCCGATATGAATATTTTAAGTACATAAATTAATTTTACATAATTATGCTCAATAAGTATAAACTACTGGGGTTGGAGGACAAAAACCTATAAAAATGTACCAATATTTGAATAGCAATAAATGATATGTAAAATAAAATCTCTATTTGAAGAATGATTACTACTTTTAAAGAAAACAAATTAACCTGGTTTCATTGTTCTATTGCACGCGCTCTACACATTAGTTCATTGAATCGACATCCATCCAAGATTGAAAGAGGATTTGAGCACAAGTTCCTCTCTCAATACTCATCTACAGCGGCCACCAACCCGCCATCTATCCTTAGGTTATACAGTAGTACTGAATGTGCACTTTAGCTTATTTTTAGACTCGCAAACATCTAATCGGCATCACTATACTATTAAATGATCTTGAAATGCAAGACATTTTCCCAAGTGTCAGTTCTGAAAGGACTTTAAAAAAATACATTTGTAATTCAACAATACTAAAAGCATTTACTTTTGGGTGCTCTGGGAGAAAAATGTTAGCAGATCGAATGACCAACTAATAACCATTAATGTCAAAATGAGTATGGTGTGTTCCTGTACACTAATATTTGGTCATGTTCCATATCATCTCTTTATAATCTTTTGTCATCTATAGGAAAGAAAATACAATTTATAACTATTAAAGGAATAAAAACACTGTGTTATACAATTTTTTTTATTCATGAAAACAGAGCCATTGTACATGGTACAAACCATATTTGAGAATAAATAAAGAAAACATACTGCTGTACAACACATTGCATTTCAGTTGGAAAGTGTTAAGTTTTTTCATGATAGCTTCGGTCTCTAGAAATCATAATAAGATGGGCAGTCTGATCAAATTTATTCATATTGATACTGGACAGCATTCATATAGGTTTCTGTGGTTAGCAATAGCATGGATTTCAAGTCCTAAAATTACAGAGTATTTGGTGCCACTTTGATTTATTAGTGAATAAGCGCCAGCACTTCTACAAAGATTTGGAATGTAGGTCAATTTCTTTCAACATAAAAATTGGAAAGGAAAATTTGAATAGCAAAACTTTAGACAAAGTTAAAACACTCATTCTGGCCATAGTAATATTATAGTCCAGCAATATAACAGCTTAGAGTTCAACTGATATTGATGGGATTAGTTTTAAATTACTCAGATGGAGGGAGATACAGGGAGCAACTAAAACGTAACAGAAATTCCAACTTTAAGAGGAGGAAAACTTGCACGATCCCCAAGTTTCTTTTAAATAATTATAAAATTTTCTTGCTTTAGCTGTGCTGCTGTTTTCATGATGAAATGAAAACCATTTTATCTACTTTTCTTTTGCCAGAAGCCTTTTTGAACATACAACTGTACAAGTTTCAAATGGAATGAATGAAAGAAAGACAATACCCAACTGACATCATACAGAAATGCTATTAGCAAAAGCCAAACTTAGTAATGGAAGGCAAGACTACACCCAATTTTATTAGAAAATTCATACCACACCTACAAAGCTCATTAGTGTTGCTCATAGCTTTAAAAAATTATACTGTTGAGCCCCTTCATGACACGAGGTATACAACTTTAACTTTCACTGCAGCAGTCTGGAAACTAAAAAATACCTACTTAAAAGTCACTCAATCTTTTGGGTTATTATACACTTCACTTTCAGTAAACTCACTATTAAAACAAACTATTTTTGGTTTGTGTATTAATCACGTACAAGACCAAAAAAAAGGTTTAATAGTAGTATCATGGAACCCAATTAAAAGCTGTCGATCCCAGTAGTTTAACAACAAGGTTCCAAACTAAATCAGAAACGAACCACAATTCCTTGGACTAGTTATTTGACAGAAAAACGGATATTAATTTTATATCCACCTTGAATTGCTTTTAAAAGTCCTGCAAGAAAAAATGTCCCTCAGGGTTTTCAAATAAATGAAACCTTCCCTAGGGACCTCACACCTAAAATAGCACTGCCATGGTCCAAGAAAAACTTGGAACACTAAACTAAGTACAAACATGTGACTTAGCTGTGTCAATTATTGTACTGGAATTTTCAAACAGTATACATCTTCAGTACTAAGAACCACCCTGGTTCTCCTGTCACTTCAGTATTTTATATTTTGGATTTTTTTTATATTTGATATTTGGTTATGGTTCAGTTATACTAACTGCAAATTGATCCAATTTGACTTGGTGAGTTTCCAAATTTTTATCACAGGCTTATGTATTGATAGGCAAACAGCAGAACAGGTTCAATAAGGAGACTCAGCTTTAGTTAAGTCCCTATCATAAAAAGTACTTCACCATATGAAAGTTATGCAATTAAAAAAAGTGGCCAAGAATTGGCACATTAAGCATTTTACTAAAATGCTGCACATGAAAATGCAAATTATAAATTCACTGGGACAATTTAATACAATGGTTTGGGTCTCTAGACTCACAGGATACATTTTTACCAGCACTATTTTCAACTTGAGCATCTGAATTTTTGAATGAAACAACCAGACATTCTAAGTTCCTGAGTCACTGCAACCTAGCGTAATGCACAAAGTAGTCTCACTACCGTGACAAAAAGTATTCATGTGCACAAAATGCTGACATTCCATCTGAACATGTTCCTGCAACACAAAGACAACCAAGCAATAAATTCAAAACCAGTTTGCACTCCCCATTCCCAAAAAAGTATACAAAACAGAAATAAAAAAAGTAGTTCAAAACATCAGACATACTTGTTAGCTAACTGATGAGGAACAAATGGTTGAGCAATTCAACTTGCACCCAAAATGAGAGCAAAGTCAGCACAGCAAGGCCAATCTGTGACGATCCGTGACGCAAGCTAAATCCAACTTTGTTTAAGCTGCCGTGAGTTCAAGGTACAAATGGATACCGTGCTGTGGTTTCCTCTTTGGGAAGGATGAGAAACACCAAGCTTCCATGCTGATAGGCTAAAACCGGGAGGGTGGAGAGGGAAAATGAATCTTCAAATGTACCGGCAGTAGTGAACCATGGGTCCATGAGGAGCATTCTTGCCAAAGTCCAAAAACTAAAAATCGATATTTCTTGGGCATTTAAGTGGCCTTTTGGTCAGTGCCTTCAAAGATGGGTCAGTCAAAGCCTAATACAAGAGATCAAGCAGTTTGCAATCTCTACCCATTTGTACTTTATTAGTAAGGGTTTGAAATCAGTGAGGTTTTTGAAGGGCAATGGTGAATGGGCAGGAAAGGGGAGCTGAGCCAAGATGGGATCAGCCATGATTGTATTAAATGGTGGAGTAGGCTCAAGGGGTAAATTGCCTACTCCTGCTTGTGATTCTGCACTTGGGGCCTCTCAGTCAACAGAGTTCTGATATGAAAATTACAGCTCATTTTACGTAGACATGTTGTCTGAGCCACTGTGTCAGCAGATGCTGGTCTGGCAGAGCAGATCACGGTGCAAAATTGAGGTGTAGGCAGTGTAAACTTGACATAAACAGATAGCCACGAGTTGAATTTCTCCACCAAAATGTCTTCAGATTCGTGTCTTAGAATTCTTAAGCAACCCAAGTTATAGAAATTCAAACATTTGTGATAGGAATGCTATATACTGGCAGAGTTTAATTTTATTATAAAGTTATCAAGTATTTAATTCATTTTAAACAAAATTATATAGAAACATTTAAGTTGGAAAAACTCATGCATGTCAATGTGTGGCAATAAATTGAACAAATCAATTATCAGAATCATGTATTTTCATTCTTTGTACATAAGCACTTATCGCATATGCGGAGTACAACTGTAATGCAGTGCAAGGATATACACTAACTTTATTTCCTTGAATACAACCGTGGTTCTGTACTTCTTTGACGTGCTCTTCCATACATTAGTGCTGGATCATGGGTCTCAAAAAATAACCAATTAAGTCTCAAATAAATACAAGTAGCAATGCCTTCAACCAGTTCTCTGTTACAGCACTTAACCCAAAGAAGAAAAAACATCTACAGAGAAATGCAGTCATCAATGTTTTAAATTACCAAGTGGTACAAGTTTTATTAAGAGAGGTATGGAAGTGTACCAATATTTCAGCGTTGGAATTTAAAGCATTGCGCCATTATAAAGTAAAATTAGCCAGAATCCCAAAAGGAGATTCCAAGTTCATACTTGCATCTACATCTTTACTGCCACAGTTTTCAGGGATAAGGGTTTCAGGAGTTTAATCCACAGAAACTTGTGATTTCACTTGTATTTTCCTACAAGAGTGATTTAAGAAGCTGTCCAATTTTTTTTTAAACTTCTGAAAATGTAACATTTGACATTAAAATAAATACAATTCTCATCTTTGTTCAGTAGTTTTCAGTACTGAAGAAAATTGTGGGTGAAAGGTTAGCTTGCATTAGCTTATAAAAACAGAAACTTGATGCACAGAAATAGTTCAACTATTAATTTTTTGGAAGATGAGAATTAAAGTGTAGTATTTACATTTTCTTTAATTTCTAGAAGTCTCCCCACAACATGCAGCACCCACCAAAACTGTTCTTTTCTCAGGCCAACGTAAGTCTCACTAAAATCTGCTGCAGGCCCTCTACAAACTACCTCACCGTCTCTACACAGCAGCGCAGGATCATTTGGATACTCTTATGTAATGACACACCAGGACAATTCTCCAAAGGATTATGACAGCCTATCAAATACTTTTAAACCTTAAGCATCCTTCTGCTTATACTATTTACTAGAAATTTTCATTTCACATCTGGATTGCTGGTTAGGCCACAAGATGAATCCGATTACACATCTACTATAAATAATACCATATTTGTAGAAATTTATTTTCAACTATAAGTGTTTGATGTATCCAGAAATCTATATTTTCACCCCTTAGTAAATAAACAGAACCTATATATGTGGCTGCATTCAAGGAAATAGATCTCTTATAGATACTTGCAGGGTGTTTTAAAGTTACAAACTTAAATGTGAAAAGGACCAAATAGTTCAGACTGTGTTACACTGATTAAACATGATCACAACAGAATCTTACTACTTTCAAGGCAAACATAGGGCACTTTTTGTAATAGTGGTTTTTTTTTAAAAACGAGGCACAAAAATGGAATTAAATGGCATGAATAATGGATTTCACATGAATGCTAATTCTGACCTGTACCATCATTAAATATTTTACAACATAAATAAAAGAAATGAAATACAGCAGCAAAAACATGTGATCTTGACAAGTTTTATAAACTACCAGTGCGTAAACCCTCCTGAGTCCATTTCTTCTTCCCCACCCCACCCAACATTAACAGTGAAAGTAATTTAAATATATAAATCACTAGAATGTGTATTCACAGGAGAAATTAGTCAGCGTCATATCTGTCCAGTCTTCCCAAATTTTCTCGGATTATGACCCAACATTCGTTTGTGGTCAGTGGTTCCTCCGTGTTCAGTATTATTGAAAGTTTCTAGAAGATCGGTCTGAAATGAGGCCTGTTGATGTACCTTTGCGTGAAAAGTGACCCCACAGTTTCCTGAGCAGCCTAACTCTCCTCAGCACTCTGCTGAGACGTCTCTGTTCTGATCTTTTTTGGAAGTGGCTCCCCATCTTCAGATTCCTGGGGGAAAAAAATCAAGTTGACTGTCAAACTAACATTATATTCTCTAGATGTTACTATTAATGTTCACAGTAACATTTTTAGTAAAAGAAAATTGCACAACAAAACAAACTTTATAAAGTTCACACAGAATTCCTTGTCTAAGTTTTGCAGGGAAAGTTTGATGGAAAGCACTGTGTACATTATAAAAATATTACCATTGAAATTCATATCAACCCAATGCTTTAATTGTAAAAAGATATGTTTAGTGAAGATCAAACAGAACATATATTTCAGCCAATGCCATTTGTGTGTGTACCTTGACTACAAAGAATAAAAGACCACAGTCAAACCATATTTATACAAACTCCAGCTTAACCATGAAATTATAATCAGGACAAGTTTTGTCTAATCATTTTAACCAGGACAGGCTTCATTGGGCGCATGTATACTTCCATAATATGACAACCTGCCCTTGGACCACAACCAGTTCAGTTTATGTCTTATTTTACTGCAAAGTGAGTCAAGGTATCCACGAATCAATCAACTGCACAGCAATGCTTTTCATGAATTAGCACTTTGCCTCATCACCATTTAGATTCCTAAACTTTATACTGAAATAAAGTCATGAAACTTTCTTCCAGTTTAACATCTTAGCTAGCTTATATTTGGAATATTGTTGAAAAACGAGACACTCTTTTGACGCTTTTTGTCTTGCACTTATTAGAACAGACACACCAGAATGACAAACCTAGTATTCTGTACTACCAAGTGATAATTTATCTTTTCAAAAAAATTCTGTAGTATAATAAATGCTAAATATGATTGACATTTGTTGCACTGCTACAGCTGTTCTAATTTGTACCTGAGTATCTTTGGTAGTCTCTGTATTTTCTTTCACTCCAGAAGGCTGCATGTCTGATTTCTCCAAGTCAGTTGGAGATAATTCTGGAGGAGTTTGGGAATTTGGCTCTGCTGGTGGTGACGTGTCTACAATAAAAGAAAGATTAAATGCAAGATTTATTAGGTTACCTTTATACAAATTTGCCTGTTACATTATTACAAGGACTTTACAAAGATTGGTGTCCTTAAAAGATCTTAAGATAGATTCTGTAAAAGCAGATAATCAATAAGCAAAGAGAAGCTGCTAGACTTTTGAGTTTGCCAGAAATATAACAAAATAATGCTCAGTCAAATCCCTCCCTCTTGAAGAAAACTGACCAAATTTTCATGCAATTTGATCCTTCAACCAAATGTTTACCAATAAAATGCATAAGCTGTCCTCATGATGCAGTTTGGGTTATATCATTGGGCAAATTATTTGGAGATTTTCAGTTTAATAAATTTATTTCAAAGCAGCTTAAAAGATCTTTCCTAAATACACTTTAGAAACTTTAAAACTTAAAACCAGTTCTAATTTTATCGTTCTGCAAACAAGACAAAGGTTATTGCCACACCCGACCTCGTGAGGTCAGTGCACTGACCAGAGTTTGGAAGTCACATGGTCACGTCCAGGATTTCACTCAAATATCCATTTTTAGCCATTTGGCGCAAAATAATGCACATTGCCCAAGGGTTCACTCAAGCACTGGCATATAGGTAAGCAGCCAGAAAGTTGCCTACATGCCCCTCAGCAGCTAAATGGCATATGAATTACCTAAAAAGGAGAAACGGTTTATAAGAATTGAAAATATCTCTACACATTGTAGTGGAATATTTTGGTAAAACTGTTTCAGCATGGAAAAACATTACTGCCAAGAAATTTTTATATGCAAGTCTAAAAATATAAAATTCCCAAACGTACATACTGAACAATTCCAAGAAATGGATACATGTTCTACTCCTTCACTCAATAAAGTAAGTTAATCCTATAGTGTTCAATTTAAAAAAAATCACTCAAGTGCTTTTGGTCTATACATGTTGATCTTTTCAATTCCTCATGAATATATTCAAAGATAATTGTACCCAATCCATAACAACAGGAACTCCTTATCAAATGTGATAAATCAAACCATATCTAACAGTCTTTCAAAAAGACAGCATAAATGCAAAATAGATTAGATAAGGGAAGTCACTTTGCCTGCAGGGAGTTGGTACTTTTTTTCTCTCATCGAAAACTGGAACATTGTATTGTACAAATATTTACATATTGTTTTTGAGCTATAATTGTTTTGATTGTCTGGCATATATTGCAAACAATTAAATCAGATTGTATGGAAAAATAAAATTGGTTCAGTTACTTTTAAATTCCCTCTCAAAATGAGAGATTCAACAAACAGCAAATGTTGTGACTATGCAGCTAGGCAAGTAACCTTTTAAAAACAGATGGCCCCAAAATATTTGCTGCCAAAAGGAACCCAGGTGTTCATCAGAAAACAGTCTAACTTTGTTAAAATTTTAAAACTAAGCCTGTCATGAATTAATATTCCAGGCTGACTAGGCTAAAATCCACTGTCAGGAAAGGATCATAAAAGATCTTTTAAAAGTCAACAGCTTGGGCAACTCTTGAGCATCTTGCAGTTTAGCACCTTGAAACAGTCTGTAGCGCAGATAACAGTATCAATCATTACTGCAGTAAAAATGCTTCAAACACATCAACTATGAAGAGTGGGATTAATTGCACCACCAAAAGAGTTGGTGCATGCTCAGTGGACATGGTCCTTGTCTGCTGTCGCATTCTAAGATCGATATTAAAGAGCAGTCTCCGGCAGCAGAATTCAATTTAACAACATGAGCAGAAAAAGGGATTGCAATCCTTCTAGGGCAGAAAGAAATGCATTTTCAGGGTTTTCTGTGTAAACTGGAGAGCATCAAGAAACTTTTACAAATCAGTACCATAGTAAAATGCTGCAGGACCAATGCATTAGTAAGCCAAATCTCTTATAAATGACTTTAGAGAAATGGTTTTGCTACCGAAATCAAATGTGTTCTAAAAGTTGTGAAGCATTTTTGAGATTTTCATTAATAATGAGTAAAATAAATAGAATAGCAAATAGAGCGTTACGCACTCAAGAACAAAAAAATCCTCTATACTAAATTCTCTATTTGTCATTTAAAATTGACAAAAACATACTGCTATAATAACCAAAATGTGAAATCTCAAGACCCAGAAGCACCCTTTTAATTTTTACCAAAAGAATTTGAATATTTTAAAATTAACTATGAATTGATGTAGTTGATGTAAAAATACAAGTCTTGCCATCATAGGGCATTTGCTGAGGGGAGTAGCACAAATAATTTTGGCCAAAGTGATACAGGTAGAAAAGCCTCACTTGTAGTATACACAGTAGAGGTGACAACATTCAAAGCAAACTGGACAATGTTTCAAATAATTACAAACATAGCTGTTGAGTTTGATTCACAAGTCTGTTTCTAAAATGTCTGATACTAAGCATAAAGCACAGTAACCAAGTTTGCATAAATTGAACCCAAAATATGAATACCTCGATCTCGGCACAAAATGTGAATTACTGATATCAGTAATAGTGATACATAATTTTAGGAAAATAGGTTTTAATTCAATTATGGGTTACTCTTTTGGTGGAAGAACTATCTAGGCCTTTCTGCAAAAGTCAGTTAATTTACAAGCTGAACTATATAAACCATAACAGATTAGTTTTGATACCTGCTCTTGCTGAGTTGGACAGTTTTAACAGGACTACACTTGGGTGTTAGCACTCCTGACTTCAGAGGAGGAAACTCAGTCTGGTTTTCCACTTTTGATCATTACCAGTTATCCATAATAAAAATAAACCTGCTGGTAATGAATGAAGACAGGATGGACTGAAGCTGCAATCGTCAAATAGCCTGCAGACATTTACTGACCAAGTTCATATATTAATAATAAACACTTGGAAGGTAGCAAAAAACAGTTGGCATCAATAACTATCACAACAAAGAAACAGGAGAAAAAGGAAAAGAAAATTAATGGGAAAAAGTCTCAGGAGTGTGTTGGAACATTCAAAGGAGCATTGTAGATTAAAAAATAATGAATTCAAAACCATTCTGATCTTAGTTGGTTGAATTTAAGATGTAAGTGTGATGAGTGTTTAGAAGTAAGCATTTAAGGGCAAGCTAAAACTGAACACATTGCTGAACAGTTGGAAAGGCACCAAATTAAAATAATTACTCCTATAAATAAGCCTAAAAAAAGTGCCAATATTTAAGCTTTTTTTAATGTTAATCCTATAAAAGGTGGCTTGCAGCTTTAATGTGGGACTCATTCAACAAGACCAAGTTTAATATCAAATTCCAATTAAATATTTGTTACTGCTGAAGTTGAGTTTTCCAGTTCTCAGCTAAGCAGTCAAATAGCCTTGCGGTAAAGAAAATACATAAGTACACATACATGTATACACATACACAGAAACCTATCCCGTCCCACAAAGCACACCTCTTATTGGTAGACATGGAGGAGCTTCCATGGCGCCTCTGAAGATATCTGCTACCCAAACGGTCCCGTCCTCCCAGATGAAGGACAGCTTGGAGGCAGGAAGGCATAGAAAAGGAGATTTCAAATTAAAACAATTACAGGAAAAGTTGTTTAGCTATCTAGTTTTAATTAATACACGTGGTTCTTGGTTACTTGACTTGAAAAATTCAAATTGAAATTAAAATCGAAAGAAAGAAAATGTAAGCTATGCAAATGCTATGCAGCTTCCACTCCCATCCCCCAATATTTGGGTCACAAATTTATTGCCAATTGAGAAACAAAAGCAAACCCATGACCAGAGGGGCATTCCAATTTTTTTTATATAAATCACCATAGTAATTAACCAAATACTACACCTGTGCTCCTATTGGTTTTAATTCAACAGCCCTCTTCTGGTCTCAATCCCACACTCTCAAGAGGTAAACTAAACCCATCAAGACTGGAAATTAAGCCAAGTATTCTTTGGACTAAATAAAAACTGCTGAATTTAAACCAATGTTTATGTAGTGCACAAGCTCATTATTGCATAAGAAAAGAATAAATATCCTTCTGCCACTTGGCCCAACAGCAGTATAGCACTGCAAGCAGTAGAAACCACATTGCCAAATTTTGTGGTAGTAAATGAGGAATAAAGGGTATTGCAGCCCAGGTTACTTGTGTACATATATATTTTTTTCAGCTGAACAGTGGGATTGCAAGTTCTAAATCAGGAGCAGCATACAAGTCTATTGCAAGGTTGAATAGTCGAAAAGAAGAATGATCACCTGCAAGGCCACGTGATATTCTGAGATTGAGGTTTTGGGCCTTTCCAGAGAGGTCACTTTGCAAACTCCATGTACTGCCAATTAGAGAGTAGACTGTTGACCTCCCCAGAGAACAGGTCACATGGATTCCTTTTGTGTATTATCAATTCAAATTCCATCCTGATCGCCTCCTATAGATCACTGCACTGACAAGACAGGAAATGAACTGTACAAAAGGGACATAAAGAGATCTCCAGCAGCAATAATAATAAAAAGCTGAAGAGGATAAATAAACAGAGGAAAGGTTTTCTTTACCCAAGCCTTTGATCTCAACAGATTCTACAGTTTACTTGTTGCTAGTTGTGCACTCTTATTCCCTGATAAGCACCTGGATTATCACTTGAAAAATTTGCTTCAAAATTATTATTCTTCCACTGTGAACACCACAGATCAGCTACAAGCACTGACACCAACTGCGGGGAAAAAAGGTACTGCCTGTGAACTCTACAGTATACGTTACAGAAAATAATGGACATCCAGCTGTATTACAATACTATCTGGTCATCTTAGACCTCAGATGAAAATTACCTGGCAATTTCTCATGGAAATCCATTATTCTCTATATAGTTTTGATACTAAAGGAAATGTCTCCAGTTCTGATGAAGGCACCATAAACTCTCATATATAGTTATACCCCATCACTGATCACCACACCATATATTTATCTCCTGCATTCAGACAGGGACATGATTGATATTTTTGCATATTTAACCTTTTGAGGGTTATCCCATTTTATTTTTCCAAAAGCACACCTTTAGCTTAATTAACCATTCTCTTCTCTATATGCAATATTTATGTAGAATGTATTGGTCTCTTCCCTTCTGATAAAAATTGCCAACAAGTGTAAAATGCAATGCAGTGCATTCTTTGAATGTAAAAAGCACAATGGGCAATAAGTATCATGCTCAAAGTTTACGTGTTTAGAAATACAATGTTCTGATTTTTTTTCCCAAACATCAATGAATACAAGCAGCAAAGTTGCAAGTGACAGGCTATTCCACTTGCAGAACAGAATATTAACTTGACTACAAAGCTGGATCTTAAACCAAGGACTCTTCGTCAAAGCCCTGATTCCTTATTCCTAAATATGTTTGAAGCCTTACCTTCAGAGCTGGGTTGGTCTTTGATAGAGGGTTGAACTTCCTCAGTCCTAATCTCAGGGCCTTCTGCTTGGGTTATTAAGTTTTGCTCTGGTGCAGGACTTGGATTGCTGCTGTTCTCCTGTTTCATTGGAGAGGCATCTGCTATTGAGCTCTGATTACTGTTCTCATCTAATTGACAAACATCAAAAACATTAAATCAGACATTGGTTTTAAGCAATTGACAAATGCTGCAGAAATGAAAGGGAAGGAAGAGAATGGGACACTTCCCAGGTGAGCACATCTTTGAAGATTTGCTCCCTCCAACCCAAAAAAAGCACCCGATATTTCTGACTGATGTTGAAATGTGAATGTTTCAAATCTATTAGTGTAATTTTGCTGACAGCCCAAATTAGAATTTATTTCTGACCAAATCTTTTCACGCTATAGCTATTCTTTGCATGCAAAAGATCCATTTTTGTCAGTACATGATCACCATGTGCTGTTCCCCCACCATGCTGAAAATCAGTCTTCAAAAGGCCTGCAGAAATACATAGGGGAGGAAAAAGATATCTGATCCTACCTGTATTTTTTTCCCTCAATTTGGAGGACCGGGAAAAATGCTGAACTATCACAGTGAGCAATGTAAGACCCAATTTTGTATCAACCCAAACACACTGAATTGACTCAGACCATTCAAGTAATCAACTGAATGGTCCTAACAACATATGGAAAGATTGTTGAAATGGTTGGCAATTTTACATTTTCTGGTACCATTAAGTTGCCCAAGGCTGATGCATTAGAATAAAAGAGTAGCAGAGTTATCGTGCTTAAATTTTGGTATACTACCTGTGCCAGTAAAGTACTACATGTTTAGTATTCCACTACACAGTTTCTTTGGCATGCCAGGCTAAGCATTTAATGTGAATGTACAAATCAAAACCATCCCAACATAAATTTGTTTATAAAAACTCACCCACAATAGAAAATTCCTGGTTCCTAGAAGGTTCCAAGCTAGAATATTTGTAGGTAGGTAATGATGTAGGTTGTAATTGGTCACAGCACAATGAATAAGATGATTGTCTGAATTATTGTCTTCCACTATATCTGGTGTGTCTCAGTCCCTAGAAATCCCTTCAATTATATTGATTCTCAAAGTTCAATAATCGTACAACTCTCTTTACCAACCTCTGTGTGAATCATTAAGTTAATTCAATATTAGCAATTTTCCCCCCAATACTGTTATAGAACTTGCATATGGTTTTAGAGTTAGAAGCAAATAAGAATCAATCACTATATGAAGCATTTTCAATACGTAGTTTAAAAGCACAAAACATGAAACTCAGTCCATAAGTTTAGCTGCACAGATCACAATCAAGCTCAACACTCAAACATACACGGTAATAACTGAATTCTATGTCTGACGTAGGAATTCTACCCATTGAACTTGTCAGAATTCTTGCTGACTAGCACTCTTCACCCCATAAAAATCAAAGATCAAATAGAACTGATAATCTCTAATCAAATTATGAAATTGCTTTTAAAAACAACAAAGATTAATAAATTAAGGGATTGTTCCTTTCAAGCACAAAAGGATGTGCAAAAGAATATGAACTTACTTAAAAATAAGAGTAATGGAGAAAAAAAAGAGTAAACGAGTCTACTTGAATCAAGAAAACGCACAAAAACAGAAGAGAAACGAGAACAATACTTACAGCATGTGGATCTTTTATAAAGTTCTTCACTACAAGTCCCAGCAGTTTGTCCAAATGGGCACATTCCAAAGTTAAATATTGAGAAATTTCTCAAGACAAAACTAGCCTTACGTGTCCTGTTTGACCCTCAGCTAAACATCAACGCCCAAGACTGTTGCAGCAATGCTGTTACCATAGATTCTGCACGACAAACAGTTACTTCCAAACCAAGCCATACCACAAGATGCTCTGGAGATACCTGATGTCACGTTAGTAGCACCAGCTAGATCCGCATCACCAGTCAATTAAATCCTCAACAGTGCTCTCATTGATCATAACCATCACAGCACTGGGACAATGCTCACTACCTGGTGTATAGTCAAGGAAAATATAGCACTCCAAGGAAGGTCACTCTGAAAACAAGGACTGCCATACATGGACCCAGAGAGTTCCTCATCATCTTCAATCAAGCTCTTTCAGGCAACAAGCCCAATGTCAGAAGTGACGTCAAGTGGGATCATATGCACAGCACCATTTGTAACCCTGCACTCACTGTGTAGGGGAAAGAGATGGGAAAAACGTTGACTGATTTGAGGTTTACCGGACAGAAAAGTGAGTTACTACAACCAAGAGGAGAGCCCTCAAAATATAAGCAAGTCCTCAGCAAACAAAAACTTAGAGCTGCCAAAATCATGTCTCAGACTGCTTGGTACTGCAATAACTAATGCAGGTTGAAATTCTGCCACAGTACACAATCTGCTGCTGAATCTAGGGGTGAATAAATCTTGAAAAATATCAGGCAAGCAACATTCAAATAAACTCCTTTGAAGATAAAGGCGGGTTTTTTTAATTCATTCGTGGGACATGGGAGTTGCTAGCTGGACAGCATTTATTGCCCATCCCTAGATGCCAAAGGACAGTTGAGCGTCAATCACATTGCTGTGGCCCGGAAGCCAGGCAAGGGTAGCAGATTTCCTTCCCTAAAGGATGTTACATATGTTTCTACGTAAACTGCTAAAATATGCCGTCCACTTGGACTCCACTGTGTCATTTCTTCTTTCCACAAGAAAGTGCAAGTTTCAGTTACAATGGAACATCAAAGGGTTTCAAGATCAGCAGCTGGATGCCATATTTTTCTCCATGCTGCTGTTGTACTGTGGCCAACGGTCTAAGCAACTAGGCCCAACATAAAATTGGACACAAATAATCCACAGCTTATGCAAGCAAAAAGCCTGATACAACTCACACAAGCCAAGATTACCACAGGTCAAAAGACAACAGGGACCACTATGTCTTGCATAGTGAACAGGAGGTGCTTGACCTTAACAAAGGGGGAGCTGTTTGGAAGATCAAATTCAGGTGTGAATTATACAGTAAATGCAGAACCCTTGGGAGGATCACCACAGAGGGATTTGAGTGTACAGGTCTACAGATCTCAAAGTGGCAACACAGGTGGATAAGGTCATCAAGAAGGCATACAGTACGCCTGCCTTCATTGGCCAGGCATTGAGAAGTTAGCAAGGTAAAAAACTTTACTTAGGCAACATGCTGTTCCGGTCACCACACTACCAGAAGGACATGGATGCTTTGGAGAGGGTACAAAGAAAGTTTACCAGAACGTTGTCTGGTCTGGAGGATTTAAGGTACGAGGAGAGTTTGATAAACTTGGATTGTTCTCACTGGAAAGACAGAGACTGAGGGGCCACCTGACAGAGGTCTACAAAACTATGAGGGGTATAGATGGGGGGATAGTCAGAGACTTTTTCCTGAGGATGAAAAGGGCAACTCCAAGAGGGCACAGCTTCAAGATGAGGGAGGGAGGGAGGGAGGGGTTTAGGAGAAGTGTGTGGGGAAAGTTTTTCCACATAAAGGGTGGTGGGTGCCTGGAATGCACTGCCAATGGCATTGATTGAAGCAGGCACATTAGCAACGTTCAAGGCGTATATCGATAAGATATGAATGGGAGGCGAAAGAGATAGAAACCGCAATAAATAGTGGGTCTATAAGAAAGGTCTAGGAATCAATGCAGGCTTAGTGGGCCGAACAGCTTGTTCCTGTGCTGTATTAAGAGGAACTCTTCCAGAACAATAGAAGAATATATTATGTTTGTGTATTCCCCAGTTTCAGCCAGAGCCTCTGGAACCAAATCTTGAAAGGAGATACGTGCGTCCAGGACACCCAGGATGACCTGACCTAATCCCATTTGGGTCCTATAACCCCACCTGGTGACCTCATTTTCTAAAAGCCAGAGAACATTCAAGAAGGGCCGGCTTGGAGTAGGGGATAAACAAAAAAGGACATTAGGAGCCAACCTGAAGAAAGATTCGACCAGGCTGCTGCAACCTGCGACGACAGAAAAGAACATTCAAGATCCACCTTCGCACCAAAATAATCCTGAGTTAAAGCGTCGACGTGAGCTCTGAATTGAATTCCAAGCCAGGTCAAGTTCACTGGAGTGGATAGTGTGTTTTTTCAGGCAGTCAGCTTATTTTGGGGAAAAGTTAGCTTAAGGAGTTAGTTTAATTAAAACACTTGCAAGTTAAATAAGTTCAAACCACTGTCCTTTATCGCAAAGCAAGAGCAGCTGGGTGAACACATTTTTGAGTAACAAATTGGTCCAAGTGTCTGTATAGAATATTTCACAGGCAACAGTACAGTTTCAGCCACTCAAATGACCTACATGTCAAAGCTTTTCACCTTGGAAAGACTGCACACCAAGGTCAAAAATCATAAATGTCTTAGTTAGTGAGTTGCTATTTGCTGATAATACCACACTCACACTCCATACTGAAGTTCACTTGATGGTTCTCCCAGGTCAATGTCAGACCAAGTTTGTACCTTTTATCAACATTGACAACCTACTTTCGAAGTAATCAACAATTTCACATAACTTGGATCAATAATTACCAGGAACTTTTCCCTTGATGACAAAAACAGAATTGCCAAGGCTGCAGCGGTCATGTCAAAGTTGAGACAGAGTGTGGGCCAATAACAAATTAACCAAAAATATAGTTGTGCACAGCAGATTTCTGTTCTCAGCATTCTCCTTTACAATAATGAAACATAGACAACTTTTGCAAACCAAGTGGCTCAACAGCTTCCACTCTGGGTCCCAATGAATGTTGGACATCTCCAGGCAAGACAGAGCGCTAAATATGGAAGTATGCAGAGGTCCCAAGCATGTTTTTTCTCAAGTCAGTGACGACTCCAGTGACTGAAGCACCGAATGGATGATGGCCACATTTCAAAAGACAGTTTTAAAGCTTATTTATTAGTGCACAAGTAGGCTTACATTAACACTGCAAATGAAGTTACTGTGAAAATTCCCTAGTCACCACACTCCAGCGCCTGTTTAGGTACACTGAGGGAAAATCTTAGCACGGCCAATGCACCCAACTAGCATATCTTTCATTCTGTGGGAGGAAACTGGAGCACCTAGAGGAAACCCACACAGAGACGGGGAGAACGTGCAGACTCCGCGCAGACATTGACCTAACTCGGGAATCGAATCTGGGTCCCTGGGGCTGAGCAGCAGTGCTAACCACTATGCCACCATGACATGCACTCCAAGGCGAGCCCACTATTGGCTCAAGACCAAAGAATCATCATCACCTATGATACATGGGCGTCAATAAGCAAGACTTCAAGTAGACAGGAATTAGGATCAATACATGCGAAGTCCTCAGTGTTGATCAGAGTGCCCGCAGACAAGCAGTCAGGAAGGATGCTGCAAAAGCAGAGGACAAAGGAAATTACCAGATGGCAAGACAGCATGCCAACAGGAAGGGAAACATATCAATCGACCTTGGGCCAAGGGATTGCTTTATTGCCACAACAGACAATGTTCAAAAGTGACATATATCCTGAGTGCAGCCCATTATCGCCTGAGGGAGAAGGAACTCATCGCAATCATGTTAGCACATCTGTTCTATCGCCCAGTCCATAGTTTCCTTTTTTTACCGCAACGTCACATTATCCCCTTCTTTTATGAAAGCAGATGCAAAGTACCCATTAAAAGGTGTACCACATTCTCTGCTTCTACATGATCTCCTTTGGGATCATTAATAGGCCTGACCTTTCCCCAGGAAACTACTTATTCTGCCAGTGCTTATAAAGTTTTAGCTAATGCCAAATCCAAAATAGGTTTTCTTAAATATAAAGAAAGAAGTTTACCCAAATACATTTTCCTTTTAAGGTAGTAACCACTATTGTGGTTAAGAGCTCAACTTAAAGGGAGAGATTCTATTAACAACATGAAGCACTATAACTTATAACTGAACATTGCAATAGGTATGTTTCCAACACAGTTTTGTACTTAATATTCCATAATAATTAAATAGTGCACCTTAGCAATATGCCCAGCCAAGCAAAATTCTTCAACAATTAAATTTTTTAAAAAATCAAAATATGCCATTATGAAAAAATCTACACACAAGAAATACACGTACCTTGAATATCCATCATGCCTGGTGAGGAGCTATTTTCTGGAGTTGTCACTTCAGAGCCACACTTGTCATCCTTCCCCTTTTTTTTATTTTTGTTCTTCTAGACCAAACAAAAACAAATTGTGAACATTGCTGGCTAAGCCAGCAATTTTATTGCCCATCCCTAATTGCCCTCAAGCAGGTAGCGAGCCACCTTCATGAACCACTGCAGTCCAAGTGGTGTAGATACACCCGAAGTGTTGTTACGGAGATAATTCCAGGATTTTGACCCAGCAATAGTGAAGGTACAATGATGTAGTTCCAGGTCACGATGGTATGTGGCTTGGAGGGGAATTTACAGGAGGTAGTGTTCCCTTGTTTTGCTGTCTTTATCCTCCCAGGTGATAGAGGTTATGGGTTTGGAAGGTACTATTGAAGAAGCATTGGAGAGCTGTTCCCATGCATCTTGTAGATGCATAGATCTAAAATTAAGTCTTGTTTATGGTGTACACTTCATGAACTTTCCACTATCAAGATTTTTAAGCAAATTTTTTTACACTTATGATGGAGATGCTTTCCATGAATATTGTGAAAAGGCCAAGATAATTAACTTGCAAAAACTTTGTTTGTATGCAGTAATTGAAGACCTCACACTATAGTGCACACTGCCCAGAAAATGCCCAATTGTGTTCTTTCAAAAATAGACCCCTCACTTGAGGTCTCCCCACCTAGCTGCAGCAACCTAGCCGACCTCTAAAAGAATATGAAAACTAGGAGCAGCAGTGGGTGATTCAGCCCTTGAACCTGCTCTACCATTCAATGCAATCATGGCTGATCTCACCTCAGCCTCAACTCCACTTTCCTGACCGCTCTCCATAACCCTTCAAACCATCTCCTCAAATTTAACTCAACATCCCAGCAAATTCAACAGATGCTCCTTAGCCATTTCGTTTGTTACGTCTTCAAAGAGCTCACAAATTACTGAAACACCATTTACCCTTCATAAAACTGTGCCAACTGATGGATTGTGTTTTGACTTTCCAAGTATCCGAAAAGGATTCTAACAATTTCCCAAAGACAGATGTTAAACTAACTGGTCTATAGTTTCCTACTTTCTGCATTCCTTCCTTTTTGAATAAGGGCATGACGTTAACATTTTTCCAATTTACTGGAACTTTTTCCCACAACTAGGGAATTTTGTTTATAACCACTGGATCCACGATCTGCAGATCCTAGGATGTAAGCCATCAGGCCTTGGGGACTTGTCTGCCTTCAATCCCAATAGTTTGCTCAGTCCTTTTTCTCCACTGATAATGATTGTTCTAAGTTCCTTTCTTTAAACTCTGCATTACCAGTTACTATTGCAATGGTACTAGTACCCTCCACCAGGAGAACTGAGGTAATGTAGTGATTTAGTGTCACTGCCATTTGTATTCACCACTATTTGCTCCCCAGTGTCATCCTCCTAGGGGTCAACATTCACTTTTGCTACTCTTCTTACTTATAAAAACTTTTGCTATCCTTTCATATTTTGTGCTAGCTTTCTTTCATAATTTATCTTGGTTCTTTTTTAGTAACTGTCGATCATTAAGTTTCCCAATTTTCCAGCCTGCCACTTGCCCCATGGTGCCTAAACAGACATCCTCTGGAAAAAAATATTTACTTATTCTTCCTACTTCTATAGCTTTTCTTCCATGACCTTTGTCATGGAAATTGGCCATGGCAATCTGATTGTTGTATTCCCGCAAATTGCTCAAAATTTGTTCTGAATTTTTTTCACCACACTTAGAATTTCTCCCCTCAACAACTGAAATTCTAGTGCCCAAAATAAAGATTTAAAATTAAAAATATATTTCACAGAAACATAACATTTACCTCCTGGATTATCCTTCATTGCCTTTATTAGAAATGCAGACAAGAAAGCTTCAGGCTGTTCCAAATGAGTGAATGTGTTGGCGTGCGAGATCAGTCTCAAGTACGTTTGACTTTGACATCCATGTTTTCCCCAAATTGAAATGACCAACTTCCCATTTACAGTATTTTCCAAATCAGGCTTTCATTATTTATCTATAACATTTTCTTACACTTAACTCTTTTAGAAATGTTTGTTCTACTGTTGGATCCACAAACACCACATTTGAGAATGAAAATACAGTACTTCCTTAGTACTGTATTTTCACTTAGTACTCACTTCAATAAGTGTCAAATGCCTAATTTTCATTTGATGCTCCACTATACCCCATGGGCGGCACAGTGGCTAGCACTGCTGCCTCACAGCACCAGGGACTTGGGTTTGATTCCCAGCTTGGGTCACTGTCTGTGTGGAATCTGCACATTCTCCTTGACTGTGTGGGTTTTCTCCGGATGCTTCGGTTTCCTCCCACACTCCGAAAGACGTGCTGGTTAGGTGCATTTGCAATGCTAAATTCTCCCTCAGTGTAACCGAATAGACGCCAGAGTGTGGCGACTGGGGGATTTTCACAGTAACTACACTGTAGTGTTAATGTGAGCCTACTTGCGACACCAATAAATAAATTTCAAACACAACTGTCAAACAACTTACTTCATCAACTTTAGGTTCCGTTACAGGTACCCATTTGTAGATCCTGAGAGATGTGTCACCAACTGTTACCCATTTCTTCTCCCTGTGTTTCAGGAAATGAACAGATTTAAGTGGAGCACCACTTTCGTTGTTCTTTATATTTTAAAAGTTTGGTGTAAAATCAATTTTAACTCAGGTTTTATTTCCAGAAAAGATCTAAACTCTTGCATACAATGGTCAATAAAAGCAGACATCTTAAATAAAGTTTGAGATTCAGAAGAATACAAAGTCTTTTGCATAAGACATTCGACAGTGGCCCCATTTTCTTGTCAGTAGATGTAAATGATCACATAATCCTACCAACGAAGGACGGGGAAGTTCTCCCAATGTTCAGTTCAACAATTCTCAACCAGATAAACCTGTTTTTAATAATGTTGGTTATTGCCGTGCTGTTTATGGAACTCTGTCTTCAATTGACTTTCACATTTCTCTAAATTACAACAATGACTGTACTGTGCTTCATTAGCTCTAAGCACTCAAATGAGCAAAGTATTTTATAAATGCAAATTATTTACTATCAAATTGTTCCTACTAAGGATATACATAAAATAATTGCTATTGATTCCATAATTGATTTCCCATCACTCACTTAACTGCAATTGGGAATTTAATCCTAGCTCAGTGTGGGGCATACAGGGAACCACATTACTAGACCTCTACACCACACACTGATGAAACAAGTAATTAATGCTCAACTATATTTTTGAGGGCATCTAAAGAGACAAGTAAATTTGATCCATTAATGCAAACAAAAATCATGCTTCAAAAATTAGAACCTTTATCAAGTCATCAGAGTTGAGCAATTTATGTACAGTAGTATGAGATACGAAGCTTAAAAGGATGCTAACTCTTTAGTACATATCCCATGATCTCTCTCATGTGGTCAGCTTCTGCACCTATTCTAACACCAGCTAGTTCTAATTTTCTATCCAATTCACTTATCTGCCAGACTGGCTGCTATCCAGTATTGATTAAAGCACATCTGTCTCCAACATCTATCACAAATTCCATACTCTTGCCACCATCCCTGTACCCTTCAGCTTGAATGTTTGCAATCTTCAAACCAGGCCTGAGCATCTGACCTGACTCAGTCTACACATCATACATTAGCATTGTTCCTCTTCCACTAAAAATGTATCACACCAATTATATCGCTCTGATACTCTCTTGATGACTTATCCTTTAACCTGCATAAATTTCTAAATCAATCTTTGCACCTATTCCATAGTCATACTTACTGATTACTTCTAGAACACAAGAACTTAAGAAATAGCAGGAGTAGGCCATCTAGCCCTTCGAGCCTGTCCCACCATTCAATAAGATCATGGCTGATCCAATAGTCATTCAGTTCCATTTACCCGCCTGCTCCCCATAACCCTTAATTCCCTTGTCTATCAGAAATCTATCTACCCATGACTTAAACATATTCAACGACGCAGCCTCCACCACCAATGGGCAGAGAATTCCAGAGATTCACCACCCTCTGAGAGAAGAAGTTCCTCCTCAACTCTGTTCTAAACTGCACCCTCCCCCCCCCCCTTATTTTGAGGCTGTGCCCTCTAGTTCTGGTTTCCTAAGTGAAAAGAATCTCTCTACCTCTACCCTATCTAGCCCCTTTATTATCTTGTAAGTGCCTATAAGATCCCCCCTCAGCCTTCTAAACTCCAACGAATACAGGCCTAATCTACTCAATCTCTCCTCATAAGCTAACCCCCTCATCTCCAGTATCACCCTGGTGAACCTTCTCTATACTCCCTCCAAGGCCAATATATCCTTTCGCAAATAACTTAGCTTTGCTAATCTATATTAGTCCCGTTCCCAAAAATATCAAGATTTTAAATATTATTTTTGATCAAATGCCTCAACCTCAATTTCCCATCTTTGCATTCTTCACACTATAACACTCCTGTTTTTGACCCCTACCTGTGGTAAATCTCCTTGCCTCAACTCATTTTTTTATGATTATGCCTTCAGCCACCTAATTCACTTCTTAAACTTCCCCTGCCTCTAATTCCTTTCCCTATCCTCTGCCCCAAGTGTTTACTACTCTTTCAATCCTCCTTTGGTTCAGCTTCTATGAAGCACATGGGATGTCTTCTATGATAAAATTGCAAATCAACTTATTTATAAAAGTGTTATAATTTGGCACTACCAATTATTTGCATAAGTCAAGTCTGTTTCTCCACTTGCTCAGCGTTGTGGCATTAGGCACTGATATTACTTCATTGCAGTCCATCCTTGTACTCATTACGAGAATAGCTTGTAACCTCAAAGCTCAGCAGATCTTTCACTGTAAAATCAATGAGTGTAGAAGAGCATGCCAGGAGTGTCAGACACACCTAAACATGAGGTACTAAACCTAGTGAAGCAATACACAATCACATGCATGCTCCAGCAGAAGCCACATGCAATTCCAGCATGTATCCCACTCTTAATGCTTAGTTAATATTTATAACCTTTTCATAAAACCTGCTCTACCAATCTTCCAGTTCCTGGTGATAGTAATCTTTAGATGCCTCTTGCCCAACTAAGTCTTAAACTCCATTTCCTACATCCAACAGAGCTGTACATTCCTTCTGCTTCTGCTAGAAAATGTCCTAATGCTGAGATTGGAAGTGCAACCCCAGATTAACTTTAACTTCTTTAAAATGCTCATTGTACTTTTGCTAAAACAAAATAAGGGATGTGTTTAGATTAGTTAACACCACTTCTTAGACCTTTACCTACTCAGTGCATGGCAATAGTGTCTTTCCTAGGGCAGAACCATGTTCACAGACACCACCACTGAATCAGAAGCACATTTCACTAGTTTGAAGTACATTCTACATTTATACTGCATGTGCCAACATACACACCAAGTGCTTTAAATAACAAGGCTGTGAAACTGGTTTTCAACTGATCTAAAAATTTCAAGACATGGCAAGATTGGATCAAACATTGCACCTCTGTTCTCCTGCAACAACGCCTTCAAAATAGTTTCAGACAGCAGTATGAAAAAAGTCAAAATACATTTTGAGAATTCTTTTTGCCACTACCTTGTTTTCTACATTATTGAAGGTTTACAAGAAAATTGCAACATTTGACAGTATTTTGTGTTGGATGATTTGCTCAGATTTAATACATACAAACAAGCTTTTGTCATCTATGAATCCATATATCATTATAGAACAACTTTTCATTTATGTAAAACGTTTAACAGTGAAATGTTCCAAGGTGCTTCATAAAAACAAACCTGACATCAAAGCAGAAAGATTAAGTATAAGTGTGGCCAAACAGCCACGTTTTCAAGAATGCAGGAGTGTCTTAGTGGAGTGGTTGACACATAAGAAATTTCAGGGCTTAGGGTCTGGATAGCTGAGGCAGAAGCTATCAACGGAGGTACAAAACCAAAAAAGAGAATTGGGGTTGTGCAAGAGGCCAGAATAGGAGCAGGAAGTTTAAGGTTTTGGGAAGTCAGAGATAGGGAGGGGCAAGGCCAGCATATATTTGATAATTTCAGGCATTCAACAGAAATCTGTTACTGAACGTGGTTTCTAGAATGGGTCACAAGTTCTTGGGAAACACCAAGACAGGAAATGGGAAAAGACCATCGGCATAAACTTTGATTATGAATTACAAAACAGAAATGTAGTCACCTACACCATTCTATGGAACTTACAAATTATTTTGCCTACTGATTAAACAACATATACATCACTTTGTATTTATTGATACAAAACACATCAAAACCTCTACATGGGGTTTGTTAGACCAACCCCATAATTGCAAATATCTTCAACTGTAAGTTCAACCTCTCCAAACATCCTACTCTGCTGATTTTTATAGTCCTGTACCCAATAATTAGTGGTGGCACCTTCAATCCTCCTTTCAGTAATTCATTGCCTTCAGTGCCTTTATCTCATGTTCTTCAAAGCAAATGCCTTCAACAAAGCCTTAGGTTGTATCCCTTAATCTCACCTTTTCCAGCTGGTGACTGATTTTCCATACATCCAAATAGTACCATGAAACATTAAGGCATAATATAAATGGAAGCTCTCGCTATTGGATCCAGGCTCCAGCATCTGTCTTAATGCAGATAACTGGTCAGCTCTGTGCAAGCTCCCAGTCAAGGACTCCTGGCAGGCTTCGAATAAAAAATGCATCAGAATTAAAATAAGACTGCCCAACATATTTGAAGATGATGTATGTAGACTATGTCCAATTAGTTGTAAACTACTTTAGTCGTAACAGACAAATACTTCAACAAATAGTCACTGATTAAAGATTTACCTACTCTAACAAACTAGAAGGTAGTCATTTAAATAACAGATCATCTCTGGGATCTGCATTTAAATTCAGCCCAATCTGAACAGAAGCGATGCTCATCCTAACTACAAATATTCAATGCAAATTTAATTTAAGCAGGTTGAATCCAATACCAGTAAGCATGGCACTATAAACACCAAGTGTGCCTAAACGTCAATTTCAAATTGGAGAGCTGCAGTGTGGATTATTTCAGAAAATACCTCAGTCCAGAAGGAGAAATGCTTAAGGCTGAGGGATGGAGACTGAGACAAGTTGCTGGAGCAACCAAGAGACCTTTGGTCTGCATATGGCTGCATTATACCTGACTTGGGAGTGGCTTGGTACTAAGGACAAAGAGTTCCAACTGTCGGTATTAATATCCCTCGCTCGGAAGTACAAAATTTAGTTAGAAGTGCAAACATGGAAATCTCAACAGATCTCACAAATTAAATGTAATTGCTGAGGAAGAGTGCTGTGCTTATGCAACACAAAAGCCATGTTGTTAATTCCAGTAGCTTGTGCATCTCAAGCTGAATATGGAATGTGGCAGTACCTAAAATTAATACCCAGTTTCTTACACATGGCAGAAAAGCAACAATCCATTTATGATTACATCAAAATTCCTTATTAATCATATTGTTCTCTGCATAACACATTGCATGCAGAAATATAAATTTCCATGCCCTATCTTATATATCAACTGATTTAGCAGCATGTTTATGAAACTGAGTGACAGAAAAGACTAATGATTGGTTGTTTTAGGGTAGAGCTCCTGCTTTTCTTGTTATTTATTGATGACATAAACTTGGGTATGCAGGACACAATTGCAAAACATGCAAATGACAAAACATAGGTGTATTCTGAACAATGAGAAGGACAATGTTAAACTTCAGAGAGAGAGAGAATGGTGAAACAAGCAGATAAATTGCAGATGAATCTGAACACAAGAGCAGTGTGATTTGTGTTCATAGGTACAACACAAGAAACACTAAAACAAATGAATTCTAAAAATGAGGCACAGAGGGATTCTGGGGTATATGGCACAAATCACAAAGACATGCAGGTTGAGAAAGCAGTGAATAACACATGGGGGATCTGTGTTTTATAGATGATAACTATGTCCTTAACAGATGAATGCAATGCACCTAGTGCGTTGGTGGAATTAACATGCTTTCCACTTGTGTCCTGCTCATTAGAAGTGGAGAGGAGATGGTGGTGTAGTGTAATGTAGTTAGACTAGAAAGCCAGAGGCCCAAGGTAATGTGCTGAGGGCACAAGTGAAATCCCATCATAGCAGCTAGTGGAACTCAAACTCAATTCACAAATCTGGAATTAAAAACTAATCTCAGTGATAGCACTGTTATAGTTAATTGTGGTGTTAATTTAAATAGCAGTAACATCTCCACTCACCACCAGTCCTTAAACAGAAAGGTGTTCTGGTTTGTTTTCTTCTTTATAAGGACAGCACAGTGGTTAGCCATGCTGCCTCGTAACGCCAAGGACTGGGGTTCAATTCCAACCTTGAGTGACTGTTGAGTTTGCACATTCTCTGTGCATTTACTCTGGGTGCTCCTGTTTCCTTCCAGAGTCCAAAGATATGCAAAGGTGGATTGACCATGCTAAATTGCCCCCTAGTGTCCAAAGATGTGTAGGTTGGGTCGATTAGCAGTGGTAAGTGCACAGCGTTAGGGGATAGGGCAGAAGAGAGGACCTGGATAAGATACTCTGAGTACCAGTCTGGATTCAATGAGTTAAGTTGCCTCCTTCTGCATTATAGAGATTTTAAGTATTTCCCAACCCCTCAGTTTTGATGCACTCCAATTTTCTATTAATAACCCCATAGCAAACTCAAGATCACGTCAGCGCTAAGGGTTTGCTTATTTGCATACAATCCTCCCTCCCATTCAGTTTGCACAGAGGGGGATTGAGGAAAGGAAAGATTTACAATAGAAGCCACAGAGAAAACAAGTATCAATTCATGTGCATTCCAAACTCCAGATTCAAAGTTCAATGAAGTTTGCCTACCTGCTTCATAGAGATAGGTAGGCAAAAAAAGGATGCTGGATAAATCATTTTTCCAATGGTATTAACTTCACAATGTAAAGGTGAATTACTTGTCAGTAATGGTACAATATTTTCAGCAGAAGCAGTGCAGAAGGTTTTCCAATGGTCAGAGCTCATCATCAATAAACTAGCAGTCTTATAGACAAACAGAAGATTGTGTTGAACTGCATGACTCAGCCATACTACTTATTCCACAAGCCCCATGTCACAAGTCCCACCACACCATCAGACATTTGAGAAAATAATGTGTAGTCATCATCTGGATTCCAATACGATCACATTTCACAAGTACTTATGCTCCTAGCTTTGGAACTGTTGCTCTTCTACATTTGGGAATCTACTGTCATCTGTGACAATAAAAGGTGTCTATCAACGACAAATCTAGGAAATCAACACTAACCTGCAGATAGCTCAGAGAAAAGATCAAAGATTTGACATTATGGTTGTAAAACATGGCTAAGACTGATTGTGCTTTTACGGCATACTTTTTCCCAACCTAAAGGTTGTTTGGTTTTGACAATTCTCTGCTGATAGTGCTATATGTACAGAAGATTTCCTCAGTGATTTTAAAATGACTAATAAAGTTGCTGCTCAACACAAGGTCAGTTTTGGGGAGGCAGTCACATCATGGTATTGTCATTGAACTAGTAATCCAGAACTCAGGATAATCCTTTGGGGACTCAGGTTAGAATCCCACCAAGGCAGATGGCAAAATTGGAATTCAATGTAAAATCTGGAATTAAAAATCTAATGTTGACGGTGAAAGCATTGTTGATTGTTGTAAAACCCTATCTGGTTCACTGATGTTCATTAGGGAAGTAAACATTTGGAGATTGGAGTCACATGGAGGCCAGTATTTTCTGCACTACTTGTTAAAAATATTGTACCATTACCGACAAGCGATTCATCTTTACACTGTGAAGTTAACAGCAATGTCGTGGACTATTAAATAGTCTGGCAAGCTACTCAACTGATGAGCAATTAGGAATGGGCAATAAATGTTGGCTCAGCCAGTGATGCCCAAGCTCCATGCATGAAAAAAATGCAGTTGTAATAAGCTCATTTTGAACATTGTGCAAGCTAATAGTGCACGAGTGTTTTAGTTTCTAGACATTCTCTTGATCACATCTTTCCAGATTTTAGAGCCCAAAGCTGTCATACACTGTTGCAATACTTCATCCTGTTCAGTTGCAATTTCGATGTCATTTTGTTTCAACAACTTTGGCATCGCAATTAGGTTTATAGAATTTAGCAACCTTTTCTTCACAAATAGCAAGACAGGTGTTAACTGATGCTATGAAAGTCTGCTGGGTTAGCCTGCCTGATATCCAACGCAAACTCTTGCAGTTTGTGTATCCAATTGGGTAGTTTGCCATATGGATTGCTGAACAAGCTTACTAGTGATCTATGATCAGTTATTACATCAAATTTGCTTCTATACAAGATGGAAGTTATGATACCCCATGTGATCGATTATTTCCTGATTTTGGTAAAAACACTGCTCTTTGGGCATTAGGGATCTGCTTGCCATCGCAATGATTGATGGGTGTTCCCATGGTTAAAACAGGCATTTGAGCAACTCGTTCACAATCTTTGTTTGATCTGGCATGCAGCCCATTTGTATGTTTTAATCCACTCCCACTTACGGTGTCTTTTATCAGATCGCATGGGGGTGTAGATTGGTTGTTGTGTAGGGACTGTTAAGTGTCACATTCTCCAGGTATCACAGAATACGGCATTTGTTCCAATAGCTTTTAATAAGACTGGTGTTTCAAAAATCCCAAGAACTTTCAGTGGCTTTTCACTATTAAGGGATTTTCTTTTGTATTCCTGATTTGTAGAATGGGCCAACCCTCAAATTTGCTGAATATTTTGTCTCCTATAGAATTGACAGACGTCCCTGTTTCTATGACAGCATCTATATGCAAGCAGCCAATGGTCACTGTCACATGTGACTGGTTCTGGTGGCATTGCTCTTAGCTGATTTTGCTGATGAGTGACAAACAAATGAAGTGGTTGAGTTTTTAAACAAGTTTTACATTGTCCTGCTACTGATGAACATTCTGTCCAGTATGGATAAGCACTGCCACAGTGGAAATATCATTTACATAAGGCCCAATTGTTTGAAAGATTGTTGTTGTTGCTTTGCAGGCAGTTCCCTGGCATCTGAACAGCAGTGTTCAATGGAGTTGAATTTGGACTGCAATGGTTAGTGTTGGCAGCCTCAACTTCAGCAGCTCCAGACTCAAGCTGGCTCCAACAGCTTTGTATTTCTCAAGTGATTTTTGGCATAGTTGATTTGAGATGAGCTTCGATTGTGTTTTGATTTCCTATTCCACATTTTCAACATCATCATAGTCACATTTGCTAGCTACCTCAATTGTGTTCAAAAGTGGTCAATTGCCTTGTTAGCTTCTTAGTGCTTGATCAAGGATCCAGATAATTAAAGAAAAACTTCTCTGATGATCAGGAGTTTCTTTTGATTGAATGGTTATTTTTGTGATATCAGTGTGGGTGTACATTGTGCAGGCGTCCTTATTGTTAACCCCAACCAAAGTTGGAGTGCCTTATGTTGAACAACTGGCTACAGTGTCAATGTGTTTCCTTCCAAATGGCCATCTTAAAATGCTGTACCATCTGCAGAAAGTAGACAAAATCTTCCAAAAGTTTCATAACTGAAAGCAGTGCTTCATAATTTCATCTTTTGTCATCATTGTGAAGTTCTTGGGAAGATTTAGTAACAGGCATTCAGAATCAGAACTGCACATGCTATTAGAAATGGATTCCTCTAGTCTCCTTCTAGACTCCCTCTGCTGATATACAGGCAAGGTAATGACCACTACCAATTTGAAGGGAAAGGACATTAAATACATGAGAATAGCATCACCTGGAAGTTCCCCTCCAAGCCAGCTCATCATCCTGAACTGGAAACCTTACCATTCCTTCATTGAAGCTGGTTCAAAATTTCTCCCTAACAACACTGTTAGGGAATGCAGTTGTTCCAGAAGGCAGCTCACAACCACCTTCTTACCGCTAACTAGGGATGGGCAATAAATGCTTGCCCAGGCAGCTAGTCCACCCCTTCATAAATCATACCATCATTACAGTGCATAAAGGCAATTTGGCCCATCGAGTCTGCACTCTCAGCATCATTACTCTGGCCCTATCCCTGTCATCCCATGTATTTACCCCCACTAATCCCCCACATCTTGGGGCACTTAGGGGCAATTTAGCATGGCCAATCCACCTAGCCTGCACATCTATGGAATGCGGTAGGAAACTGAAGCATTCGGAGGAAACCTACACTTTCACAGAGAGAACGTACAAACTCCACGCAGTTACTCAAGGCAGGAATGGATTCCAGGTCCCTCGCACTGAGGCACCAGTGCTAAGCACTGTGGCTCCATGCTGCCCCCCAAAAAATGTAACTTTCAATACATTACACCACCCACTACTTTACAAGGCTTTGTCGATTCTCCCTTACCAGACTTGTGTTAACTAGAGTAATATTTTCCAAAGAAAACCCCATCACAATGCCACTCCAACAACATGGATAATGCTAACCACCCTACTTTCTGACCAATTGTTTCCTCCCCATTTCTCCATCTTATATGCATTTTCTCTGATGGCCCCAGATTCCACATCATAACTGTTGAAATGTCATGTGCCTCATCCAGTGAGAAAGATGATTTTTAAATCGCCTTTATTTTACGTTCAATTATTTTGCACTCACTCTCATTTCCAACACCCCCACCCCCCCCAACAACTAGGCCCCTTTATCCTCATCAGTGTCCACATTTGGCAGACCATCTTTCTATTTCCACCAGCCAAGATGATTTTATCATTGCAAAATATTTTTTCTTTTCCATTCTGCTCTCAAAATGGATCCCATACCAGCTTCCATTTTATGACACTTTCCTGTTAACTTTAACAAGATATGCCACACATTAAAATTAATACTAAATTTATGCTAATGATATTTAAAATCACATTTGTAAACTTAAATGACCACATAGCAAACTCCTCATACGTAAGCCTACTGCCAGTGTATAGTGACCAACTAGTGGGACTGCATTAGATCTGAGCTATAAACAGCTTGAATAGTGTATACAGACATGATTCAGAAAAGCTAGAGGAACATCTGGGAGTATGCTCATAATTTTCAATTTGATACAATCCATCAAAAGTAATGAGAAAGTAATTTAAAAATGTGAACGTTTGCTAGTGTGGAAATGAGGATGAGGAAGAGTTATGATGTTACACCACTCCTCAAAATTAAAGACATAGACTTGCATGTAGGGATACACTTGCTTCAGTGTGCAACAAACATCCCTACTTTTGCTAATATGCTGGAGGGAACATCATTGATGAAGCAGCTGAGGACAGTTGGGCCCAGGACACTACCCTGAAGGACTCCTGCAGTGATGTCCTAGGGTTGAGATGTTGCCCACTAACAACCACAAACATCTTTCTTTTGCTAGGTTCCCAATTCCCACTGCAAATGTTGGTAGTGTTATGATTCCGATAGAGACCAGTAGCCTTGAGAGAGAAATTCAACCCCCACCCCCGATGCGTTACTACAGAATTGTGCCAAAAGATTTCACTTTTTGAACAAAAGCTTTTATTTTAAAGCAACAGTTAAAAAGTATTAACTTCCATAGAGGAGACGTTGACATAACATGACTAGTAATCCAGAGGATGAGGCTACTGTTCTGGGAAAACTAGTTTAAGTTCAAACCCCCCAACGACAACTGGTGGTACTTAACTTAATAAAATCTGGTATTGAAACCTGATGACCATGAAACCCATCTGACTCACTAATGATCTTTAGGGGAGGAAGTCTGCCATCCTTACCGGGTCTAGTCTACATATGACTAGATTAACAACAATGTGGATGATTCTTAATTGCCCTCTGAAATAGCCTAACAAACCATTTAGTTCAAGGGCAATTATGGGTAGGCAACAAATGATCTTGCCAGCAATGCCCACATCCCAAGGAAAATAAATACACTTTGTACTCTAAACAGACTACTTCCTGTTCCACTTTTGCTTCTATCCAAGAGTTCTCCTAACAAAGGTGTGCTGCAATTTTCAGAAATTAACTTGAATCTTCTCCGTGTTCATACTGTTCCCAGGGTATACAATTTCTCAGGCATCCTTGAAACTAGAATCCATCTAGGCGAACCCTTCAACTCAAACACCACCTCACAATCGTGGATGCCCCAGCCCAAAGCCACTGCTGCAATGCATTATTTTTACTAGCTTCAAAATCAGAAACACCCCAAGTTTTTGTTAACCTTCTGTGCCTGTCCTGGCAGATTCCCTGTCTCACAACTGCACCCAAACTGACTGCATGTTTCTGCAAGAAATCATGCAGATAGAGTTAAAACCAAAAAAAATTCCCTGCAATCTATCCCCACAGCAACGTGGCATAACAAGGATACCCCAGACAGGAATTTAAATTTTATCTTCTAAACATCCCTTTGATTCTGATTATATCACAAACGGGGATACCTGCAATTTTACCAGACTCAGTGGCTCCATTATGAAGCGGCAAGGGGGCAACTTGTTTATTGTTTTCATGCCTCACAACCCCTTTAAGTAAACATGGATCATTCTATGAATTCTAATTACCAACTTCTTAAATCCAGTGATTTTCTAGTTTACCTTGTACTTAAAATTTTAATTTTCAGTTATATAATACACTAGGGCTGCTGATGTCGTGAGCAAAAACGCACCAAGTTCAGCTCTTTCGCATTCTACCCCGGCCCCTGCCCAAATGTTTAGACCAAGGTTGTATTGAGGTCTGGAGTTGAGTTTTTCTGGCAAAACATAAATGGAGCATGATGGGCATGTTGTAAAATATCCCTGCTCAGCACTGTCACTTCCATCACATTGCTGATAATCATAAAGTCCCTATAGTGTACATGTTGGCCTTTTTAAGGATGCTTGGTCCTCCGCCTGGCATGGTCTCTTACGCTTCATTAAAACTAGGGTTGGTCAGCTGGCTTGAAGGTAATGGTACACTGAGGGTTATGACAGGCCATGTTCAAAACTGTAATTAAAAACAATTGTGGTTGACAGCCCACAGTTCTTAATAGATGCCCAATTTTGACCTGACATCTACTGAATCTATCCCATTTAGCATGGTAGCAGAGCTACACATGGGAAGTGTCCTCAAGGACAGACTTTGTCTCCACAAGGACTGTGAGATGGTCACTTCTACCAATATTGACAAGAATCACATACATTTGCAACAAACAGATTGGTAAGGACAAGGTCATTTTTGTTCTGTCATCACCTGATGCAGCTACAATCTGCCAGACACGTCCTTCAGGATTTGGCTAATTCTGCTGCTACTGAGCCACTATTGATGTGGAACACAGAAGCCCCCCACTGAATACATTCTGTGCCCTTGCTATCCTCCACTACTTCTATTTGGTATACAAAATGGAGTAGGGATTCATAAATTGAGAGAGGATAGTCAGTGGCAAGCAGCAGATTTCCTTGCCCTTGTTTACTTGATGCCATGAGATTACATCAGGCCCTGTATTACCACCTCTTGGAAGTCCATCCTGTAAGTGGGACAGGCAAAATCCAGGAATGGTGATGACATTGCAAGATACGATTCAGTGAATATGACGTGTCAGAACGTTGCTTGACTAGTCTGTGGGAAAGCTCTCCCAACTTTGGCATGACCTGAATGGTAGTGATAAATAAGGACTTAAGCAGAGTCGATTGGACATGTGCCTTTGTCGTAACCACTGCTTAGGACAATGTCAGGTGGTCAATATGGTTATACATTTATTTGACTTTTCTATAGTAGTTTAATGCAACTGAATTGGTTGCAAGGTCATTTCAGAGGGCAGTTAAGAATTAGCTACATTTACTGAGAGTCTGGTGTCACATGGTCAGACAAGGTAACAACAGCAGTTTTTCCTCCCTCAAAGAGGATTATTGTCTGAGCCCACCTAGTTCACTAGTCATTTCATGATCATTAACGAGACTAGCATTTTGATTCCAAACTTTATTTAAATTCCCTCAGTTGCCAAGGTGGAAGTTGAACAATTGTCTCCACAGCATTAGTCAAGATCACTGGTCCAGACAACATCATCATGCTACCAACCCCATATATTGATAAACTAATTACTTTTGAAATTTAGTTTACAAAAATGTCCTGTATTGTCATTAAGATGTCAATAGTATGGAACCAACATGTAACAGAAAACGTAAGTGAAATGTACATTACAGGCCAGAAATCCACAAATAAAACTGAGATAGTGTACTGCATTATATGGAGCATCCAAAAAAAGTTTTAATAACAACCTAACATGGCTGCTTGATGCACAGATTGCCAAAAATACATGGTTGCAGTAAATAAGGCAGGGATGGAACATGCTTCTTAATTGCAGCTGTTAGAGAAAATGAAAGCTTAGTTTATTTTTAAAATCCAGACAATTTTGCTTGGTGCCCATTTGCATTCACATCAAGTTGCACAAGAACTTTATGTGCTAAGTGAGTTTCCAAAATGCTACAGGCGTGACAGTGTCAATGCTGTATCATTGTTTGAAAAGGGAGGAAAAGATATTTAAGTAATTATGGACCAGTCTAACCTCTGAGGTAGAATAGTCCATGTTTCTTTAAATGGCGACTCAGACTGCCACCATGGATTTATGGGAAGGTAATGTGTGACAATCTTGATTGTATTTTTTGAGCAGGTAACAGTTAACAGTCATTGAGGGTAGCACATTTGATGTACTCTAATGTATATGATTAAATAATTGTTCGATTTTTTTCCTCATTAAATCAACCAAAATTTCAGAACAAATTTCATTAAAATGCAATATATTCCGTAAAACCCATTTACATTGAGATCTCTCTCCCTCTCCTCTAGGGCTGCTAACTATTCTTCCATGCATACATTTTTGAAATACAGACTGTTGCTGATTTGCATTCATCATTTGAAATTTCTTGTCTCTTCCAAGCTTATTTCAAGCTAGCAAGGTCAATCTAACCTTTCTTACTTTCGCTTTGTAATCTACAATGAACGATTACTATGTTCAGTACATCCCCTTGTAATAAACTCATTTAAAATATTTGACAAGTCAAGCTCCATCTCCACAACTCAAAAAATACTTTAGCTGCAGCTTCTAGGTTCTTAGCTTTCCAAGCTAAATGCATTTCCTACTTTTACATTAAAATGTTATGAAACCAGCTGTGCTAGAATATCTATCAGGAAGATTGGTATGTGAAGCATCACTAAAAATGACTAGTTTCATGTTCTTCAACCCACCCATGGATGGGTACTCAAATACACCTTCCTCCAGATTTATTTTAAGCTCTCGTTTTTCCTTAAAATATTCTGAACTTTACAGTTTCACAGTATTTCACTTCAAAACATCAATACTTGGAGCCAGTCTAGTCTCAACGCCCAATCAAGCATAACTCTTGAGACAGCAATTCTACATGGATCTGACACATTTAACATGGGGGAAACCACACAATAAATAGAACTGCTAATTTAAAGAAATTATTCCCAAACTCACTCTGCTTAATATCAAAAACAATTTAATTAAAAGCCACTAAAGCCAAACTCCCAATTTTAAATTCTGCTATGATTTCAATAAAAGATCTCAAAGTTCATGGTTCTCTATAATACAGAAGGCCATTCGGCCTGCTGAGTCTGCACTTATTCTCCAAAAGAGCATCCCACCCTATCCCATAACCCTACAAAGTTACCATGGCTAATCCACCTAACCTGCACATCTTCGGACCGTGGGAGAAGACAGAGCACCTGGAGAAAACCTACACAGACATGGGGAGAACATGCAAATTCCACAGAAAGACCTCGGTTTTAAATATACTCAATGATTAAGCTTCCATAGCCTTCTCAGGTACAGAATTCCAAAAACTCACCACCCTGAGTAAAAACGTTTTGCCCCATCTTAGCTCCAAGTGGCTCCCCCTTTATTTTGAAATTATTTTCTCGTTCTATACTCCCCAATTAGAAGGGACATCTTACCTGCATTAACCCTGTCTAACCCTTTAAGCATTTTGTAGGCTTCAAATAAATCATGTCCCCATTCTTCAAAACTTCAGAAAACAGTTTCCAAGTCTCTCTTCATAGGGCTGTCCAGCCATCCCAAAAACAAGTCTGGCAAACCTTCTCTGCACTCTTTGACAATGATATTCTTTCTAAGCCGAAGGAGACCAAAACTGCATATAGTACTCCAGGTGTGATCAAACCAAGGTTCAATACAATTTGAACAAGTCTTCACAACTGATGCTCAAATTTCACGATAAAAACCAACATACGTTCTAATTGCTTGCTGTACGTGCACGTTAGCTTCCAGTGACTTACTGATAAGGACTTGCAGATACCGTTGTACATCTACACTTCCTAATCTCTCACCATTTAAGTATTTTGAACATCAGTTCCTCTTTCCAAAGGGGATAACCTCACATTTTCCCACATCATATTCCAATTACCATGTTCTTGCCCAATCACCAAGTCTGTTGAAATCCCCTTGAAGTTACTTTGCATCTTCCTCACAATACACATTTCCACTTGGCTTTGTGTCATCCACAAACTTGGAAATTATAAAATTTGGTTCCCCCATCCAAATCACTGACATATTATGAACAGCTGGGGTGCCAAGTACTGAATTTTGTGATATCCCACTGGTCACAGCATGTCAATGCAAGAACAACCCATTTATTTCTATTGTTTTCTGCCTGTTAACTAATCCTTAAAACACGTGAGTATATTAACTTCTAGCTTACGTGCTTCAATTTTGCTAACCCCCATCCTCATATGAAAGATTTTATCAAAAGTCTAAAAATCAAAGTACCCTATGGCCACCAAATCTTCCCTTTACCAATGCTCTAAAACAGTCAAAATACTCCACAGATTAGACAAACATGATTTCTCATCATTATCTGGACATTGTCAATATGGATTTGTGTGTCCATTTGTCACATCTTTATAAAATATTCCCTATTGTTGGAAGATTAACAGGTTTGTAGTTCTTTATTTCCTCTCCCTCCCTTCTTCAATAGGGGTGACATTTGCCATTTTCCAATCTGCAGGAACATCCCAGAAGCCAAAGAATTTTGCAAGATGATCACCAGCGCATCCACTACCTTCATAGCTACCTCTTTCAACACTGGGATGTAAATAGAAGTTAAGAAAACGTCATGTTGTTTTCTTTACAAAGCAAAAAGCATTACAGGATTGATTTTGGTTGAACTGTAGCTATTTTCACTGTTACAGATCTCAAAAAAACTATTCTCTGGAAGCATCATTCAGGATACAGATATGGTACTTTGCATAGTTTTCCTACTGCTGCCACCTCTCTGGGTGGTTCCAGAAACACTTCACTTCTAATCTACAGTCCTTTGACTATCTGGCCAAAAGATCCAAAATTACTTTTCCAAGAGTCCACTCTAGCAACTGTACCACAAAATCTCTTCAAAATGCCTTGCAACTAGCTGTATAATTCCCATTAGCAAGGACCTTTCCCATATCAATCCACCTGTGTCATAAGACTGGTTTCATCTCAGCTATTACCTTAAAAATAAACTCCAAACTCTCTCCAACTATGTAATTTAATTCCTTTAGTTTCATCTCTATCAGTCTATGTTCCAAGTTTATAGGCAGTCTTCAAAACAACCATGGGGACATCTGCTCCTAGTTTCCTTCCAACATTTTATTGTGCAATCTAGTCAAGCCATGGCTACTATTTGGACAGTTTCTGTCAGTCAGAATGTTTATTGCAAGATTGTCCTCATCATATCAAAAGTCATTTCCCTAATAAGGTTGCTTCCGGACAGTCCTTTCAAAGCCTACTGTATTTTCTTTGTCCATTCTATCATCCCGTTCTGCCAATCCATGGATATTACTTTTTTATCATTGAACATTTAACCAATATTTAAATTTGCCTGTGGCTTTATCTGCATGTCCCACAGCTGTTGCACCCCTTCATTCACTGAAACCCTCGAGTACCAAATGCTGGGTAATTGGCCTTTTAATATGATAGCCCTGATTTGTCTGTCATGATCACTCATGTTACCATTCCAGCCGTTGATCTACTATATTCTGTTCCTCAGGACCATCGTTACCTAACGAAGATGAGTGGAAAAGCGAATTGCGTGGAGGACGCGGAAAGTCTGCAGAGAGATCTGAACAGGCTGAGTGAGTGTGCGAGGACCTGGCAGATGGAGTTAATTGATGTCTTTTCTTTTACTTCACAGGTGATTCGGTCCGCCTTGTTGTCTAACAAGGAGCATACACACAGCGGGTCATATGAGGGCTGCTCTTGGATGTTGCTTCGAGAGTTGCCTTGTGCTTCACGACGTTAGTGTACACTTAAACTGGACCATCTGATTGGCAACACGACAGCTCAGTGACTATCACTGTTTGCTGTGCAGATACATGGATTTGGGCCAGTGTCTGCGGGAGTTTGCACATTCTCCCCATGATTGCATAGGTTTTCTCCAGGTGCTCCGATTTCCTCCCACACCCCAAAAATGTGCTCTTAGGCTGACTGGTGTAACAAATTATCCCTAAACTAGTCTTCCCCCAATCTTCCCCAATAGGCATAGACAAAGGTCATAGGTAGAGTAGGGCACTCAATGGGAAAATGGTGGCGCGGGCTCATTGGGCTGAAGAGCCTGTTTCCCGTGCTGTATTGTTCTTTGTTCTTTATAACGTTAGCAAATGTGAGGTTATCCACTTTGGTAGAAATAATAGTAGGAGGGAATACTATTTAAAGGGTGAAAAGCTGCAGCGCACAGTAGTGTGCACAGTAGGGGGTCCTTGTGCAAGAATCACAAAAACTCAGTCTGCAGGTGCAGCAGGTGATCAAGAAGGCAAATGGAATGTTGGCCTTTATCACAAGGGGGATAGAATATAAAAGCAGGGAGGTCTTGCTGCAACTGTACAAGGCACTGGTGAGGCCGCAACTGGAGTACTGTGTTCAGTTTTGGTCCCCTTATTTGTGTAAGGATGTATTGGCCTTGGAAGGAGTACAAAGAAGGTTCACCAGGCTGATACCGGAGATGAAGGGGTTAGCTTATGAGGAGAGATTAAATAGACTGGGTCTGTATTCGTTGGAGTTTAGACGGCTGAGGGGAGATCTTATAGACACTTACAAGATAACGGAGAGGCTAGATAGGGTAGAGGTAGAGAGATTCTTTCCGCTTAGAAAGGAAAACAGAACTAGAGGGCACAGCCTCAAAACAAGGGGAGGGGGCAGTTTAGAATGGAGTTGTGGAGGAACTTCTTCACTCAAAGGGTGGTGAATCTCTGGAATTCTCTGCCCATTGAAGTGGTGGAGGCTACCTCGTTGAATATATTTAAGTCACGGGTAGATAGATTTCCGATAGACAAGGGAATTAAGGGTTATGGGGAGAAAGCGGGAAAGTGGAACTGATCCACTTCAGGTCAGCCATCATCTTATCGAATGGTGGGGCAGGCTCTAAGGCCTACTCCTGCTCCTATTTCTTATGTTCTTACGTTTTAACATGAGCACTTGATACAAGTTGTCTCATTTGCCAATCTCAGCTACTCAGAATTTAACATTTTGTAATCTGTCAGGAGAATTAAGCCTGTTTGATCACCTCATTTGACAAGTACTTTCTTACCGTCATGACCATACCCGGATTTTTCCATTCCCTGTATTTTATAATACAGCAAATCTCACGTGGTCTTATACTATGCCCGAGCTCCTCAAACTTTCTCCAACACCACAGCTTTGATTAAAAATAACATTTCTGTAAAGCATTCAAATGTGCAGGAAGAAATGGAAATACAGAATCTTACAAAGCAGGAGGAATATCTCAGAAGGCAATTTGGCACTTTTACCAAGACTAATTGATAGGACTAAACACTAGGACTCGTACAAGGACAGTTGTCAGCTTGCAAGTTTGGTTCATAAGCTAACATTTTATGCACTGCAGTTTGATTCCTTTATGAGACATCTGGCACAATCTAGCAATTTAAACAACAGGAATCCCCAATTTGAATTTTGTCAATCTTTTATAAAATGTGTTAATTGACATAAATCCAAATGGAACGATTGCCTGCTCACTGAATCAAGTACAACCATGTCTCGTTGGAATTTAATAAATCTTTTAGGTGTCAAAGAACTCTACGAGAAATTCCAAACCGATATCAGAAATGCTTCTGATTTTACTTCTTGTTGGAAATATTTCCACGGCCATACATTGTTTCCTCTGACAGGAAAATCGTTTGTATCCAGTTATCCATTTCATCCTTCTACTAGTCATATGGTTCAGATGCTAGAAACAGTGGAGTGTAATCATATTCTGATAATTTAAACTCACTGCTATTGCACTACAAGGCTTACAGTTTTTTGTTGGAAATGCTTTTTTAAACCTACCAACCTTCACCTTTGGACAACCATCCTCTGCTACACCTGAAAGCCAGTTGAAGGAGGATAAAACTGGTGCTAATATTTGCTACATATTTATTTTCAGATTTTAAATAATCAGCAGAAGGATCAAGGAGTTGAAGAATAATGTTTTCCACTCAGTCGATAGTGCCTGAAACAGTAGAGAGAAAAACCCTCAATGTATTAAAAACACTTCGATGTATACCTCAGGTTATTACCTGCCAGGCTAAGCATCAAGAGCTTAAAGATGGGTTTAGGTCAGAGCATTTTTTTTTAGCTTGCATGGATACAATGGGTCAAAAGCCTATTTCAATGCCTTAAAAGCTTCAATGTTCTTATGACTGCCCAGTGTGGTATTGAACCACACAAAACTGTCTGACATAAAAACAGAAAATGCTAGAAAAACCACAACAGATCTAGCAGCATCTGTAGAGAGAGAAACAGAGTTAAGTTTTCAAGTCTGTATGACTTTTCTTTGGCACTCCGGCAGCAGCAGAAAGTACACCGGTGCCTCCGAGGAAGGGGAAAACATTCCCATTTCTATTGGCTATTTGATGACACTTCGCTGAAAACAACATGTTAAGACTCTGTGCAGGATAGGATCAAGTGCTGCTATTCATCATGATTAGCCTATCAACACACTCTAGTTCCATATCTGAACAATTACAAAATACCACTGAATAGCTTGTAAAATCTTGAGGGGAAGAAATCTGAAAGAAAACAAAATTCTGTTTAAAAATGAATGACAATGGACAAAATTGGATCATGGCAATCTCCTAAGCCTCTCTCCTCTTAAGATACTGCTTAAATCTACCTCTTTGACAAAGCGTTTGATTTTCAAAATAGCTTCTTACATGGATTGGTGTCAAATTATGTTCCAAGTTATTCCATGAAACACTTCAAGATGCTTTATGTTAAAAGATCCTAAGTAGTTGTTAGTTAGCACCATGATAGAACACAGCTAATGTCAGCTGTGGCTCAAATGGTAGCACTCTTGTCTGATGGTTGGGCACATAAACTAGGCTGACCCTCCAGTCACTACTGAGTGCTACACTATTAGAAATGCTTCATTTCAAACGACATTAAATTGACGTCATGCCTGCTTTCAAATGGACATAAAAGACCCCTGCACTATTCTGAAATACAGAATTACCGAATGTAATAACAAATGTTTATATCTCAATCAACATCCCTAAAAATCATCATAATGTGGGACTTGCGGCGCACAAATTGCCACATTTCTTGCATTAAACAGTGGCTACACTTCACCGGCTGTCAAATGCTTTGGGACACCCTGTGGTTGTGAAGTTGCTTTATAGTTTAAAGCTTTCTTTTCTCCTTACACATTACTGCTCCTTTTTTTGAAAAATGCCAAACACTGCAGGAATTAAAAAGTCTAATAATAGAAACTTAATCATGCACAACGCCATGTACATAATGAATCTTAATGTCAAGAGAGGGATTTTAAAAAATGATGATTCTAAGCAGCGGCACAAATTAAATCTGGGTAAGAGGTCACGTCAGGACGCCAAAATATCAGCAATGTGAATAGAGCACGTGGATTCTGGTTACAGTGTTTACAATTAACTGAAAATAATAGGACGCAGAGTTATTGTGTGTACCAAACAGCTGATTCCAAAGTGGTTACAACATAAAGTTGTTAACCTATGCCAAATTTCAACTTCCCTCAAAGTGGACTAAAAATAATATACAGGACAAAAAGTCAATCACGAAAACCATTTTATTCATAACTATATATAAATTAAAAAAATGTATCATTTAATTAATGCAAATATTTGCATTGCCCGGATCACGCAATTGAAAATTTGTAGCCTAAAAAAACTATTCTTGCGCGGGTATATCTTCTCACGACTAAAAATTTGTTAAATATGTTTAGCGGTGTATTCGGCCGATCGTGACCTAGTTCGAGATCGCCTACCCCCACTTCCTCCTCCTTTCCTGTCCTCGCCCTGGACTAAACCCAAAGCGCTAAATTTAAAAAACCTCATCAACAATAATAATAAAAAAATGCGAACGCGAAGAGAAGGTGCGGAGCTCGAGGCCGCTGCCAGCCCCCCCTGTCCTTCCCGCAGGCCGGCACCGAGCCGGCGGCACACAAAGCAATGGCACAGGCTTCATGTGACTGCAGCGAAATGGATTCTGGGTTCATTCCTCTCGTTCTTTCTCCCTTTCCACTTCAAAGTCCATTTTTTAAAATTAAAAATAAACCAGAGAACCCGCTAACCGGCTCCCCGCTCGCCGAAGACGGAAGTTTTCTCCCCCCCTTTTAAAATCCTGGAGTCCCGCTCCAGTCGTCTCAAGTCATGTCTCCCTCCCCCACCACCATCATCTCTCTTCAGCGGCCGAGAGGGGAACACCGGCCCTTCTTTCTTTAAAAAAAATCTTTTTTTCTTTCCTTTTTTTCCCCCTTACCATTTCCGTACTTTTTCGATAGCTGCCATGACCCGCTTGATGTCATCCTTGGCCCTGCTCCTGGTCTCGGCCCGCACCGACCTGCCGGACATACTGAATTTGTGTGAAGAGCTTTCCGCCACACAAAGTCAAGCCAAACGCACAGCCTCTCTCTCCCCCTTCCCACCCCCCCTCCCTTCGCTCGAGGCCCGCCGTCTGACTGCGCCTGCGCGGCCACTAGGCGCGCACACGCGCAATACCGGCCCCCTCGGCGCGGCCGCTTCAACAAAGGCGGCTCCTCTCGCGAGCTTCTCCTTCCCCCGGCCGGCACCACCGCCGCGCCCTCGCCCTCCTTCCCCCTCCCCCTCCCCCTCCCCCTCCCACGCCTGCGCCCTCTTCCCCCCCCCCAACGCCCTCCCCCACCTTCGCATCCCCCCCCTTCTCCACGCGCCGCATTGTCGGAGCTTTCCAACGAAGTTTTGGGCTGCTGGAGTTAAACATTTAAACCTGTCCCTTTCTCGACTTTGCACACTATATCTTGGTAAGTTTTACCATGCTTTAAATGCGCGCGTTTCTACACAGGCCGGGGTCAACAGTGAGAAACTCCCCTCCCCATTGAGGACTGGAAGGATTCAGATAATGAGCGAAAGAAGTGCACCGATGCGGAGAAGATTTTTGAAACATAACCTCCTGAAAGGGTGATGGAGGCAGGCCTGGTCGAGGTATTCAAAAGGCAAAATACTGCCGACGCCGGAATCTGAAACAAATGCTGGAAAATCTCAGCAGGTCTGACAGCATCTGTGGAGAGAGAATAGATGTAGTGATGCCGGCGTTGGACTGGGGTAAACACGGTGCGAGGTCTCACAACACCAGGTTTAAGTCCAACCAGTTTATTTGATAGTAATCCCACAAGCTTTGGGAAACGGTGTTCCTTTGTCAGATATGTGGCAGGTTCTGATCAGAGAAAGGCATATAAAGACACATACAGTTTACAGAATACTGATTAGAATGCAAGTCTGATTAGTATAGCAGGTTAGCTGCAAAGACTTGCATTCTAATCAGTATTCTGTAAACTGTGTGTGTCTTTATATGCCTTTCTCTGATCAGAACCTTCCACAGACCTGACAAAGGAGCACCGTTTCAGAAAGCTTGTGGGACTACTATCAAATAAACTGGTTGGACTTAAACCTGGTGTTGTGAGACTTCTTACAGAGAGAGAATAGAGCCAACATTTCAAGTCTGGATAACTCTCTAACAGCTCTGATGAAGGATCATCCAGACTTGAAATGTTGGTTCTGTTCTGTCTTGACAGATGCTGTCAGACCTGATGAGATTTTCCAGCATTTCTTATTTTTGTTCCTTTTTAGAAGCTCGACTGTCCAGAATCAGCTAATCTCAGTTGGGATGGTAATGCTACAAATAGCTCAGTATTTCTGGATGAGAGAGTGTAAAAAATTAGCAGGAGAACCTGCTCATATTCGATATCTAGCAACTCTTCTGGAATTGTCCAAAGAACATCTGGTGACATTTCAAGTCTGGATGACCAATGGTCACCCCAACCGTCTCACTCTTCCCCCTTTCAAGGCAACTGCCATAATCCTCATGCGGTCCCTTTACCATCTGTATCTCTGTTCTGACATTCACACATTCTGATCTCTTACTCAGCCACCTTCATCCTCATTTACATTCCCTTTGCCCATTTCAGCATCCCCCCCCCCACCCACCAGAGTAAAAACCTCTGCTGATTTTCTTTACTCTTAGCTCTTGATCTAGACTCGAAACATTGGCTGTAATCTCTCTCTGCACAGATGCTGTCCAACCTGGTGAGATATTTCAGTGTTTTCTGTTTCTGTTTCATTCCCCTTCAAGCCTACAAAACTTTTTAATCACCTTGTTTTTTCACAACCACAGCAGCAACTGCTGCCCTTAAACTCTGCAGATGTTCTCCTCATCTTTGATTGCCCCAGACCTCAGGAACTTTGGCAGGTGTTTTTTTAGTTGCCTTTGTTGTTGATTTACTGCGCTTCAGGAGCCTTGGCAGGCTTGTAGTCTGATGGGGGTCTGTTTTGTTTTTGAACTCAAATACAGAAACAGGTTTCTGTATTTAACTGTCAGCCTTTTCACAGTTTTTTTTAAACTGTGTTTTACTTCCACCTCTGTTTCAATTGCTGCATGTACTTTGCCTCTTGGGACCACCGTCTTTTCTTAAAATGCAAGTAGAGTCCTTTTTTTTGTGTGTAATTTGCTCACCTGTCTTGTGGCGTCTCATTCAGAGGGCTTGCAGTGTTTCTTCTTAAGTACACAACTCTCTAGTTAGACTTCAGGTTTTCATACCTTGGGATACTGTTCTGGGTTAATGCATTTAGCTGCTGCCTTCCTTGTCACTGTTGATCACCATGGTACCATCACCATTGGTCATCACTGCCAATCCCACTTCTGACACCATGTCATAATATGGATTCTTTAATGTGGTATCTCACTGCTAAGGTGTCTTATTGAGATCTTGAGACTTGTGCATTTAAACGTGAACCTTTTATTGGTTGTCTTTATCTATTTACATTTCCAAGACACAGTCATGCATTGTGCTATTTATTCCACCATGAAGGATGGCTGCTTACTTAGAGTTCTGATTCTAGATTCTGAGAAGCTGTGTTATTCTTCAATTCCGTGTTAACCCTTGCTCTGCGGAGCACCTTTGCATTATTGACAAGCAGGCAAATATTATAACAGAATGAGGCTTTTTTTTAAACTAATCAGACATAATTGAAGAGCATAGTACAATTTATTGGACATTATTCTCACTGAGACTGCCAGAACTTGCAGGTTGTAAGGTATCAAATTTGCTTGGGCAAGAGGGTACAAGAAGCACCTGCCAGAAAATCAACCACAATCTCATACCTCTGACCCTCTTATTTTCACTCACTTAAAACCTATTACTTCTCTAACTTTTCCCAGTTCTGATGAAAGGTCATCAACCTGAAATATTAAATCTGTTTCAGTCTCCACAGATGCTGCCAATCTTGCTGTTTCTGCCATTTTCTATTTTGACAACTTTGAGGTTCCAAACAATCAGAGTTCATAAATTAAGATCAGACTTTATTTTACACAAGAAAATTGCTCTTTTACGTATCTCCTTCATTTATTTGCATTACTTACTGCCAGCTATGCCAGGAATTTTAATGAGCAATAAGGAGGGGGGGGGGCGGGAATACAAGTGCAGGGAAAGGCCGTAATATCCAAAATTGACATTAGGTTGGGAACCCAACAGTAGTCCACCCAATTGAGCAGCAAACCCCTATTGAAATACCCAAAGAGCTAATTAAGTGTGTTTTTAACCCTGCATTCTGGCTTTAACAGCTGTGCTTAATTTTCACTGTTTCTGCGTCTTGCCAGAGTGCAGTAGGTGAAAGCATATGGTGGAGTGATTGCTTACCAAAATTGCTGTGCCTTAAAGACTAAAGTCACCAAGCTTGCAGAGAGCCACAGTGAAAGGCTTATGCTTACAAGATTACTTCCGTCAGTCTTAAATCACCACTTTGAAAGTCAGTCGCAACGTTTTGGTGTTTCAGGCAACCAGCATTGTAACCTCTTACTGTCAGCGTTCACTGCAGCAGCTAATGTGGCAGTAACCGGGACCTCTAAGAAGAAGCAAGGGGAACACCACCAACGATTTGATTTATTCATAGAGTCATAGAACCCTACAGCGCAGAAAGAGGCTCTTCGGCCCATCAAGTCTGCACCGAACACAATCCCACCAAGGCCCTACCCCCATATCTCTATATTTTTTACCCACTAATCCCTCTAACCTACGCATCCCAGGACACTAAGGGGCAATTTCTTAGCATGGCCAATCAACCTAACCCGCACATCTTTGGACTGTGGGAGGAAACTGGAGTACCCGGAGGAAACCCACGCAGACATAAGGAGAATGTGCAAACTCCACACAGACAGTGACCTGAGCCACGAATTGAACCCAGGACCCTAGGGCTTTGAAGCAGCAGTGCTAACCACTGTGCTACCATGCTGCCCAATTATTATTGTCACATATATGGGGATGCAATGTAAAGTATTGATTCTCGCATGCTATGCAGACAAATCAGAATGATCATAGAGTACTTGGGAGAGAAGGAAAGGAGAGGATGCAGAATATAGTGTTACAGTCATAGCTAGAGTGTAGAGAAAGATCAACTTCATATAAGGTAGTTCCAATCAGAAGCCTAATGGCAGCAGAGAAGAAGCTGTTCTTGAGTCAGTGCGTGATCTCAGACTTTTGTATATTTTTTTATCAACAGAAGAAAGTGGAAGAGAGTGTATTTGATTTGATTTTATTATTGTCACATGTTTTGGGATACAGTGAAAAGTACTGTTTCTTACGCACTATAGAGACAAAGCATACCATTCATAGAGTACATAGGGTGGAAGGCAAGGAGAGGATGCAGAATGTAGTTTTGCAGTTACAGAAACAATGTAGAGAAAGATCAGTTTAATATAAGGTAGGTTCATTCAAAAGTCTGATGCCAACAGGGAAGAAGCTGTTCTTGAGTCGGTTGGTACGTGACTTTAGACTTATATCTTTTTCCCGACGTGAGATGATGGAAAAGAGAATGTCCAGGATGTGCAGGGTCCTTAATTATGGTGGCTGCTTTGCCAAGGCAGCGGGAAGTGTAAACAGACTCAGTGGATGGAAGGTAGGTTTGTGTGATGGATTGGGCTACTTTCACAACCTTTTGTAGTTCCTTGCAGTCTTGTGCAGAGCAGGAGCATACCAAACTATGATATAATCAGTAAGAATGCTTTCTATGGTGCATCTCTCAAAATTGGTGAGAATTGTAGCTGACATGCCAAATTTCCTTAGTTTTCTGAGAAAGTAGAGCCATTGGTGGGCTTTTTTAACAATAGTGTCAGCATGGGGGGACCAGGACAGATTACTGGTGATCTGGCCACCTAAAAATTCGAAGCTCTCAACCCTTTCTACTTTGGCCCATTGATGACAGGGGGATGTTCTTTTCTTTACGTTTCCTGAAGTCGTGACAATCTCCTTTGTTTTGTTGACATTCAGGGAGAGATTATTGTTGCTGCAACAGTTCACCAAATTCTCTATCTCATTCCTGCATTCTGTCTCGTCATTCTTTGAGATTCAACCCACTACTGTGGTATCGTCAGCAAATTTGAAAATTGAATTGAAAGAGAATTTGGCTCACAGTCATATGTGTATAGGGAGTACAGTAAGGCGCTGAGGACACAGCCTTGTGGGGCGCCAGTGTTGAGGATGATCGTGGAGGAGCTGAAATTGCCTATCCTTACTGATTGTGGTCTATGAGTTAGGAAGTTCAGGATCCAGTCACAGAGGGAGATGCCAAGGCCCAGGCCACAGAGCTTGGAGATGAGTTTCATAGCAGTGGGAAGTGTAGACAGAGTCAATCACTGGTTTGCATGATAGACTGAGTTATGTTCACAGTCCTTTGTAGTTTCTTGCTGTCTTGGCCAGCTGCCTTCTCCACTCCACAAGACAAAGAGGATGGACAGAAGGCTGTCGTTCAAATGAAGCAATAGGGTTTAGAAGCCAAAGGTCATCTTCTGCAACATGCCAGAACAACAGTGTCTCAAGAAGCTTAGGCTTTCACCGTATACCCCGGCAAATATCTGCAGCGTCCTGGAACAAGAGGAGCAGGTCCACACACTGCCAGAGATCATTTTAGAATCATAGAATCCCTACAGTGCAGAAGGAGACCATTCAGCCCAATCGAGTCCACACTGCAACAATCTCACCCAGGCCCTATGTAATCACACATATCTGCTAATCCTCTGACAGTAGGGTCAATTTAGCATGGCCAATCAACCTAACCCGCACATCATTGTTGCGGCCATCTAGGCCTCAACAGCCATGAATTTCTTTGTCTTTGGCTCCTTTCAGAGATTGGCTGGTGGCATCCTCCAGAATATCAGTCTGCTGACCAAAAATTCATTACCCAAGTCACTGATGCCTTGTTTATCACAGCCACTACTTATTTCAATGTTTCCATAGATGAGGCTTTTCAAAGCCGGAGGGCTGTTGACTTTGCTACCGTGAGTAGAATACCACAGCTTCAGGTGTGGCAATCAAGATATTCTTAAATCAACCAGGCACTTTCATGAATCAGAAGATGTTGCACTCGCTTAACATCTAGTTAGTCTATGACCACTGTAATCCCTGTCAGCGCCAAATATCCATGCAGCAACTATGATTCTAATTCACTCAACACCAATTTCAGCTGCATCAACTGTTCTGTCTACGACACAGTCTTAGTAACTGACTCCCAAGACTACCCATCCACTCAGGGTCATGAGTTTTTGCCATGGGTTTTCATGTGACTGAACAAGTCAATTCTTGACCCACATACCTTTGGGCACATGGGGCAGGAGGATATCCCATGAGGTAGTGGAATCTGTACTGCAGGATTTGCTTCCTTCTATGATAACAGTTCTATCTCATCATGAAAACATTAGGACTGAAAGCATGGTGCAGTTTGATGGACAAGTTGTTGCAATCTGAATAATTGGTAGCATGCTCCTCACAATCATTAATGTCAAATTGCCACACTTCAAGGAGATCTTGGAGTGTTTTCTTTGTCCTCTCTTGGAATGTTGGTCATTTGAGAGTTGTAGTTGTAACTAAAACTATAAAGCAGTGGTAAGGCCACAGCTAGAGTTTTGCACACATTTCTGGTCACCACATTACAGGAAGGATCTGATCATGCGAGCAAGGGTACAGGGGAGATTTACAACAATGTTGCAGGAATGGCAAACTTTAGTTAGGAGGAAAAATGTTGACAGGCTGGAGTTGTTTCTTTGAGGCTAACAAGATTTAATTGAGTTGTATAAAATAAGGGGTCTAGATAGAGTGGATCAAAAGGACCTATTCCCCTAGCAGAGAGGCCAGTATCCCAAGGGAGCTTATATTTAAATTAATCGGCAAGGGAGTTAAAGTTTTTTTTGTCTGGAACTGCTTGGGTTCTCATTCTCATTTTGTCAAGTAGTAATTTTGAGTGACTGCCACCAGGTGCTTTCCTCAACTTTTGGATTGTGACTTGAATCCGCCTCAGGGTAAAGACTGTTCTGATAATTATTCTTTCTCCTACGTGCCACAGTGAATTTCCCAGAATCCTTAGAGGGCTGCAGGGTATATCTGTACAACTACACTCCATTCCCCTCCTGCACCTGGCTGTGTTAATTCACAAACCCAAAACCTCTCCCTGCAGATCACTCCAAACTGCTGCCTGTTTGTGACATTTATTGATTTGTGAGAAAGTTTGTAACCAGATCTCAAAAATGACTTCCTTTGCCTTCTTCCCCATGCCAATATGAAACAGGTCAACCTTGTATTCAGGTAGAAATGCTACTTAGCTATCATTGACCTTAATTAACTTTCATCTTAGACAGAATTGGACACAGCTATTTGCATCCCAGTTCCTTCAATACCTTTCTGGCACTTTTGGTGACTTCAGGCGGGATTTTACGGCCTCGCCCATCCCAAAACAATAAAATCCCACTCGAGGTCAGTGGACATTTCGATGTTGCGTTCCTTGCCCATTCCAATTCCTGTGGTGGGCAAGGCGGTAAAATTCTGGCGTTAAGAGTCCCACATTCATTGTAAACTTAGAGACTGCTGCCTTTGTCCCCCTAAAGTACAAATACCTCGCATCTTGAACTGAGGATCTGGGGAGGGAGTATGATAAGCTGGGAATGGAATTAAAAAGTAGAACCGACAAGGTGGTTATCTCTGGGCTACTGCCTGAACCGAGTGCAGACGGGTGTAGGGTTGATAGGATTAAGGAAGTGAATGGGTGGCTCAGGGATTGGTGTGGGAGGAATGGGTTTGAATTTATGGGGCATTGGCATCAGTATTGGGGTAGGTGGGACCTGTTCGGGCGGGATGGGGTTGGTCTGAACCGTGCTGGGACCAGAGTCCTGGCGAATCGTGTAAAGAGGACTGTAGACAGGGCTTTAAACTAATTGGGGGGAGGGCGCGAGGGTAGGTGACATTACGAGGCCTAAAGTTAAGGAGCTGGTACAGGTAAGGGAAGAGGCCGAGGATGTCCCAATAATAAAGGTTGAGCTATGAGGAGAGGCTGAATAAACTAGGCTTGTACTCGTTAGAGTTTAGAAGAACGAGGGGAGATCTCATTGAGACATATAAGATGATGAATGGGATGGATAGGATAGAGGTGGAGAGACTCTTCCCGCTCAGAAAGGACAGTAGGACTAGGGGGCACAGCCTCAAGATAAAGGGGGGGGCGGTTTAGAACGGAGTTGAGGAAGAACTTCTTCACTCAAAGGGTGGTGAATCTCTGGAATTCTCTGCCCATTGAAGTGGTGGAGGCTACCTCGCTAAATATTTTTAAGACGCGGGTTGATGGGTTTTTGATAAGAGAGGGGATTAAGGGTTATGGGGAGAGGGCAGGAATGTGGAACTGAGCCACGACAGATCAGCCATGATTTTATTGAATGGCGGGGCAGGCTCGAAGGGCTAGATGGCCTACTCCTGCTCCTATTTCTTATGTTCTTATGTTCTTCCTGTAAAATCATCTTAGCCTTTCTTTGACCTCTAACAATAAAATCACCCAGAATTACTGTCAGGCAGATACAAATAACTCTCACAATCCCCTTATTTACCCTAAATTGAAAGTTACATTCCTAAAATATAATAGTCCTATAAAGCTGATAATTAAATACATTTTTTATGGCTGGCATTGTAGGCTCAATACATTCTCTGTGCTGTAAATTTTTGATATTTCTGTGTAAATCTCCCAAATACAGGGCAAAATATTCAAAAAATAGTGCAAAGGGGTAAGGCCTCTCGTGGAGTATTCCCTTATCTAACGTACTCTGGAGGTATTGGTGAAATGAGTACCCATTATACTATTTAATTATTTTGTTATTCAACTGGTTCACTTTCAAGACATAATGTAATTCTACCTACTTAATGCCATCTCAACATCCTAAATATAGGCTGGGAATTTCCGGCTGTTCACACGCCGCCACTCCTACAAGCAAGGATGGAGAACTTGACACTTTGCCAAATCTCTGTTCACTGCAGCAGGACCAGAAAGTCCTGCTGATGTGAATGGCTGGAAAATTCCACCCATAAACTTTAGTTTAATTTTAAAAGTCCCAGTATTTCACCTATCTTAAACAATAACCATTACAAGTAGAATCATTTATCATTTTATTTAAAAATAATTATCAATCAGCTGTGGTCATTTAGCAATGAAATTATGAAAACTAAAATCAAAGGAGGAATACAAATTATTTGATAAGACAAAAGTAGATTTAAGTTTGTATTTCTGTTGATGAAGTTGTAGAATTATTCATCTCTTCAACACAAGTTGGGCTCTGGGGAAACCCCAATATTTCATTTATAAACAGTTTACTTGTAATCTCTTGGGGAAGTTCCTGTGCAAGTAACGCTGCTGCATCTGCAAACCCAAAGAGAAGAGAATTACAATTAAACAGGACATTTTTTTCTACCACTTTTTTAATGCTTTAAATTTTTAGTTTATGGATTTTCCACTTACAAAAATAAGCATGCAGTAATGTGTATATAATGTCTAATCATATATTTAGTTCAAATATGTAAAAATCATAAAACATAACAAAAATAAACCAATAATCTTGTATTACCCTGCCTCTGTCCTTCCAAGTAACAAAATCAACAAAAAACAAATGCGTAACCTAACGTTTGAACATCCTCAGTATCCCGAGCTTAACTACCCAAGTTTCCTGTTCCCAGGATGGGGACTAAAGCATAAGCAAAATACAGCGGAGAACATGTGTTCCACCATTCCGGGGGTGGGGGGTGTCAGCACATTGCAGCCCCAGTTTCCAAAGGTCTTTCTCATCCCTTCCAAAACATAATAGTGGAGTCAATTCTGCCTTCTCAGAACAATGTCTCCAGATTCGTATTCTCACATTCACCCATCACTGGTTAGTCTCCCACTTTGAACGTTATATCCAGAGTTCAGAACAGTATCTGTGAAGGATTTATGAGTTGTTTAAATAGAACTAATTCATGAAAACACTTCAATGATAGTCGGTCTTCACCTAATAAATTTTAATTCATATGACAGTTCCATAATGCAGTCATTTCACACTTCATGCATCAGGTAAATACGAGTGAAGTATGCCATAGTAGGACAAGCTCTTTAAATTTAATCCATACAAATGGATAATTTGAGCCTAAATGGAAATGATAATCAATGCCGTTAAATTTCAAATCTACACAGACCAAAAATAGCACCTGTTTATTTAGCATGATTGACAGTGACTCAATGCTTTTTTAAACAGCATCTCATTCATAACACTTTGCACCAGGTAATGGATGAATCAGTTTTTCTGTTACCCCATCTCTACTCTAAAATTCGCATTTGTTTTCAAATCTCTCCAATGACATAACCTCCTTCAGCTCTGTAACCATCTGTTCCTCCAATTCTGGCCTCTTGATCATCCCTGATTTCAAATTGCTCCACCGTGAGCAGCCATGTTTTCAGTTGCCAATTCCTAAACTCTGGAATTCCCTCCACAAAACTATTTAGCTTCCTCTTGCGTCCTTTTGAATGCCCCTTCACTGTCACTGGGTCAAAATCCGGAGCTCACTCCCTAAAAGATCATGTGGACTGCAGCAGTTCAAGTAGATAGGACGCCACCATGTTCTTAAGGGCAATTAGGGATGGCCCAGCCAGATCCTAAAAAGGAAGTGGAAAAAAAAGCTCCCAAAATCTACCTCTTTTGACCAAGCTTTTGGTCATCTGCCCTAGTGTCTCCTTATGTGACTTAGTGTCAAATTTTGTTCAGTAGGGCATTTTACTACATAAAGATACCTTATAAATTTAAGGTGTTACTTTTTTGGACCAGTTCAAATGCATTGATTTACTAAAGATGCTTCTCAAAGATTTTGAGTTTGTAAATTGTACAACGTACGAAAGAATCAAAATAACAATTAAATGATGATAGCTAACATTCAGAGTAGCTTTATCAAAAAAGCAAGAGTAATAATTACAGATTAAGGGCAGGGTTCTCTGATCTCGCTGGTGCCTGCCCCACTGCAAGTGAGAACAAAGAAGTTGGTGTTCCAACCAAAACTCCATTCACTTTCAGCAGCATTGGAGAATCCCAGCCACAAGCACCAAAGGTGGTTTTTGGCAAGAGTTTACATTCTTAGACAAGTTTAAGATAAGTTATTTATCATACCAAATGCCAAATTTCAAGTAGCATTAAATATGAGGCATCCATATCTCTGGTACTCGGCAGGATAACAAGAAAAAGAAGAGTAGCTTACATTAATATAGCAACATTCATGTTCTTAGTAAGTATTAATGTTTCAAAATCAATGGAGTTTTCTCTTAAAGAAGTTTAATCGCTATTAAGTCAACAACATTGCCTGAAACTCAAGTAAAGTTTGAAATTATTCCAAGTCAGAATGAATGGGCGGTGCCAGGGTGGCACTGCACAAGAGGCATTGCCCCCGACCATCCGTGGAGCTTCAACGGTTTCCATTCCCACCAGCGAGGCCATTGATGGGAACCATACATGATCCTCGCTGGTGAGAACAGATATAGGCAAATGATCCTGGACGATAGCGTCCAGGACTCGTTAATGATACTTAAGTTAAGTAATGAAGGGCACAAAACTGATTTCGCCAGCAAAACAGGACTGGTAAGATTGCGAGAGGCAAAAAAGCAGCCACAACTCCGAATTTTCACCTCTTTCTCAATCTTACTGGCTTGCTATACCGATCAGCCAGCAGGACAAGCAGGTAAGATTGCCCCCTTAGTCTTTAATCCAGCATCAATTTAATTCCCAATTTTCATCCCATCATTGGGAAACTGACATTTAACCTCCTACACAATCAAGTTTAAATAGTTTAAATAAACACTGACTCAATATCAAGCACATTAAATAAAAATGATGCCTTCTCCTGCATGCTTTCCCTCTCCCAGGAGCTTGTAGTTTCAAATGATCCTTGTCAACACTGCATTTATCAAGTAGTATTTGAATATTCAACTTACTAAAAAGCCTATAACAAACATTTTACAATTAGACCATCTTAAGTTAATTTAAGGACAAAGGAGAAGTTTAAGTTATCTAAACATGTAAACATAGTACTTTTAGCATCAAAGGAGATCAATTCAGAACTTCCTCCCTCTGGATTCAAGCCTAGCAGTGTGGAAAGACACTCTGCAACCTCTTCCTCAGCCATGCATTCACCTAAAACAAGACAAAACAAAGGAGAGCAGGATTTTATAGAATGCTCAAAAGATACACAAGAAGCACCTCCAGATCAACAGCCAGTACATAAAACACAGTTTTTTCTTATCATTTTAATTATTTTAGTAATTTTTCAAATGGAATTTGTATTTTCAACACATTTGATAATTATATGAAAGACATGGGACTCCGTGGCATTTATAATGCTTTTAATAATTAAAGTAATTGATAAATGTTGAATCACTAAACCATTCCCTCTAATTGCTTTCACAGTTAGTGAGTTGGATTCATTGTCATAATTTTTAAAAATCTATCAAGTATTGTGAATGGCCTTTGCATGTTTTTGACCATAACTGACTGACTTTGCGAACCAGCTACTACAGTAACTATTCATTGAATTTCATTAGTTTCGAGCTGGAACATTACATAAGACCCTATTGCAAAAGGTCGAGGGACATGGAGTTGGGGGTAGGGTGTTAGCGTGGATAGAGGATTGGTTGTCAAATAGGAGGCAGAGAGTGGGGGTCAACGGGTGCTATTTGGATTGGCGGATGGTGACTAGTGGAGTGCCCCAGGGGTCGGTGCTGGGGCCTCAGCTTTTTACCATTTATATAGATGATCTGGAGGAGGGAACCAAGTGTAGGGTGTCAAAATTTGCTGATGACACCAAGATTGGGGGAACGGCAAATTGTGCGGAGGGTGTGGAGAGTCTGCAGAAGGATCTAGATAGGCTGGGCGAATGGGCCAGGAAATGGCAAATGGAATTTAATGTTGGCAAGTGTGAGGTGGTCCACTTTGGTAGGAAGAATGGTAGGAAGGACTATTACTTACGTGGAGAAAAACTGCAGCAGGCGACAGTGCAGAGGGACCTTGGGGTCCTTGTGCATGAGTCGCAAAAACCCAGCTTGCAGGTGCAGCAGGTGGTCAGGAAGGCGAATGGGATGCTGGCCTTCATAGCGAGGGGGATTGAATATAAAAGTAGGGAGGTCTTGCTGCAGCTGTATAGGGCATTGGTGAGGCCGCAGCTGGAGTACTGTGTGCAGTTTTGGGCGCCGCACCTGCGCAAAGATATTTTGGCCTTGGAGGGAGTGCAGAGGAGGTTTACTAGGCTGATACCGGAGTTGAGGGGGTTGAGCTATGAGGAGAGGCTGAATAAACTGGGCTTGTACTCGTTAGAGTTTAGAAGAATGAGGGGAGATCTCATTGAGACGTATAAGATGATGAATGGGATGGATAGGATAGAGGTGGAGAGACTCTTCCCGCTCAAAAAAGACAGTAGGACTAGGGGGCACAGCCTCAAGATAAAAGGGGGGCGGTTTAGAACGGAGTTGAGGAGGAACTTCTTCACTCAAAGGGTGGTGAATCTCTGGAATTCTCTGCCCGTTGAAGTGGTGGAGGCTGCCTCGCTAAATATTTTTAAGACGCGGGTTGATGGGTTTTTGATAAGAGAGGGGATTAAGGGTTATGGGGAGAAAGCGGGAAAGTGGAACTGAGCAGCGACAGATCAGCCATGATCTTATTGAATGGCGGGGCAGGCTCGAAGGGCTAGATGGCCTACTCCTGCTCCTATTTCTTATGTTCTCATTTTTTTGTTCTAGTTATTGCACTTTCCAACAACTCTACAGGCAACTTATCTTTTTTTTCACAAAAAAAATCAAAGAGTAACAACAAAGTAGAAATAAAAGTAAATGCCAAGTTGGGAAAGGCAGCCATGCAGTGCATCTGTGTGCCATTTCACACTGAACCCAGGTGACCTACCTAATCATTGACATCTCTGTTGCTGGAGAGTGGTCAGCTTTTGCCTTTTTCTTGGATTGAATTGGAATAAAAACAATCAAATCCAATTCAGAATCCCAACAAATTGAGACATTCCTGATCCAAGCTGACAAGACAGGGCTCTCATCTCCTGTCTTGAGCTTGATCTACATGATCCAAGCTGATTGGAGTAGGCATAGCTCCTCCTCCAAGGCTTGATCTCATTTGCATCTTAGCCAAAAGGCCACTTTAAAAAATTGCTTCAAATGAAGCTAAAATGTAACAAATGACTTCAACCAAGTGCAGCATGTCGATACTACACGTGATCTTAGCCATTGACGTTGTTACCTTTAAACAAGGCACAAACTGTACTTAAATGTGTGTGCATCCAAATCCACACATTTCTGAAAATGTTTGTAACTTCACTTATTTTATATGTCTGAAACAATGATGAATTTATACTTATGTCTTTTGTGAACAGAGGAACTTGGTTAATAGAAAGTAGTTTTTGTTTTTTGTATATGATGCGTGCCTGTCTACTTTCTAATGTTCTATTCTCCTGCATAAAATCAAAAATATCAACTGACTGTACACGCATAGCTCCATCTAATGGATTACCATAGAAATTTCACATGCATCATTGTTAACAAATCAGCCTAAATTCTTATGCAAGACTGTAAGAGAAAACCTCCTGCACTTCAGTTGGTGGGATTTAAGTTCAGTTCATAAATCTGGAATTGAAAATCAATCTTTTGACCGTTACAACTGTAATAGACTGAGGATGATTTGATGTGGCTTGAATGAACAAAAGCTTTATTGCCAAACAATAAGAATAATATATACAATAAGGTCAGACTAAGTTGCAATACAACTGCCCTACTCGATTTCCTGACTCCAACTGAGAGTCCATCCTCGACCCATGGTACGCGCCCTGGTGCCAATTGGCTCAGCTTCCCACTATAGCAATCCATAGGGTCTGGACAATTCACATGGTCCTCAGGAGATGCCCCCGCCCCCCCAGTCCTTAAAATGGTCATGCCACAACACTCCTTCCCCCTATCAGGCAGCATGGTGGTTAGCACTGTTGCCTCACAGCTCCAGGGACTCGGGTTCGATTCCTGGCTTGGGTCACTGTGTGTGGAGTTTACACATTCTCCCCATGTCTGCGTGGGTTTCCTGCAGCTGTTCCACTTTCCTCCCACAGTCCAAAGATGTGCTGGTTAGGTGGATTGGCTGTGCTAAATTCTCCCTCCATGTATCCAAACAGGTGCCAGAATGTGGTGAACAGGGGATTTTCATAGTAACTTCATTGCAGTGTTAATGTAAGCCTACTTGTGACTAATAAGTAAAACTTTAAAATTCGAAATATACCTGTGGAGGGTGCATGGACAAGTTAGGACAAAGGGCCAATTTCCATGCTGTAAACTTCTATGACTCTATTTGGTCTATCGAGTCTGCACTGACCATAATCCCACCCAGGCCATAACCCCATATATTTACCTAGCTAGTCCCCTGACGCTAAGGAGCAATTTAGTATGGGCCAATCAACCGAACCCACACATCTTTGGACTGTAGGAGAAAACCGGAGCACCTGGAGAAAATCCACACAGACACAGGGAGAACATGCAAACTCCACACAGACAGTGACCCAAGGCTGGAATTGAACCTAGATCCCTGGCACTATGAGGCAGCAGTGCTAACCACTGTACCACCCCAGTGACACCCACATTAAAAAGAGTGGTACTGTGCCCATCTTATTTTCAGTGACTCAACTCAGGAATAGAGTATAGTGTAGAATTAAAAACAGAGGTGATAGTTCTCCTGATGGTTCCATGCATAAGTGCAGAGTTCACTACACAATTATACAAATGAGAAAGAAAGGTGTGTATTAAATAGCACATTCTGATGTCACTTTGTAAAATCTCAAAGCACTTCACATGTAATTAATTTATTTGAAGAACATTGCACTTGTGATTTTTAAATGTGTACAAAATATAACAAACAGTTAGGTCAGATAATAGGAAGAATGTATGTTCGCAGAGAGTCATCGTCCAGAATATGATACCAAAACATTCATCATCTAGGGAATCAGTTGATAACGCATGTATCTGCACCATGTCCAGTTCAAGCTTTATAGACCAGATGGTCATTTTCTATCTTACCTTTGTATATAATGGGAGCAACCATTATAAACATGCAAAATCTCAAACAGTAATGAGATGAATGTTAATCTAGATTTTAGTTCTATTTCTTCAAGGAGGAACGTTAGCTAGGATGCCAAAAGGTTATTCCCTTTTCTCAAAGGATCATGGTATCATTGATACCAGTCTCAACTTCAAGAACAGGTAGATGGTCTCTTTTGAAGGATAACACTTCCAACAATATTGCACCCCTCAGTGAAGGTCACTCCAAATTATGTGCCCAGGTCATAGAGTGAGGCTTGATCTCAAAGCTTTCTGACAAAATCAAGAGTGCTACCACTAAGTCAAACTGATGCACAAATTAAGGTTTCTTTTTGGAACAAAAGCAAATTACTGCGGATGCTGGGATCTGAAACAAAAACAGAAAACGCTGGAAAATCTCAGCAAGTCTGATGATATCTGTGGAGAGAGAATAGAGCTAACATTTCGAGTGTTGATAACTCTCTAACAGTTGTGATGAAGGATCATCCAGATTTGAAATGCTGGTTCTGTTCTCTCTCAACAGATGCTGTCAGACCTGATGAGACTTTCCGGCATTTCTTAGTTTTGCTCCTTTTTAGAAGCTGGCTGATTCTGGACAGCCGAATCTCAGTTGGATGGTAATGCTACAAATAGCTCAGTATCTCTGGATGAGGGAAAGTGTAAAAAATTAGCAGGAGAACCTGCTCCTATTTGATATCCAGCAACTCTTCTGGAATTGTCCAAAGAACATCTGGTGAGAGAATGATTCCACTTGCCACTTGATTTCTCTCATGCTTAAGTACAGGAGAAGACTCAAAGCTGGGTTTTATGACATCCTCACAATATCTACAAAAATTCGACACACCATCCTAACTTGAAAATCTATCGCTGTTCCTTTATTGTCACTGGGTCAAAACCCTGGAACTCCCTCCCTAACTTATACTAGATACTCTAAAGTGGTTCAAAGCGATAGCTCACCTTCTCAAGAGCAATTGGGATATGTAGAGATGGGCAATAAATGCTACCTTTTCCAGCAATGCTCACATCCCACAAAAGAATTAAACAAAAAGCCTTGCATGGATGTTGAAAAAGGCTGAATTAAGTTCAGCATTCAAGATGTTCCAGAGTGGAATACTGTACTCACTTATTAGATTCACCTGCAAACAAATGTCTAATTGGATGAGATACGATAAGGCTCTCACAAATTTAAATCTATCTTAGCTTAAGTCTTTAGAAACAGAGAAAATTAGAAATAAAAACATGGGGGGGAAGAATGTCATTACCGTGTGGTTTTACATAAATCACAGAATCCTACAGTGCAGAAGAGGCTCTTCGGCCTATGAAATCTACACTGATGCATGAAAGGTCCTAACCTGCCTACCTAATCCCACTTGCTAGCATTTGGCCCCTACCACATGGTGCCTTAGTACTCAGTTTATATAAGAAATAGATTTATTGCTGTGTATTCGCTCATTTCTTGTCTACATTTGTATTAATATATTAATTTCTAAATATCAGAAATAGAGGTGCATTCATATAGCACCTTCCATGATCACATCTCTAATGTTTTACAGCAAGTAAATACTTGTGAAATGTAGCCATTGTTGTATTGTAGGAAACATGGCAGCCAATTTGCATGAAGTTCCCAAAATAGCAATGTTTTAATGATCTGTTTTACACACGTTGCATTTATACTTCGGCATTTGACTCACCTCCATTTTGCAATAGTTGCAATAATTTTCCTAAGTTAATTGCTTTTTCTCCATTCTCATTGTCATAGCCAAGAACATCAAACGTATGCTGCAGCTCAGAAGCAGTTATGCCAAAAGCCGGTCGATAGTTTATATACAGTTTAATGAATTCGCCGAGATCAATGTGTGTCACATATTTTCCGGTATCCACATACTGACTGAACTTCACCTCATTCAGTATGTCTTCAATCTGGAAATGAAAGCATTCAATATTACCAAATGATACAATCAATTTAATGAAACGTACTCCCAGTGCATTTGTTCCTTTTTTCAATATTGCGTGCAGGCGTTAGTCTGGTGGTCAAGCCATCAATGGGGTCAGGACCTTGGCTTCAAAGCTACTTCTTGCATTAGTAAAGCGTCCAGGGTGAAGAATAAATTTATCGGTTTATTACCTAAGTAGGCTAAAAGCTCTTATCACTTCTTCACCCTGATTTCTAACTCTGTTCTACCTTCTACACCTCAAGACTTTTATCTTGCTTTACGTTCTCCTGCATTCTCAACTTCCGTTCTCTACCTTCCTTTATGTCTCCAACTTTAACCATTTTTTTTCATCTGCTGTATTCTCTGTAAACCTGTTCTAGCTCTTCCCTTCACACTAAACTATGGTTCCCCCCCGAACCTCAAGCATCACAGATGTCCACTTATTTCCCATCCTTTAATATTGCTTGACCTGAGAAATTCATTCAGTCTTAACTCTACCTGCATAACATCATGTAAGATAGATTCATGTATATTGTGTTTATGCAGCGGAGACTGAGCCACAACAGGCAATGTTTAACATCAAGTCAACCACCACAGTGCATACTATTATCTGTCAAAATGGCAGGTTGCCTTCGATGCCGTATTTATTAAGGAATTGTACACCAGCACCTTTAGCAAAAGTGTGAGCTACTTTTGCAGACGTGAACATATACAATGTACCTCTTTCTCGGTAGGGTAGAATCCCAATGCTCTCATCACAAATGGAATTTCCTGTATTGGAATATGAGTTGACACCTCCCTGGTTTCCATTGAACTGACATTTTGAAAACGCAGCTGTGAATAGTAGAAATAGTTCTCCATCTCCTTTATAGGGCATCAAAACAAAATATTATTTGATTGAAACCAAAGGAAAGTCTGACTGGAAACCAATGTAGTAAATGTAATTGCATTTTCTTCATACTTTTTGATCTAAATTGAATTGCAGGTAGCATCCCAATGCTGAGTAAGAGTTTGCTGTATTTCTCACTTGGGTGAACCTATGAACAAAACATGTTGAAGTGGCAGAGATGGAAATTATGTTACTATCATGGCGCAAATACAGTAATCTCTGGCAACATCTATTCAGTGGCCGGATTGTGCCACGTTATTGTGGCGCAACAAACTGGGAGCACTAAATATAGCTGTCCATTGTTTATTCAGGTAGACATAAAATAATAGTTCAAAAAAAATGGAATTTTCTTTGTGTTCTGGTTAATGTTTACCCTCAAACATCACCAAAAGAAAGATACAGGTCAACTGGGTATTTACCTGACTGCTGTTTGCATACTGGCTGCTCCCTATATAAAATATACCTCAATAAAAGTGATTATATCTTGGGATGCACTGAAGATGTGAAATATTATATATGTGTGTGTGTGCGCGCGTGCGCGCGCAAGGTATTCTCTTAGCCTTGTTGCCTGAAGAGACTTTTTGTTTAAATTATGTTTATCATAATTTAATATGATAAACATAATTTATCACATTTTGCTCAGAGAAAAAAGTTGCAGTCATTTAGACAATAGGAGATTATCTCAATGAGTTGAATAGAATAGTTTTGACATCAAAAACATTACCGTCAGCAGATTGAGTTAAACAGGTAGATCTTTAACACACATAGATTTTCTAGCATGCTAATAGTAACTGTTATGTCGAAAGAACGATCTGCAGGACAGCAGACCTTGAAAAAATCCACTTCCAGCATTAGCTGGCTTTATTGCAGCAGTACTAGTCAACTTTGATACAGGAAGGAAGTCAGAGGTCAATCTGCCAACATCCTGTGCAGAAAAGACAGAAATACATATTCCAAGTTCAGCTATGGAAGGCTGGTAGGAATAACAGGAAGGTGACAAATACCCCCAAGTTAAAGATAAAACAGGTCAGAAATCAGTGTGCCTCAACTGAATATTAAGCAGTTCTACTTCTCAAAAGCTTGGAGAAACACTCACTATTGCACATAGAAAATGACGACATTGAGTATTTGTTGGTGTTGTGGTCCTAGGTCATAAGATTACTAGATTTTAGGGAGTTAAGGTACTCTCTGGATCCATTTATGGAAGCAACCAGTGAAAATGAATCCATAAAAATATTTAGCATAGCCCAAATTTGCAGTGGCACCTTTTAGAAATGCTTTAGGCTCAGCAAGGCCAAAACCAAATCATTTCTCAGTGTATCAAATGTGAACGGCATTTTCCAAAACAGTCTGCCAGAAAAACCCAACATTCAGAAGAAATCCGAACACTAGGAGTTAATTTGCTGAGTTAATTAAATTTATTTTGAGGAGGTGGTGGAATGAAGGGATAGGTGTGGATAAATACAGTGACTGTGACAGAATTTACGACTCTAATTCTCAGAGAGATTGTTTAGATACAATAAACCTCTATTATTGGTTCCAAGTCATGAAACCACTGAGATAGCTGTCTTTTATGTTAATATACAGATACCTGCAAACTTTTACACTATATTAATAGAATAATTATTGCTCAAAGAAATCAGCCTTTTGGAAGTACCCAGTAAGTTCAAAATTCAGGTGGTGAAACATGTCAGTACTGTACAAGAGCGAAGTACAGTATTGTGGACGCTGCAAATCTGGAATAAAAAACAGAAAAAGATGGAAATACTCAGCAGGTCTGGTAGAATCTGTGGAGAGAGTAACAGAGCTAATAGGTAAAATCTAATGGTTCCAGCTGGAGAGCCAGTGGCCATTTTAGGACCCCCTCAGTGACCTGATGTAATGCCAATCAGGCTCGGTGATGAGTTCTTTGGTATCTTCAGGGTGGATGTCCCACATCCAAGAGCAATTGGCCAGAGGCCAGCGGCTCTCCAGTACCTGAAACACCACCAGGTGCAGTGACCATTTTGTTAGACCCAGGCTATAGATCCATCACTGGTGTCCTGACGAAAGCGTATATGAAGCAAAATCACTGGGGCCAGTCAGAGAGAACACAGGAGTTGGAGTAGACCATGTGGCCTGTTGTGCCTGCTCCACTATTCAATAAGGTTGTGGCCACTGTTGTGCTTCAGCTTCACTTTTCTGCCCACTCTGCATATCCCTTAATTCGCTGAGATTAAATCCCAACCATGAAAGTACTCCCAATGAGGGGTTGGTGGGGGTTTCAATTTATAGGCCATACAGGAGTCTGGTCAGCCCTTACCACAAGTAGTCTCTCCTTTGGGCACAGGTTGCACAAATCGGTCAGACAACCCTAACATAAGAACATAAGAAATAGGAGCAGGAGTAGGCCATCTGGCCCTTCGAGCCTGCTCCACCATTCAATAAGATCATGGCTGATCTGAAGTGGCTCAGTTCCACTTTCCCGCTTTCTCCCCATAACCCTTAATTCCCTTGTCTACCAAAAACCTATCTACCCGTGTCTTAAATATATTTAGCGAGGTAGCCTCCACCACTTCAATGGGCAGAGAATTCCAGAGATTCACCACCCTTTGAGTGAAGAAGTTCCTCCTTAACTCCGTTCTAAACTGCTCCCGCTTTATCTTGAGGCTGTGCCCTCTAGTCCTGCTATCCTTTCTGAGCGGGAAGAATCTCTCTACCTCTATCCTATCCATCCCCTTCAATATCTTACACGTCTCTATAAGATCCCCCCTCATCCTTCTAAACTCCAACGAGTACAGACCCAGTCTATTCAGCCTCTCTTCATAGTCCAACCCCCTCATCTCTGGTATCAGCCAAGTGAACCTCCTCTGCACTCCCTCCAAGGTCAAAATATCCTTGCGCAAGTGCAGCGACCAAAACTGCACACAGTACTCCAGCTGCGGCCTCACTAGTGCCTTGTACAGTTGCAGCAAGACCTCCCTGCTTTTATATTCTATCCCCCTCGCTATAAAGGCCAGCATCCCATTCGCCTTCTTGATCACCTGCTGCACCTGCAGACTGGGTTTTTGCAACTCATGCACAAGGACCCCCAGGTCCCTCTGCACCGTAGCATGCTGCAGCTTTTCGCCCTTTAGTAATCCCTCCTACTATTATTCCTGCCAAAGTGGATAACCTCACACTTGCTAACATTGTACTCCATCTGCCAGGTCCTCACCCACTCGCTCAGCCTATCTAGATCCCTCTGCAGACTTTCCACACCCTCCGCACAACTTGCTTTTCCACTCATCTTCGTGTCATCAGCAAATTTCGACACCCTACACTCAGCCCCCTCCTCCAGATCATCTATATAAATGGTAAATAGTTGAGGCCCCAGCACCGATCCCTGCGGCACTCCACTAGTCACCAACCGCCAATCAGAATAGCACCCATTGATACCAACTCTCTGCCTCCTATTAGACAACCAATCCTCTATCCACGCTAACACCTTACCCCCAACTCCATGCCCCCTAACCTTCTGAAGCAACCTTTTGTGTGGCACCTAATCAAACGCCTTTTGAAAATCGAGAAACACCACATCCACCAGTTCCCCTCTGTCTACCGCACTAGTCACATCCTCATAGAATTCCAATAAATTTGTCAGACACGACTTCCTCTTAACGAATCCATGCTGCGTCTGCTCTATCAAACAATTCTTCTCAAGGTGCCTCGCTATTTCTTCTTTGACGGATTCAAGCATTTTTACAACAGACGTTAAACTAACCAGCCTATAATAACCTGCCTTTTGCCTGCTACCTTTTTGAAACAGCGGCGTAACATTAGCCATTTTCCAATCTTCCAGCACTTCCCCGGAATCCAGCGAAGTTTGGTAAATAATCACTAAGGCATCTACTATCACCTCTGCCATTTCCTTCAGAACCCTGGGATGCATTCCATCCGGTCCTGAGGACTTGTCCACCATCAGTCCCGCTAGTCGATCAAGCACTACCTCTCTAGTGACAGTAATCGCATTCAGGTCCTCAACTCCTACCATCCTTCTATCTTTAATACCCGGCAAACTTTTTGCGTCCTCCTCCGTGAAGACCAAGGCAAAAAAACCTATTTAAGGCCTCAGCCATTTCCTCATCTCCCACCACTAAATCCCCCCTCTCATCCTCTAAGGGTCCAACATTCACTCTAGCCAGCCTCCTCCTCTTTATATATTTATAAAAACTCTTACTGTCCTTTATAATATTTAGTGCTAGTTTAGCTTCATAGTCTATCCTTCCTTTCTTTATCAACTTCTTAGTCAATCTTTGTTGATTTCTAAACCTCTCCCAATCTTCTACTCGCCCACTACTTTTAGCCACTCTAAACACATCAGCTTTTAATTTAATACTCTCCTTTATTTCCTTCGATAACCACGGCTGATTATCCCTTCTCCTATGTTCCTTCTTTACCATCGGAATAAATTTCTGCTGAGCACCGAAAAAGATCTCCTTAAAGATCCTCCACTGTTCCTCAGCAGTCCTACCGACCAATCTGCGCCCCCAATCTACAGTCGCCAATTCCCCTCTCATCCTATTGTACTCCCCTCTGTTCAAACAGAGGACACAGGTCTGGGACCCTACTTTCTCATCCTCCATCTGCATCAAAAACTCAACCATACAATGATTGCTCGTCCCAAGAGGATCCCTCACAACAAGATCCCTAATTCTACCTGCCTCGTTACACAACACCAGATCTAAGATAGCTCGCTCCCTTGTCGGTTCTGTCACACACCGTTCAAGGAAACTATCCCGGCAGCATTCCAAGAACTCTTCCTCAAGCCCACCGCGTCCGACATGGGTCAACCAATCAATATGTAGATTGAAATCCCCCATAATTATCGCCGTTCCATTTCTGCACGCATCATTTATTTGCTTGTTTATAGCCCACCCCACCTCCCAGTTAATATTTGGGGGCCTATACACCACACCCACCAGCGTCTCCCCTTACTGTTCCTTATCTCCACCCACAACGATTCCACGTTCTGCTCTGGAGCCTATATCTTCCCTTACTACAGCCAACAAGCAATTTTTTTTTCCACATAGCATAATCCCTACCTGCCACTGGTTGAATACGAGTCCTTAAGGGGTTACTTAAGGGCCTGAATTGGTCTCTGGGCAAGAAGGTCATTCTTCAACCATCCGAGGCCCTGGACTTAATCAGTGTGAAGGCAAACTGGTTCTCCACCCAACACCTTTCTGCCCAAATATATAAGGCCCCACACTTCCCAGCCTCTCTCTGGGGAACCATTAAATTCTACCCAATGTTTCAGGTCAGTGAGCCTTCATAAAATGGGGAATGTTTCGTGATGTAACAATTTTTCAGCAAGACAGGGAGAGAGGGGGTATAGAACAAGGAGAAAAGTCAATGATAGTGTGGAAGGCAAGAGAGATTAAATGACAAAATGGATGAATATGGAAGACAAAAAGAGATGATAATATGACAAGCAAAGATAGAAAAGATGGAAATTTTGAAATTGTTCCCTGTACCCTAAGTCTACGACTGGGATTTTCTGGCCCTGTCACTGTGGGACCCACTGCAGGAGAGTCACTGGCCCAGCCAAAGTCCATTGACTTTTGGCAGGACCAAACAAATTTGGCGACAAACAAGAGCAGAAAATCCTGCCCTAGGTCATTAATATAGATTTTAAAAAAGCAGTGATCTTAACACCTGGGAAACTTAACTATATACCTTGCTTATATCATATCTTTCCTACTTTATTTCAGATCTTAAGCTCTTCTCTAAGGAGCTGTTGGTCTGTTATTCCCATTTAAACTTCCTCAAATCCCATGTTTTGGTTCTTTACCTGTCCCATTACATATGGAGATTTGTAAAGATGAGTAACTCAATTTTTTCTTTATAGGTTACAGTTACATCATTTGTAAATTATTTCATGATTAGAAGATGAAAAATGTAAAATTTTTATTTTAATTATCAGTATTCGAAACAATGAAATTGACAAGAACGTTACAAGTGTAAATTCTCCATTACAATAGTTAAATTTAGAAAAATCCAGAAATATCATTACCTGAAATAATTCTCCATCTCGTCCACCTTCCAGTAAACCATAAAATGGGGTCAAATCTTCTCCTCCAAGTGCAGTTACTGCCTCATGAGCCCTTTAATATCAGAAATTAACAGTTATTCCTTTCTTTACTGTACATTTACCATTGTAATGAGACATTATGAAACAGTAGCACTGAACATTTAATTACAGTAATGGTAGTTAGTGGTCTCAAAAATAAATCCTGGTAGTGTTTGCTCCACTTAAATGTAAAAGAACTTTATGATGCACTCCTGAGTCCTGCAGAACAGGAAGGTCTCAGATTAATGTGGCTGTGTGGAGATTAGCAATCTTAAGGGTGTGTATGGGGTGTCAGGAAGGGGTATTACCTTTGGCGGGGGAACATGTTGCGTCCTTTCAGGGCGGTTTGTCCATCCTTTGTCCCCACCTGGCACTCAGCTCTCACCTGTGGCTCCCCATAGCTGTTTGCATGCGACAGCGGCCACACCCTGGGCAACGGCCTCGACAAGCCGGCTAAACCAGGTGAGGGTAGCCAACAGGTCTCAACCCTTGGTGAAATAGGAAGATGTCTATCCCAACATACAAAGACAGAGTCTGGCGGGTTGAGCGGACAAGACCAATGGAAGGTGGTCTCTGCAAGTGCAGTGGAACGCGAAGAGCAGGACAAGACACAGAAGATGTCCTGGTCATCCACTACGCCTAGTCCCACCTCCAGCCGTCTTAACTCTTGTCTTGCCACTGGATCTAGATGGGAATTGGGAAGAGAGAGAGTGAGGCTGACACTGCACAACTCTCCCTCACTAGTTTCAACATCATCAGTGACCTATTCAACCCTTGAAGTCCTGTGGTGACAGGCGAGTGACAAAGCAGCAGGTGTGGATACACTGGGAGCTGTAGTCACGGACCTGCACGCAGGCAGCTCAGGTCTAATAGTCGTTTTCCGCTGATCAAAGCAGCAGTGGAACTCAGCGTCTACCTGGACGACTGAGCAGTCCTCTTCAGGAACGCACTGCTCACCTCCATGGAATGAGGAAGGGGCTAGAAAAGGTGCCCTAAACATTGCCTGCTTCACTACACCCTGGCCAGTTTACAGCAGCTGACGGGGATCCCATCTTGTGGTCGAACCAACAAAATAAAACACAAGGTGACACCGCTCACCATTGTCATTTGGAATGTGTGCATGCTTTTGGACAACCCTACAGCGGACAGACCAGAGAGAAGAACAGCCTTAGTTGCCAGAGAGCTTGCAAGATACAACATTGACGTTGCAGCCCCGAGTGAAACTCGTCTTGCCAACATAGGTCAGTTGACTAAAACTGGAGGTGGATACACTTTTTTCTGGAGCAGTCGTGGCAGTGATGAGTGTCGTGATGCTGGAGTTGGATTCGCTGTCAGGAGTCACCTTGTTCAGAAAGTTGATAGTCTACCCAAGGGTGTGAACGACCGGCTTATGACATTACAGCTTCCACTACAGAACAGAAGTCAAGCCACCCTGATCAGCACCTATGCCCCCACAATGAACAACCCGGACGAGATGAAAGACAAATTCTACGAAGAATTAGACGCCCTCCTATCAGCAGTGAGTAGTACTTGGAAATTTCGATGCAAGAGTAGAGTGTGACTCTGCAATCTGGCAGGGAGCCATTGGGAGGCATGGAGTGGGCAAGTATAACAGTAACAGCCAGTAACAGTAACTCTTAAATGAAGACCTGTGCAGCACACAATCTCCTCATCACCAACACAACCTTCCGTCTGCCTACCCGTAACAAGACCTCCTGGATGCACCCCCGCTCTAAGCACTGGCATCTTATCGACTATGCCATTGTCAGGAGAAAAAACAGGCTGGATGTCAGAGTAACCAAGGCCATGTGTGCTGCTGACTGCTGGACAGATCACAGACTCATTGTCTCCAAAATGAGGCTCCACATCAGACCCAAGAGGCGACCACAAGGAAGCAAGGTTATGAAAAGAATCAATGCGGCCAAGCTAAAGAACCCCAGCATAGCTTCAGCACTGGCTGAAGACAGACTTAGAAATCAAGCTTGCTGACCTACACCTCGCAGGCAGCGCCGAGGACGACTGGGAACGCTTCAGGGATGCTACACACATCTGCGCTGAAGATGCTTGGGCCCTCCACCTGCAAGCAGCATGATTGGTTCGGTGAGGAGATACAGCCTCTACTTGTTGAAAAGCACCGTCTTCATCGGGCCTGTCAGAACGACCCATCTTCAGCTGCCAAGTGCTTTTACCAGTGCTTGCAGGACAGTCCAGAATAAACTGCGTAAAATGCAGGATGCCTGGCTGAGCGCCAAGGCAGAAGAAATACAGGGATACGCTGACAGAAACGACTTGAAACAGTTTTATGAAGCCCTTAACACTCTCTACGGACCTCAATCTCTCAGGACCTCCCCCCTCCTGAGTACAGATGGTACAACTCTCATTACAGAGAAGGCTCAGATCTTGCAGAGATGGGCTGAACACTTTGAAGTCATCCTCAACTGATCGTCATATATTAATGATGAGGCCATAATCAGGATTCCCCAGGTTGATATCTACAGCGCCTTGGATAACCCACCACTAGTAGCTGAAGTCACAAAAGCTGTCAGCCAGCTATCCAGTGGCAAAGCCTCAGGGGCAGATGCCATACCCACAGATTTATAAAGCTGCTGGTCCTGCACTTACTGAGAAGCTCACCGAGTTGTTTCAGTCCTTTTGGAAGCAAGGATCCATTCCTCAGGAACTTAGATGCTTCCATCGTACACCTCTACAAGAGGAAGGGCAATCAGCAAGTATGCGACAACTACTGAGGAATCTCACTGCTTTCCATCACAGTAAAACCCCTTGCAAGAGTCTTGCTAAATCATCTGGTCACTCATCTGGAGCTGGGCGTGCTTCCGCAAAGGCTGTGGGACTACTGACATGATTTTTGCTGCATGCCAACTTCAGGAGAAGTGTCAGGAGCAGAATCACGAGCTCTACACAACCTTTGTTGACCTCGCGAAAGCCTTCGACACTGTCAGCCGACAAGGCCTGTGCAGGATCACGTCAAAGTTCGGCTGCCCTCCCCAAATTCATTCAGATGGTACACCAGTCCCATGATGGCCAGAGTACTGGATGGCAGAGAATCCTCTGAGGCATTCCCAGTCACCAGTGGCATCAAACAGTGCTGTGTGCTCACACCCACACTGTTCAGCATGATGTTTACTGCCATGCTGAATGATGCCTTCCAGGACAGTGTTGCTGGAATCAGCCTCAAGTACAGAGTGGATGGGAAGCTCTTCAACCTGACGAGACTTCAAGCTATTACCAAAGTGAAAGAAACTGTTCTGAGAGATTTCCTGTTTGCCAATGACTGCGCCCTGTATGCTGACTCAGAGCCAGAGATGCAAGTCAGTATGGACAAATTTTCCATGGCTTGTGACAACTTTAGACTCACCATCAACATCAAAAAGACAGAAGTCATGCACCAGCCTGCTCCTCATGCACTGTACACAGAACCCATAATCACAATCAAAGGGCAGAAACTACAGGCAGTGGACCAGTTCACTTATCTTGGCAGCACCCTCTCCCAAGCAGTGACTATTGATACAGAAGTTAACTGCAGAATAGCAAAGGCAAGTTCTGCTTTTGGTAGACTGCGCTCCACTGTATGGGAACGTTGAGGAATCAGCCCAGCAACAAAACTGAACGTCTACAGCACCACGGTTCTCACTACCCTCCTGTATGCCTGTGAAATGTGGACAGTGTATCAAAGCCGTGCAAGACAGCTCAATCATTTCCACATGACTTGTTTTCGCAGAATATTACACATTTAATGGCAAGACAAAGTATCAGACACTGAAGTTCTCTCTAGAGCAAGTCTACCATCAGTGCACACACTGCTGATGAGAGCGCAGACCTGGTGGGTAGGTCATGTCATCCATATGTCAGATGAGCGCATACCCAAGCAGCTCCTCTTTGGGTAACTCTCTGCTGGAAGACGCTCGCATGGAGGGCAGAAGAAACATTTCAAAGACACACTCAAGGCCTCCCTGAAGTCGCTTGAATAGACACGACCACCTGGGAAACGCTGACACAAAACTGCCCTACTTGGCGCTGCCTCGTCCACAAAGGCAGTCAAGCTCACGAAGCAAGGTGTATTGCTGAAGCACAACTTAAGTGCAAGCTGCGCAAGTCCAGAGCCACGACCACAACAACTACGGTGCCTACACAAGTCTGTCCAGTATGTGCCAGGACATTCCGTGCCCGAATTGGCCTAATCAGTCATCTTTGGACACACCGCAACCAGCCTCAAAATGACTAATGGTGTCAAGATCCTCATCGATGACGATGGACGAACAACAACAGCAATCTTAAAGGAGGTCAATAAGGATGCTACTGCTTCCCATATTTGTGCGCTGTCTAATGTTATGAGAAAGCAATCAGGAGTTAAAGTAAACCCTAACTGTTGTATTAGCTGATGTTATTACGATCCCCAGAGACTGGCAACATTTAGAAAGGTATTTGAATTTCCAGTGACTGACTGACAGGATCACATAAAGAAGATTTGAAGTTTTAAGACTTTCATTATAACAAACAAATAAAAAGCAACAGAATCCAAACACTAGTGCGTAGGCAACTTAGACTCTAAACCAGTGGTTCCCAACCTTTTCAGTATCACGGCACACTTCAATGAGACAAATAATTCCACAACATACCCACTTTTTTTCAGCAGAGTCAATTGCTCATAAACATTGCATTTGCTAGGAGATGTGACAGATGCTGTCCCATTTAGCATTTGGGCCCAATGTGAATAGGACTGAGGCTTGGGGGTTTGCCAGCGGTTGTACCAGTACCTGCTGGATGTGCCAACTTTTTGTTGCCTGGAGACTGCAAGTTGGTTGCCTGTGCTGCCAACCTAGCTGATGCCATTGGTACAGGGTTCACTGCTTTCATTGCTGGTACTGGGCTTGACTGAATTGTAATTAACAACACCCATGCTGGCCTACTGCTGGGCAATCCTCCTGTTCTGCATTGCCTCCTGCGCACATTTGATCACTTTGTTAGTCCAGGGGCACATGTTGTACCACCTTTTTTTAATGTCACCTATATCCCTGGTGCACTTGGACACAGCATTGTCTTGACCAGTATCGAGAGCCAGATCTTATTTTTAGCCCAAGGGCAATTTGGTATCTCTTCTGCCAAAGAGCTGTTCCTGATGCAGTGTCATTCCCAGATCAGAATTTCCATCCTATGTCATTGAAGTTGAGTTTAACAGCAGGCTTCCTCCTGAGCCAAGTGTTGCAGCTGATCGCTGATGATGCGCAACTTCTGCCCGGAGGGAGGGGCGTGGGGAGACTTTGGTATAATAAAAAAACACATATACACATAGGAAGCAGCCTCGCTGACAAAATGGGAGTTTAAGATGGCGACTAAGTTGCAAATTGTGCTCCAATGGGACGTCGCATCTGTGGTGTTTGAAATATATGAATTTGTGGTGTCATAACTTTGTTGCATCACAGGAGGAGATGTCACAAAATTTGGGGAGGGAGGTGGTGATGGAATTGAGCAAAGTTTCTCAAATCTGGCCCTTGGCTTGAGAGAAACACACAAAAATAAACATTTCTATTTACAGATTTGTGCAATGTAAACCTGCCCACTCATGTATCACAGTGTGTTGCTGACCTGTGAATGAATGGTGTAATTTTTAATTAGAGACAGAAATATATCTCCTGAATCATGAAAATTTTGCACCAAACATTGGCCAGACTATCAATTACCAGAAAGTGTAACTGCACTGTGTCCAAATAAATTATGCCAGGAACCTCCTGCCGGCATCCTTTCCTGGTGCCAGTTTACCAGCTGCGGCCAGCACTTGATTGTTTATGTGAGATTGAAACATGAAGAAATTCCTCTTAATTCTTTAAGGATTTGTATAATTGCAGACACATGAAAAATAACTTTGCTAAAAACAAAATCATCCTGAAACTTTATAAACACAATTATGAGGCTAATCCCCTGTGATCATTTTGCCTCTTATTGCCTATTTACCACATGAATACTTTCCAATTAAAGAAGCCATCGCAACGGCATGAGAGAAAAACTTACTGGTGATCATTTGCGAAGTTACCGAAGAGTTCAAATATTCAGGAGTATCATAGATCGTAAAATCCCTATAGTACAGAAGGAGACCATTCGGCCCATCAAGTCTACCAACCACAATCCCACCCAGGCCCAATTCTCATAACCCCATGCATTCCCTGCTAAATCCCCAAATACTAGAATAAATTTAGCAGGGCCAGTCAACCTAACCTGCACAGCTTTGGACTGTGGGGGAAAACCAGAGCACCAAGAGGAAACCCACACAGACATGGGTAGAATGTGCAAACTCCACACAGACAGTGACCCAAGGCCGGAATTGAATCCAGGTCTCTGGCCCTGTGAGGCAGCAGTGCTAACCACCATGCCAGTTTGAATAGCTTGTAATTTCCAGTCTTGGATATTACGTAGACATTTTTACATATGGGAAATTAAGACAAAAATTTACCTGTCCTCGAACACTCATGCATGCAAGTACAAATAATAATATGTGGTTGCCATTATTCTCTTAAAAATAAAAACATGATGATCCAATTGATTTGTAATTAAACTGATCTTGCATGATAACCAAGATGTTTCCCTTGGAATATCTGGAATTCTCGCTTCCTCAAAACAAAACCTTTGCAGAATTTATATTATGGTTACAGCTCATTTTAAAGTTTCTGATAATTGAATATACTTGTACTCTGAATGAAATTCTCCCTAGCTGAGACCACAACATACCAAGGCTTATATTAACATTCTGATCTGCAATACGGGAAACATATTGAAGTTTTCTGCAGGCCCTCAACAATGGAGTTTTCAAGAGGAGAAAATTAAAACTTGCAGAACAGGCATTAGCGTCATCATGGGGCAGTGCCGGTATACCAGATTACATTGTGTATCAGGTACAAAACATTGTGCGATATTTCAGGTAACATTCAATAATATTTTGAAAGGAAGTTTGTTAGAAAAAGATCTTCGAAAGTTTTCCAAATTTGTTAAAATGCCAATGTGCACTGCAGGCTCATTCACTTATAGGTTTAAATAGCTTGTAATTTCCGCTGCTGATCTTTAAGCCAGTGTAGACACAGAAAGAATGACTACAACGATAATTTAACAACAATAATGGCAATAGTGGCTTTAAAATGGCTATTCTGGCTGAGAGTGAAGCAGGCTAGGAATTTTGGTCTACTTCTAGGTTAAAACCAGATGCAGGTCAATGAAGAGTCTCTGGTCTGAAAGCTGCAATCTGACGCTTCCTGTGCCGGCCAGATAAGGGAAGTTATTTACATTAACTGAGACAGCGTGGCTCCAATTTTTATGGCTGATACGTATGGGATATGTCAGATGAGCTAAGTGCAATGGCATAGTTCAAAAGTAATTCCATTGGATGTTCAAGCCATGTGATCGATTTCTGGTTACACAATTAACTGAATGACAGAGAATCTTCCAGAAGCGAGGGGAGAATTGTGGATAAAAAGACACATGAGTTCTTTGTTTGGCAGCAATAACTTGAAGAGACCAACCATCACAAGAAGGAACTTATACCCTGAAAGCTGCTTCTGAGAGAAAAAGATAGCTTCTACATCAAAGATATTTTTTGGCCAAGGTTTTCCTAAACTCCATAGTATCTATTTTCAGTTAAATAGTTAAAATTGATGTGCAGTTGAAAGTTGATGCTCTGTTAAAGTTCAATAAAGAGTTAATGAGTTGCAACTGTTTGTTTGAGTTGGTACTAGAATTGTTAAATAAAGAAATAATTGAATTACAGTCCTTGTTTGCCTCATTAAACTGAAAGGCTTGAAAGTGTTTAAATTAAAGCTGTGTAGCACCAGGAAAGTTGATCTAATACACTGAGGCATTGCTGCGGCTGAGTTTCCACCGTTGGGGCTCGGAGTCTGCCTCATTGCTGTGGCATACTTGCACACTTCTCATGGCATATAAACTACAAAAATGAAACTTCCCATTTGGTTTTTAACACAACCGAAAATCTCAGGCCATGGTTATACTTTGCGCTGTTCCTTAAGTGGACACTTTATTCTGCTGGAACCAGTCCAAGGTTATTCTCAGCTTTCTTTCCCTTTTCCAAATTGGGTAACTTCTAAACCAAGAACTGAATAACTTATAAACCCAGAAATGAACTTCACATTGAGGGTTATAGTGGAGATTACTCCCTCCAATTCAGGCGGATCTTCTAGCCTCTTAAGTCCTCTCAAATGTTGTCTCTTCAATCTGAGCATGGCTCCCACCATCATTCTGCATGGTGAAAGTAGAATTTTGGGTTGCCTCTACATTCCGTTCCCTACATCTCAAATGGCTGCAGACTGACTTGTGCCAGTGAGTTTCAAGGATATCTTAGAAAACCTGCAACCTGAGATTACAATGACTTACTATTTACTTTTCCCTTCCTGAAGCTCATCTCCATAGTAAAGTGAATGACATAGGCCTGTATCCAGGTAGAAAAGCAAATTCAACTATCTTACCAGCCCGATCTTCAAATTAAAGACTGTTTAAATTAAAATGTTTACAAAACCTGACATTCCTAGCACCTCCCTGTGAACCTTGGAGATCACCGCAGTCAGCACAGCTGCTCTTGCCATTGTCTACAGGTATGAACATCTTACACCTTCTTCCTAGTAAGTCAACCTGGAAACCACCTCCCAACCATCCAGGCTTGTTTCAGGTAGAATTCAGAGTAGATCACATAGCTCCCCTTACAGTCCTCCATTTTATTTTAAATTAGAGTTATAGGGTGGGATTTTCCAGACACACCTGCCCTAGGACTGGAAATTCCCACCTGAGCTCAATAGACTTTTTGCGTGACTGTTGAATTCTCAATCCCATCCATGATGATGTCTGTGTGGGTGGGACCAAAAGATTTCTGCCATAGTTCCAAAACATAATAATCTTTCAAACTTTGGCCAGGATTTTCTGGCCTACTCCTGCAGTGGGGTTTCCAATGACAGGGCAGCTCAATGGCCATTTGCACTGCCTGCCAGCTGCACCACCAAGGAAACCACCACAGGGGTCGCCTTTGGCAGAACTGGAAGATTTTGCCGCCAGGGTAGAGTGAAAAATCCTGGCCCTTGTATGCTTAACAAGGTCTGAGCACAGATTGGGAATTGTCATCCATAGCTCAGTTGGTAGCACTTGAGTCACAAGATCCAATTCCCACTCCAAAGCTTTAATACAAGAATTAAAGCTGATACTCCATGACAATATTGAAGAAGTGCCTGTCAGAGATGCCGTCTTTCAAATGAGAGTTTAAATTAAGGCCTCATGTGCCTACTTGGGTGAATATAAAAGACTCCATGACACTATTTCATAGGAATGGTAGGCCATTCAGCCCATTGAGTCTGCTCTGCCATTCAATACTATCATGGCTGATCAGATACTTCAATGCCTTTCACCCAGAATATCCACAAAAACCATTGTTATTGTTAATCAGAAATCTGTCAATACCTAACTAAAACATACTCAATTACTGAGCTTCCAGAGCTCCTGATGTGGAGATGCTGGCACTGGACTGGGCTAAAAACAGAAAGAAGTCTCAACACCAACTTAAAGTCCAACAGATTTATTTGTAGCAAATGCTACAAGCTTTCAGAACACGCTGTCCTTCGTCAGGTGAGTGGGTAGAGAATTCCAAAGATTCACAACCCACTGGGTAAAGAAATTTCTCTCCATTGGTCCTAAGTGGCTTCCCCCTTATTTTGAAATTGTGTCCCCTGATTCTAGACTGCGCAGCCAAGGGAAACATCTTACCAGCATCTACCTTGTCTATTCCTTTCAGTATTTTGTAGGTTTCGCTGACAGCACTTCTCATTCTTTGAAACTCTAGACAACACGGGCTCAGTTTGCCCAATCTCTCTTCATAAGAGAGACCTGCCATTCCTGGAGCAATTCTTATGAACTTTCACTGCACTCCCTCTATAGCAATAACATCCTTTATGTGGTAAGGGGCCTAAAACTGCATATAGTACTCCAGGTGCTGTCTAAACAAGCTTCAATAGAATTGAAGGAAGACTGCATAATGCTTTTACTCAAATTCCTTGCTATAACGGCTCCTTAGCCTTCCTAATAGCTTGTTGCACTTGCATGTTAACCTTCAGTGACTTATCAACCCAGGTCCTTCTGTATATCTACACTTTCTAATTTCTTAACATTTAGGGAATACTCTGCACATCAGTTCCTTCTATCAAAGTGAATTACTTCACATTTTTCCATATTTTGTTCCATCTGCCAGGTTCTTGCTCATTTATTAATTCTGTCCAGATCCTACTGTGTCCACTTTGCTCTACATCTTCCTCACCATACATATTTCCACTTAGTTTTGTGTCATTTGTGAACTTGGAAATATTGCATTTGATCCCCACATCTAATTCATTGATATATATTGTGAACAGCCAAGGTCCAAATACTGATCTTTACGGTACCCCACTGGCCACAGCCTGCCACTCCAAAAATTATCTGTTTATTCCTACTCTGTTTTCAACCTGTTAACCAATCCTTAATCCATGCCAGTATATTGTTTCTTAACCCATGTGCTTTTATTTTGCTAATCTGTGGGTGACCGTTTCAAAAGACTTTTGAAAATCCAAAAATGTTAGGTCCATTGATTCTCCTTTACCAATTTTGTTAGTGACATCCTCAAAAAATTCCAAGTTTGTTAACATGATTTCCCATTCATAAATCCATGTCCCATCAGATAATGATTATCGAAGTGTCCATTTAGCACATCCTTTATAATAGATTCTAGAATTTTCCTTACTACTCACGTAAGGCTAACAGGTTTGTAGTTCCCCGTTTTCTCTCTCACCCCCTTCCTGAATAGTGGGGTGACATTTGCAACGTTCCAATCTGCAGAAACCATTCCAGAATCTACAGAATTTTGCAAGATGATCACCAATACATTCATTATCTGTTTCAATGTTCTGGGATATATAATATCAGGTCCCAGGTAGGGATTTATCAACTTTCAGTCTCATTAATTTCTCCAATATAACCTTCTTTCTTATACTAATTTCCTCAACTCTTCCTTCTCCCTAGTCCCTTGGATCTCTACATCTGAGAGATTTCCTGTATATTCCTTTGTGAAAACAGATACGAAGTATTAATTTAGGTTCTCTGTCATTTCTCCATTCCCCATTATGAATTCTCTTGATTCTGTCTATAATTGGTCTACATTTGTCTCTGCCAAATGCTTGCTTTTTACAGTCCATTTTTATGATTTTTGCTACATTACATTCATATCGTATTTGCTCTTTATCAGTTTCTTGGCTTTCCTTTGCTGTATTCTAAAAACCTCCCTGCCCTCAGGTTTACTACTTCTGGCAGCTTTATGAACCTTTCTTTTAAACCCTGTACGATCCTCAATTTCCTTTGTCAGCCATTGTTGACTGGCTTTTTGGGTTTACGCACTTTTCAAGGAAGATCCACGTCCTGACCAATATTTATCTCTCAGTTGACATTAAAAACAATCTGGTCATCAACACATTGCTGTTTGTGGAAGTTTACTGTGGACATATTGACAGCCTTAGTTCCTACATTACAACAGTAAAACACTTAAAAAATACTTTATTGGTGGTAAAGTGCTTTGAGATATCTGGTGGTTGTGAAAAGTGCTACATAAATGAAACTTTTTTTTAGGGACTTTCCCATTCTGTTTAGATCAGTATTCACAGAGCACAGTTGTTACTTTTTTTGTAATTATATTCTTGGTGATGCAATAAATATTCTAAAGCAATTTTAATGAAACAGTTTTCAGCTTTCTATTCTTTGGTCTAGTACTCTCCTTCCTTCTTGCTCCCAAAAGTGTTCAGCAGAGTTTCGTAACTAGGATTTTAATTGCTGGCAATCTTATACAATTTATAAGAAGTCATTAAGCTGTGACTTTCCTACTTACAGAACAGGCGATGAATATAAACAACAAAGCTGCAGTTAAATATTAGCTTAAATTGAATTATTTCACTACTTGCCAACAGTTAGCAATTTATCCTCACCATTAACATCTGAGTCAGCAATTGCTGACAAAAATCTTTTCAGCAATGCTGTTATTGATATGGAAACTGGTTCCAGTCCCTGTCAGCATGAATTCACAGGAGAACCAGAGCCCCTAACTGAATTCACAGCCCCTAGAATCACTATGGAGGAAAAATTGATGCTTAAGAGACAAAGGAAAGAGGGAATGGATGACAATGAATTTAAAGAAAAGGAGGAAAAGGAATGGATAATATTAAGAGAACCATGGGAATCAGGAAAAGGTAGAAAGCAATGAAAGGGAAAAAGAATGGTAATAAAACAGATGGAGAAAAGGGGACTTGGGAGAGAGACTTAGATATGTGAGGGGAAAACAAGAGCTACCATTAACTGGGATGAAGGAAAAGCAGGGTCATTTGGAACCTAAGTGGGGGAAAGGCAAAGAAAAAATGTCAGCATGATCTGAGAAAGTAGAGGGGCAAAGCAACACCAATTTGACAAGGGTGCTGCTGGAAGCAGATTGCCTTTTTATTTAATGTGGGTGTCACTGGTAAGATATGTGTTATCTATCCCTCATTGGCCTTGGGAAGCTGATAGTGAGCTACTTTCTTAAATGACCATAGGCCATGTGATGTAGGGCCACAACAGAATAGCAGGATTTTGCCCACATGATGATGAAAGAACAGCAATATATGCCTCTAGAAAACAAATATGCAGCACAAGTACAAATCATCTAAATGCTAAAGTTGAAGTCAATTTTCCTTAAAAGCATATCAACACTACTTACATCAGGTCAACTTTCCACATATGCACAGTGCAATCATCTCCTCCTGCAGTGAATATGTAAGAACCATCATATGAACAGGCAATATTGGACACAGTTGTTCCATGGCAGATAACTGCACAGGACTTATGGGGATTTCCATCTAATGGCACAGTTTGTAAACCCACCTAGGTAAGAGGAGGCAATAGTTTTAGAATTCCTGGGCACAAATGCTCATCAAATCAGCAGAATCCTTTACATCAGCCCATCACATTACCAAATCCACAATCCAAAACTAAATTCCGTTCAAATTATTCTCGTAAAATTATAAGCCCAGGAACTTCCATAGAATCCTCCCATTTGCTGGCCATATAAAGCCCAGTGGGAACCCCAAAGAAACAGCATAAATGACTAGTTTTAATTGTTTAAGCCATTTATCTGGGGTCTCACAAATCTCCCACCATAAAGCCTCCATGGAAGTGCCAGAATTATTTTTAACATTAGAATATTAAATCTGCAACTTGAACGACTGTAAATTAATACAGATATATCCTTTTTCAAGTAAACTGAACAGCAGCATTTTAATTAAAAATAGGTTCAATTCATCGGGTCATTTCAATTATCCTGTTAAATTTAGCTGCCAACCCATCACCATCACACATAATCCTCCAACCACTTCACATCCACATGATCACACTTTAAGCAGGAATAACTACAATAAAAATGAAATGGAATCTTACTCATCTGTGAAATGTGCAGAATCTTCTGCTCCCACCAGTAATGGGAATCTTAATGGGTGGGAAGCACGATTTGGCAGGAGGCCAAAAATCAGTTTCCCAATGTGGGAAATTAGTTTGGAAACTTGTTCTCCTGATTTTCATAGCTGTTGAAAGGCAGGTCAGGGGTCTACAAAGCTACAATGTGAACCCCATTTGAATTAAATGAATGCTCATTAAAAGGTCAACATTCTGCAATCATGCTCTCCCTTCAAATTAAGCACTCCAGTAGCAGTAATTTGGAACAAATACTTTCACGACTGTACAAAAGTGGTGCACATCTGGCAAGGTACACTTCATGCGGTCACTGAGAGATATCTGCCTGTAGCACAAGTTGTACCAAGGCTGGACACGGGAAGGATGAGACTGAAGCAGAACTGAAGGTGAGGGGGCAATTCAAAAAGCAGGATGACTGAATGACTGTCCAGGTGCCATTTAAATATGGTGCCCAGATATTGGAGCCTATCAGGGCGGGCCACTTCCTGTCCATCCTGTCATGAGATTCGATGGATGGACAATTAATAAGCTGATCAGTTAATGACCTCATGTGTTCTGCCACCCCACTCTCCAGCGCAAGTCGCGCAGACTTCCATCCTCATCAGCAACCTCAGTCTCCAGAATGGAAGATTCTGCCCCACATTTCCAAACAGCACATTTATTCACTGAGCCATTATAAAGGTATTTTCGGAAACAAACAACTAAACACAAAAGAATGCAAAATAGTTTCTCTCACAGAATAGTGAAAACTGAGAACAAAATCACTACATTATATTTCCTTTTAATGCAGTTACTTTTGTAGATGAATGCATATACCTTGTTATCTGTGATGTAGGCTAAATAGCACTTTTTAACTTCACCATCACTTGAGAAAGGGAGAACTTCTATCTTCTTAACAGGAGATCCATAAATTGGACCTAATACTGTCTTCCTAGAGAGAAAGGAAACAACCTAAACATACAATAAAATAAATTGCAGGATGTCATCAAAAACAAGAGTGGAAGGCGATACACATTGCTACTACTATGTGTGGTGGCGGAAGGAGATTCACACACATAGTGGCAGGTGTGTAAGTAGTGAATGTTTAAGATAGTGGATGCTGTACGCAGAATGAACTGCTCTTTCCTGAAGGTGCCACTTCTCTTGAGTGTTGTTGAAAGTGCAGACATTTAGACAACAGAGAATATTTTGTCACAGTACTGATTTGTGGTGGACTAGCTTTGGGGAGTCAGGAGGTGAGTTACTCACTGCGGTATTCCCAGTCTCTGACCTGCTCATGTAACTCAGTATTTATATGGCTGGTCCAGTTCCGTTTCTGGTTAATGGTAACTTCCGAGACGTTGAGAGGGTGGAATTTAGCAATGGTAATGCTTAAGGGGAGATGATTAGATTCTGCCTTGTTGGAGGTATGATGTGGAGATGCCAATGTTGGACTAGGGTGGACAAGATGAGAGGTCACACGACCAGGTTATAGTCCAACAGGTTTATTTGAAATCACTAGCTTTCTGAGTGATGTTCCTTCATCAAGTGAAGTAAAGTGGAATAATTCGGCTATGCTCAAAAATCAAAGAAACCTAACCACAATAAAGTAGTTATTTCCATATTAGACTAGTTAAAAAGATTAATGTTTTGAAAGCAAAATGTTATGCCTTTTCTGAATAAATGGATTTCACAAACCTGCACATTTTGGTAGTGGCATTGTAGAGCTTTAGCTTGTACTGATTGTTGGCTGTGATCATAAAGCTCTCTTTACTGATTGGTGGGTACCAAGCCATGCATGTAGGGACAGCACTTTGTTCTATTCTTTCACTACTTAATACTTGCAGGTCATCCTCTGTACTGTGAGCCAGATCGTACTCCACCTGAGTAATAAAAATAATAATTTTCTAATAAGTTTTGCATGACAGCTGTCAATCTTTTTTTTTAAACCAGAAGAGAAATTAAGAACATAAGAATATAAGAAATAGGAGCAGGAGTAGGCCATCTAGCCCTTCGAGCCTGCCCCGCCATTCAATAAGATCATGGCTGATCTGTCGCTGCTCAGTTCCACTTTCCCGCCCTCTCCCCATAACCCTTAATCCCCTCTCTTACCAAAAACCCATCGACCCGCGTCTTAAAAATATTTAGCGAGGTAGCCTCCACCACTTCAACGGGCAGAGAATTCCAGAGATTCACCACCCTTTGAGTGAAGAAGTTCCTCCTCAACTCCGTTCTAAACCGCCCCCCCTTTATCTTGAGGCTGGATCTTAATGCATAATATGAGCCTGGCCAAAATAAAACAGTTACCTACCAGAACTCTGTCCTCTCCAAGAGATAATAGTCTAGGTAGATTGCTGTCCAAATATATCCCAAACATGAGATTTTGGATTGGCTTAAAGTGTGCATTTTGTCTGCCTAAGTAATTCCAAGACTTATCCTTGAACAGAAAGACTGTTACTGTGGTTTTACTATCCTGCAGTAAAAAGAATAAATAATTACAAGATTCTTTGTACCAAAATTTATTATTTAGCTGGAATAAACTGCACATTGAATTATGTAATTGGTTCTTAGATGACTAATATATTTTGTGTAGTGTTAGAGTTCCAGATCCAAACCCCAACATATGTTATGAAGCCAGACTGGACCTTAATGATGTTATTATTTTGTGAGGAAAGGATGCTTCACTCCAGGAGTAATTCCACTGATAAAGTAGGGATTTTTTTAATCAAAAATAGCTTTATTCATAACACAGTTCAGTATAATTCTGACAAAACAAAGCAGCTTAACTCTTAATAGTTGAACAATCTTTAAACATGAAAATAATTTCTAACTTACCACTATTTCAGTTTCAAATAAGCAACATTCTTCCACCACACTTAAATGTCACTGTAAATACAGTTAGCAAACTTAGGCATATTTGCTATAAATCATTGTAGAAAATCTTGGATCTATCAGAGAGCAGACTTCTATCTTTAAACAGCTCCAGCTGGCAACTTCTCAACTGAAACTGAACCAGCACAGAATCTTTGCCACAGACCAAGCTCCTCCCATAAACCAGATTATCATAAGACCCTGCCCCCTAGTCAAAAATCCCAACTTCCAGTCCTTTAGTCAAATAAATCCCAGGGACCTTTTCATTTATAAGCAATAGTCTATTAGCCTTCTGCTGAATAAACACTACATGGATAAAATTAATAATTATCCTGCTGCCAGCATCTGACCTGATACACCAACTGTCTGTAAAAAAAACTGAATCTTAAAATAGTACCTCTTTAAACAAAAAAATTATCAACAGCACAGTGCCATCACAGTAGCACAGATTATTGTATACAGCAGTGTTGAAATAGAAAATTAAATTTTAAAACTGTAAAAAAGTTATATCAATCATCATTGAATATAGCATTTTACATAAGTTTTTGACCATATAAAACCAGGACTTTAAAGATGACTGAACTATTACCCTAGCTCCATATCACCTAGTCACTATGTACCACTTTATAGCTCCCTTAATAAGCATAATCTATAAAGAGAACAAACTAGAATTAACAAACAAGATTTTCTTTTCTCAACTATTGTTATTACAGGAAGATAGGTCTTTATGTGCCAATTTGGGCAGGTGATGAGTTGAAGCATGGCACATGTTTGCCTCATAGCACAGTGATAATACCCCTGCTATGGACCAGAAGCTCTGGGTTTGAGTCCAACATCAAGATTTGTTGGTCATGGAAGGGGTGTTCTACATGGCTCAACAGAGTTTGGAAATCCTTCCACCACTTCCCTGCTATTCCCCAGTGGATAAAAGAACAGTGCAGATGTGAACGTACGCTGACAACAACAACATGGCGCTTGTGGTGGTATAGATTCCAGTGAGGACATTGTTCCAAAATGTGCTAGTCACCCCAATACTTTATTGAAGCTGCTATTCTTCAAATGTGAATTTACATAATGAATGTTGATATGCTATCCTACATAAGAACATCATTTCTGAGCCCAATCCTTGGCCTTCTACAGCAATGACATAAATACTTTGTAGAAGGGGGCTCACTAGAGAGTAATCTATATAGTGCCCCTTCTGTGATCAGCTAACTCAAAACTGATCTGAAATTCAACCACACAGCTGAGTTTTGGCAGTGATTCATTTTGGTAGGACAAAGTTGAATGTGGATTCCAGAGTCAATGGCAGGGTTCTGAGGAATGTGGAGGAACAGAGAGATCTTGGGGTTCATATCCACAGATCGCTGAAGGTTGCCACTCAAGTGGATAGAGCCGTGAAGAAGGCTTATATTGTGTTATCATTTATTAGCAGGGGATTTGAGTTTAAAAGCCGTGGGGTTATGCTGCAACTTTACCAACTTGGTGAGACCACATTTGGAATATTGTGTGCAGTTCTGGTCACCTCACTATAAGAAGGATGTGGAAGCATTGGAGATTTACCAGGATGCTGCTCGTTTGGAGGGTAGGTCTTATGAGGAAAGGTTGAGGGAGTGGGGCTTTTCTCTTTAGAGCGGAGGAGAATGAGAGGCGACTTAATAGAGGTTTATAAGATGATGTGGGGGATAGATAGAGTGGACGTGTAGAGACTTTTTCCTCGGGTGGATGTAGCTGTTACTAGGGGGCGTAACTTTTAGTTTCACAGTGGGAGATATAGGAGGGATGTCCGAGATAGATTCTTTACTCAGAAAGTGGTTGGGGTGTGGAATACACAGCCTGCTATAATAATAATGGAGTCAGGTATTTTAGGAACTTTCAAGCGGTTACTGGATAGACACATGGAGCACACCAGAATGATAGGGAGTGGGGTAGCTTGATCTTGGATTTGGACATAGCTCAGCACAACATCCAGGGCCAAAGGGCCTGTACTGTGCTGTACTTTTCTATGTAAATGCTGCCTTTATTAAATGAGCAGTCAGACTTACAATTCTCCTATAGCTCACTTAGTTAGATGGTCCCCACATAAGACACTTCCAAGTACACCTTCATGTGTAATATTTCATCTGCTTGCCTCTTCATCAGGGTATATGGGATTTAAAAGAAGAATAGAAAAATAAAACCTAAAGAACTTGACATTATATTAAATTTAATTCACTATACTAGATATGAACTAGGCCTAGATTAATTGTGGTTCACCATATGGGCCTAAGTTTTACTGTACTAATAATACCACTATCACTGACTAAAACTGACAGCAACTTGGGATCCTCACATATGCATATATTAAGCTGATCTTTCTAGCATGACAATAACACTATATTTTGCACCCTCTCCTTTTTTCTTCCCTTATGCACTCTATGAGCGGTGTGTTTTTTCCGTACAGCACATAAGAAACAATATTTCACACTGTGTCCCAATACATGTGACAATAACAAATCAAATCAAATCAAATATGCAGTTAAGTAGTTTAAGTTTAAGTGTTATTTATTAGTGTCACAAGTAGGCTTACATTAATACTGCAATTAAGTTACTGTGAAAACCCCCTAGTCACTACACTCCAACGCCTATTCAGGACACTGAGGGAGAATTTATGTGCACCTGACCAGCATGCCTTTTGACTGTGCGAGGAAACCAGAGCACCTGGAAGAAATCCACACAGACAAGGGGAGGACATGTGAACTCCACACAGACAATGACCCAAGCCAGGACTTGAACCATGGTGTTGTGAGGCAGCAGCTCAACCACTATGCCACCACGCTGCCCTAATACTAAAATCCAGAAGTTGCTGTCAGTGATGTTCACAGGGTATACTGTTATGATCTCTGCTGATGGAATCTACACAGAAATCACTGTTACAACGTGACATTAGGCTAATTACCCATTATAATTATACAAAATTGGATGGAAACCTTAGCCTTATTCAATCAGGAGTAACTGGGTATTTAATATTATAGCAAGTCATAATTACTGCTGAATGACTCCTCTAGCACCCCAAAAATATTCTTACAAGTGTTAAATCTTATTTGCTTAGAAGAAAATCAATTGTGCAGATATTTTATAAAATAGCACATTTTAGTTTTTATAGTTTTAATTTTGCTTTTTTATGTCTTTTACCGAATCCCAGGTGAATGACCAAATCTTTATTTCACTTTCAGTACAATGATCTACATAAGAACATAAGAACATAAGAAATAGGAGCAGGAGTAGGCCATCTAGCCCTTCAAGCCTGCCCCGCCATTCAATAAGATCATGGCTGATCTGTTGTGGCTCAGTTCCACTTTCCCGCCCTCTCCCCATAACCCTTAATCCCCTCTCTTATCAAGAACCCATCAACCCGCTTCTTAAAAATATTTAGCGAGGCAGCCTCCACCACTTCAACGGGCAGAGAATTCCAGAGATTCACCACCCTTTGAGTGAAGAAGTTCCTCCTCAACTCCGTTCTAAACCGCCCCCCCTTTATCTTGAGGCTGTGCCCCCTAGTCCTACTGTCTTTTTTGAGCGGGAAGAGTCTCTCCACCTCTATCCTATCCATCCCATTCATCATCTTATACGTCTCAATGAGATCTCCCCTCATTCTTCTAAACTCTAACGAGTACAAGCCTAGTTTATTCAGCCTCTCCTCATAGCTCAATCCCCTCAACTCCGGTATCAGCCTAGTAAACCTCCTCTGCACTCCCTCCAGGGCCAAAATATCCTTGCGTAGGTGCGGCGCCCAAAACTGCACACAGTACTCCAGCTGCGGCCTCACCAATGCCCTATACAGCTGCAGCAAGACCTCCCTACTTTTATATTCAATCCCCCTCGCTATGAAGGCCAGCATCCCATTCGCCTTCCTGACCACCTGCTGCACCTGCAAGCTGGGCTTTTGCGACTCATGCACAAGGACCCCGAGGTCCCTCTGCACCGTCGCCTGCTGCAGTTTTTCGCCACGTAAGTAATAGTCCTTCCTACCATTCTTCCTACCAAAGTGGACCACCTCACACTTGCCAACATTAAATTCCATTTGCCATTTCCTGGCCCATTCGCCCAGCCTATCTAGATCCTTCTGCAGACTCTCCACACCCTCCGCACAATTTGCCTTTCCCCCAATCTTGGTGTCATCAGCAAATTTCGACACCATACACTCGGTTCCCTCCTCCAGATCATCTATATAAATGGTAAAAAGCTGAGGCCCCAGCACCGACCCCTGGGGCACCCCACTAGTCACCAACCGCCAATCCGAATAGCACCCATTGACCCCCACTCTCTGCCTCCTATTTGACAACCAATCCTCTATCCACGCTAACACCCTACCCCCAACTCCATGTCCCCTGACCTTCTGCAATAACCTCTTGTGAGGTACCTTGTCAAACGCCTTCTGAAAATCCAGAAAGACCACATCCACCGGCTCTCCTCTATCCACTGCCCTAGACACATCCTCATAGAACTCCAGTAAATTTGTCAGACACGACTTCCCTTTAATGAAACCGTGTTGCGTCCGCCCTATCAAGCAATTCCCTTCAAGATGCCTCGCAATTTCCTCCTTAATGACGGATTCTAACATTTTACCTACCACAGACGTTAAACTAACCGGCCTATAATTCCCCGCCTTTTGCCTGGCACCCTTCTTAAACAACGGCGTAACATTAGCCGTTTTCCAATCTTCCGGCACTTCCCCGGAATCCAGCGACGTCTGGAAAATAACCACCAAGGCATCCACTATAACCTCCGCCATTTCTTTCAGAACCCTCGGATGCATTCCATCCGGTCCTGGGGACTTGTCCACAATCAGCCCCTCCAGTCTGTCGAGCACCACCTCTCTAGTTACAGTAATGTCATTAAGACCCTCCATTCCTACCACCTTTCCATCGCTAACACCCGGCAAATTATTCACGTCCTCCTCCGTGAAGACAGAAACAAAAAAGTTATTCAAGACCTTAGCCATATCCCCATCCCCTACCACTAGCTCCCCTTTCTCATCCTCTAAAGGACCAACGTTCACCCTAGCCAGCCTCTTCCTTTTTATATATTTATAAAAACTCTTGCTATCCTTTTTTATATTAAGTGCTAGCCCAGCCTCATAGCTTCTCCTACCCTCCTTTATCAACTTCTTTGTCAATCTTTGTTGACATTTAAACCTTTCCCAATCCTCTTCTCGCCCACTGCTCTTAGCTACTCTAAATTCCTCCGCTTTTAATTTAACACTTTCCTTCACCTCCTTCGTTATCCACGGCTTATTACCTCTCTTCCTACTGTCCTTTTTAACCATCGGAATAAATTTCTGCTGAGCACCAAGAAAGATCTCCTTAAAGATCCTCCACTGCTCCTCAGCAGACCTACCTTCCAACACACTCCCCCAGTCCACATTCGCCAATTCTTCTCTCATCCTACCATACTCCCCTCTATTCAAACAAAGGACGCGTGTCCGGGAACCCACTTTCTCCTCCTCCATCTGCACCAGAAACTCCACCATACAATGATCACTCTCTCCAAGAGGATCCTTCACCGCAAGGTCCCTAATTCTACCTGCCTCATTACATAGCACCAGATCCAAGATAGCTCGCTCCCTCGTCGGCTCCAACACACACTGTTCAAGGAAATTATCCCGGCAGCATTCCAAGAACTCCTCCTCGAGCCCACCTCGTCCAACATGGGTCGACCAATCAATATGCAGATTGAAATCTCCCATAACTACTGTCGTCCCTAACTGTAACATATTTCTTGTTCTTTACTTCCTGCTTTCCTGTCAGTAAAGATTCTGCAGTCTGATTAGGAAGCAGATTCTCTACTGCCTTCCCTACTTTCAGACACAACAGACCCCTGCAGAGAGAGTTGAATTCAAATAGCTGCCCAAAGACTGGAAATCCATACTCACAAGCCTGCTAGAAGGCTGTGGACAGTTGTACATGAGGTATGACAAAAACAGTCCCTTTGCTACTCACTTTATCAAGATTTCAAGATTCAGGTATACATGCATATGTATCAGGTTCTTTTATCAATTAGTCTCAGCAACCATTAAATATTTCAATAACTCACTATGGTTGCTAGGTAAGTGGAATCATGTGAGAAGGCGATTTGAGTAACAGCATCCCTGGCATACTGGAAAGGTTCCAGGCACTCATCATTTAGAGAAATCGCATCAAGGATGGAAACACATCCGTCAGTGAGGCCAACTCCCAACAGTGTACCTACAGGAGGTAAGAAAATGTTATTCAACCAATGAAAACATCTATAGAGAACATACAGGACAAATTTACTTTTTCCATTAAATGTTCGTTCATTTCTGGGGTCTACAGAAAAGGAAATGGGGTGGTGTACAGACATCATCACAAGCAATTCACTACAAACTCCTTTACACCCAGTGTAAAGCATGGGTGTAATTCATTCCAAGCCCTGGTGTTAACCAATTTTAACAACAAGATGTGACTGCGACTGTCTGAAATAGAGGGGTAGATCTTACCAAAAACATTCTAAGTCCAGGACGGCCATGAAAACAGGAGAGTTTCTGATCCATTTTTGGGTGAGTTCAAATCCAATATCCTGTTCATTCAGTGCAGGGAAAAAACAGGCTAAAACATTTTTCACCTGTAGGGGAAGAGGCAGGACTTAAATCACCAGAAAGCCTGGTGCAGCAGCAGTGAGTGCCATTGTTCTGTGGTTGTACATGCACAATGGCAAACAGCAGAGGCCTGACAGGTGTGAGAAAGAGACCTGTCAGGCCTCTGCAGCTGCAGCCAGCCTCGACCCAGCATACCTCCAGCCCTCAGAAATAGCACCCTACTCTCTGGCTGATTGTGCCAGATATCCCCTGCCAGTAAGATCACGAGAGGTGAGAAATCGGTTGCGAATCTGATTTCTCAGCTCTCGCACAATCTTACCGGCTTGCACTCCCATCGGCCAGCAAGGCATTACGATAAGATCACCCCCAGAGCATGCGCCAGTCATCAGTGAGAACATCCCTGGCTTCATTTTGCATGAAATAATATTTACATACTAAAAAGATTGTTCTTTTAATACCTGTTTTATTATAAGTCACACATTGAATATAGTTCCCTGTTCCAAACAGCCTGCTACAGACAGGTTCCTTCTTCTCATAGTCCCAGACCTTCAAGAGTCCAGAATAGCTTCCCATGCAGATGAGAGGCTGGGTAGGACTACATGCTATAGCATGTACCGCTGCACCATGCTCCTGCAACAACACTTCAAGTTTGCATCCGTCTCCGGTTACATGAGCCACTGTAGCATCAACTGTTGCTACAACAAAGTTTCTACAAAGAACAAAACACACAATAAAGCATATCAATTAAGAAAATATTTTCATTTCTTAGGCAATAAGTGAAATTCTGCTTTTCAAATGTTAATGTGTTGAGACAACTTGAAGAGATACAAATAGGTTGGAGATATTGATAAGTATCAACAAATATTCAAAATCATAGCCTACAGTGCAGAAGAGGCCAGTTGGCTCATTGAGTCAGCACTGAGTCTGCACTACCCTCTGACAGAATACATTACCCAGGCCCTCTTCCCCACCCTATCCTGTAATCCCATCCATTTACCATCCATCTAACATACACATCTTTGGACACTAAGGGGCAATCTAGCTTGGCCAATCCACCTAACCTGCACATCTTTGGCTTGTGAGAGGAAACCAGAGTACCTGAAGGAAACCCACACAGACATGGGGACAACATGCTAACTCCATTCAAGCCCAAAATTGAACCCGGGTCCCTGACACTATGAGGCAGTAGTGCTAATGAGTCAAACTGGTCAGAAGCATTACATTACTCACACTTTATAGGCTGGGTTTCAGAGGGGAGGGAGCACATTGCTCACCTCCCTATTGCAAGAGTTGGCCAGTGGTAAAAGTCCACACAGTCACAACACACTTCCTGCAGATTAAATATGCTAAGAGTGGGGCCTTTTCTCTTTAGTGGGAGGGGATCCCACCCTTGAGAGCTACTAGTGGACTGGATGGCAAGTCTAGCATGAAAGCAACACCAACACTCATAAGTGTGTTACTGGGACTGCAAGCGGACCCAAACAGAACTTAGATGGATCTTTACCAAGTTCGTCCCAGCAGGGAGAGATTGGGAGTGTAAGGAAGGGGATGAGGAGGCTCGAGGGGACACATTTAGGAGGCCAAGTGAGGAGGAACAAAGTTGAAAGTGGGACTGCATTTTGGGAAATGGGGTGCCTCCGATTTGCAAAGGGCATGCCCCAAGGGACACCCCTTCCCCACCCCATTTCCTTCCTAGCTTTAATCATTTGTTTAAAGATTGGCCTGTCCACGCCAGCGTTTGGTAACAAGCTCAATTGATCATTAATTATTTATTCCAAAATAGTGGGCAGAATGCTGATTTTGGTCCCATTAATCTACATATTATGAGGGACAGCTTGGGAATGAGTGGGAAGATGGTAGGATGGGCAGTCCTCATATTTTGTGACCATCCCCTACCCAACTCCCAAAAACAGAGAGAGAGAGAGGCCATAAAATCTGGCCCCATATGTCTAATCATGTATCACCAACAGTGAGTATCTGTGACAAAGAACAGGCCAACAGTTCATTCCAAATTAAGTCATTGAGTAGAATTTTCCCATTCCGCCCACCACGGGAATTGTAACAGGCAAGGGGCGGATCATGAAAAGGTCCGTTGACCTCGGATGGGATTTTCCCGTTTCAGGGCAAGCGTGGCCGGAAAATCCCAACCATTGGGTTTGAGAGAGGAATATATATTTTCTTCTTCAGCTCTCCATCCATATATGACATGGAATATTCCAGAGTTAATTACCTTTGAGTTCCTACTAGCTAGTTTGCTTCCTGGCTTTGAGTCCTACATCTAGTTAAAAACTGATTACATTCTTAACATAATCAGGATATTTCGAGCAAGCATATATAATGATTAATAACCTTTAAGTAAGTACAAATATTACTAACCTGACAATAAATTGCTGAGCATTGATGGTAGATTCCGATGGATAAGAAGTTTTCTCATCAGCTTTGAGAGCTGGTTGACTGGAGAAGGAAATTGAACTGATGGGTCCCAGGTTGAAGTTACTATACCAATTAAGTAAGCAAAGCTGCTCATCATAAAACTTGATGCAACCTTTGACATCACATGTCACTATATATCTGTAATGAATATTAAAAATGCAGTTAGTATTATATAAACAAATTAATTCTGTTGCATTGGCACAAACACACTTGTCTTATTTCAACATCATTGAACTCAGAATACAACCAGCATATAAGGGTGCAAAGTGTATGCTTATGTCCACTTTCTGTAGCTTGTTTTTCGTAGAATAAATTGTTAGCCTGAACCAGAGCTACAGCTTGAGGGCCATTAAGTAAAACTGACCAGGAGTCTTTCCTGCTCTTACTACCTGTCACTGGCATGTTGGGATTTGATTGAACACACCCTGGCCATCTGGTCCTGAGGTCTAGAGACACCATCCACTGCATCGCAAGTCTGCCTTTCAACACCATTGCAATCATAGAAATACTAAGATTAACTTTTAGGTGCAACTTTATATTTGAGGAAGTTTAAGCTGTCTAACTCTTCATTCCAAGTTGATAACAAATGCCTTTCAAGTTATTAAAGTCACCTCTCAGCTCCTTACGGTATTTGCTAAAGGACATTGGGCCATAAGAACATAAGAAATAGGAGCAGGAGTAGGCCATCTAGCCCCTCGAGGCTGCCCCACCATTCAATAAGGTCATGGCTGATCTGAAGTGGATCAGTTCCACTTTCCCGCTTTCTCCACATAACCCTTAATTCCCTTGTCTGTCAAAAACCTATCTACCCGCGACTTAAATATATTTAGCGAGGTAGCCTCCACCACTTCAACAGGCAGAGAATTCCGGAGATTCACCACCCTCTGAGTGAAGAAGTTCCTCCTCAACTCTGATCTAAACTGCCCCCCACTTATCTTGAGGCTGTGCCCTCTAGTCCTGCTATCCTTTCTAAGCAGGAAGAATCTCTCTACCTCCACCCTATCCATCCCTTTCATTATCTTATACATCTCTATAAGATCCCCCCTCATCCTTCTAAACTCTGAGTACAGACCCAGTCTATTTAGTCTCTCTTCATAGTCCAACCCCCTCATCTCTGGTATCAGCCTCCTCTGCACTCCCTCCAAGGCCAAGATATCCTTGCACGTACGGCGACCAAAACTGCACACAGTACTCCAGTTGTGGCCTCACCAGTACCCTACACAGTTGCAGCAAGACCTCCCTGCTTTTATATTCTATCCCCCTCGCTATAAAGGCTAGCATTCCATTCGCCTTCTTGATCACCTGCTGCACCTGCAGACTGGGTTTTTGCGACTCATGCACAAGGACCCCCAGGTCCCTCTGCACCATAGCATGCTGCAGCTTTTCACCCTTTAAATAGTAATCCCTCCTACTATTATTTCTGCCAAAGTGGATAACCTCACACTTGCTAACATTATACTCCATCTGTCAGGTCCTCACCCACGCGCTCAGCCTATCCAGATCCCTCTGCAGACTTTCCACACCCTCCTCGCAATTTGCTTTACCACTCATCTTCGTGTCATCAGCAAATTTCGTCATCCTACACTCAGCCCCCTCTTCCAGAGCATCTATATGAATGGTAAATAGCTGAGGCCCCAGCGATCCCTGCGGCACTCCACTAGTCACCAACCGCCAATCAGAATAGCACCCATTGATACCAACTCTCTGTTTCTTATTAGACAACCAATCCTCTATCCACACTAACACTTTACCCCCAACTCCATGCCCCCTAACCTTCTGAAGCAACCTTTTATGAGGCACCTTATCAAACGCCTTTTGAAAATCTAGAAACACCACATCCACTGGTTCCCCTCTGTCTACCGCACTAGTCACATCCTCATACAAATCCAATAAATTTGTCAAACACGACTTCCCCTTAATGAATCTGTGCTGTGTCTGCTCTATCAAACCATTCCTTTCTAGGTGCCTTGCTATTTCTTCTTTGATGATGGAATCAAGCATTTTTCCAACTACAGATGTTAAACTAACCGGCCTATAATTCCCTGCCTTTTGTCTGCTACCTTTTTTAAACAGTGGCGTAGCATTAGCCATTTTCCAATCTTCCGGCACTTCCCCAGAATCCAGTGAATTTTGGTAAATAATCACTAAGGCATCCACTATCACCTCCGCCATTTCCTTCAGAACCCTGGGATGCATTCCATCCGGTCCTGGGGACTTGTCCACCTTCAGTCATATTAGTCTATCAAGCACTACCCCTCTAGTGACAGTAATTGCATTCAGGCCCTCAACTCCTACCATCCTTCTATCTTTAATATCCGGCAAACTATTCGTGTCCTCCTCCGTGAAGACTGAGGCAAAAAACTTATTTAAGGCCTCAGCCATTTCCTCATCTCCCACCACTAAATCCCCCCTCTCATCCTCTAAGGGTTCAACATTCACTCTAGCCAGCCTCCTCTCCTTTATATATTTGTAAAAACTCTTACTGTCCTTTTTTATATTTAGTGTTAGTTTAGCTTCATAGTCTATCCTTCTTTTCTTTATCAACTTCTTAGTCATTCTTTGTTGATTTTTAAACCTCTCCCAATCTTCTAATCGCCCACTACTTTTAGCCACTCTGAACGCATCAGCTTTTAATTTAATACTCTCCTGTATTTCCTTCGATAACCACGGCTGGTTATCCCTTCTCCTACATTCCTTCTTTACCATCGGAATATATTTCTGCTGAGTACTGAAAAAGATCGCCTTAAAAATCTTCCACTGTTCCTCAGCCATCCTACCAACCAATCTGCGTCCCCAATCTACATTTGCCAATTCCTCTCTCATCCTATCGTACTCCCCTCTGTTCAAACAGAGGACACAAGTTCGAGACACAACACAAAAATTGCAACGGCAGTATTTCCCTTTCATAGTAGGATCAGGGCAGTAGCTCATCATAACACTGTGCCCTAGCTCTACTCAAGGTTTCTTAACATCCCCTCAACCACAGTGGGGCCCAAAGTTATTGTCAGTTCTGTTTCCTTAACCTCTACTTTGGGTTGTGGCTGTAGTGCCAGTGGTGGCCACCACTCAGACCTGACACTACTGTGGCCACAAAGCTACCAGCCAATTGGATTAGTCAGCAGCTCTCAAAGCAAGACTTCCTCCACACATCATTTTGTGGTTCACCAAACCATCCTTGGAAGGCTGCATTTAGAAACTTATGCCATTGTTTTTCAGATTCAGGGTTGACCTGCAAATCCCTGGTTTCCTGGTTTGGCTCCTTCTTGCAATGTTGGTCAAATCACCAATTTAACACCACTGCATCTCACTTCTCCATCCTGTTAACATTCCCTGAAATTGACTAAGCAGCCAATTTTCAATCATTATTTATATAGTGCAAGAAACAGTCAGAGATGAAAATGAAATTTGACAGTGCAATGCAGAAGCTCAACAGAAGTCAGCCCCAAATCCTGATTTTGAATCCTCAGGACTCTCTTTCAAAGTGAGAACCCAATAAGCATTGCACCCACATGGAGATACTGAGGGCCATATTGAAGGACTGACTCAGATGGTAGGGATCACAGGGTAGTCCAAAGCCATCCTTAATGCTAATATCCAACAAAGATTAAACATGGCATTTACTACCTGGAGAAGGTGGTGGAAGCACAGATGTCTGCTCTTCTTCCTCTGCCAGAAAATCCTTCAGATCAGTCTGTGCATCCAATTTGAACGTATATTGGCTTTCAGGCTGAGACCATTTGGAAATAATGATTAAAAAGTGGCTTCCGAGAGCTTAGATCCATAATAAGAATGTGGCTAGAGTCTGTCTTCACCATATTATTTTTTGTTCTGCTGACAGCTCCTTTAACCTTTCTAACTAATGGCTCCCCCTCAAATGGCTTTGCATACTTATGAAACATTACATAATGCAAAGAAACAAATACTAGAGAAAAAATTCAAGTTATAAACACGTTGATTGGTTCATGATTACAACTAAAATCCTCAATTCTTAACTTCAACTTAGAAATTAAGTTCTGTGATTGTTTTTTCTATCTCTTTTACTCTCATCTTTGAGAAAATATTTAGCTTTCAATTTGTAAATAATGGCATAATTAAGATTTCAAATCATCTCAATGCAAATAAGTATGTTGCAAGGTACAGTTTAAAAAACAGTTGAATTGTACGTTCATCAAGTCCTATAGTTGATTATGGAGAAATTTTCATTCGATATCACAATTATTTCTTCATTTGTGGTATTCTCTGAAAAGGTGAAGATATAGGGAAGATTTCTATTTGGTGCAAAATTATAAAAGTATTCTTTATCTGTGTTATAATTTCAGTAGCGAAAGAAAATGATGTGTAGACACACTCATGTTAAAATTCATCTTTAAACTATTAATTCAATCAAAAAGATCCCACTAATTCAGAAGTGTTTTAAGAATCCAGCAGGGGAAAAATTTCTTCTAACAAAAAATGAGAGAAAAATGTTTCTCCTTTTCCAGCAGTGATGACGCATGAACAAAAGATTTTGAAGGCACCACTTCAAAATATGTAATTTCTAAGAAAATAATTTTGTTAAGGGACCAGTAATGAAATAAAAACATACATTTTCCTATTTTGGAGGGCAATTTTGAATGATTGCAATGAAAGTTACATATACATCTGAGTTTTGCAAAGAATTCAATGGTTAAAACGTGCCTTTCCCTCACCTGTCAGACACAGTGACCACTGTAATACTATCATTTTGCAGTTTCATCAGTTTTAGTGCTTTTTTTTTGTATGATTTTGCTGCATCAAATTGAAGTTGTGGTGTCTGCACAGTGTCCCAGATAACCAAATTCCCCGCAGAAGTAGCACTGAGTACTTGTGATGGGGTAAGATGAAAAACGGATTGACTGTAGAGTCCCACAGTCTTGTTAAATGTCTGTGGAAGGAAAGCTTAAGCAGTTAACCATTTGGCTGTAAAGAGGCAAACACCAACCACCTCGCTGCAATTCTAAAGAAGCATTGGTTATTTTCAGCAAATAGGAAGTTTGAAAACCGCTGCTTAATAGTTATTAACATAGTCTATGTTATTCCTGTCAACCCCTTCAACTATCAGGCTGCAAGTCTGCTCTAAACCAAGTCATGTTACTCAGCTCCTATCAGCATGCTGTCGCGAGAGACTGCTCTCTCCTCTGATTTTCTTTCCCATTGTTGGAAGAGATCAGACCGTTAGTTATGCACTTGGTTTGAATCAGAAACTAAAGGAAACAAGGCATGTCTGTCCTCTCCATGCCATTAACAGTCACAGCTGACATTCAACACCGCCACACCACATCTCAACATTGTTTTTAAGATATTTATAACTTTCTTGTGAATAAATGAATTAATTGATGCATCATTAAATGCTTTGGTTTTAATTCTGTTTCAGATATCTGCTGCTCTGCAAAGAAAAGGAAATCCTCTCAGCTCTAGCTGAGGCTTTTTAACTTAAAAAATGTAAATAACTTTCAAAAATGCTACATAATGTGGAAAATATTGAGTATTTCAGAAACAAAAATGCTCCATCATTAAATTAATGATCTAACTATATTGATGTACAAACATTATATGTGTAGTTTATTTCAGATTTCAATGTATCACTCTAAATAATAATATGTCATCAATGCTTACTTCATCTGTAAGGATTGGTGATGCAAATTCCAACTGGTTATTTTTCTAAAAGGAATGCAAAATACAGACATAAATTAATGAATACACAACTATTAAAATTGCAGTACATATCTGCATATTAATATTTAGTTTGTCTTAAAAATTAGCATAACTTTCCTGTAAAAATAAATGCCGTTTGCCAATGCTCCTTATTTTGCCCTTTCCACTGCAGTTCTTTTTCCAAAATATCGATATATGCGGCAAATTGCCTTTATGTCGTTGTTCAGTTTCTGATTGCTGGTTATTACAGATTTTAATAGAGAACTGTGTAATCAGGACCGCTTCAACAAGCGGGAACGGCCTTTTGAGTAATTAACTGTTTCTCCATATCTATTTTTCTTTCTCAAACAAAAACATGTTGTTATTATAATTGTAACAAGTTGACATAAGTTGCTCCATTTTAAACGTGAACACAGGAATTTATTTATGGAGCAGTAAAATTCAGGATAGAATGCATGGCTTTAAATAACGACTAACGTATGCCTGCAGGCTGTGTTCCAATAACCCTGCCTCAATCGAAGATTACATTTGTTCTTAACTCCCTATTTCCAATGAAAATCAAATAGAGTATTTAAAAAAAAGAAAATCAAGAATTTCTTTCAGTATTCTCTGTCCTGGAGCTGGAATGTACAAAAAGTTACAAATGTCCTTAATTGACCTCAGTTTATGAGCAGTTACAACTGCCTGGATTTCCCACACAAAGCATTTAGGTAATGATTTTAAGAGACAGGGCATATCAGATTATCTATATGCTGCATGAGAAAGATTTGAACAGATCTGGAATTATGTTGGATGTACAAAACTAAAAATTTTAAAACTAAACTGCCCAGAGAAGATGCCAAAGTCAATCATGCAAATTTCAACTGCTTGATAAATCCTTTATGAATCAAGGTCACACATTTTTTAGAAAATGAAATTACTGTGTTGTATATTACTTACATAACATTTATCAGTGAATTAGACATGTTAGACCTAAGTTTCAAGTTTTGGACAGAACTGCAGTTTTCCCCTCAAACAAAACTGTGTCATGACAGCAAGAATAATGGAAAGATCTGCACCAGGCTCTCAGGCACTCCACACTGCAATTCTCCCACACAGTCACTTTTTTGGAGAGTGGTGAGTTTTGCGCAGGTACTGGACAGGGCAGGGCCTAAACACAATGGTCAGCCTGTCTTCAAAGTGCTCTGGTACCGTTCCGCAAGAGCACTCTGATCTCACAGTGCGCTGGGAGACTCCCTCCCACACCCCAATGGACATCAGGACCTCCCGCCCCCCAGCAATCAGTGGCATGCTTCCCTCTCCCCCCAACACAGGTTACTTGCATCAGGGCATCAAGAACTTTCCAATCAGTCCCTCTGCCTGGCAACATGCACCCCCATCGTGACCCCCAACATGAACCCCCCACCATGACCACCCCAACCCTCTGTTCGACCTCTGCATGATCCACTTCATGATCCATTTCCCCCCGCCTGTCACAGCCCACACCAGACCCCATCTCCCCCAGGCACTGTCCCAACTGGCACTTCCAGGGTGCCTTGTGACTACTTCTGAGGATCCTGGTGGGAATGCCAGTGTGTCCGGAGGGTAATGCCCAATGGGCACTTTCTGGCCAGGCCCTCAATTACCCAGGACTTAAATGGCTTCTGAGCCCCCCCCACCCGGCATAACCATCACGCCAGGTGTCTGCTAGTGAAGACTAGTAGTGATTCTTGCTGTTAATGTGCTGCGTCTGAAAGCTAGAAGACTCCATGTGCTGGGTTTCAAATAGGCTAAGCATATTTAAATGTTACTTTAAATATGCTAATCAGAAATAATCAGAAATATGCCTTTTCTGGGCACCATCTGATTTGTGCCATTAGAAAGGGGCCAGGATGATCAGAAACCAATTTGCGCCAGGTATGAAACCAATTTTTAAATTCGCGTGCTATTTTCTGGGATTAGCAAGCTTTGCAGCAGGCACGGAAGGATCGAAAAATTGCCCCCATCATCTGAAATCTTTCTCCAAATGTCATCATTTATTTGTAGCCATCTTCTAATATTTGCCAAGCAAAATTTAAAAAAAGACATTTGAAGTAAATGAGTGGGTCACAGCTCGCTAATGTGCAATAAAACTCACCCAAGTATAGAATACAACTTCAGTTTTACTGTTGCTCAGCAGTTCAGTATTATCCTCAGGATTAAATAGTACAAAAGTCTAGAAGAATAAAACAGGATAACTTAAGAGAAACTACCAAGCTACTTATCAACTTGTTATAGTCCATCTAAGTGAATATCTGACAAATTACCTTAGATTAAAATGAATTTTAAAAAATCAAAAAATCTAGATTCATTCCTGATTGCTGAATAATTATTAACATAAACTACAGTTATACAAAAATGTTTTTTATACAAATTTCAGCTGTTATGTTTAGCAGTTAAATGACAGTCACTTTCTGAAAATCCTCTTTATTGTGAATTCATAGAAATCATAGAAACCCTACATTGCAGAAGGAAGCCATTCTGCCCCGTTGTGTCGGCACCAATAACAATCCCATCCATGCCCAATCCTTGTAATCCCACCTATGTACCTCGCTAATCCCTCTAATTTACACATCACGGGACACTAAGGGGCAATTCAGCATGACCAATCTACCTAACCCGCACATCTCTGGACTGTGGGAGGAAACTGGAATGCCCGGAGGAAATCCACACAGACAAGGGGAGAATGTGCAAACTCCACACAGGCAGTGACCCTTGCTGGGAATCAAACCCGGGTCTCTGGAGCTATGAGACAGCAGCGCTAACCACTGTGCCGCCCTAGAAGACCATTAGAATAATAGAATAGAAAAGAATTAGAAGATCAATGCAAGAATAAAGATTTTACATTTTCAAAACTGTTTCCATTAGAATTAATTTTTAATCAGCAGTTACATAACACCAAGGCTGTACTCATACTCACTGTGAAGCATTAGCAAGTAGATACTGCTAAATTTATGAGTAACACAGGTCACTTTCATAGAATAAATTAAGTACATTATAACAACACAGCATTAAAATGAATTAGGTAAATATGCTTCATGAAAATAGCTGCAAACAGAATTAAGCCTTTTAAACATTTGATTATGTGGCAAATATGTTTATGCAGAAAAATCTGTTAATTTGATTTTTTTAAGGGCCTTATAATACCAAATGTAAAATTATGATCATTTTGAAACAAAATATATTTATGTTAAAAAATTACTTTTGCACAAGTTTCCTGTCAACACTTTTTCCATTACAAATTCTTATGTCCATACTTATATTGGAAATGATCTATGTAAACATGCTACACTGTAATTCCACTCTCCCCTAAACAGAGGCACAGAAGGAGAGCCTAATTAAGTTGTAGCAGGTTTCATTATATATGTTCTTATGTTCTTATATGAGTTTATATTGAAAATACATACATCAGATTGTATAACTTAAAATTGGAACGGAACTACATTTGCACATTTGTTTCAATTATCCCTAGCTAGCTAACTTCATTTCATGTGCTGGCAGCATTCGCTGTTAACCCAACAGGGGAGTTTTAACATGCGTGAGTGGGTGGGATTAAACAAGTGGGCGTTATTGGGTGGGAGTGTGGATCTGAAAGATAAAAATCCCAAGTGTCAGGCAGCCAGCTCCAGAACCATTAAATTATAAGTTTTGTGGAGGTGAGACAAGGGACAACCTAACCCCAGGAGGTGCTCCAGCAGGCAGGTTGGCATTTTAGTTATATTAATGAAGCTAGAATCCTCAGATACAAGCTGCTTCATGGGTTTAACCAGGGCTAGTCCAGTTTTCTGGGCATTTTCTAAGTTCACCATTATCAGATCAGTCCACCACATCCCCCCACCCTCCCCTAAATAGAGGCACAGCAGGCACACATGCTAGAATTATCACAGATTAAGTGATCATACAAACATCATTGTTGCTGGATCTCAATGTGTCCAAACGGCTGACATGTATCAAAAGTCATTGCACCCTGAAGCAACTCATTTTAATGTGAATTGTTCTGATATATTTTTATGCTTAAATTGTCAGCTGTGACTGAGTTGATAGTGTTCAGAAGATCGTGGCTTCAAGTCTCACTTCATGTACTCGGGCACAAAAATCCAGACAGACATTCCTGTGCAGTACTGACGTGCTTTAGTGTACTTTTGAAGTTGTCATCTTTCCCATGAATACGAAACCAAAGTCCCTTCTGCCCTTTCAAGTGTAAAAGGTCTCTCAGCACTATTTTGAGGAACAGCAGGAGAGTTCTCCTCAGTCCCGGCGAATATTTATCCCTCAACGAACATCACTCAGCTCACTGTCTCACTGCTGTTTGTGGGACTTGGGTGTGGGAAAATTAACTGCCATATACCCTACATTACATCAGGGACAGTACTTCAATAATATCTGTTGGTTGCAAACCACTTTAGAAAACCTACAGCCATGAAAGGCATTATGTGGAAGTCTTTCTTTTCTTTTTTGGACTAGAAACGCTGCTTGCATTTAAGGATGAGATTTCTACAGGAGCTGCCTGATCTCCCATCTTAATATTAGTAGAAGATTTGCAGAAAACTGGGAGAAACAAGCAGCATTTTTAAATGGCAGCAAATGTGACATGAGAGTTTTACGTGTGCTATATGTTTCAAATGGTGTTCAACTTACTAATTTTAAATATCTTAATTGAAGCAAAAAAAATGATAACATTTCAGTTATGTACCTGAAGGCTAAAAGCAGGACTCAGGTCCACAGAACAAACAGGCCCTTTAACCTCTGAAGTCCAGGCCCAGATGGATACCCGCTATCAAAAAGTACAAAATTAAAGTTTCAGACACAATGAAATGAACATTTAATGAGGCACAGATAATTAATAACTTAGTGGTGCTAAAATTTTATATCTTGGTTTGAATTTCTTCAATCAGATTTTTACCCCTTCCAAAGTGAAAACAGTTCTAACCAAAGTCATAGACCAAATTCTATGTGATTGTCTTCCACCTCACTGTCATTATTCAGCTCAGTGGAATCATCATCTCATGGTTGTCTCCATAACTATCCAATTAGAACCACTGATTCTCCCATAAGGGCTTCTATTCTCAGCCTTGTTCTATACTGTCTCGCAAGGATTTTTTTTGTATCTCTCCTCTTCCTTAGCAACCATTCAATGCTGAATCTAAGTAGACAATTTTCTTACCCAAGATCAGATACTGAGTATTAATAAGCTATTCAACACAGACACTTCAAAAGGAATATATCCAGGTGAACCAGTTTATCCTTAAGGGGAAAGAGCTCTACTCGCCAATTACTAGCCACAGATGACTAAAGAGATATGGGACAAGGTAAAACTTGAAGAAAAAGCATTAAAAATGCAAAAATATAGTACAGCTCCTGGTAAATGGGAGAGATACAAAGAACAGTGACAAAAATAGTAATAGTTACAAAAAGAGTGTATAAGAAGAAACTTGCAAGAGTTATCAAAAATAACACAAAAATCTCTCCAACAGTTTTACGAAAATATGTGAGTGTTGAAGAGAAATGTGGGCCTCTTAAAAACTGAGAAGAGTGAAATTATAAATGAAAATAAGAAAGTGACAGACATGTTTATTTGTGGTGGTAAAAATAATATAAAGCCAAGGAAGAAGGTAGCAAATTAACAGTAATAAAGAAAGTAATGGCACTGAGGAGTGATAAATCTCCAGGACAAATGATTTTCATCCCAGGGCTTTAAGGGTAAGCAGTGAGAACATTGCAGATGCCTTACTATGACCTTACAAAGTTCTATTGATGCATGAATAATTCCTTTAGATTGGAAATTTCACTTCACATTATTGATTAAGAAAGATGCGAAAGGGAAAGCAGGGAATTATAAACCGGTTAGTTTAACACCTGTTGTTGGGAAATTACTGGAGTATACAATAAAAGATGGAGCGACCAAACATCTTGAAAATTTTTAGCTGATCAGAGAGAACTGTGGAGGGTAGATAAATCATGAACAAGTTGATGAATTTTCTTGAAGAGGTGACTAAAGTAAAAGACAGGAGAATGTCAATGAACGCTATTTATATAGACTTCCAGAGGGATTCAATTAAATTCCTCAGAAGAAAATTTGGCTAAAGCTCATGAAATTGAGGGCAAATTGTTGACATGCTCAGGAGATAGCTGCACAGTAGGGCACATGCAATGGGGATAATGGGCTGTTAATTTCATTGGCCGGACGTGATATTAAGGGAATCTGATAAGGTAGCTAGAAAGAAACTATTTCCATTGGTTGGGGATTCTAAGCCTAGAGGACATAGTTTGAAGGTTAGAGGCTGGCCCTTCAGGAATGAAATTAAGAAAGATTTCCACATGCAAAAGTTGACAGAATTGTAAAACTTTCTTGCTCAAACAGCAGTTGATACTGGGTCAATTGTTAATTTTAAATTTGAGATTGATAGGTCTGTATTAAACAAAGGTATTAAATGACATGGAACAAAAAGTATACATACTGCATTAGGTTGCAGATCAATGATGTTCCTATGGAATGATTGAGGGGGCTAAAAGACCAACACTTGTACATACATTCCTACATAAACTGTCCTCAAAGTCTCCTCAAAAAGTGTATGTTTTCCAGCAGAGGCTGCGAGATTACAACCCCAGGTTGACTTCTCCCCTCTTACAGCCCTTGTATTTTAAGGCCCTTATTATTACCATGACTGTGAAATTCTGTTTCCCTTCCCTGAATTAGCGAGCTTTCACATTCCAGTTTGACTCATGAAGGTTGTGATTTCCATCTTTTAGTTTTACAGTGTCTCTTTGAATAAATATGACAAAAAAGGAAGGAGTTGCAAAAGGATAATACAAGGCTAGATTTGTTTTTAACTGGGCAGTTTACACAGGATGGATAATTCTCAATCAAGAGTTAATTAATTAAAATATATTCAAAAGAGGTAAAGCTAAAGGAAAATCATAATCCTTTGTGCACCTGAACTGCTCCTGTGCCAACTGTTGCTAGGTACTTCGCATCTTCAGTCATAGCCATGGCACCAACTCCACCCTCTGGGTGACAGTCAAAGAGTGTTTGTACAGGTATACTGCAATCCAAAATAGCAAATATACAGCGGTTACAAAGTCCAACATTTAAATTTATAAAAACCTTTATGAATCTGCAAAAAATATATATTTTCAAAACAAATATTGATTCAGCAACATGAAGGACATTACAGTAACTTCATTGCAGTGTTAATGTAAGCCTTATTTGTGACTAATAAATTTACTTTAACACTGGAAATGGAACCCAGCATTGGTATAAAGCATCCCCTTGTGAGGTAAACGTGGTTAGTTACAGAGTAAAGCTTCTGCTAGTTTACACTAAAAAGCCTGGGCATAAACACAAAAGAGGCCTGTCACAGTGTGATTTTTTTTCCTATTTTTCACACTTCTCATGTGGTCTTTCTGAGATTTCTGTGCTCAGCCTCCTTTTGGGTTGTAGAAAAATACTGACAAAAATCAAGATTGACATCATTCAAATTAATGGGTGTAATTTTCCCAAATAATGATTTAGTGTCTTAAAGATGAAAAAACTGGAGAGATCCTTGTCAGTCTGTCCAGCACAGACCGGATTGCTATTGTCCCTCAGGAAAAGGGCGCCCTCATCTCATAGTGCACTCCACTCCCTCCCCACATGGACATCACATTCCCAAAGTATTGGAGGCATGTTTTCCCCATACCGTCCCTGACATGGATAGCCAGCATTGAGCCCATCCCAAAGGGTCCCCTTTTATCACTGCCAGCATGCACACTCTTCATGGTCCCCAACCTGCCTTTCTCCCTGGCCTCTCCTTCATGCTGCACCCATCATAGCCCCTCTCTTCACATTCCTCCCTTCAAAACCCCCTCCGCATAGCCTCCAATCAGGCCTCACCCCTTGGCATTGCCCTGGCACACTGGTAGTGCCCACCTGGCAGTGCTCACCATGCTGTCACCAACTAGTTTAAGGCTATCAGAAAATAGCTTTGTGAAAGAATTCTATTACATTTTTGAGCGCAACATTATTTTTAAAATGTTGACTTGAATACAAACTACTTGGTTCCCAGATTCTTGCCAGTAATGATCCAAAATGTTTTTTTTATTGGCTGGCAATGCCAGCCACTTAACTCTGGTACCAAAAGCTTCCCTACAAGCATGGAGGAAAAGAAAAAGGAGAATTACTCTGAGTCACTCTCAGAAACCAGTTCAGTTACAGTGCAAAATTATCAGAGGCCTGGAAAGATGTTTCTTGTCCTCTTAAACACAAGGGATGTGTGGAGATGAAAAGTAATGAAAAGGAAACAAAATTAAAATACTTTGAAAGCTGTAATTTAAAATTATAACTTCTAAAAAATATACCTTTATCACAGGGGTAGATAGAATTAATTCAATAATTAATCATCATTCACTCAAACTTACCCAGAGAAAGTGTCCCATACAATGACTAGACTCTCGGAGCTTTGATCTGCTGTTGCCACCCATCTCCTATTCCCACTCACAGCTATACATGAAAGTGGACTACAATGACCCTAGAGAACAAATTACATTTTATTACACAAGACATAAAAAACTGGGGTACAAAATAATCATAGGAGGCAGAGAGTGGGGGTCAACGGGTGCTATTCGGATTGGCGGATGGTGACTAGTGGAGTGCCCCAGGGGTCAGTGCTGGGGCCTCAGCTTTTTACCATTTATATAGATGATCTGGAGGAGGGAACCGAGTGTAGGGTGTCGAAATTTGCTGATGACACCAAGATTGGGGGAACGGCAAATTGTGCAGAGGGTGTGGAGAGTCTGCAGAAGGATCTAGATAGGCTGGGCGAATGGGCCAGGAAATGGCAAATGGAATTTAATGGTGGCAAGTGTGAGGTGGTCCACTTTGGTAGGAAGAATGGTAGGAAGGACTATTACTTACGTGGCGAAAAACTGCAGCAGGCGACGGTGCAGAGGGACCTCGGGGTCCTTGTGCATGAGTCGCAAAAACCCAGCTTGCAGGTGCAGCAGGTGGTCAGGAAGGCGAATGGGATGCTGGCCTTCATAGCGAGGGGGATTGAATATAAAAGTAGGGAGGTCTTGCTGCAGCTGTACAGGGCATTGGTGAGGCCGCAGCTGGAGTACTGTGTGCAGTTTTGGGCGCCGCACCTGCGCAAAGATATTTTGGCCTTGGAGGGAGTGCAGAGGAGGTTTACTAGGCTGATACCGGAGTTGAGGGGGTTGAGCTATGAGGAGAGGCTGAATAAACTGGGCTTGTACTCGTTAGAGTTTAGAAGAATGAGGGGAGATCTCATTGAGACGTATAAGATGATGAATGGGATGGATAGGATAGAGGTGGAGAGACTCTTCCCGCTCAAAAAAGACAGTAGGACTAGGGGGCACAGCCTCAAGATAAAAGGGGGGCGGTTTAGAACGGAGTTGAGGAGGAACTTCTTCACTCAAAGGGTGGTGAATGTCTGGAATTCTCTGCCCGTTGAAGTGGTGGAGGCTGCCTCGCTAAATATTTTTACGACGCGGGTTGATGGGTTTTTGATAAGAGAGGGGATTAAGGGTTATGGAGAGAGGGCGGGAAAGTGGAACTGAGCAGCGACAGATCAGCCATGATCTTACTGAATGGCGGGGCAGGCTCGAAGGGCTAGATGGCCTACTCCTGCTCCTATTTCTTATGTTCTTATGTAAGTGATTTTAAATTTACAGTGCCACTCAGGTATTTATTTTTTTCATTTAATTATGGAATTTGGGTGTCGCTGGCAAGGCCAAAATTTATTGTCCATCCTTCTACAATTAAATGGCTTGTTAAGACATTTCAGAGGGCATTCAAATGTCAATTACATTGCTATGGGCCAGGAGTCATATATTGACCAGATTCGATAAGGTGGGCCAATTTCCTCCCCAAAGGACATTAGTAAACTAGATGGGTTTTTGTATCTATCTGGTAGTTTCATATTTGTTCCAGATTCATTTAATTAATTGAATTTAAATTCCCTAGCTGTTGTGGTGGGACTTGATTCAAGTCTTCAGATCATCAGTCCAAACCTCTGGGTTCATAGTCCAGTAACATAACTACTATGGTCCTAAACTAATTATTGTTAATGTAGAATAATATACACAAAAATGTAGTCAGTATCAAAACTCAGCTGAAATTACCTAAATACTGAATGTTATTACCATCTTAACGGTTATGTCATAAATTATTTTCTAAAAAATAATTGAGAAAGTAGCAGCATTCATGGATGAAAGGAGTGGAATTGTGGAGGGGGAAGATAAGATAAAGTGGTTAGCACTGCTGTCTCACAGTGCCAGGGACCCAGGTTCAATTCCGGCCTTGGTGACTATCTGTGTGGAGTTTGCACATTCTCTCCATGTCTGTGTGGGTTTCCTCCAGGTGCTCCTGTTTCCTCCCACAGTCAAAAATGTGCAGGTTAGGTTGATTGCTAAATTGCCCCCCAGTGTCCCAAATGTGTAGGAGGGTTAACAGGGCATATACTTGGGGTTATAGCCTGGTAAGATACTCTGTCAGAGAGTCAATGCAGACTCAATGGGCTGAATGGCCTCCCTCTGCACTGTAGGATTCTATGATAAAGATATTAGACAAATGCTTTTCATGGATTTTTACAAATGATAGTTGAGAGGAGAGTACAAGTATACTTGAGGAAAAACAACCAAGAACAAGCTATAGCAAAGGATTTTTTGAACATTTCAGCAGAATTTATGGCAGCTAAGTCATTAGACTTAGTGTGTAACCAAGATTGTTGAAACGCAGCAAAGAAGAATAGCAAAGTTTTTTCATTAAATCCTCTAAACATGCAAAACATAAGAACATAAGAAATAGGAGCAGGAGTAGGCCATCTAGCCCTTCGAGCCTGCCCCGCCATTCAATAAGATCATGGCTGATCTGTCGCTGCTCAGTTCCACTTTCCCGCCCTCTCCCCATAACCCTTAATCCCCTCTCTTATCAAAAACCCATCAACCCGCGTCTTAAAAATATTTAGCGAGGCAGCCTCCACCACTTCAACGGGCAGAGAATTCCAGAGATTCACCACCCTTTGAGTGAAGAAGTTCCTCCTCAACTCCGTTCTAAACCGCCCCCCTTTTATCTTGAGGCTGTGCCCCCTAGTCCTACTGTCTTTTTTGAGCGGGAAGAGTCTTTCCACCTCTATCCTATCCATCCCATTCATCATCTTATACGTCTCAATGAGATCTCCCCTCATTCTTCTAAACTCTAACGAGTACAAGCCCAGTTTATTCAGCCTCTCCTCATAGCTCAACCCCCTCAACTCCGGTATCAGCCTAGTAAACCTCCTCTGCACTCCCTCCAAGGCCAAAATATCTTTGCGCAGGTGCGGCGCCCAAAACTGCACACAGTACTCCAGCTGCGGCCTCACCAATGCCCTATACAGCTGCAGCAAGACCTCCCTACTTTTATATTCAATCCCCCTCGCTATGAAGGCCAGCATCCCATTCGCCTTCCTGACCACCTGCTGCACCTGCAAGCTGGGTTTTTGCGACTCATGCACAAGGACCCCGAGGTCCCTCTGCACCGTCGCCTGCTGCAGTTTTTCGCCATGTAAGTAACAGTCCTTCCTACCATTCTTCCTACCAAAGTGGAGCACCTCACACTTGCCAACATTAAATTCCATTTGCCATTTCCTGGCCCATTCGCCCAGCCTATCTAGATCCTTCTGCAGACTCTCCACATCCTCCGCACAATTTGCCGTTCCCCCAATCTTGGTGTCATCAGCAAATTTCGACACCCTACACTCGGTTCCCTCCTCCAGATCATCTATATAAATGGTAAAAAGCTGAGGCCCCAGCACCGACCCCTGGGGCACTCCACTAGTCACCATCCGCCAATCCGAATAGCACCCATTGACCCCCACTCTCTGCCTCCTATTTGACAACCAATCCTCTATCCACGCTAACACCCTACCCCCAACTCCATGTCCCTCGACCTTCTGCAATAACCTCTTGTGAGGTACTTTGTCAAACGCCTTCTGAAAATCCAGAAAGACCACATCCACCAGCTCTCCTCTATTCACCGCCCTAGACACATCCTCATAGAGCTCCAGTAAATTTGTCAGACACGACTTCCCTTTAATGAAACCGTGCTGCGTCTGCTCTATCAAGCAATTCCCTTCAAGATGCCTCGCAATTTCCTCCTTAATGACGGATTCTAACATTTTACCTACTACAGACGTTAAACTAACCGGCCTATAATTCCCCGCCTTTTGCCTGGCACCCTTCTTAAACAACGGCATAACATTAGCCGTTTTCCAATCATCCGGCACTTCCCCGGAATCCAGCGACGTCTGGAAAATAACCACCAAGGCATCCACTATCACCTCCGCCATTTCTTTCAGGACCCTCGGATGCATTTAAGTTATATTCTTGTTGAAGAAAAAGAGAAGAACAAGGTGGGTAACCACAGACCAATCCATCTATATGGGCCTGGATTTTGTGGAGCTCACTACTGTGAGCAAGTTGGCATGGAGAATTGTACAGGAGACCAAGCATCAGAGTCCCAGTGGTGGGAAAACTTTAAGCAGTTAAGTCAGTGGCAGGAAGGTAACAAAATGGAAAATTCACCCATTAGCAGCAGGAAGCTCAATAATATCATTAATCGTCCACTTGCACATAATTTAAATGTAACCCAAGGCAAATTCATCTTGCCTCCTGAATTTAGTGAAATTCACTCAAATCTCTCATGCCTTTGGTAACATATGCAGTGAGAGTCCCTTGGACTTCTGGGAGACTGAGTCACACATTGCACTGGATTGTAAAAACTTACTGAGCTGATTTGGGGCAAAACCTCAGGCAGGAAATTCAGAATTAAGAAGTACTGAGACCAGTGCAAAACTGAGTTACAGAGGGGCCAACCTAAATGTCACAAATCTGAGTCTCTAAGTTGTGGACATTTAGGAGGCTGACAATGATGAAAAGGAGGTAGTGACAGAATGTAAATTATCTACCCTGTCTTTCTTCATCCTGAAATGCTGAAGGAGATGTGCTGGCTGGGCTGTGACATCTCAGACCTTAGTTAAATTAGTTGCTATCACCAATGATCTTGTGTGACGGTGGAAGGGTCTTCTCCCTGGGCTTTTGGAATGTCTATTTATGCTGAAGAAACAGAAATTTGGATGCTGGAGATTTAAAATCCAAAGTTTTCTGAAAAAGATATTTTCCAACTATAACATAGGCCTGACTGTCCTCTAAATATAATGTCAGCTCCAGAACGGCCATCAGGTGATAGGAGCTTCCTGACTTGCCTTGCCATATGAAACTGCAACAAGCCTACATCACAGACCCATGCCAATCTCTAACAACTCTGGTGGATGCCACAATAGTAGGACTAAGTCCAGCCTTCGTTGTGGGCAAACTCTTAGAATGCAGAATGAGCATTTGGACATGTACAGTTTAATCAAGACCAGCCAGCGCTATTTGTTATGAGTCTTTATGTGTTTGTTATGTGGCAGAAGGATGGGAACTGGTGCAGGAAGTCAGAGGGAAGTAAAGTGGAGACAGAAACAGTAAGAGGAAAAATGGAAGGCAGAGAAACCAAAGACAAAAATCAAAAAGGGCCACAGTACAGAGTACAGAGACTGTGGAGAACTCATTGAATGAGTCCAGTAAGGCTAAGCGAAATAAAACAGGGAGAATGTATAAAACATGACAGAGCAGATGGACTGAGATGTGTTTGCTTTAACGCAAGAAGTATGACAGGTAAGGCGGATGAACTTAAAGCTTGGATTACCACATGGAACTATGATGTTGTGGCAATTACAGAGACTTGGATAAAAGAAGGGCAAGTCTGGCATTTTAGCATTCCAGGATTTAGATGCTTCAGGCAAGATAGAAAGGGTGACAAAAAAAGGTGGGGTGTTGCTTAACTGATTAGGGAGAATGTCACAGCTATACAGAGGGAGGACACTTTGGTGGGATCATGCAATGAGGCCATATGGATAGAGTTCAGGAAGAGGAGCGGTGCAACCAAACTGTTGGGGTTGTACAACAGACCTCTCAACAGCCAGTGAGAAGTGAAGGAACAGGGTTGTTGTGATAGGCAACTTTAACTTCCCCAACATAGACTGAGATTTCTTTAATGCAGGGACTTGGGTGGGGCAGAGTTTGTTCAGTGTTCTAAGAGTGCTTCTTGAGGCAATATGTAGATAGTCCAACTCGGAAAGGGGCTATATTAGGCTTGGTTCTGGGAAATGACAGGTGATTGATGTCTCAATGGGGATCATTTTGGGAACAGCGATCACAATTCTATAAGTTTCAAGACACTTGTCGAAAAGGATGGAAATAGTCCTAGAGTGAAAGTACTAAACAAGGGAAAGGCTAATTATGACAATATTAGGCAGGAACGAGAGAATGTAGACTGTGGGTGGCTGTTTGAGGGTAAATCCACATCTGACATGTGGGAGTCTTTTAAAAGTCAGTTGTTAACAATTCAGGATAAGTATGTCCCTGTAAAATGAAGGATAAAGATGACAAGATACAGGAACTCTAGGTGACAAGAGAGATTGTGAGTAAGATAAAGAAGGGTAGGAGAAACTATGAAGCTGGGCTAGCGCTTAATATAAAAAAGGATAGCAAGAGTTTTTATAAATATATAAAAAGGAAGAGGCTGGCTAGGGTGAACGTTGGTCCTTTAGAGGATGAGAAAGGGGACCTAGTGGTAGGGGATGGGGATATGGCTAAGGTATTGAATAACTTTTTTGTTTCTGTCTTCACGGAGAAGGACGTGAATAATTTGCCGGGTGTTAGCGATGGAAAGGTGGTAGGACTGGAGGGTCTTAATGATATTACTGTTACTAGCGAGGCGGTGCTCGACAGACTGGAGGGGCTGATTGTGGACAAGTCCCCAGGACCGGATGGAATGCATCCGAGGGTTCTGAAAGAAATGGCGGAGGTGATAGTGGATGCCTTGGTGGTTATTTTCCAGACGTCGCTGGATTCCGGGGAAGTGCCGGAGGATTGGAAAACGGCTAATGTTACGCCGTTGTTTAAGAAGGGTGCCAGGCAAAAGGCAGGGAATTATAGGCCGGTTAGTTTAACGTCTGTGGTAGGTAAAATGTTAGAATCCGTCATTAAGGAGGAAATTGCGAGCCATCCTGAAGGGAATTGCTTGATAGAGCAGACGCAGCACGGTTTCATGAAAGGGAAGTCGTGTCTGACAAATTTACTGGAGTTCTATGAGGATGTGTCTAGGGCGGTGGATAGAGGAGAGCCGGTGGATGTGGTCTTTCTGGATTTTCAGAAGGCGTTTGACAAAGTACCTCACAAGAGGTTATTGCAGAAGCTCGAGGGACATGGAGTTGGGGGTAGGGTGTTAGCGTGGATAGAGGATTGGTTGTCAAATAGGAGGCAGAGAGAGGGGGTCAACGGGTGCTATTCGGATTGGCGGATGGTGACTAGTGGAGTGCCCCAGGGGTCAGTGCTGGGGCCTCAGCTTTTTACCATTTATATAGATGATCTGGAGGAGGGAACCGAGTGTAGGGTGTCGAAATTTGCTGATGACACCAAGATTGGGGGAACGGCAAATTGTGCGGAGGGTGTGGAGAGTCTGCAGAAGGATCTAGATAGGCTGGGCGAATGGGCCAGGAAATGGCAAATGGAATTTAATGTTGGCAAGTGTGAGGTGCTCCACTTTGGTAGGAATAATGGTAGGAAGGACTATTACTTACATGGCGAAAAACTGCAGCAGGCGACGGTGCAGAGGGACCTCGGGGTCCTTGTGCATGAGTCGCAAAAACCCAGCTTGCAGGTGCAGCATGTGGTCGGGAAGGCGAATGGGATGCTGGCCTTCATAGCGAGGGGGATTGAATATAAAAGTAGGGAGGTCTTGCTGCAGCTGTACAGGGCATTGGTGAGGCCGCAGCTGGAGTACTGTGTGCAGTTTTGGGCGCCGCACCTGCGCAAAGATATTTTGGCCTTGGAGGGAGTGCAGAGGAGGTTTACTAGGCTGATACCGGAGTTGAGGGGGTTGAGCTATGAGGAGAGGCTGAATAAACTAGGCTTGTACTCGTTAGAGTTTAGAAGAATGAGGGGAGATCTCATTGAGACGTATATGATGATGAATGGGATGGATAGGATAGAGGTGGAAAGACTCTTCCCGCTCAAAAAAGACAGTAGGACTAGGGGGCACAGCCTCAAGATAAAGGGGGGGCGGTTTAGAACGGAGTTGAGGAGGAACTTCTTCACTCAAAGGGTGGTGAATCTCTGGAATTCTCTGCCCGTTGAAGTGGTGGAGGCTGCCTCGCTAAATATTTTTAAGACGCGGGTTGATGGGTTTTTGATAAGAGAGGGGATTAAGGGTTATGGGGAGAGGGCGGGAAAGTGGAACTGAGCCACGACAGATCAGCCATGATCTTATTGAATGGCGGGGCAGGCTCGAAGGGCTAGATGGCCTACTCCTGCTCCTATTTCTTATGTTCTTATGTTCTTAGTGAAAAGAAAGGAGGCATACATAAATTTCAGGAAATTGAAAATGGTTAAGGCTCTTTGTAAGGAGAAAGAGGTTAGCTAAGGAAAGGGTAGGTCCACTCAAGGACAGTGGAGAGAATGTGTGTGTAGAACCTGTTGAGGTGAGTGAGGTCCTTAATGAGTACTTTGCATCAGTATTCACAAAGGAGAAGGATGTGGTGAGTGTAGAAAGAAAGATGTTGACATTCTAGGACATGTTGAGATAAAAAGAGAGGAGGTATTGGAGGTTTTGAAAAACATTAAGGTGGACAAGTCCCCCAGGCCAGATAGGGTCTGCCTCCTGAATACTGAGAGAGGAGAGGGAAGAAATTGCTGAGGCCTTGGCCAACATCTTTGTATCCTCTTTAGCCACGGATGAGGTACCAGAGCATTGAAGAGTAGCTAACACTGTTCCCCTATTAAAGAAGGGCAGAAGAGACAATCCAGGAAATTACAGGCCTCTGAACTTTACATCAATGGTGGGGAAATTATTGGAGAAGATTCTTAGGGACAGAATGTACTCATATCTGGAAGAGAATAGACTTATTAACAAAAGCAGCATGGGTTTGCGAAGGGGAGGTTGTGTCTCACGAACTTGACTGAGTTCTTTGAGGAAATTATAAAAAAATTGACCAGGGCAGGGCAGTGGATGTTGTATACGTGGACTTTAGTAAAGCCTTCGATAAGGTTCCTCATGGGAGGCTGGTGCAGGAAGTGAAATCATATGGGATTCAAGGTGAACTGGTAAGATGGATACAAAACTGTCTTGGACATAGAAAGCAGACAGTAGCAGTGGAATAGAATCATAGGATCATACAGCACAAAAGAGGCCCTTTGGCCCATCAAGACTGCGCCAACACATTAGAAACACCTGAACTCCCACCGAATCTCATCTGCCAGCATTTGGCCCACAGCCCTGAATGTCATGACGTGCCAAGTGCTATTCCAGGTACTTTTTAAAGGATGTGAGGCAACCCCACCCTCCTCCACGTTCCCAGGCAGCGCATTTCAGACTGTCATCACCCTCTGGATAAAAAAAAATTCCCTCACATGCCCTTACCTTTAGAATTGTACCATTTAATATTATCCCTTCACATGCTTCCCACCAAAATAAACCAGTCCACATTTCTACAAATTGAATTTCAATTTCCACTCATCTGCCTGATATGTCTATGCTCTTTTGAAGTTCTGTACCACCTTCCTCTGAATTCACAATGCTTCCAAGTTTTTTATTCACAAATATCAAGATCATGTCCTGTACACCATTGTCTAGCTCATTAATATATTACATAAACAAAAGCAAGGGTCACAACACTGATGTCTGGGGAACACCACTACAAACTTTCCTCCAGTCTGAAAAACATCCATTAGCCACTATGCTGTACCTGTCATTCGTCATGCTGCTACTGTGCCTTTTACTCCTTGAGCTCTAACTTTGCTCTTTTTTAACTGGAGGTCTGTGATAAGCGGTGTTCCACAAAGATCAGTGCTGGGGCCTCTGTTGTTTTATATATATAAGGAAAACGTAGGTGGCTTGATTAGTATATATGCAGATGATAAAAAAATTCAGGGAGTAGTGGATAGTGAGGAGAATTGTCAGAGGATCCAGCAGGATATAAATCAGCTGGAGACCTGGGCCAAAAGATGGCAGATGGAATTTAACATGAACAAATGAGCAGTGATGTGATTTGGAAGGGAAGTATACAGTAAATGGTAGAGCCCTTAGAAATATTAGCCTACAGGGGGATCTAGGTGTTCAGATCCACAGTTCCCTGAAGGTGGCAACTTCAGGTGGACAAGATAGTTGAGAAGATATATGGCATCTTGGCCTTCATTGGTCAGGGTGTTGAGTATAAGAATTGGAAAATCATGTTGGAGCTGTATAAGACTTTGGTTAGGCTGCATTTGGAGTACTGTGTACAATTCTAGTTGCTGCATTACCGAAAGGATGTTGATGCATAAGAAAGGGTGCAGATGAGATTTATCAGGATGTTCCCTGGTTTGAAGGATAATAGACCACAAAGAAAGATTGAACAAACTTGAATTGTTTTCATTTAAGTATCAGAGGATGAGGGGGGCACCTGATAGAGATTTACTAGATTATGACAGGCTTGGATAGACTGGATAGTCAGAGTCTTTTTCCCAGGGTTGAAAAGTCAGTTACTTGGGAGCTTAGGTTGAAAGTGAGAGGGGGAAAGTTTAAGAGAGATGTAAGGGGCAAGTTTTTCCTCACAGAGGATGTGAGTGCCTGGAACGTGCTGCTGGAAGAGCTGGTGGAAGCAGATTCAACAACAACGTTCAAGGGGGCATCTGGATAGATACATGAATAGGCAGGGAATAGAGGGATATGGACCACATAGAGAGAAGAAAATATTAAATATTAGATCCAGGCATCTGTGTCGGCACAGACTTGATGGGCCGATAGGCCTGTTCCTGCGCTATACTGTTTCCCAAAAATTAAAAGTTTTTGTGAAGAATTATACAGAATCATATAGAATGTTACAACACAGTAACAACACATTAGAACTAAGTTTCTATGCTGGTGTTTCTGCTCTGCATGAACCTCCACCTCCCTTCAAAATACTTGATAAAAGAGAAAGAAAGCTCTACCAAATATTACCTACCTGTAAGAGGTGCTGACGGGTAATTGAAAAATTGTTCATAACTGCAGTGTGTGAAGAGGCATAAAGGATTAACCTCCGGTTATCAATATGTAGAGCATGCACTGGAGTATCGTGGTTTATTCCAAAGGACCACACTAAGTTCTGGTAAAAGAAAACAAAACTGTTCTATCTTTAGATTTTTGTATGTAAATGATTTATATGCCTTCCAGGTATGAAACAATTATATTATACAACAGTTAATATTATGTTGAAGTCACAATGAGTGAATAAATATTTTAACTTTATATGTCTATACCTCGAGAGCAAACATAAATTTTCAGTCGCACATTTTCGATAATACCTTACATAACAATGATTTACCAAGACTAAAGTGAAGTAAAATTCATTTGTTTGTCACTGTTAAAGTGGTGAGGTAAGATGTTAGGGACATGAGATTATAGTGGCACAGTACCAACATGAATTTACAACCACGATTTGCACCCGGAGGTAACCCACGCAGACATGGGGAGAATGTGCATTATCCAGACAGATAGTGACCCAAGCTGGGAGTCAAACGGGTCCCTGGCACTGTGAGGCAGCTGTGCCACTGTGCCGTAATCTAGGCCAGAATTCTCTGGCCGTTCGTGCTGGTGGGATTCTCCAGTCCTGTCAGCAGCACATCCCTGCCCATGGGTTTCCTGTAGGCACGGCGTGATGTCAGTGGGAATTCCCATTAAAAGTGGCACCACCCCCTTGCCAGGGTGAAATACCTAGATGGGAGGCTGAAGAATCTTGTCCCAAATGTTTTTCATTACGGCATTGCAGATTAAGGGGCAAAATGACGGAAGCACTTAAAGTACAAGTGCATAGGGTAGGGTAGATAAAAGAAAGCATATACTGAGCTGTACTTGTATAAGAAGAACTTGCATTCATAGAACTTGCATTCATGCCCAAAACGTCAGTGGATTGCTTTTGAAGTGTAGTCATTGTTGTTGTATAGGAAACAATTGTGCACAAGCTCTCACTAACACCTCCTAAACTATTTTTGGTTTTGGGATAGATATTGCTCAGGACACAGAAAAATCCCATGATTTATTTTGAATAGTGTCATGTGTCATGATGATGGAAAAACCATGAATTACATAAGGAAATAGGAACTTTAGGAACTTTCAAGCGGTTATTGGATAGGCACATGGAGCACACCAGAATTATAGGGAGTGGGATAGCTTGATCTTGGGTTTAGACATAGCTTGACACAGCATTGAGGGCCGAAGGGCCTGTACTGTGCTGTACTGTTCTATGTTCTATGATTTCCCATCTGATCAGTTCCCCATCTCAGCTGGGCAATTTCCAAAAGAAAATTCACTAAAGACCCTCATATATCTCCTTCTGGCTTCTTAAAGAACAGCATCAACAAAGTTTTGGAAATAATTTTCAGTTCATTTGATTGGGGAATAGTGCATGGTATGGAAGTAAAATGTAAAAGTGGAGACAAGTAAATGAGTGTAAGGGATGATAGGCAATATTCTTTGTTGTTGAACAAATTAATTTCAGATGGTAATAACAAAATAATTTCTTACCAAAGAATTTTGTTTAATGTAGGAGTTTTCTTCAAACACAGTGTCGCAGATAGAAGTCTCAACCATAGATGAATCTAGGCCTGACATTGGATCTATACAGCTGCACAGATCATTAATTAATGCATTAGGTACGCAGAACGCAATATCAGGACGTAATCTTGCTGGGGCTGAGATAATGCGCATTTGTCCATCTGCTTCATTACTATCTGCACCTTGCCCATCCTTCATTAGATGCAAGACAAAATAAAATTAATGGACCATACTCAACCATTCTGTAAAGGTGATCATAATCTGTTACATCTGTTAATTTTTTTACAGAATAGATAACTTTTCAAACAATACAAATGTGAAAATAATTACAAATCAGACTCAAGTTCTATTACAAATTTCAAGTACCCTGACATTCTCAATACGATTGGTCAAAATAAAATCTGAAATTATTATTGTTAACATCACAATATAAAACTTTAACTTGAATGAACTAATCATTGAAAACAAAGTATTACATTAAACAGAGTATATAAACATTCTGTATAATGCATTATGACCACAACGGATGTTAATTGCCAAGCAAACCACAGTCCAGAGGGAAAACTTGGCTAACTGGGCCATAAGAAGAAAACATACTAATCTCAGCAGCATGAAATCCAGTAACACTTTTGGGATTTTAAAACTAACAAGAAGAACATTTACTCACACAAGATTATAGTTACACAGTTAAAATTAGTCATTCAAAACATACCCCCAAAAAGACTCCCTATCTGATCAAACCTACGAGTAAACACCACCCAAGCAACACTGCCTTATCGTTGTTTAAGCATAAAAATTCAATAATATTACTCCAAAGCAAAAATCACTATCACTTCAATAAGACATACCACACAACCTCTCAAACTCTCTTCCATTCTGTTCTAGAAACAAATGACTTCAGGACAAGATTGATTTTTACAGCCTCAAAACTTGGACTGGGTGGCTGATTCTAGCTGCACTCTTCCAACCCAGAGCTGTTTCCAGCAGGTCTTTTTCACACAATCAATACTAAGCTTTAGACATCTCTCCTTAAATATTCTTTTTTCCATTGTTCTGTGAGTCCATTAGCCTCAGCACTTCTTTGAACTTAACTTTTCCAAAACATAAAAATCTTGCATGATTTATTATGACCTCCACTTCTGGGTCAAAGACAATTAAATAACTCCCTCTTCTTTACTTCTGAAACCTCTGCAAGCTGTCAAAAACTTTAATTTCACTTTAAAATGCAACAACTTAAAACAACAGATCTCTTTGTATCTCCTAACGCAAATGTCTAAACTTAATCTATTTACCTATAAATGATGTGACATGGAAAGCTTCCTTACAAATGAATACATATAGCATCTTTACTCTTTCCCTCAACTCTTTCAGACAAATGTCTCAGTTATCTTTTCTCAGCTCAATTAAAACATACACACACACACACACACACACACACACATACACACACACACACGTGTACACCTTTACAGGTGATTCTCACAGGTCAGAATAAAATATTAGATCTGTTGCAAGTTGGTAAGGTATGAAATATTTGTCTGAAGCTAATCCATTTCACCTATACATCTTAAAAGATTAAGGGGCAATTTAGCATGGCCAATCCACTTAACCCGCACATCTTTGGTCTGTGGGAATAATGATGTGGAGATGCCAGCATTGGACTGGGGTAAAAACACAGTAAAAAGTCTCACAACACCAGGTTAAAGTCCAACAGATTTATTTGATAGTAAACACCACAAGCTTTCAGAACGCTGTTCCTTCGTCAGGTGAGAGCGTTCCGAAAGCTAGTGGCATTTACTATCAAATAAACCTGTTGGACTTTAACCTGGTGTTGTGAGACTTCCTATTGTGGGAATAAACTGGAGCATCCAGAGGAAATTTCAACACAGACATGGGGAGAATGTGTAAACTCCACACAGAGACCCCAGGCCAGAACTGAACCTGGAATTGAGGCAGCAATACCACTGTGCCACCATAACATGTTCCATCATTGTTATTCTTAGTATAAACTATAGCATAGATGTTACAGCACTATGGCAGTTGCAATAGCAAAAATGTTGACTGAACAGTATATGATGCAGAAAACTCAAAATCTGAAATTTGGTGCAAAATGAAAATTGTGTTGTCAAAAAGTGTAATTTCGGCTTTGAAAGAATTTTCAATATTTCCAAACTACCAGAAAAAAAATCTGTGGAACGTTAAATATACTAGTCTACATTTTCCATATCCAAGCGGAGGGGGGCATTGATAAAAGAACAAAAAGATACCATTAAACATAAAGCTACTTTTATAGCATGTGCTAGTTCAAGTTCTGTTACTGATTCTTTTACAAAGTTGAGTCAACACAGACTAGGCCAAATATATATTGGGTACAAGAAGCTGATGTTTCTGAACAGTGTTATTGAGTTATTTTTAAATAATACCTGAACTGCTTTAGAATTGAGCTGTCTCCTTGGTGATAATTATATGCATGCTCGACTTGAATTTTTAATATATAGGTGCAACTAAAACAAAAAGCTGCTTAAAAAAAAATTGTCTCACTACATTGTGCGACCCACATTTTCCATCCTGGCTTCTTTGTTGTACTCTCACCCTATGTGTCCCCAGATTCCATTCGTGGAATATGTTTGCACTATTGTTGAAGCGTTGATCTGCAAAATCTACTAGCTCGTACTAAACCCAATCCTGTGCTGAGAAACCAGCTCACTATGCTCATTAGTTAAACTAATCAAAAATGAGAAATGTGAAATACATTGAGTGGTCTCAATACGTATTCTTAGTCCACCAAATAAAACTTCCTTTAAGTGGAAATTTTTCTTTGATTACACAGATAGGGTGCCATGGGGAAGTTAAATACCACAATGGTACAGAAGGGGGTTCTTTTTTGATTTTCCCATTGCAAGCATGCAATGGAAAATACAGTACAGAACTATCCGAAAGCTATATGATAACATGCCATTTAGGCATCATCAAATGATTGCAATTTATACCAGAGTTTAAACAGCTTTCTTTGTTTTTCAGCTAATACAGCAAATAATTTTACCAAAAAAAGTGGTAGGCCAACACATTTAACAATATCAGTTGGAACAGAAGTAGTTAACAGCAGTGTTTTACACTGTCACTAAACTAATATTGTAACATTTTTCAGATCATCACAAATGCACATACATGTACAGTTTTTCAACAGTGCAAATTCTTTTTGCTGAACAATGCTTAATTACAATTTGAAACAAAGTAGCATACAATGGTATGGGGAGAGTACAGGACAATGGAAACAGTTTTGGTTCACTCTGGAAAGTGATGGCACAGATGCAGGCAGTCAAATGACCCCTTCTGCTCTGTAAACTCCAATGGTTTGATATTCTTACTAGTCTTTATATATGAAACCTCCCGTAAAAAAATAGAAAGATTAAAATATTAATTCCAAATTTTAGGAAACTTTCTAAAGGATTTGAACTTTAGCTGCAAGTTGGCAAAATAACAGCACTTTCAGGAGTGCATGGGGTCGGGGGGGGCACTCTGATTATATGCACAGTATTAAGTGTCATTTAAAGGAAACTAAAAAGTAAATAACGCCTGCAATATCATTATTAATATCTACCTGTCCTGTATTCTGAGACGCTGAGATACCTTTTATTTCTGAACAAGTTAGGGGGGCAATCGGAGGCGGAGCATCGATTAGTGTTGGTGAAAGAACCTCTGCTTGCACCTGATCTGTTTGTTCTTCAGTTTCCAATTGTTCTCCAAAATCGTGCACCTTTCTTTCAACTGACTGAGTTTCATCATCACCTGATGGAAGCAATGATTGCCCTGCATCGCTGATTGTTTCTGGACCTTCAATGACCACTCCATCCTGTAGTTGATTACTGTGACTGGCCTCACTTACTGGGCTCGCACTTACAATCAGATTATCAGTAGTTAGCTCTCCTGTATCTTCAGGAGCTGAAATACTGTCATTCTCTGTGGCATTTTCAGGGCCAGGGGAAAGCTGAATTTCACCTGGAGGTGATTCCTCTGGCTGCAAATCTTCCTCTTGATCAGAAGGTTCTTCAACATTCTTAGGTAGTTCTTGAGGATCCTCAGCCAGTACCTCTGCATCTCCGCCTGGTGCATCTTCAGTCAGATCCTGTTCAGTTTCAGCCATGTTTAATAACTGAATAAAAGAAATGTCACAGATTAGTCTACAATTCCCCAAATGACAAATCATCAACCTCAGTATACCATTAAAAGTCAGTGAGTATGACATATTCTAACATTCATGATTAACTTGAACTAGATGTTGTAAATTGTCTTATCTTTCTGACCTTGCATAGTCAAGTTTGTGTAGCTTTATTCTTTTAATTGTATCTTGGATCTCAAACTTTGTCTACTTTAAACAAAATGTTACTGGTTACATTTGTTACCAGACAGCACGGTGGCACAGTGATTAGCACTGCTGCCTCTCAGCACCAAGGACCCGGGTTCAATTCCAGCCTTGGGTTTGCACATTCTTATGTCTGCCAGTGCTCCAGTTTCCGCCCACTATCCAAAATACGTACACAGGTTGTGAGGATTGGCCCCTTACTGTCCAAAGATGTTCAGGGATGAATTAGCAAAGATCAATGTGCTGGGTTAAGGACATAGGGTGGAGGAGTGGGGCTAGGTAAAGTGCCATTTTGGAGGGTTGATGAAGACTTGATAGGCTGAATGGCCTCCTTCTGCACTGTGGAGATTCTATAGTCACCAACTGGATCTTCCAAGATCATAACAGCAATAATTGATGAACCCTTGGGAGCCAGCCCAAATGTAAACCTGAGTAGCAATCCATTCTGACTGGTGTCACCACTTCTGAGGTCTACATAATTGCCAGCCCTGAGAAACAATCCAGCAGTAGCCTGCATTTATATGAAATCAACTGGGAGATTCTAGATATGATTCTGACGATGGCAGTGGCCACTTTCACAATTAATGACAATGCACAGTCACTAGGTCCAGCCAGGAGCAGATTTTCTAGTGGCCCACAGAAACCAGGCAGCACCAAACTGCTGGGAACACTGCTATTCTGAGAGATAAAGTAAGCTGACCCTCTGCCTGTCCACCCTGGTTCATGAATAGTCACTCATGGGCAGCAGACACATGGGAACACCACCATCTGCAAGCTCTCTTTCAAGCCACACACCATCCTGACTTGAAACTATAATGCCATTCCCTCTTTGTTGCTAGGTTAAAAATCTGAATTTCCCTGTGCATGTATCTATACAAGACGGACTGCAGCAGTTCAAGAAGGCAGCTCTCAAGAGCAATTAAGGATGGACAAACAGCTGCTGGCCTTGTCAAATACTCAAATTCCATGAAAGAATAATGAAATATTGAATTTTGCTGTCTCTTGATGGCAGGTTGTTGATGTTGCTCTTGGTCTTTGATTAAGCTGCAACCTAGGCAGCCATGATGTCAGCCATTGCTGATCTAGGGAATCAATGGGTGGAATTTAATACCATTCCCTATGGAGGGCACTTAATTGGGCATAAGGTGGGGGACACCATTGTCTTTCTGCCTCTGCCCAATTAAGCCTCAGGTGGGAAAGCTAGTAGACTGCTTTCCCACCCCAATGACAGCTGAGGCCGTTAAGTGGCTCAGTATCACCTATTTAAGGGCCTCATCCCATCACTATTGGCATTCAACCTTTGACAGACAGGCTGTCACCACACAGGAAGAATGGGCTACTGGAAGGATCCCTCATTATCAGGCACAGCACTTGATCAAGGCACCTGGTGCTCAGAATGAAAAGGACTGCTAATAGCCACGTATGTGCCCTTTCTTTTCTCCACGTAGCTAGTGATCCCCTCTTCATGACCCCCATCTTCCCTCACTCATCTGTGACGAGGATCCTCACTATCCTGGGCCTCAGGTGGGTACATTGCCAATAGGTACCACATTCCTCCAGTGGTGTGGACAGCAAAGAAGAATTTCTGGCCTTTGACTGGTCATGGTGTAGTTCTGAGGGATGCATTTTTGAACTGACCCCATTTGGAAGCCCGGACCAGAAATATGGAGCTCCATCTTAAAACAGAAAAAGGAATGAAATGGCAATCCAACAGTGATTCTAATCCCTGTAAGATCAGGCCTGTTAGCTTTACTTCTCTCTCTCCAAGAATGCTATTTGGTTCACTAAATATTTCCACCATTTCTTTTACTTCAGATTTCCATTAAATGCAGTTTCTTCTCACCTTAATAAAAGCAAAGTACTGTGGTTGCTGGAAATCTGAAGTAAAAACAGAAAATGCTGGATAAACTCAGCAGGTTCTTCTCCCCTTGGTTCAATGTAAGTTTCACAGAGAACCTTTGCATGTGCTGGCACATGTAAATGGCCATTTAAACAGCATTGGAATATTCTTGTTTACACATTCAAATCACAGCCTGCCTCTCGAGAGGTTACACACATGCAGCCAAAACTGCCCTATTTAAACACAATTAGAAAACCACCAGGCCCTTCAAGTTTGCCCTATATTTCAATATGATTGTAGCTCATCTATGCCAGCCTCAACTCCTTTTCTGTATCATTTCCCCAGAACTCCCTATTCCTTGATCTATCAAATATTTAGCAACCTGCATTTTAAATATTTCTAATGATCCAGCCTCCATTACCCCTTGCGGAAGAGGATTCCAGAGATTCAGCACCCAGAGAATGTACCCTGTCACTTTCATCAAATTTAAGCCCTGCCCACACCTAAATCCACATTTTCATCAATATTACAATTCCCCCACAGTGTTTCTGCCACAGATTGTTGTGCATCACAAATAATTAATAGATGGGCAGCATTCATACCACAAATAGGTTGGATTTGATTTCTGATGGCTATATATTGCTTTCCAAGGGAACCAAACAGATTGGGTCAAATTACTCATTCTAGTCGGTCACTTTCTAATAGGCTTCAAAGCCCATTGTACTGACATCAGTGAGTAAAGAACAAACAGAACTCATACTATTGAGTTCAAAGAATGTGCAGCGCTGAGTTCAGAGAACATTAAGCCTTCCCACTTTCAAGCTCATATAGAAAGAGGTAAGAGATGGAGGGATTTCACCTTGAGAATGAGAACTTCAAAACTGAGGTATCTCGAGATCAGGGACAATGTAGGTATGCAAGCACAGGGCACGTTGGGAGTTAGGGTACAGGCAGCAGAATTTTCAATGAGCTCAAACACATTGAAGTTGAAAGGTGGCAAGCTAATTAGGACAACATTGAGGAGTAAAAATATATTGCAATGGACTTCGGTAGGAACATATTGTTGTTATCCTTAAAAAGGAAAGTATACTTTGTGTATTTATATAACACCTTTAAAACAAAGCAACCCTAGGCATTTCATAAGTGTCAGCAAATATTATTTTTTCCAAGCCACTTAAGGAGATATGAGGGCACAAGCACAAAAGTTTAGTCGAAGTTCTACAGAGGAAGATGAAAGAAGGTTGAGGGAGGGCATTCTCGAGCCCAGCTTTTTAGTTCTAAGTTCAATAACTGAATTTACATTCCATCAGCTGCCATGGTGGGATTAAAACTCCTGTCCCCCAAATATTAACCTGGGTTACTAGTCCCCTGACATTACCACCATTGACACTGCCTCTCCTCTCCCTTAGGGGTTTCGTTTAGGGAAAGTAAATACAAATATAGTAAAAATGCAGCGTTACCCAAACAGGAAGCAGTACATTAGAGGATTAGACTTGATTTCCTTATGTGAGAGATTGAAAGGGCCACGGTCCTGTTGCTGGGTGAGAGGGGTCCTGGCCGTCAGTAACATGGAGAGTAATTTAAATAGACAACAGTACCGCAAGACCCTCTCGCTTTGGAAATAATCAGCGCTTACCTGTTGGGTTCTGACCTTAAAAACACAGCCTCTCCCGACCAGGCCTCAGCTCAGTCTGTTGCTAGGATACGAATAACAACGGACCGGTTGCCATGGACGCCGGTTGGACGGTGACCTATTGTGACGTATGTCCCAGGGTGTCAGCACAGAGCAATGTATCAGATCCATGCTGAGGGGCCACTGGCAACTACTTTACACAGAATCACTTGTCCATCCTTATCTAAATACCAATTGCCAATGAAAGATTCACAGAAAGATCAGAAAAATGATTGATTAAAGTAAAATGTTCAGTATTTGATGATTCCCCACCTATACAAATTGGAGCGGATTTGCTCCAATTTGATATTTTGTATTAAACTATTATGGTTTTCATGAGAATATATATTCACTGTTTGAAGAGTCAAAATATACTGCTTTGTCATGGTGACATCAGATGTAAGGAAAATTTAAATACAGTTTACATTTAAGTTGATTGCAAATAAATAGTCTCTTACTTTTGAGTAACTTTTTATGGCTTGACTTCCAATTATTTATTTCTATTATACTTTCAGAGCAGTATAAGTTAGGAGTTTGATTGTTTTAACAGTGAGTGCAAATGATACCTAGTTGCAAATTCTGCTCCCTATACATGCTGCATTGACACAGAAGAGGCTCATACAATTAATTAGAAAATATATAAGCCAGCAACATAACTAAAATGGAAAATTTTCCAATATTCATTGTTAGAAATAAAGAATTGGAAGCACAGATCGTGTTAATCAGAGATAATAAGATGCAACAGATATCAATAACCTTCTGTAGTTAAGAGAATCTTTCAATTCTCTACAAAACTGTGAAGTCAATATTACTTCTTGCATTTTCGTTATATATTTTGCAATAGGTCATATCAATTTTAAAAGACAAAGTGCAACATTTACATCTTACACAATATTCTCACAACGGCAATTAAAAACAGCCACACAATATGTAATTAGATTTTGCTAAAATAAATATGAAATAGTTCTTTTATTTACCACAAGAGAAAATATTAGGAAATCTCTGTAGGTCTGGCAGCATCTGTAAGGAGTGAAAAGAGCTGACGTTGAGTCTAGATGACACTTTGTCAAAGCCAGAAAGCATAGAAAGTAGGAAATATTTATACTGCAGGGGTGAGAGAATGAAAGATGAGTCATAGCCACAGAAACTGGGGAAAAGGCTACTAATGGCTGTCCATAGAGAGAATAAAGGGTGTGAATGGCCAAACAGCAGAGAAGCTAAAATCAGAACAAAAACAACAAAGAACAACACAGCACGGGAAACAGGCCCTTCGGCCCAACGAGCCCGCGCTGCCGTCCCACTGTCTCAGTGTCCTTATTCGTGATTTTAGTCTACGCCTAATGTGCGAGGATCAGGGAGGTCCAATTTAGGGACAATTTAGTACCCAATCAATCAGCCTAAAAGCACATCTTTGGGGATGTGGGAGGAAACCGGAGCACCCGGAGGAAACCCACGCAACCACGGGGAGAACGTGCAAACTCCCACAGACACAGGCCCAAATCCATGTGTCCGCACAGCAACAGAGATAGTCTCTGAGCTGTCATGTTGCCCTCGAGATGGTCCAGTTTAAGCACACTAACGACATGAAGCAATAGGCAACTCCCGAAGCAACGTCCAAGAGCAGCCCACTACAACCTGCCGCATGCATGCCCCTTGCTGGACTTAAATGCCTGTGGAGACAAAAAAATTCATTATTAAACAGGCAAAGACTGTAACATCCTGAGGCAAAACGTATTCCCAAGCCTACAATGTTTAGTAAGGCCTACTATATCCCCCTATATGTAGCCTGCTCATGTGGCTGTCTAAGTGACTCTTAAACAACCCTAGCGTGCCTGCTTCCACCACCTTACTCGGCAGTGCATTCCACACCCCCACTACCTTTTGCGTGAAAAACTGCCCTCTAATATTTGTCTTATACCTAGCCCCCCTCACCCTAAGCCCGTGACCCCTCGTTCTATCCATTTCTAATAGCGGAAAAAGCTTACCACCATTTACTCTATCTATCCCCTTCATAATCTTATAAACCTCTATTAGATCCCCCCTCAGCCGATGTCTCTCAAGGGAAAACAGCCCAAGTTCATTCAATCTTTCCTCGTAAGACAGCCCTTCCATACCAGGCAGCATCCTGGTAAATCTCCTCTGCACTCTCTCCAGGATCTCTACATCCTTCCGGTAGTACGGCGACCAGAACTGGACGCAGTACTCCAAGTGAGGCCTAACCAACGTTCTATACAACTGCAACATCTGACTCCTACTCTTATATTCTATACCTCTTCCTATGAAGGCTAACATACCATACGCTTTCCTCATCACATTCTGCACCTGCACCGACACCTTCAGGGACTTGTGCACTTGCACCCCCAGGTCTCTCTGCGTATCTATACTCCGGATAGTTCTACCTTTTATCGTATAACTCCCCTCCACATTATTCCGGCCAAAGTGCATCACCTCGCATTTCTCCGGATTAAATTCCATTTGCCATCTATCTGCCCAATCTACCATCCTGTCTATGTCCTGTTGCATTGCCAGGCACTGCTCCTCAGTACCTGCCAATCCAACCATCTTAGTGTCATCAGCAAATTTGCTGATCACACCACCTACCCCCTCTTCCAAGTCATTAATATATACCACAAATAGAAGAGGTCCTAGTACCGAGCCCTGCGGCACACCACTGGTGACAGACCTCCAATTGGAAAAGGAGCCTTCCACTACTACTCGCTGTCTCCTCCTCCCAAGCCAGTTCTCCACCCATCTACATACCTGGCCTTGTATCCCATGAGCCTTCACCTTTTCTATCAGCCTACCATGAGGGACCTTGTCAAACGCCTTACTGAAATCCATATAGACGACATCAATGGCTTGTCCTTCGTCAACCGTTTTTGTCACCTCTTCAAAAAATTCCACTGGATTCGTAAGGCACAACCTCCCTGTAACGAAGCTATGCTGCGTATCCCTGATCAGATTGCAGCGCTCCAGATGTTCATACATCCTATCCTTGATGATCCTCTCCATTAGCTTGCCTATAACTGAAGTCAAGCTCACTGGCCTATAATTCCCTGGGTTATCCCTCTGACCCTTCTTAAACAACAGAAGGTAAGCTGTGACAGATGAAGATGTGGGGGTGGGTGGAGAATGGGTGGGAGAGAGTTTTATCCAGTTATTTTCTTTACTTAGGCCTAAATTAATAGCATTTTACACTCTGCCTTATCATATTGTTGAACATCTGGAAGCTCCACACAATTATTTTTTGACATGCAATTTTATATCAGAGAATTCTTTAATGTGATTGGCTGTTTTCCCTTTTTCATGGCATTACAGTTGCTGGAACATCCCCTTGACTTGGTGTCACATTCAAATTAACTTCAAATCAGCAAATCATTTTTAGCGGATCTTCATGATTACTTTTTTCCTCTTTAGGGAATATTGGGAAGAGTTGAAGTAATTCCCGAGTTGATTATCAGGCACTGATCCACATTATGAATATTCCTTCCAGCTAGAAATTTGGGCTTGTGATGCAGAGGCATGCTACCACTGTGCCAGAAGACCTAGCATAGTGGTTTGCACCACTGTCCTCCCAACAGCGTCAGGGACGTGGGTTTGATTCCCAGCTTGGGTCACTGTCTGTGTGGAGTCTGCACATTCTCCCTGTGTCTTCTGTGCATTCCCTCCAGGTGCTCTGGTTTCCTCACACAGTGCAAAACAACGTGCTGGTTAGGTACACTGAGGGAAAATTTAGCATGGCCAGCGTACCCAAACAGGCGCCAAAGTGTGCTGCTAGGGAATTTTCACAGTAACTTCATTGCACTGTTAATGTAAGGCTGAGTGTGACACTAATAAATAAACTAAAAAAGACTAACAGTTATTCTGAGATCTTTGTGGATGGCTTTCTTTGAAGCCAACGGTAAGCACCATTGGTTTGCTGCTGACAGCATGGGAGCGAGGGGAGGTGGTGACGCAGTGGTATTGTCACTGGATTATTAATCCAGAGACCCAGGGTAATGCTCTGGGGATTGGAATTTGAATTTAATAAAAATCTGAAATTAATTTTACCATGGAATAACTGTTAATTGTCATAAAAACCTATTTGGTTTACCAATGCCCTTCAGGGAAGGAAATCTATCATCCTTAATTGGTCTGGCCTACATGTGACTCCCGATCCACAGCAACATAGTTGACTCTTAATGGCCCTCTGAAATGGCCCAGTTCAAGGGGAATCAGGAATGGACAATAAATACTGGCCCAGCCACTGATGCTCACATACATCTGTGGAGTTTGCACGTTCTTTCCGTGTCTGCATGGGGTTCCTCTAGATGCTCTGGTTTCCTCCCACAGTCCAAACATGTGCAGGTTGGGTTGATTGGCCATGCTAAATTATTCCTTAGTTGTCAGGGGGATTAGCAGGGTAAATATGTAAAGATGTGCAGGTTAGGTGGATTGGCCATGTTAATTTGCCCCTTAGTGTCAGGCGGGCTAGCTAGGTTAAATGCATAGGGTTATGGAGATAGGGCCTGGGTGGGATTGTGGTTGGTGCAGACTTGATGGAGCAAATGGCCTCTTTCTGCACTGTAGGGATTTTAGGATTCTATGATTCTACAATCCTATAAGGCAAATGGCAATTCTGGATAAAAACAATTTTGAATCAGAAACACTTACATTAGGTTAAAATCATTAATTAAATATACTTCATATTTATTTTTGAATTTTGTTAACAGCATTCAGTTACAAAGGGACTTCAAAAACATGATAATATGCTTTCAGAAATGCAGGCATGAACTCTCAAATCTCATCATTCTTTTATCCCATCTCTGCAAATGACAGACACACATTTAAAAAAAGGATTTGTTGAGACTGTCAGATAACTCCTGCTGCCTGTGAAACAATGCCCTAGTAACAGGCTGCACCTTTGGAAGATATGGGGAGATTTGATGAAAATTAATTTGTGAAATCAATTATGTTGGTTGTCTAGAGAAATTGGGACTGTTATCTTGAGAGGAGAAAAGGCTAAGAAGATATTTTATAGAAGTATTTAAAACCACCAAGGGCTTAGATAAAATAATTATGTTTCCAATGGTAAAAGCATCAATAATTTGAGGACATAGATTTATGGTGACTGGGAAGAGTCTCAAAGGCGACACGTGGAAAACTTTAACACAATAAGCAACAGGAATTTGCGATGGACAAAATCACATGGCCGTGATAAAGAATCAAAAGGAAATTGGGTAAATAACCGATGGGCAAAAACTGCAGGGTTACAGAAACAGAACTGAGTGGTTGGACTAACTGGATTGCTTCTGAAAAACCCAGCTGAATAGCTGCCTTTGGTGATGCACTATTCTATGATTCTATGATCCACAGAGTTGGCATTTTATAAGTAAATAAATGTTCAATAAATAATCGAATGTTCACATTATGTTTTGCTTTGTCAAACGTAAATTCACAAGATTTATTCTGTCAAAATCAAATTATATATTCACTGGTTCACGTGATAGTGCACAAAATTAAGTGCAGCTTAACTGGATTAGAATATAGTCCAAAAGTTCTTCCCCACCCCAGCACATCTATTATAAAAAGTTGAAAACAATATTTGTGCTATGAAGGGAAAAATTGATCAGCATGTAACATCAATAAGGGATTTAGCCGCCAACACCATCATCTTTCATTCAATAAAATAAACGAATTCCAAATATTTCAAACAAAACTTTTATAGTAGACACCACCATAGTTGTCACACATGGAATTTATTTTATTCATAAACTGCTCCTATATTTACATGAAATACAAATCAATATTCAGCATTTTGAAAGTGAAAATATCCAAAAATAATAATTTAACCGGTATAAAAAAAGTCCCCTCAACATTTGTGATGCTTAACACATGGCAAAGTTCATTAACTGTGTATTCCCATTTCGTTTCTTTTAAAAACAGCATTTTCAATGCTGTAGAGTAAAGCTTTGCAGAAGTACATTGAAAACATTTGTATGTTCAGCCGTGTATGTGACCTATTGCCACAGCAAATATTATGCCAACAATCCTACTATATTGTCAAAATGCTTCAATTTTGAAGTTGATAATATCCTGAATTTGAAATCCATATGACTGGGATTAGAAAACCCATCAGACTGAAATGGGGCTGAGGGTTGAGGTAGGGAGAAAAGACTGGAAATAGACAGCAACAGAAATCAATTCAATCTGTCGTCCATTCTTAAATCAGCAAATATTCTGTATCAACTGCAAAGGCTGGCACAGTCTCAATACCCCCTCAGTAGCAGAACGATATGGTGACAGAAAACTATGAAATGATGTCAAATTGAATTTGAAAAAAAAAGGAGTAATAAGAGAGAAGAACTTGTACAAGCAAACTACTCTATATTCAAGTTAGAGGAATTCAAAACCTATGACTGAAATGGGTGGCCCTAATGTTCCAACGTCCATCCTTGTTCCGATTTTCACATTACAGTAGTGTGAACATTTTGCAGGTTGTGAGGATTTTCTCATGCTGAATTGAATGTTTAGTTCTGCAAAGGAACAATATTACACCTGGAAAAAGGAGAAATAAATCATGCAAATTAAATTCTGCTCAAATATTAAATGCCTTTTATAACATATTACAGTACACATTGCACTACCACATATTTTGGAAATAAAGCGTATCAAAGTTTTACAGCACAGCAAGAGACTCTTCAGCCCATAATGAAACATAAAACACTTGAAAATTTACCTAGTGATCTCTGACTTCAAATACTATGTGCTACTGAAGCGCTGAAGAGACAACTGCCAGCTTGAAGCCCTCTGCCTAACTCCACTGCTGGCAGGAAGCAACACCAGCTGAGGCTTCAGCTGGAGACACATGGGAGTTGCTCTCTGGCAGTTGGAGCTAGGCGTGGGGAGGTCACTAGTCTGAGGTAGGGAAGCCAGCAAATGGTTGGTGAGCTGGTGAATGAGGAGAGACAGGGAGAGGAGGCAGTGATTGCTAGGGGAGAGGCTGACTGAAGGAGCACTCCTGGTCTTCTAGGCCCATAATGCGTGAAGAAAGCATTTGCCAGAATCTCCTGCCTTCCTGACACTGCCATGGTTCCTGGCCCCTGGAAACATATGCAGTAGTAAATTTGAAATGAAGTTCCCAATTGCAATAGGGAGCTTGGCTTCATAGGATGCCCCGATATCCACTATCATTCATTAACACCTTTTACAGAAGGAAATCTGCCATCCTTACCCAGTCTGGCCTACATGTGACTCCAGATCCTCAGCAATGTGGTTGACTCCTACCTGCCCTCTGAAATGGTCTAGCAGGCCACTCAGTTCAAGCAGCAATTAGGGATGGGGCAACAAATGGTGGCCCAGCCAGTGACACCCAGCTCCCATGAAAGAATAAAGAAATATTCCTTATTTCTTTATTAAAAAATTACCAAAAAAGGTGTCATTGACATTGGGGATGTTTTCACCCAAGGATATGTTCTCCTAGTAATTAAATCTTCAAGTAGCTTCCCACCCTTAAACAACACTTCCCTTGCTTGTCACAGGTGATTAATTGGGGCCAGGAAGTTGTTTTTATAGTTTTGATTTTTAAATTATCGTGTATTCATAAAGTAAATGGGCACTGAAACAACAGGCAATTAAAATACTACGGGGCTGGCTTTGAGATTATTTCCGCATGGAATGTAAGTGAATGATCAATTAGTTAGCCTGTCTCAGGGAAATCAATAAACACTCAAACTCATTGTGTTAGAAAGTCTTTGTTTTTTTGACTATGAGCAGAGGCAGAAAAAAGAAACAGAGACAATGACAGACTCTCAGTTGAGTCTTCAAACAAAGCCCAGGGGCAAGCTTTCATTCGACTCAGAAGCAGCAAGCAGCCAACGATTTGTAAGTGCTTTAAGACAACCTATCATGTGGGGAAGTGCACTTTGTTCATTATTATTATCATAATTATGCAAAGACAAATTTACTGATTGAAGTAAATGTGTCTGAGAACAACTGCTGGTTTGGTTCACTCACTGTAAAATAAGGTAAATTTGCATTATTGTCAGGCTTCGCCTTACTAATCTCTTTTGATCTGTGAACAAGACTAAAAAAGTAATAATGTTTATTTATTAGTTACAAGTAGGCTCACAGTGAAGTTACTGTGAAACTCCCCTAGTCGCCACACTCCGCACCCGTTCGGGAACATCGAGGAAGAATTTAGCATGGCCAATGCATCTAACCACCACGTCTTTTGGACTGCGGGAGGAAACCAGAGCACTGGGAGAAACCAATGCAGATATGGGGAGAACGTGCAAACTCCACACAGACAATGACCCAAGCTGGGAATCGAACCTAGGTCCCTAGCACTGTGAGGCAACAGTGCTAACCACTGTGCTACCATGCAGCCCACAAAAGCACAAATTGCCCACAAAAAGCACAACTGTGAAAAAAATATTCAGTTCACATTACAAACAAATACTTAGGGTGGCCCAATGGCTAGCACTGCTGCCTCACGGTGCCAGGGACCCAAGTTCAATTACAGCCTTGGTTGACTGTGTGGCGTTTGCACATTCTTCCCATGCCTGCGTGGGTTTCCTCTGGGTGCTCCAGTTTTTTCTTAGTCCAAAGATGTGCAGGTTTGGTGGATTGGCCATGCTATATTGCCCCTTAGTGACAACAGGACTAGTAGGGTATATAGGTGAAGTTACAGGGATAGGGCTTGGGTGGGATTGTTGTCAGTGCAGGCTGAATGACCTTCTTCTGCATTGTTGGGATTCTACGATTCTATAGGTATATTCCTATTAAATAGTTGGTATTGGGCATTACAGGTAATATATTCAGCAGAAATATATTCCGATGATAAAGAAGGAATGTAGGAGAAAGGATAACCAGCCGTGGTTATCGAAGGAAATAAAGGAAAGTATTAAATTAAAGGCCGATGCATTCAGAGTGGCTAAAAGTAGTGGGCGATTAGAAGATTGGGAAAGGTTTAAAAATCAACAAAGAATGACTAAGAAGTTGATAAAGGAAGGGAGGATAGACTATGAAACTAAACTAGCACTAAATATAAAAAAGGACAGTAAGAGTTTTTCCAAATATATAAAGAGGAGGAGGCTGGCTAGAGTGAATGTTGAACCCTTACAGGATGAGAGGGGGGATGTAGTGGTGGGAGATGAGGAAATGGCTGAGGCCTTAAATAAGTTTTTTGCCTCGGTCTTCACGGAAGAGGACACAAATAGTTTGCCAGATATTAAAGATAGAAGGATGGTAGGAGTTGAGGGCCTGAATGTGATTACTGTCACTAGAGAGGTAGTGCTTGATAGACTAATGTGACTGAAGGTGGACAAGTCCCCAGGACCAGATGGAATGCCTCCCAGGGTTCTGAAGGAAATGGCGGAGGTGACAGTGGATGCCTTGGTAATTATTTACCAAAATTCGCTGGATTCCAGGGAAGTGCCGGAAGATTGGAAAACGGCTAATGTTACGCCGCTGTTTAAAAAAGGTAGCAGACAAAAGGCAGGGAATTACAGGCCAGTTAGTTTAACGTCTGAAGTTGGAAAAATGCTTGAATCCATCATCAAAGAAGAAATAGCGAGACACGTAGAAAAGAATGGTTTGATAGAGCAGACGCAGCACAGATTTGTTAAGGGGAAGTCGTGTTTGACAAATTTATTGGACTTCTATGAGGATGTGACTAGTGTGGTAGACAGGGGGAAATCGGTGGATGTGGTGTTTTTAGGATTTCAAAAGGCGTTTGATAAGGTGTCTCATAAAAGGTTGCGACAGAAGGTTAGGGTGCACGGAGTTGGGGGTAGGTGTTAACGTGGATAGAGGATTGGTTGTCTAATAGGAAGCAGAGAGGGTATCAATGGGTACTATTCTGATTGGCGGTTGGTAACTAGTGGAGTGCCGCAGGGATCATTGCTGGGGCCTCAGCTATTTACCATTTATATCGATGATCTGGAGGAGGGGGCTGAGTTTAGGGTGACGAGATTTGCTGATGACACGAAGATGAGTGGTAAAGCAAATTGCATGGAGGGTGTGGAAAGTCTGCAGAGGCATCTGGATAGGCTGATCAAGTGGGCGAGGACCTGGCAGATGGAGTATAATGTTAGCAAGTGTGAGGTTATCCACTTTGGCAGAAATAATAGTAGGAGGGATTACTATTTAAAAGGTGAAAAGCTGCAGCATGCTACGGTGCAGAGGGACGTGGGGGTCCTTGTGCATGAGTCGCAAAAACCCAGTCTGCAGGTGCAGCAGGTGATCAAGAAGGCGAATGAAATGCTAGCCTTTATAGTGAGGGGAATAGAATATAAAAGCAGGGAGGTCTTGCTGCAACTGTACAGGGTATTGGTGAGGCCGCAGCTGGAGTACCGAGTGCAGTTTTGGTCGCCGCACTTGCGCAAGGATATTTTGGCCTTGGAGGGAGTGCAGAGGAGGTTCACTAGGCTGATACCAGAGATGAGGGGGTTGAACTATGAAGTGAGACTAAACAGACTGGGTCTGTACCCATTGGAGTTTAGAAGGATGAGTGGGGATCTTATAGAGATGTATACGGTAATGAAAGGGATGGATAGGGTGGAGGTGGAGAGATTTTCCCGCTTAGGAAGGATAGCAGGACTAGAGGGCACAGCCTCAAGATAAGGGGGGGCAGTTTAGATCGGAGTTGAGGAGGAACTTCTTCACTCAAAGGGTGGTGAATCTCTGGAATTCTCTGCCTGTTGAAGTGGTGGAGGCTACCTCGCTAAATATATTTAAGTCATGGGTAGATAGGTTTTTGACAGACAAGGGAATTAAGGGTTGTGGGGAGAAAGCGGGAAAGTGGAACTGTTCTACTTCAGATCAGTCATGATCTTATTGAATGGCAGAGCAGGCTCGAAGGGCTAGATGGCCTATTCCTGCTCCTATTTCTTATGTTCTTTGGTGCTGATCTTAGCTTGTAACACAAGCTTGGCAAAGAAAAAAAAACTGAGGTTTGAATGCTATCAAAGAAACTCTAACTATTTCAATTCAAAAACAGACTTGTATTGCCCTTGATTTAAAATATTTTTAAACATTGCTTTTTGTGAAAAAAAATCAAATTCATTGATGGATTACTTAATATAGCCTTTTAACTTCTAATCAAACCTAATTCAATCTTAGAAATCTAATTTTATCAATCTTAAAAATATGGCATCAATTTCTACATAAAATCTCACAAACATATGAGATGGTATAGTAAACAAAGACACAGATAACCAATTGTTTTAAAAGATCGAAATAATTTTCATTTTCCATTGATGAATTTTTAAACATTCTCATAGAAGGGATTAACATATATGCATATCTTTCACAAGTCAAAACGTTATTGTAATCTCACGACCAATAAATACCCTCTGCTTTCTTACTCTTTAGCAATAAAACTGCCCCTTTAATTGCAGCACCAGAACAGGAAGTAGAACAGGAGTAAACCACACGGTCCATCAAGCCTGCTCTGCTATTCAATACCATCATGCCTGATCTTGGACTCCAACTCCACTTTTCCCACCTCCTCCCCACATCCTTCAATTCTCAGAAAGACCAAAACTTTGCCAACGCCGGCCTTAATTGCATTCAACAAAGAAGTGTCCACAACCCTCTGGGGTAAAGGACTGCAAGGATTCACAACATTTCGAGTGAAGTAATTTCTCCTCATCTCAGCCCTGAATGATCGGCCCCTGATCCCGAGGCTGTGCCAGTGTTTCCGATTCCCGACTAATGGACACAATTTCTCAGCATCCAGCCCCTTTAGAATTTTGTAGGTTTCAGTAAGTTTGCCCATCATTGTTCTGAATCCAGACAATATAAGACCAATTTACTCAGCCTCTCATCATAGGACAACCCTTTATCCCAGAAACTAAATTAGTGAACCTATGCTGTACCATCTCTAATGCGAACATATCCTTTATTAAATGTGGAGGCCAAAACTGCCCACAGTCTCACCAAAACCCAGTACAATTGTAGCAAGGTTTATTTATTCTTTTACTTCAATGCCCTTGCAATAAAAGTCAACATGCCATTTGTCTTCCTAATTGCCTGCGGCATCTGCATGTATTTAATGTCCTATAGAGTATTATAATCCTATTTGTGTGTATTTCTTTTTCTTTACTTTAATAGTCTTTAGTAATAGTTACATAACGGCTAGGTTGGTTCTTCTCACTGTGGAGTTTCACCTGGTTCCTCACACCATTCCAAACACAAAACTATACACCACCACAACCAGTGTTTCAAGTTGAGATGCCCTCGCAGATACCACACGCGTAGTTTGTAACAGAAAACTGGGAGTTCTTCACCAAAATCTTAATAAAGCTTAATTCCTTGGTGTAGGGGATTTTTGACTTTTTGAATGTAACAAAAGTGAGGATCACATGGAACCAAGTGAGAATGTGTTACTTAAAGTAAGAAGGCTGCAAAATTGCTCTGGATCTAGCTCGATCTTACGTGGATGTAGACCATATAACCATAGCAAGTTTGAATGGTGTGCCTAAAACCAAATTGATACAACTAGCAGATAAATTGGTGGTCTTAGATAAAGGGCTAAGACTGCTGAGCTAATTGAAAGCATAGCAATGCATTTAAATAGAGGGGTTAGCCTGACCCAGTATTTCAAGAAGTGAGGAATTTGAATTAGCTAGGCTTCAATTACAAAGAGAAGTAGAAATTAAGTTAGAGATGCAGATGGCAGAGGAAAGTGGTTCTAGACGGAGCTCTCCCCAAATTCGACAGAGGATGCCGAGGCATTTTTCTGTGCTTTTAAAAAATAACTAAACAGTTGAAACAGCTACAAGTCATTAGGACCCCGCTCTGCCAGACTAAACTTGTAGATAGGGCTAGTGAGATCTATACGTCTTTATCAGAAGGAAATATCTAGGGACTATGAGACAGTGAGGAAAGCCATTTGGTGCTTATGAGGTAATGGAAGTTGAAGGCAAAGTTTCAAGCTGCAAGAAGAGAGTCTGGACAGGCTTGTATTGAATTCAAAAGGGTTAAACAAAGTCATTTTGACAAGTGGGCGCAAACATTAAAAATAGAAGAAACATATGGCACTCTTACAGAGATAATTCTGTTGGAAGAATTTAAAGATTTGTTGCCTACAATGATTAGAACTCATGTTGAGGCAGAAAGTTAGAACTGCCAGACAAGCTACAGAGCTTGCAGATCACTGTTTCACATGCTTTCCTCCTCACTATTTCTCACTATTAATTTTCATGTCATCTGAAAACTTAATCATATCACTCACATTCACATCTAGGTCATTAATGTATACTACAGACAACAAGGGACAGCACCTGTGCCTGCGGGACACCACTGTACACAGACTTCCATTGGATACAAGCTTCAGCAGACTAATTTAGATCAGATAGTAAGTTTTCAAAGATAATGAGATGTTCTCCAGTAATTTTGAAACAGTTGTGTTACATATTGAATTATAGTTGATCATTGACATATTATTTGATATAAACATCACCTTCTTCCTCCATCATGTCTACTGTAAGTTATCGTAATGCCGTGAAACCTACCCCAACAATCCTCTTCCACTCCAACGCTGAGGTGTGAGGCTCACATGTACATTTTGTCCATTTCGAATAATTGTTACGTTTAAAGGTTTCTGGAACAAAATATATCTGATATGTAAAAACTAGAAGACAAGCTTAAATTCCCCATAAGTGTAATAACATTATTACTTTGCAAATCGAGAGTCTGATTATTGCAATTTTCACCTTTTAAATGCAAGATCAGAGCAATTAGCAAGTTAATTACATTCACAGTTTAAAATGAAGTCAGTCATTTTGGTCTTAAAGAATTAAATATTAATTCTTAATTTCTCTCAACTTAATTTCTCTCACAAAAAGTCACTTTTATTTGACAAAATTATATTGTTTTGCTGTTCTGCAAAGATCAAAATAATTTAGGAACCAGTAAGGGAAAAAATTGATTTGCATTTACGCAGTGCTTAATTACATTGTCTGGGAAATTTCAACTCACTTTACATATGGTGAATTACTTTGATATGCTTTGAATGCTATATTAGCATATGTTGCAACTGCACTGTTAAAAGCAAGATCTCATTCAGTTAATCTGGTGTTGGTTGAGGGAGGGAAAATTGACGAGGACACCAAAACACCCTGCTCTTTTATGGATCAGTAAATAGAACAGCACTTTGTTATCCATCCTAAAATCAACATTTCAATCAAAGAAGTGCATTCACAGTGCTGGAAAGTCAGCATGCCTTAGCAATATCCAACCCCAATACACCACTGGTAATTGGTCGATGAAACCCAGGCAATTCAGTCCCATTTGCATTTAGAAATGACATTCTTGCCTCTGAATCACAAGGTTATAGATTTAAACCTATTCCAGCAAACTGAACAGTACAGTACTAAGACACTGTCAGAGATCTGTCCTGATGGATGACACATTAAACCACGGTTTTAGAATTGTCTGTTCAGGTAGGCATAAAATATGTCATAGTAATATTCAGAGGTTCTCCCGGTATCCTGGCCGACATTCCTTCCTCCGCCAACACCACCAAAATAAGTTAACATTCATCTCCTTGCTGATTGTAGAACTTTGATATGTGTAAATTGGCTAATCCATTTTACTATACATCAACAGAAGTACTTAATTAGTTGTGAAGTATTTTTGAATCTCCTGCAGCTCTGCAGAACAAATACAAGCTTTTATTAAAAAATCCTTTTGTATTCATATTTACTTAAGAACATAAGAGCTAGGAGCAGGAGGAGGCAATTCAAACCCTCGAGCGTGCTCTGTCATTCAATATGTCTGTCATTCATGGCTGATCTTATTTCAGCTTCAACTCCACTTACCTGACCATTCTCCCTAATCCTACAACCCACTACTCATTACAAATTTCCTCATTATACTGTGCCCCACTGCAGAACTTCTATTTGGGGACCTAATATATTATTCCCATCTGGGACTTCTTTCCCTTGCTATTTCTTATTTCTACCTAGACTGATTCTCCATCTTAATTTCCAGTGCCCATATCATTTCTCACTACAGCACTGATTTTCTCCTTCATCAACAAAGCACTTTTCCTTTCAGTCTACCCTTCCAAAATACTGAGTACCCTCGGATATTCAATTCCCAAACCTGGTTTCCCTGCAACCACATCTCAGCAATCGCCACTAAATCATACCCATTTGTCTATATTTGCACTGTTAACACATCAATTTCATTCCAAATGCATTATGCATTCTTATACAAAGCCTTTAAGTTTGTTCTAGAATCAAATTTTCCTACACTTGCACAATTCCTTGGTACACTACGATGTTCACACATTGTGTCCCTTTTATTTTTTGACAATAACCCACCTCATTACTAATCTGCGCTTCTACCTTCTCGTTTAACATTGATTTTTAATTTTTAAATATTTATTATGTTTATTATTTGATGGTCTACCACCTTTGAATATTATAGAGTTGAGAGTTTTGATCCATTGGAATCAGAAGTTAAGTAAATTTAAGTGAATGGCAACACTGCATAAATGTGGGACTTGGTCTCAAGATTCCATGAAAACAAACAGCTCAGATTCTTCATGCCTAATTTAGAACTCAGGTTCTGGTACCGATTTGAGCCTTAAGTCTGGGTTAAGATGACAGAATTCAACTAGCCAAACTGATATAATGAAATGAATAGTAAAATGAAGTGCCCAAAAATATGTTTTTATCCCCAACTATTTCCCCCATTTGAGATCTGGGGCTGCCAAGACAGTTTTGGAACAGAAAAAAACAAAATATATAAGTCTACAAAATACACAGATGCCAGTATAAATCGAAAATTTAGTGTGTTCTAATTAATATTACCTTTGCCCTTGCTTCTGTACATTAACTTTTTTTAACATTACTTTTGAAAATAGAAATAGGCTTCTCACCAGTTCTTTTATACCTGATACAATAGAATATGACAGGATTTATTGACAAGCAAATAGTTACGTTCGCACTATTTAAGTGCCAGGCAATGAACATCTCCAACAAGAGTGAATCCAACCATTTTCCCTTGACATTCAATGGCATGAATCCTCTGCTATCAGCATCCTGGAGGTAAGCATTGACCAGTTGTTTAAATACTGAGGCTACAAGCAGGTCAGAGGCTAAGAATTCAGCAGTGAGTAACTCCCCTGACTCCACAAACCAAGACACCATTTATAAGGTATAAATCAGGAGTGTAATGGAATACTCTCCACATACCTGGATGATTGTAGCTCCATCAACACTCAAAAATCTCTACACCATCCAGGACAAAGCAACCTGCTTGAATGGCACCACCTCAAACATGTACTTTCTCTACCACTGACACACTGTGGCAGCAGCATGCACCACCTACAACATATACAGCAGCAACTCAACAAGGCTCCTTCAATAACATCTTCCAAAACTGCAAAGCCTACTGCCTAGGACAAGGGCAGCAGACACATGGGAACACGACCACCTGCACGTTCCCCTTCATGCCACATACCATTGTGACTTGGAACCACGGCACTGTTCCCTCACTGTCGCTGGGTCAAAATCCTGGAACCCACTCCCTAACAGCACTGTAGTTGCACCTACACTACAGAATGCAACTTTTCAAAGCAGTGGCACACCATCACTTTCTCAAGGAAAAATAGTGATAGGCACTGGTCTAGTCCGTAACACCCACACCCTGTTAAACAACAAAAAACAGGAATAAAATAATTTAAAATCTCTGCTAAATTTATTTCCTACTTCTTCTTGGTAGCTTTTAGTATGGGCATAAAATTACATAGAAATTACAGAAAGGAAACAGGCCATTTGGCACAACCATTTATTTTCTGCAGAAGCAGATAATTTCTTGTTACTCTCTATTCCTATATTCCTTTACTCCCAGCAGCTAACCTGTTCTTAAATAGTGATATGGTGTTTCCTTCAATTGTCAGCTCCAGGACAAAGAAAAGTCCTCTTAACTATCCTATATCTCATGCTGACCAATATCTTTAGGCCCTCATTCTAGACTTCTCAGTTCACAGAATCACAGATTACTACAGTGCAGAAGAGGACCTTCGGCCCGCCGAGTCTGCACTGATGCATGAAAGGCCCTGACCTGCCCATTTAATCCCATTTGCCAGCACTTGGCCATAGCCTTGAATGTTATGGCATACCAAGTTCTCATCCAGGTACTTTTTAAAGAATGCGAGGCATCCCACCTCTGCCACCCTCCTAGGCAGTGCATTCTAGATTGTCACCATCCTCTGAGTAAAAAGATTTTCCCCAAATCCACCCTAATCCTCCCACCCCTCATTTTTAACTTGTGTCCCCTCATAACTGACCTTTAACTAAGGGGAACAGCTGCTACTTATCCACTCTGTCCATGCCCCTAATAATCTTGAGCATCTCAATCAGATTGCCCCTAGTCTTCTCTGTTCCAACAAAAATAACCCAAGCCTATCCAACCTCTCTTCATAATTTAAATGCTCCATCCCAGATAGCATCCTGGTGAATCTCATCTGCACCCTCTTCAGTGCATTCACATCCTCCCTATAATGTGGAGACTAGAACTGCACATGGTACTCCAGCTGTGGCCTCCCCAAAGTTCTATTCAACTCCATCAAGACCTTTCCCTGCTTTTGTAACTTATACCCCAATTGATAAAGGTGAGTATGCCGTATGCCTTTCTCACCAACCTATTAACCTGCCTTTCTGTCTTCAGAGATCTACGGACAAACACGCCAAGGTTCCTTTGTCCTTTGGAACTTCCTAGTGTCAGACATTTCATAGTATACTTCCTTGTCAAATTACTCCTTCCAAAGTGCATCATCTCACATCTTTCAGGGTTAAATTCCATCTGCCACTTATCCGCCTATTTGACCAACTCGTCTACCATCTCAGTTACCATAAGGAGTCTCTATATTCTCTTATGCTCTCATTACACCTTGATCTGTAACAACATTCCTCTTTAACAAGAGGAGAAAGTGAATACTTTGCATCAGAGCAGGGGACGAGAAAATTAGAGATCAAATCAATACATACTGAAAGCACTTACTAACAGCTGGTTAAAAGCACTGCTGTTGAATAGAGAGAGCTAGTTACATGCCTATCCCTTTTCTGCATCCAGGTAACAATGCAGGCTCAGCCAAAAGTTCCCAGCAAAAGTAATGTTCAAATGGATTGTGCTTGGAATAAATTTGTGACGGGCCACATTTACATTTTTTTGAAAATTCTATGCAAGGGCATTGATGATATTAATATTATAACAGCAGGGCTTCAATCCATACTGTTTTTTAATCAGATCTGGTGTATAGGAGAAAGTGGGTTCCCGGACACGCATCCTTTGTTTGAACAGAGGGGAGTACGGTAGGATGAGAGAAGAATTGGCGAATCTTGACTGGGGGAGCGCTTTGGAAGGTAGGTCTGCTGAGGAGCAGTGGAGGATCTTTAAGGAGATCTTTCTTGGTGCTCAGCAGAAATTTATTCCGATGGTTAAAAAGGACCGTAGGAGGAGAGGTAATAAGCCGTGGATAACGAAGGAGGTGAAGAAAAGTGTCAAATTAAAAGCGGAGGCATTTAGAGTAGCTAAGAGTAGTGGGCGAGAAGAGGATTGGGAGAGGTTTAAATGTCAACAAAGATTGACAAAGAAGTTGATAAAGAAGGGTAGGAGAAACTATGAAGCTGGGCTAGCGCTTAATATAAAAAAGGATAGCAAGAGTTTTTATAAATATATAAAAAGGAAGAGGCTGGCTAGGGTGAACGTTGGACCCTTAGAGGATGAGAGGGGGGACTTAGTGGTAGGGGATGGGGAAATGGCTGAGGTCTTGAATAACTTTTTTGTTTCGGTCTTCACGGAGGAAGACGTGAATAATTTGCCGGGTGTTAGCGATGGAAAGGTGGTAGGACTGGAGGGTCTCAATGACATTACTGTTACTAGAGAGGCAGTGCTCGACAGACTGGAGGGACTGATTGTGGACAAGTCACCAGGACCGGATGGAATGCATCCGAGGGTTCTGAAAGAAATGGCGGAGGTGATAGTGGATGCCTTGGTGGTTATTTTCCAGATGTCGCTGGATTCCGGGGAAGTGCCGGAAGATTGGAAAGCGGCTAATGTTACGCCGTTGTTTAAGAAGGGTGCCAGGCAAAAGGCAGGGAATTATAGGCCGGTTAGTTTAACGTCTGTAGTAGGTAAAATGTTAGAATCCGTCATCAAGGAGGAAATAGCGAGGCATCTTGAGAGGAATTGCTTGATAGAGCAGACACAGCACGGTTTCGTTAAGGGGAAGTCGTGTCTGACAAATTTATTGGAGTTCTATGAGGATGTGTCTAGGGCAGTGGATAGAGGAGAGCCGGTGGATGTGGTCTTTCTTGATTTTCAGAAGGCGTTTGACAAGGTACCTCACAATAGGTTATTGCAGAAGGTCAGGGGGCATGAAGTTGGGAGTAGAGTGTTAGTGTGGATAGAGGATTGGTTGTCAAATAGGAGACAGAGAGTGGGGGTTAATGGGTGCTATTCGGATTGGCGGTTGGTGACTAGTGGAGTGCCCCAGGGGTCGGTGCTGGGGCCTCAGCTATTTACCATTTATATAGATGATCTGGAGGAGGGAACCGAGTGTATGGTGTCGAAATTTGCTGATGACACCAAGATTGGTGGAACGGCAAATTGCGCGGAGGGTGTGGAGAGTCTGCAGAACGATCTAGATAGGCTGGGCGAATGGGCCAGGAAATGGCAAATGGAATTTAATGTTGGCAAGTGTGAGGTGGTCCACTTTGGTAGGAAGAATGGTAGGAAGGACTATTACTTACGTGGCGAAAAACTGCAGCAGGCGACGGTGCAGAGGGACCTCGGGGTCCTTGTGCATGAGTCGCAAAAACCCAGCCTGCAGGTGCAGCAGGTGGTCAGGAAGGCGAATGGGATGCTTGCCTTCATAGCGAGGGGGATTGAATATAAAAGTAGGGAGGTCTTGCTGCAGCTGTATAGGGCATTGGTGAGGCCGCAGCTTGAGTACTGTGCGCAGTTTTGGTTGCCGTACTTACGCAAGGATATTTTGGCCTTGGAGGGAGTGCAGAGGAGGTTTACTAGGCTGATACCGGAGTTGAGGGGGTTGAGCTATGAGGAGAGGCTGAATAAACTAGGCTTGTACTCGTTAGAGTTTAGAAGAATGAGGGGAGATCTCATTGAGACGTATAAGATGATGAATGGGATGGAAAGGATAGAGGTGGAGAGGCTCTTCCCGCTCAGAAAGGACAGGACTAGGGGGCACAGCCTCAAGATAAAGGGGGGGGGGGCGGTTTAGAACGGAGTTGAGGAGGAACTTCTTCACTCAAAGGGTGGTGAATCTCTGGAATTCTCTGCCCGTTGAGGTGGTGGAGGCTGCCTCGCTAAATATTTTTAAGATGCGGGTTGATGGGTTTTTGATAAGTGAGGGGATTAAGGGTTATGGGGAGAGGGCAGGAATGTGGAACTGAGACACGACAGATCAGCCATGATCTTATTGAATGGCAGGGCAGGCTCAAAGGACTGGATGGCCTACTCCTGCTCCTATTTCTTATGTTCTTATATAGGAAACCAAAAGAAGTTCAAGGAAAAATTATCTGAAACAGTTTTAATTATTTTCAAAACCGGTCAAATGTGATGAAAAAAGCATGCATTTTCCACAAATATGAAACAGGCACTCACCCCTTCACTCCGCTGAACTACTGTGGCAATATTTTGCAAGTTTTGAAAATTTTGTGTATTTACAGAACCAAATTCTATAATTTCATCACCAACCTGCAAACCCTAGGAGAAAAAAAGAAAGAGTTTACATGTGTAAAATTGCCTTCTTTTTCAAACACCATTGTAACTCTTCGTGCCTCTCAACCTCATTGACTGCCACACATCAACTTCAACTTAATGAAGGGTGAACTCTCCAGTGGTCTAGAAAACCTACTTTCCGTTCCAGTCACATGACACACGGGATAAATGAACATTATGGCGTACTGTCATTTAATTTCTCCTCCATTTCTAATCTCCCTCTTTCCTTCAAAGATCGTAGTATCCTGTCACCTTCCAAGTCTGCATCAATTGTCCATCTCCATATTTGAGTCTCTCCCATTATATATGTGCCCCAATGCAATTCAACACACAACTGACATCCTCTGTGACTCCAGTGGATTATTCCATCCTACCCTCTCTGCAATTACATCATCCTACTTCAACACCACCCCTTCACTGTATAGCTTTCAGCTTAGTGCCTTTGGTTGATTCCACAATTACCTTCCCAACCACAGCCAGTGCAACTCAAGTTTCAGCTTTTTTTTGTCTGTGTCATTATCACTCAAGTTTCTCTTATGAATTTATCCTTGGGCTCTTGCTATTTCTCATATGTTCTCTCTTGGCAACATCATTCAAAGACATAGGGTCAGTTTTCACTTGCACAACCTCTGCACTTTCAGATTGCTTTTCTAGTCTAAGAAAATCTAGGCAGATTGACTTTGTCTCCAGTCCCAGTCACAAACTCTGTTGCTTAATGATCATGAACCTGTTGGAACCTGTGAAAATGAACTATTCACAGGTGTAGCACACAACTTAATGTCAAGCTGATCCTCTGACCCCATAGTCACTCCATCACAAAGGCTTCAATCTTGGTAACACGTCCATCTCCATTCCTGTCTCAACCAATCTAGTCCTGAAGCTCTCATCAATGCATTTATCACCTCCAGGCTTGAGTAGTACAATACTCTATAGGCCAACCTCCACACTATAAAAACTTCAATAAAAACTTCAAAGCAAAGTCCAACCGCTTGTATTCTACTCTATAGCAGTTCCATTATGGCTCCATTTCCTCAGTACCTGCAAGTTAAAAAGTCTTTTATGATGTTAAACCTCCTAATGGACCTAAAGACAACTTGATCGTGAACAGTCTATCTATGAATTTTAGGAGCAGCCCTGTATAACATTATAAAAATGTATCATAATCTTAGTTCAAATTACAGATTGTCGTCAACTGAAATTATGAAATATCATTTAATGGCTGCACTAACTCACTAAATGAACTCATTTGTTTTATACTGCCGACCAGAATGCTACATGGTACTTGAAAAGAAAACAAGTATGCAAGATACAACAAGCAACATCATTTGACATTTGTTTGCTACTTAGAAGAATTTTGTCACGGAAAATAATTTGGTTTAAGGTATTTTGGACTATATATTTTAGAAATAATCTTAGGTCTGTGCAGATTTTTCTGTACTCACTGAAGTGCTGGCAGGTGAACCTGGAGTAACAGCGTCTATTTTGGCAAAAGCAGTTGGTATGGTAATCTCCTGTTCCATTGCTTCTTGATGCACCCCTGCTTCATCCAGTCTATGTTTTTCCCTATCACGTGCATGCAGCTGGTGGAGTGCTTCCTCAATTTGTTTCATCAAGTCTTTATGATCATTTTGTAGACCTCACAAAAACAAGAAACATCCGCAGTATATTTACAATAGGCTAATGAAATAATAAGTCGCAGCAAAACTTGTCATACCAGACCTGCATGTCACAGGCCATATGTTTGACTGGAATTTCCTTATTCAGTTTCAGGTGTACTGTCAATGGGAGTCAAAGGAAAATAGGGATATGAAACTTTTCCAATAAGGTGAGGTGATTTGCTACTGAGTTCCCACTGATACAGTTTCAAAACAACTCACTTTTAAGCACAGTTATCTCCCAGCTTGATGAATACAAAAGTACTGTAAAATATAAATCTTAGAAATTCTTTAATTTTATTCCTTATCACTGTCTTCTAAATCTCCTCCCTCTCAAAGAGATAGAGATGGCCGTAGCTTTTCACTGGCGCTATCAATTCATCGTACATATAAATTCAAAGAGAATACTTTGAGGGAAGGACGTAGTTTCAACCTTCACTATGACAAAGCATTTGGCCATCTTAAGAAATTCATTACAAGCCCCAAACACGAACCAGAAAAAATTCATACATGAGATTGACAAATCTGAATGACGGTCATGGTTTAATTTGTATTAGAAGAGTACAGTATTGTATGCATAGAATTATCAGGATTCAGATACTCATTTTTTAAAAACTGTTAACCTGGCACAGTGGTTAACGCCAGGGAACCAGGTTCAATTCCAGCCTCGGGTTATTGTCTGTGTGGAGTTTACACTTTTCCCCATATCTACATGGGTCTCCTCCAGGTGCTCCAGTTTCCTCCCAAAGATGTGTGGATTAGGTTGATTGGCCATGCTAACTTGACCCTAATGTCAGGGGGAGGGGCAGAGTAAATGTGTGTGTAAGGGAATAGGACCTGGGTGGGATTGTGGACGGTACAGACTTGATGGGTCAAATGGCGATCTTCTGTACTGAGGGATTCTATGATTCTATAGCTTAGAACAACATCAGTTCCCTTTAGGATATTACAATGTTTTAAAAATACATCAACATTACTTACAAATGATATTATGTCGGGCTGTTCGAACTTCATAAACATTAATATCTGTCCGTGGATATCCTTCAATATCAACTAAAGGTTCATCCATTCCAGCTTTGTTTTGCTGTAAGTCACAGGTTCAACAGCTACAATTAGTGTTAAAATGCAACAAAATACTTGAAAACAATCATTATTTGCTGGTTTTGCACCTATTCTGTGCCTAGCCTTAACACTTACATTTATTATTTACTACTGGATTTAAAGGTGATTGGTAAAAGGGCCGCAGGAGACGTGAGGATTTTTGTAACACAGCAAGTTATGATGATCTGAGATCTGGGGCGGCACGGTGGCATAGTGGTTAGCACTGCTGTCCCACAGCACCAGGAACCCGGGTTTGATTCCTGGTTTTGGTCACTGTCTGTGCGGAGTCTGCACGTTCTCCCTGTGTCTGTATGGGTTTTCTCCCAGTGCTCTGGTTTACGCCTACAATCTGAAAGACATGCCGGTTAGATGCATTTGCCATGCTAAATTCTCCCTCAGTGTACCCGAACAGGTGCCAGAGTGTGGAGAGTAAGGGAATTTCACAGTAACTTCATTGGAGTGTTAATGTAAGCCTGATTGTGAAATTAATGAATAAATAAATTAAATAAAAGTGTGGTTGATGGAAGCGGATTCAACAATGCCATTCAAAAGGCAATTGAATAAATACTTAAATAACTAAATAAATAAACAAAGGGAAAAAACACAGGGTTGTGGGGCAAAAGCAGGGGAGTGGGATAGCCATACAAGGGCTGCCATTGGCACCATTGAGCAAAATACCTCCTTTTATGCTGTATCATTCTATCATTTTATAATGTAATTCTAATATATACCAATGCCAGATAACATGTCAAATAATTTGTCATGGCTTTGATATTTATTCATCATACCACTGAATAAATAAATAACTCAAGCAACAAATGTACTGTGATACCACGTCATGTAAGCTGACGAATTTAAATTGTGTCTGAATCAGGAATTTACATAACAGAAGTCAATTAAAGCTTAAAGTTTATTTATTACTGTCATAGGTAGCCTTACACTGCAATGAAGATACTGTGAAAATCCCCTAGTCGCCACACTCAGGCACCTATTTGGGTACATTGAGGGAGAATTTAGCATGGCCAATGTACCTACCCATCACATCATTTTGGACTGTGGAAGGAAACCACAGCACATGGAGGACACACACGGAAAAAACTTGCAGACTCCACACAGACACGGAGAAAACTTGCAGACTCCACACAGACACGAAGAAAACTTGCAGACTCCACACAGACAGTGACCCAAACCAGGAACCAAACCCAGATCCCTGGCGTTGTGAGGCAGCAGCGGTAACCACTGTACCACTAAATTAGTGGGTTTGGTACATTTAAAAGTGGAGCTATTCTGTTTGTCAATGGGTCATTATGTCATCACACTAGATATGTGTGATCACTGGACTTTAACTCAATTTTGAAATGGACAAATATATTTTCACGTTGCTATCATGAAAATCTATCATGATTTTGAGGTCATTTAACTACTCAGTCGTTCATTAACTTGCATGTTGTTGATGATTTGTTCTGCTTCTGGTCAGACTTTTGAAAGAAAAAAATGCCAGCCTCACATGCCCTTCTCACACAGCAATTCATACACTCAAGCACTGTTTACTTCAGGAATGCACTATGATCCCTATGGATCATGCATTGTGTTGAATGAACCGTATGCCTGGAAAACAACACAGCATTGTTCCGACACACTGCAAATGAGTGAAGCAACTACAGAAAGGTAACAGTATCATGAGAAGATGTCAGAGAATTCCACTGTCCCATTCTATGATGTGCAGTCACACATATATGTAGTCACAAAAGTACATCTTTCATAACAGGAAGCATGTAAATCTATCCTGTATTGAGCTCTGACGAAGGGTCATCCACACTCAACTCTCTCTCCACAGATGCTGTCAGACCTGCTTAGATTTTCCAGCATGTTCTGTTTTTGTTTTGGATTCCAGCTTCTGCAGTATTTTGCCTTTATCACATTTATCCTGGGCTCTTGCACAAATGATGTGGAGATGCCAGCGTTGGACTGGGGTAAACAAAGTAAGAAGTCTCACAACACCAGGTTAAAGTCCAACAGGTTTGTTTGTAGCAAACGCCACTAGCTTTCAGAACTGGCTGTTAACTCTCACCCCACTGACGAAGGAACGTCCAGTTTCAAAAGCTAGTGGCGTTTGCTACAATTAAACCTTTTGGACTTTAACCTGGTGTGGAGACTCCTTACTGTGTTTACCGCCAGTCTAACGCCGGCAGCTCCACATCATGGCCCCCAGCAGTGGCAGCCAGCAGTGAGGGCAGCCCGATCCCTCAGGCTGCTGAATGACCAAGAGCTCCTGTAACACTCACCCCTTCTAAAATATCATAGTAAGCTTTGATCTGCGCCTCGATGGCATCTTTCTTTTTCACCAGCTGCTGCACATCCGCCATTGTCACTCTCTGCAATGAACTCTCCGGGCCCTGGTCCGACATTGTCCTGCCAACAGACTGACTACGGCTCCCGGCAGCGGCCACACCGCCCCGGCTCAAATCGCAACCGCAAAGCTCAAAATACAAGTGCACCAGCAACAGGTGACCTTGGCAGCCTCACTGCTTGTGCCTATGAAAGAAGTGTGGTCCTGTCGTGGAATTCAGACATTATTCGCTGTGTTCCTTTTTCCACAAGTTGTAATTCAGCTTAACAAATGTACAATCTGCTGCAGCAGGACTGTATGAATGTGAACATTTGATGTCCCACTAGCTTTTCACTCCCCACCTGATTTACCTGAATTCTCCCCAAATCTTGAGGTGAGGAAAAACTCAGCTATCCGTGTTCTAAATCACATCTTATCTGTTATAATTGCATTATCCGTAAATATAGAGCGTGGATCTAATTTTATGTCTGACGTTCAGAAGGCTACTTTGCACAACTGCACAAGAGCAACATGGAATTTTTTAACAGAAGCAGTCCAAACAAAGGCAGCATGGCAAATATTAAACATAAAGAGCTTTCACCTTTCCAAGCTTAAATTGTGATTGTTACCAACATACAGCAAGCAGCCTCCTTCACCCATTATGTTTGTTCTTGCTGACCTACATGGGCTCCTGGTTAAGCAACACCTCAATTTTAATATTCTCAGCTTTGTTTTAAAATCCCTCCACAACCCTATCCCCCTTCTTCTCTGTGTAATCTCCTTCAACCACACAACACTCCAAGATAACTGTGTTCCTTGAATTCTGACCTTTGTGTTACACATTATCTCATAAGGAGAGTGGATATTGAGGTCTTTCTGTTAGATATTCATGTGCTGGGGGGAAGATTAAGAAGTAGGACCTTGAAGCTCTCTGGATTACTCCTAGTGACATATACCGGTGAGAGTGGAAATAGGAAGATAGGGACAATCAATGCATGATTTGGGAACATGATGCAGGAGAGAGTGCTTCAGATTCTTTGGAAATTAAAACAAATTCTGTAGAAGGAGTCATCTATTCCACGGGGACACCGACACCTCAGCAGAATTTAGCCAGGGTAAAATGGAACAAAGATCAACAAAAAAACCATGTAGTTAGGCAATTAATGAGTTGTAAGGATATGATGTTTCAGGTACAGGCTAAGTGCATTCTACCTAGGCCAAGAAATGAAGGAATTAAGGCCCCAGGTCCTTGGATGATGAAGGAGATCAAAAATAGAGGGTCAATGATGCATTTCACGTGAATTATCCCAAATACAATAAGGTGAAAGGGAAATGAAGAGGAAAATAGGACTGGCAAAGAGATAATTTGAGGATAAAATGGCAGATAACTTAAAAAAGAACCCAAAAATCTTCTATTGTAGAATATTGATGAGGCTTAGCTGAGAGCCAGAAATCCATTAGTCCGTTGAAACATCTGAGCCCCAAAGAAAATATTGCTTGATTGACAGCTTTGGCTTTCTAGCTTCTGCTACAATTGTATAATATTTATTTACACAAGGTTAAGAGTTTCAAATTTTGCAGTTTCCACTAATGAGACTTTAAAGGGCCTGGATGTTTTACACTTGTATTTCCTTTGTGGAAAATTATAAATAGCATTTTAAAAGCTTTTTTTACATACCAGCATAGGTTTCATTGGTTCTATGCAGTGTATAGTGGGCCAGTGGGCATAGGAGGCATGAGAGTGAGTGGAGGGGCAAACTTTTTGCGTATATCTTTCAAAAGGCTTCCATAGACAATAGTTTACAACATCTCTCTGAGGTGCTGTGAACCACAACTCTAAAAATCTTTCTCGATTCCATTAAAGGTGACCAGGTGTGTAAATGAGGATAGTGCAGTTGATTTTTATGGATTTCAGCAAAGCCTCAGCAGAGACTTGTAAAGAAGGCAAATGCACATGGGAAACGGGATAATTTGATAAAGTGGATTCAAAATTGACTCAATTGTAGGAGGCTTTAGTGCCTGGAAGCCAGTGTCCAGTGGCATACCACAGGGATCTATATCATTATATAAATGACTGTGGGGAGGGAGGGGGGTAGGATTAATAAGTTTGTGGATGACACAAAGATTGGTTGAGTGGTTAACAGTGAGGCGAGTATCTTGGCTACAAGAAGATATAGATGAAATGGTCAAATCGGCAGATAAGAGGTAAATGGAACTTAACTCTACAGGCTATAATTAATCTCTGACCCTCTCTATTGGGCACAGCTCTGTTCAGTTGTTGGCTTCCCTATTGTTACTTGACTGCTAGTCCAAAACTGTTCCCAATGCCACAGGAGTCTAAATCTTTCCCTTGATCTAATTTGACTGTTGCAGTACTGAATAGTTTGTGGCCAAGATGATCATTGGAGGTTCTATTTCTTAATCTTTGGCCTAGCATTTGGAATTGAATCGAAATATATTTTAAAAAAATGTAATCATGGGATGTGGGTGTCGTTGGCTGGGCCAGCATTTATTGCCCATAACTAATTGCCACTGATAAGGAGGGATGAGCTGCCTTCTTGAACCGTTGAAGTCCACGTGGTGTAAGTCCAGCCACAGTTCTGTTAGAGAGGGAGTTCCAGGATTTTGATCCAGCAACAGTGAGGGAACGGCAATATATTTCCAAGTCAAGATCGTGAGTGGCTTGGAGGGGAACTTGCAGGTGCTAGTGTTTCCATGTATCAGCTGCCCTTGTCCTTCTAGATGGTAGTGGTCGTGGGTTTGGAAAGTCCTGTCTGAGGAGCTTTGGTGAGTTGCACTTAATCTTGTAGATGGTACACACTTGCTGCTGAGCATCAGTATTGGAGAGAATGGATGTTTGTGGACGCGGTACCAATCAAACTGGCTACTTGGACCTGAATAATGTCAATTTGGGGTTGCACTCATCCAGTCAAGTGGTGAGTATTCCATCACATCCTGACATGTGTCTCGTATTTGTGGACAGGCTTTGGGAGTCAGGTGAGTTACTTATCACAGGATTCCTAGCTTCTTACCTGTACTTGTAACCACAGTATTTAAATAGCTAGTCCAGTTCAGTTTATAGTCAATGGTAACCCCTGGGAGGGTGATAGTAGGGCATTCAGCCATAGTAATATTGAATGTCAAGAGGTGACATTCTCTCTTGTTGGAGATGGCATTGCCGAGCACTTGTGTAGTGTGAATGTTACTTGCTCATTGTCAGTCCAAGCCTGGAAACTGGCCAGGTCTTACTACAGTTGGACATGGACTACTTCAGTATCTGAGGAGTTGTGAATATGCTATCATCAGCAACCTACTCCACTTCTGACCTTATGGTGGAAGGAAGGTCATTGATGAAGCAGCTGAAGGTGGTTGGGCTCAGGGCACTATCCTGGGTAACCCTTGCACTGATGACCCGGGGCTGAGATGACTGACCTCCAACAACTACAATCATCTTCCTTTGTGCCAGGTATCACTCCTCCCAATTCCCACAAACTACAGTTTTGCTAGGGCTGCTTGATGCCACAATTGATCAAATGCTGCCTTGATGTCAAGGGCAGTCACTCACCTCAACTCTAGAGTTCAGCTCTTTTGTTCAAGGGTGTAATGAGGTACAAAGAACAAAGAACAACCCAGCACGGGAAACAGGCCCTTCGGCCCAACAAGCCCACGCCACCGCATCACCCTACACCTATTCTACCCTGCATATCTACAAATAGAACCCATGACTTAGCCAGATTCAGGGGAGAATAGTGTCAGGAGCTGTGTGACCCTGGTGGAACCAAAACTGACCATCAGTGAGCAGGGTATTGCTAAGCAAGTGTTGCTTGATAGCACTGTTGACCAACCTTTCCATCACTTTGCTGATGATTGAGAATAGGCTGATGGGGTGGTAATTGCCATGTTGGATTTGTCCTGCGTTTTTGTGCAGGACATAGCTTGGAAAGCTTTCCACATTGCCAAGTAGATGCCAGTGTTATAGCTGTACTGGAATGGCATGACTAGGGACACAGCCAATTTTGGAGCACATCTTCAATATCATTGCCATAGTACTCTCAGGGCCCATAGCCTTTGCTTGTTCCTACCTGAGCCAAAACATCAACCAGATCTTGTGCACAATTTGTACCAGATTAACCAGAGTAACTCCATTTAAATTCAGAGGGGGCCATTTCCATCTCCATGTAAGGGATAATCAAATGCTCTCAAGTAAAGTTGTAAAGTTTTCTTTACATTAAATTGTGGGAATTATTCTCCTTGGATGATTGTAGTTTCTGATCCACATTCTAAACTATTAATGCGTGTATTGCATTTATTTCTTCATAGGAATTGCCAATCCCAATCTGGTAAAAGAAGCAGCAGGAAGAAGGAAGGAGAAAACTGAGCTGCAATTGGAAGGAGCCTAAACTAGGAGACATAATCCTTACCCTTCAATCAGATTCAATAGTCGCTGGACAACATACCTGCATCTCCAAGGAACTGCACATAAGGAGGTTATGCTTCTCTGGAGAGGCTGCAACAGTGTCATGTTCTACAAGACCTAAAACCAACTGCCAGAGTGGATTCATCATTGCATGTTACAGTCAAGGTGCAGCCCTAAAATTGTGTGTGTGTCAGTCAAATCTGTCTGTGCTCCATGCTGCATTTACCAGATGGCTGGCATCTTGTTTGCTGAAGCAGTTTTGTCACTTTTCCCAGCAACATTCAGAAGTAGGAGGAAGGAGTTCCAGGTTTCATGAAGATTGCTGTGTTCCTCCAATTCTAAGATCTCATTGACTTCAGGCTACAAGGATTTTCACTCCATTAATCTATGATTACCAGCAGTGCATCATGCAGGTTTGGCTGCACTCCTGGCAGCAACCACAATGTTTTTATTTTGTTGCAATGTTCCATCTTCCCCACTCAATCAAGCAGCTTATTTGATTGGCAAACACACAAACACCCACTCCCTCCAGTAGCAGCAGTGTATACTATCTACAAAATGCACTGCAGCAATTAACTAATGATCCTTAGACAGCACCTTCCAAACCCACGACCACTTCCATCTAGGACGAGGGCAGCAGATACATGACAACATCCTTCCAAGCCACTTACCATCCTGACTAGGAAATATATTGCAGTTGCTGGGTCAAAATCCTGCAGTTCCCTCCCTAATAATATTGTGGGTCAACCCGTAGCGCATGATCTGCAATGATTCAAGAAGACAGCTCACCACCGATTTCTCAAGGGCAGCTAGGGATGGGCAATAAATGATGGCCAGCCAACAACCCCCATGTCCCCAGTGAATAAAAAGAAACTCATCGCTCTGCATGTCAAAAGTGAGGTTTCAGGCTGAGGACAAAGTGGCGGGGGGGGGGGGGGGGGGGGGCAGCACGGTGATTAGCACTGCTGCCTCACAGCACCAAGGGGACATGAGTTCAATTCCCAGCTTGAGTTACTGTCTGTGTGGAGTTTGCACATTCTCCCTGTGTCTGCATGGGTTTCCTCTGGGTGTTCCGGTTTCCTCCCACAATCCGAAAAATGTGCCAGTCAGGTGGATTGGCCAAGCTAAATTCTCCCAGTGTACCCTAACAGGCACCAGAGTGTGGCGTCCAGGGGGTTTTCACACTAAATTAATTGCAGTATTAATGTAAGCTTAATTGTGACTAATAAATAAAACTTCAAGGCTTATTCCATGCACACTTGGATCATGAATCCTGCAAATACTGCCACAATATGATCAATTGATCAGAGGCTTGATTGAGCAGTGGTCTCCTGGCCCAATTCCTCACCTAAATAATGAACTGCCTTTCACATTGGCAGCTCACTGATCATATGGTAATCAAAATTGTACAGGTTCCTGAATGATTTCTTCAGATGCCCCTCCGCCCACCTTGTGTACTCTATGTCTACGCTGTCTAAAGTCTCGCCCGTAATTCCAAATAATAACCAATGTGCATCTATAATGTAATTTCTGAATAGTTAAAAACATTTATTTTCTGGAGAAAAATTGTGTGTTCGGTCAATTCTGTTAAAGTTAAATATGTGTAACAGTATTTAATATCTATATTTCATTACTTTTCATATCACATTTTTAAGTTGACACCCCTAATTCATATGAAACTTTCTGTTGCAGTTGATCAACCCACTGTATTTTCCCAGTGGGGTCCCAATTCTCCCAAGTGTTGGGCTTGTTACAGATGCTTATCATCGTTTATACCCTTCGCACTATCTGTGCTTGCAGCCTCTCCAGTTCCCTGATAACTCAAACATGTGCCACAAGATGTGAGCATGAAAAAGTCAAAAATGCACAATTCAGTTAAAGTAACCATTTTGGAATAATTTTATTAAGTCACCATTTTATATCTAATCATTAAAAAGGAAGAATCAGGTGTACCTCAAGAACACTGCAATCATTCAAAAGCATTTTTAGTATTGCTGAAAATCAGTAACAATTTTGCATATGAAGTCACATTGTGCCACTTTTCAGTTTTCCTCTTCACAAAATCAATATATAAATGCTGAGAAAGTTAGTCTTCACCAAGGCAAACGCTGGCCTCTCCAGTCTAGAAATGATCCATTATCTTTTTCTGAAAGTGTCGACAGTACTTTGAGAATTCCACGAACACTTTCTTCCTTAGTGAGTGGTGCCTTGTGAAAGTAAATAAAAACTGAATGTTAGTCAGGTCTAAAAGTATAAGTTTCTCAGTTTGTAGTCTATTTTGCGAAGGGTGATTAGCTCTGGATCTACTGGCAAACCAGTGTGGAGTTGCCAGATCCTGGGAAAGCTTGGATTAACATGAACAGGCTGACTTCTCCCATCCATGGCATTATTGAATCAGCCTTAAGGTAAAGAGAGTCAGCATCGTAACAAAGTGATTTTTCCATAACAGCTTGAAGGGATATACAAATAGACAAGCACATGAAGTGGTCCCGTGGATTTTCCTTCACCTTCAAGCTAATTCAGTGAAAGAAAATAAGCTTCACCATTACTCAACCACTGCAATACAACACAAACAGGGGAACAGGACAACAAAGGTCAAAGTGGCACCATCTGAAAAATATAAGAACATAAGAAATAGGAGCAGGAGTAGGCCATCTGGCCCTTCGAGCCTGCCCCGCCATTCAATAAGATCATGGCTGATCTGTCGTGGCTCAGTTCCACTTTCCGGCCCTCTCCCCATAACCCTTAATCCCCTCTCTTATCAAAAACCCATCAACCCGCTTCTTGAAAATATTTAGCGAGGCAGCCTCCACCACTTCAACGAGTAGAGAATTCCAGAGATTCACCACCCTTTGAGTGAAGAAGTTCCTCCTCAACTCCGTTCTAAAACGCCCCCCCCCTTTATCTTGAGGCTGTGCCCCCTAGTCCTAGTGTCTTTTTTGAGCGGGAAGAGTCTCTCCACCTCTATCCTATCCATCCCATTCATCATCTTATACGTCTCAATGAGATCTCCCCTCATTCTTCTAAACTCTAACGAGTACAAGCCTAGTTTATTCAGCCTCTCCTCATAGCTCAACCCCCTCAACTCCGGTATCAGCCTAGTAAACCTCCTCTGCACTCCCTCCAAGGCCAAAATATCTTTGCACAGGTGCGGCGCCCAAAACTGCACACAGTACTCCAGCTGCGGCCTTACCAATGCCCTATACAGCTGCAGCAAGACCTCCCTACTTTTATATTCAATCCCCCTCGCTATGAAGGCCAGCATCCCACTTGCCTTCCTGACCACGTGCTGCACCTGCAAGCTGGGTTTTTGCGACTCATGCACAAGGACCCTGAGGTCCCTCTGCACTGTCGCCTGCTGCAGTTTTTCACCACGTAAGTAATAGTCCTTCCTACCATTCTTTCTACCAAAGTGGACCACCTCACACTTGCCAACATTAAATTCCATTTGCCGTTTCCTGGCCCATTCACCCAGCCTATCTAGATCCTTCTGCAGGCTCTCCACACAAATTCATAGAGTTTAGTCTTGGCAACAGATTAGGATAAAGGTTGATGGAAGCCACAAAAAAAAAAGAAAATTGATAAAATAGACTAACTGAAGAATAATATTTATGCAAATTATTTATCCAAGAACAAAACATAGGTTTTTTTTAAGTGTACAGTATGGGATTTACTACTTAGCCAGAGTGTAACATATACATAGTATTAATGGTTATAATTTTAGACCTGATTTCAGTATTTATTTTCTTACCTTTTCACCACCCATCTCTGTTTGAACCCAGCCAGGATGCAGTGAAGTACAAAGGATTCCTTGGGGTTTCAGCTCATTGGCCAAGCACTTGGTTACCATGTTCAATGCAGTCTGGTTAGAAACCAATATCGTCATGAAACTGGATTAATGATTGTCATTTGAAGATCAGAGAACATAAACTAAGAGCACACTGCAGTGCTTTACAGCCTTTCAGTGACTGGCCTGGGTTTTGGTTTGGTATGAAGAATGAAATTGTTAGCGTTTACCTTTGTTATTTCAATGAACGGGGGCAGCACAGTGGTTAGCACTGCTGCCTCAGCACCAGGGACTCAGGTTTGATTCCAAGCTTGGGTCATTATCTGTGCGGAGTGTGCACGTTCTCCCCATATCTGTGTGGGTCTCTTCCCACAGTCTGAAAGACGTGCTGGTTAGGTGGATTAGCCATACTAAGTTCTCCCTCAGTGTACCAAAACAGGCACCAGAGTGTGGCAACTAGAGGATTTTCACAGTAACTTCATTGCAGTGTTAATGTAAGCCTACTTGTCACACTAATAAAAAAAAAATCAACATCAACTTCAGGGGCCTGGCCACACACAGAATAATGCAGCAGTTACTGTCACCGAGTTTGTACTCCTCCATAGGGTGCACTGTCATGGCTTTCACAGACTGCAATGATAAATTGACTAAAACTTCCACTTAGTTGCACTTTGAAAAAGTTGCAACTTGCTGAATGAGGCGTAACTGGGCTTTTAAACAGCATATTTAATCATAATTATTGCGAAATAATTTTACTGGCCCTAAAAGACTAATCCGTGGAATGCCAAATTTCTCCACAATGATAGAAAAATTAACTTCGTAAATTTAAAGAAGGTCTTATTTATCTTTATTTTAGTTCTATATTTATACAATCATACATTTATTTCATTACCTGAAATTTTAAATTAAAATTCAAGGTTTTAACTTCTTCAAAGTTTGCTGTCGATGAAAACTTCAGTTTGATTGTCAGCAAGCTGGTATGCAACCATCACTGATATGAGGACATTGCCACTAATAACACATAAGCCTCTAAACAAGTGTCCCAGATAACACTGACATTGTCTGGATTTGGAGGGAGATGCAAACTGCTGTTGGGCAAGACCGCTAGGTCACTGTGGACAGCTTTCTTCACAATCAGCAGGGACCACTCTTCCCATGCCACTGACCACTACATTTGGGTCACTGTAGCTAAACCAAGAACATGCAAGGATGAATGCTACTGCTCTGCAGTGTTCCCATAGCCCCTATCCTTCCTCTGCTTCAAATACTTATTCACTACTACTTTTACTTTTTTAAGTGGGTTCTGCCTACAATCCCTGTTGTTAAGCAAAGGTCAGGATTTCTTATGGACTGTTTTGACAGCTGCGAAGTTCCTTTAAATCATCGCTTTTTTCTAATGGTGGGTGTGGCCTAACAAACATTTCTTTGACCCCTGATTCCTGGAGCAAAAAGAACTGTGAAAAGGTAAGCGTACATTTTTTTTAAAAACCTGCAAGTTTAAACATTTCCCACTTTGCTAAATTTCACTGCCGCCCCCAACAACTCTCGTATGCCCCAATTTTTTTAAACTCTGGGTTCATGCAAAGTCTGAGGCATCTGAATGGGGTCAGACTAAAAATTTGGGAAGCACTATGTTAGCACCTCTCTAAAAGGAAAATTCTTCCAACAACTTCCCTTTCCACTCAAACAGTGATGCTTTAAAACTGATGACTCCTTGCCAACAACATCCCAACCAAGGGAATATTATTTCCCTATTCACCAGCAAAACCTTCATAATTAAAAAAAAACTTAAATACGTCCTGGTGTCTCCAACCCATAAGGTTTCTAATCTCTGGCATTATTCTAGTGAATTTATGGTGTACTATCTGTAGTTTTGATATCTGTTCTGTCATGGGTTAACCAAAATTATGAACAGTACTTGAACTGAGATCTAACCATTGCCTGTACACATTCATCATTACTCATTGTTGCTTACTCTCTCCATGTTCTGATTTAGAAAATCCAAAATGATACAGGCTATTTTACACTGGCAAGGTAGGCAGAAGGCTGGAATGTTGCAGCTACAAGAGGCTCATTAGGCTGCGACTGTTTCTTTAGAACAGAAAAGGGTATACAATTTTATGAGGGACATAGATAGGGTAGATAACATTTCCCCTTAGTAGAGAAAGGTCAATATTCGGGGTACATAGATTTAAAATGAGGGACAGGAGATTTTGAGGGGACTTGAGGAAAAACTTATTCACCCAGAGGGTGATAACAAAGAACAAAAACAGCCTGGGAAACAGGCCCTTCGGCCCAACGAGCCCGCGCCGCCATCTTAACACCACCAGACCCCCCCTCTACCCATGACCCTTATCTAATGTTTTATGGCCATCCACATTGAGGGAAACTAATTTAGGGACAATTTATTACTGCCAATCAGCCTAACAGCACACCTTTGGGGTGTGGGAGGAAACCGGATCACCCGGAGAAAACCCACGCAAGCACGGGGAGAATGCGCAAACTCCCACAGACACTGGCCCAAATCCATGTGTCTGCACAGCTAGCAGTGATAGTCACTGAGCTGTCGTGTTGCCCAGTATCTGGTCCAGTTTAAGCACACACTAACGACATGAAGCACTAGGCCAATCTCGAACAACCAAGAGCAGCCCAAGGACAACCCATCGCGTGTATGCCCCTCGTTGGACAACAAGGCGGACTGACTTAAAACCTGTGAATGAAAAGAGAAAAAAGATATCCATTTACCTTACCAGGGACGCCCCAATGCTAGTGACCCTTATTTAAAGCAATCTCCTATATCCACCCATCTCCAACCCACTCGTGCCTGTCTAAGTTACTCTTAAATGACTCTAGCGTGCTTGCCTCCACCACCTTACTTGGCAGAGCATTCCGTACCCCCACTACCCTTTGTGTGAAAAACCTCCCTCTAATATCTGTGTTATACCTCTCCCCCCTCACCTTAAGCCCATGTCCCCTTGTCCTGTGTGTCTCTATCATAGGAAATAGCTTACCTCTGTTTACTCTATCTATACCCTTCATAATCTTATAAACCTCTATTAGATCCCCCCTCAGTCGCCATCTTTCAAGGGAAAAGAGCCCCAATTTATTCAATCTTTCCTCATACCCCAGTCCTTCCATACCAGGCAACATCCTGGTAAACCTCCTCTGCACTCTCTCCAGAGTCTCCACGTCCTTCCGGTAGTAAGGCGACCAGAACTGGACACAGTACTCTAAATGCTGCCTAACCAACATTCTGTACAACTGCAACATTAGACTCCAGCTCTTATATTCTATACCCCTTCCTATAAAGGCTAACATACCATAGGCTTTCTTCACCACACTCTCCACTTGTGCACTTGCACCCCCAGGTCTCGCTGCGATTCTATACTCCTTATGGGCTTACCCTTTATCATATAACTCCCCCCTACATTATTCCAGCCAAAATGCATCACCTCACATTTATCCGGATTAAACGCCATTTGCCATGTATCTGCCCAATATACCAGCCTATCAATATCCCGTTGTATTGCCAGACACTGCTCCTCACTGCCCGCCAATCCAGTCATCTTGGTGTCATCAGCAAATTTGCTGATTACACCACTTACTCCCTCTTCCAAATCATTTATATACACTACAAAGAGAAGAGGTCCCAGTACTGAGGACGAGGCAGGTGAGGTTGGTGAGCAAACTGCACACGGTACAGTGATGCAGCAGGACATAGGCAAAGAGAAGGGGAAAAGGAACGTAGTAGTGATTGGAGATAGTGGGGTGAAGGGTATTGACACTGTCCTTTGTCACAATGACAAAGTGCACAGAAGGGTGTGTTGTCTGCCTGGTGCTCGGGTACAGGATGTCGCAGCTGGGCTGCAGAGGAATCTGGAGTGGGAGGGTGAGAACCCAGTTGTGGTGGTACATGTGGGTGCCAGCGACGTAGGCAAAGTGCGGACTGAGGATCTGGGGAGGGAGTATGAGAAGCTGGGAATGGAATTAAAAAGTAGAACCGACAAGGTGGTCTTCTCTGGGCTACTGCCTGAACCGAGTGCAGACGGGCGTAGGGTTGACAGGATAAAGGAAGTGAATGGGTGGCTCAGAGATTGGTGTGGGAGGAATGGGATCGAATTTATGGGGCATTGGCACCAGTATTGGGGTAGGTGGGACTTGTTCGGGCGGGATGGGGTTGGTCTGAATCGTGCTGGGACCAGAGTGCTGGCGAATCGAGTAAAGAGGACTGTAGACAGGGCTTTAAACTAATTAGGGGGGGGGAGGGTGCGAGGGTAGGTGATGTTAGGAGGTCTACAGTTAAGGATAGGGTACAGGTAAGGGAAGAGGCTGAGGATGTCCCAAGTGGTGGCGTTACGGCAAATAGGGTCCAGAAGAAGGCTGGGATGAAAGCGCTTTATCTGAATGCACGAAGCATTCGGAATAAAGTGGATGAGCTGGTGGCGCAGATCGACACAAATGGATACGATCTGGTGGCCATTACAGAGACGTGGCTGCAAGGTGACAGGGACTGGGAGATGAATGTACAGGGCTATCAAGTGTTTAGGAAGGATAGGCAGGAGGAAAGAGGGGGTGGCGTAGCTCTGCTGATTAAGGACAGCATCAAGGTGGTAGCAAGGGATGATATCGGAGCCAAAGAGCAGAAAGTGGAATCGTTGTGGGTGGAGATTAGGAACAGCAAAGGGAGGAAGACGCTGGTGGGTGTCGTCTATAGGCCCCCGAATAATGATCTGGAGGTGGGGCGGGCTGTTAACGCGCAAATAAGTGCGGCGTGCAGGAATGGGACGGCAGTAGTTATGGGGGATTTCAATCTGCATATTGATTGGTCGACCCATGTTGGACGAGGTGGGCTCGAGGAGGAGTTCTTGGAATGCTGCCGGGATAGTTTCCTGGAACAGTGTGTGTTGGAGCCGACGAGGGAGCGAGCTATCTTGGATCTGGTGCTATGTAATGAGGCGGGTAGAATTAGGGACCTTGAGGTGAAGGATCCTCTTGGAGAGAGTGATCATTGTATGGTGGAGTTTCTGTTGCAGATGGAGGAGGAGAAAGTGGGTTCCCGGACACGTGTCCTTTGTTTGAATAGAGGGGAGTATGGTAGGATGAGAGAAGAATTGGCGAATGTGGACTGGGGGAGCGCGTTGGAAGGTAGGTCTGCTGAGGAGCAGTGGAGGATCTTTAAGGAGATCTTTCTTGGTGCTCAGCAGAAATTTATTCCGATGGTTAAAAAGGACAGTAGGAAGAGAGGTAATAAGCCGTGGATAACGAAGGAGGTGAAGGAAAGTGTTAAATTAAAAGCGGAGGAATTTAGAGTAGCTAAGAGCAGTGGGCGAGAAGAGGATTGGGAAAGGTTTAAATGTCAACAAAGATTGACAAAAAAGTTGATAAAGGAGGGTAGAAGAAGCTATGAAGCTGGGCTAGCACTTAATATAAAAAAGGATAGCAAGAGTTTTTATAAATATATAAAAAGGAAGAGGCTGGCTAGGGTGAACGTTGGTCCCTTAGCGGATGAGAAAGGGGACCTAGTGGTAGGGGATGGGGATATGGCTAAGGTCTTGAATAACTTTTTTGTTTCTGTCTTCACGGAGGAGGACGTGAATAATTTGCCGGGTGTTAGCGATGGAAAGGTGGTAGGACTGGAGGGTCTTAATGACATTACTGTTACTAGAGAGGTGGTGCGCGACAGACTGGAGGGGCTGATTGTGGACAAGTCCCCAGGACCGGATGGAATGCATCCGAGGGTTCTGAAAGAAATGGCGGAGGTGATAGTGGATGCCTTGGTGGTTATTTTCCAGACGTCGCTGGATTCCGGGGAAGTGCCGGAGGATTGGAAAACGGCTAATGTTACGCCGTTGTTTAAGAAGGGTGCCAGGCAAAAGGCGGGGAATTACAGGCCGGTTAGTTTAACGTCTGTGGTAGGTAAAATGTTAGAATCCGTCATTAAGGAGGAAATTGCGAGGCATCTTGAAGGGAATTGCTTGATAGGGCAGACGCAACACGGTTTCATTAAAGGGAAGTCGTGTCTGACAAATTTACTGGAGTTCTATGAGGATGTGTCTAGGGCGGTGGATAGAGGAGAGCCGGTGGATGTGGTCTTTCTGGATTTTCAGAAGGCGTTTGATAAGGTACCTCACAAGAGGTTACTGCAGAAGGTCAGAGGACATGGAGTTGGGGGTAGGGTGTTAGCGTGGATAGAGGATTGGTTGTCAAATAGGAGGCAGAGAGTGGGGGTCAATGGGTGCTATTCGGATTGGCGGTTGGTGACTAGTGGGGTGCCCCAGGGGTCGGTGCTGGGGCCTCAGCTATTTACCATTTATATAGATGATCTGGAGGAGGGAACTGAGTGTAGGGTGTCGAAATTTGCTGATGACACCAAGATTGGGGGAAAGGCAAATTGTGCGGAGGGTGTGGAGAGTCTGCAGAAGGATCTAGATAGGCTGGGCGAATGGGCCAGGAAATGGCAAATGGAATTTAATGTTGGCAAGTGTGAGGTGGTCCACTTTGGTAGGAAGAATGGTAGGAAGGACTATTACTTACGTGGCGAAAAACTGCAGCAGGCGACGGTGCAGAGGGACCTCGGGGTCCTTGTGCATGAGTCGCAAAAACCCAGCCTGCAGGTGCAGCAGGTGGTCAGGAAGGCGAATGGGATGCTGGCCTTCATAGCGAGGGGGATTGAATATAAAAGTAGGGAGGTCTTGCTGCAGCTGTATAGGGCATTGGTGAGGCCGCAGCTGGAGTACTGTGTGCAGTTTTGGGCGCCGCACCTGCGCAAGGATATTTTGGCCTTGGAGGGAGTGCAGAGGAGGTTTACTAGGCTGATACCGGAGTTGAGGGGGTTGAGCTATGAGGAGAGGCTGAATAAACTAGGCTTGTACTCGTTAGAGTTTAGAAGAATGAGGGGAGATCTCATTGAGACGTATAAGATGATGAATGGGATGGATAGGATAGAGGTGGAAAGACTCTTCCCGCTCAAAAAAGACAGTAGGACTAGGGGGCACAGCCTCAAGATAAAGGGGGGGAGGTTCAGAACGGAGTTGAGGAGGAACTTCTTCACTCAAAGGGTGGTGAATCTCTGGAATTCTCTGCCCGTTGAAGTGGTGGAGGCTGCCTCGCTAAATATTTTTAAGAAGCGGGTTGATGGGTTTTTGATAAGAGAGGGGATTAAGGGTTATGGGGAGAGGGCGGGAAAGTGGAACTGAGCCACGACAGATCAGCCATGATCTTATTGAATGGCGGGGCAGGCTCGAAGGGCCAGATGGCCTACTCCTGCTCCTATTTCTTATGTTCTTATGTTCTTATGTACTGAGCCCTGCGGCACACCACTAGTGACAGACCTCCAGCTAGAAAAGGACCCCTCCACAACTACTCTCTGACTCTTCTTTGCAAGCCAGTTCTCAACCCATCTAGATACCTGGCCATGTATCCCATGAGCTTTAATCTTCTCTACCAACCTACCATGAGGGGCTTTGTCAAACGCCTTACTGAAATCCAGATAGACGACATCAACGGCCCGTCCTTCGTCGACCGTTTTTGTCACCTCCTCAAAAAATTCTACCAGATTTGTAAGGCAAGACTTCCCCTTTACAAAGCCATGCTGCGTATCCTTAATCAGATCACAACGCTCTCAGTGCTCATGCATCCTATCCCTAAGAATCCTCTCCATCAACTTGCCTACCACTGACGTTAAACTCACCAGCCTATAGTTACCCGGGTTATCCCTCCTACCCTTTTTAAACAACGGTACCACGTTCGCTATCCTCCAGTCCTCTGGGACCTCACCTGTGTCCAAAGAAGAGACAAAGATTTGTGTCAGAGGCCCAGCAATCTCATCCCTCGCCTCCCTAAGCAGCCTAGGATAAATGCCATCGGGGCCCGGAGATTTATCGGTTTTAATGCTACCTAAAAGCCCTAACACTTCTTCCCTCGTAATCGATAGATCTTTCAGTTGGTCTACCGCTCCCTCGATGGCCATACCAGACATCAAGCCCCTCTCCTTCGTGAATACCGACGCAAAGTATTCATTCAGGATCTCCCCCATTCCCTCAGCCTCTAAGCACAATTCCCCTCGTCTGTCCCTGAGAGGACCGATTTTACCCCTAGCCACCCTTTTGCTGCTAAGATAGGAGTAAAACGCCTTTGGATTTTCCTTAATCCTACCTGCCAAAGCCATCTCATGCCCCCTTTTTGCTCTCCTAACTCCCCTTTTGAGATCTCTCCTACTCTCTCTGTATTCCTCCAACACTCTCTCCGTTCCCAGCTGCTTAGATCTGACATACGCCTCTCGTTTCTTCCTAACGAGGTCTTCTATATCTCTAGTAATCCACGGCTCTCTAATCCTACCTTTCCCATCCTTCCTCCTAACCGGCACATGCCTTTCCTGCACCCATTGCAGTTTTCCCTTGAAAGACTCCCACGTGCCTAATGCGGTCTTGCCTTTCAACAGCCTATCCCAGTCTGTATCCCTAAGCTCCTGCCTAATCCGGCTGTATCTAGCCTTCCCCCAATTTAGCACCCTCCCCTTAGGACAGCACTCATCTTTTTCCATTCGTATCCTAAAGTAGACAGAGTTGTGGTCACTATTAGCCACATGTTCACCTACCACAACTTCAACCACCTGACCCGGCTCATTGCCCAGAACTAAATCCAGTATAGCTCCCTCTCTAGTTGGGCTATCTACATGCTGTTGCAAGGACCCTTCCAATACACATCTTACAAACTCCTCCCCGTCCGAACCCCAGCTCTAGGCACCTTCCAATCCACCCCAGGGAGATTAAAATCTCCCACTACAACAACCCTGTTCTTCCTACACTTGTCCAAAATGTCTCTACATATACCCTCTTCCACTGCCTGCGGGCTGTTGGGCAGCCTATAGTACACTCCTAGCATAGTAATGGCTCCCTTCCTATTCCTCAACTCCACCCACAGAGACTCTATTTCCAACCCCCCCATGTTATCCTCCCTCTGCACCGCTATGATCTGCTCCCTAACTAAGAGCGCCACTCCCCCTCCTCTTTTCAACCCTCCCCTATCACGCCTAAAACACTTATACCCTGGAATATTTAGCTGCCAGTCCTGCCCTTCCTTTAACCAAGTCTCCGTCACTGCCACCACATCTAAATTCCTCGCAAACATCAAGGCCTTAAGTTCATCCGTCTTACCCGTCACACTCCTCGCATTAAAACAGATGCGCTGAAGACCCTCAGGCCCACTTGAATCCTCCTTCTCCTGGGAGATTTTCTTATCATCTAGACTTACCCTGGCATCCAACTCACTCTCAATCCCAGTGCCTGAGCTGTCTGTCTCCTCCCCAACCCCCCTCCATATTAGTTTAAACCCTGCCGAAACACTCCAGCTAGCCTCCCAGCTAAAATATTTGTGCCCTTCCCATTTAAATGTTGCCTATCCCATTTGTACAAGTGCCCATCCTTCGCAAAGACTTCCCAATGGTCTACAAAACTAAAACCCTCTGTCCTACACCAATCCCTCAGCCATGCATTCAGCTGTAGGATCTCATTATTTTTATCCCTGCCATTACTGGGCACTGGCAGCAGCCCAGAGATCGCCACCCTGGAGGCCCTGCACTTCAGCCTGGCTCCCAACTCCCTGAACTGCCTACGTATTTCCCCCCTACTCTTCCTTCCCATGTCCTTCTCTCCAGATGGGTAATCTGGAACTCTATCTGAAAGGGTGGTTGAGGGGGAACCCTCACAACATTTAAGAAACATTTAGATGAGCACCTGAGGCACCATAGCATACAAGGCTACAGACCAACGGTTGGAAAATGGGATTTGAATAGATAGGTGCTTTGGGGGCTGGCTCAGACACAATGGGCTGAAAGGCCTCCTGCTTTGCTGTAAAATTCTATGGTTCACCACCTAGCACTGCTCCTTTGGAAGAAGATTAATTGGAAGAGGAGCAAGTACAACCAATATTTGCACAAGGGGTGTCTTTTATATCTGTTTCATCATTTTTACTCTGTAATATTGGAACATACTGACCTTGCTGATCCGGTATGCATATGCTGCCAGACTTGTACTGTTAAACTGCTCCATGGAGGCCATGATGGAGGACATGTTGATAACTGTTGTTTTAAATTTATCATTCAGCTGTGCTGCTCGCTGCAAAGCTGGCAGAAAAGTCTGCAAAATAAAGGAGGAAATAGCACAAACAAATATTAAACATCTGAAATGAAAATAGGACTTAGTTTATTTAAAAATTGATTAAAAATGATGTAATTAGAAAATGAAAGAACTACAATGAAAATTAAGATTTTTTCTCAAAAATGGTTGAGACAATGATAGTATTTATAATGGAAATTAATATTTAAAATACTAGGGAAAGGGACACTGTACCATAGATGAACATGTGTGCTATCCCATTTGCTCTTTTGTAAGCTTTCATGTTAGGTTTAAAAACATATAAAGCTTAGCAATGTGATGAGAATTGTTAACTGATAATAACAATCAATATGTGTCTATAATATTATCAAAAGGATATGATAATATAATATTTGGGGAAATGATATATAGATTTTGATGTGGAATCATACAAGCTTTGTATAGCTTATCCCACTTTAAAAGCAACTCAACACATTACACAACCAACACTCTGTTGAAAACCGTCCAACTGAACTGTTAACTCTTGTTTCTCTCTCCATTGATGCTACCAGACCTGCTGCGCAATTCCATCATTTTATGTTTTTATTTTAGAAATTCAAGATTTAGTTTTAAATATTGAATTTCTAAAATGTTTTGCTCAGTCTTCTCAATGACAATGTTCTCTGCTCCTTCAGAATTACCAATTAATTCAGCCAAAATTGCAGTTGGCACAAACTGAGGGTCCATCTAATGAGGACCACATGTGGATAACCGGAATCACAACAGTTCATCAATACAGATGAAGCTGAAAAACTCAAGGCAAGCTGCAAGCATGATTTTTAAATAAGCCGCCATGGTGCCCACCACAGTACAAAATTTGTTACATTGAGTATATAATTCATACAATATTACTTGCGCCTGTTCCTGTGTAAAGGATTGCATGACGGTCACCCTGTACCCTAGCTCTACTTTCCCCATTCTTCAAAGAATAAGGTGGGATCAATGATGCAATATATTAAAACCAATCATAATTGCAAACTTGCAACAAGTACAAGAATGAGATGTTACCTTGGTTACCATCATTGGTCCAACAGCATTGGTCCTGTAACTATTCATCATTATTTCAGGAGTAACTTCGTTGAGGGCGCCACCATAGCTGACTCCAGCATTATTTATTAGCAGATTTAGACCATCTTTTTCCAATATCTTCCCAATCTGACCAGCACACTCTTGGATGCTGCCAAGGTCATCAACATCTTTAAATCATCATATAATAAGGGTTTTAGTTCCATATTTATACTGTATTTTTCCATTTTAAAAGCAACTCACCACATTACAGTATAAAGGAGACTGTTGCACACTACGACCAACACCTGTGTTGCTCTGCAAATTGACTGCTTGGGAAATAGACCTAAGATAGAAGTTGAATTGTTCTGAATAGTGCTGAAGGTATTCATGCCTTGCATAGATGTGACTGCAAATGCAATCATCACCTACAGTTTCGCTGCCAAGTAGCCAAAATAAAAACACACAAGCCTCTAAACAAATATTCCAGGTGACACTGCCAAACTGATTCTGTTCTCATCAAATACCTACATATACGCAATTCTAGGTTGAATCTCAAATCCAACAGAACTGGCCAATCCTTCCCTCACTGGCCTGGAAGCTCTATTCAAAGTTACACAGCTTCCATCAGTTACTTATACTGTCTTGGGGATATCTCATCATTAACTCACAACATTCTTGCCTTGTACGTCTAATTCAAATTCCATAATGACTGTCTACATCAGGGCAAGCAATTAGCCAAAATATTGTTTACACTTCTGTTTATTTTCTCAGGTTCCCAACCTCTGCCTCTTCTTTAGATAAATTGAGTGGAATCTGTTTCATCTTTGGTCGATGTCCTCACATATACATCATTCCTGTATTGATCATATGGTTCAGACTCCGAGAATAATCATACCTCAATAATTTACTTTCTGACATTTTCCACAATGGCTACTAGGATTGCAGCCTCCTGTCTGATTTTTTTTTCTCAGCTCCCAACCTTCACCTCCAGACAACCATTCTCTGCTACCACGTTCCATTCCAGAAAGCCAGTTGGTGAAGGGTAGAATTGCCGCCACAGCTGTATAGTTATTTGCAGAGTTACACATTACTAGCACACATCTATTGATTTAACAACCAGAGTTTCAGTCTCTCTCTCTATTCAAAGGGGCTCCAGTCCATCATCAGTTAATGCACACCATCAGCACAATCACGATGCAATCAAGAGTCAGTAACTGAAGAGAGAACTGCTGACAATATCAGCTGGCATGGGAACCAGGAAGGAAAGTTGTGTGATCAGCTGGTTAGTGGGAGTAGAGTTGGAGGAGCAAGAGGTGGGTCATGTGGACAAGCTGAGTTTGGAAAGGGCCTGAGGGCAAAGACAAGAAGAAATGGAGAACAATGCATGTTAAAGTTTATTTATTAGTGCTACAATAATATTGTATTAACACTGCAATGAAGTTACTGTGAAAATCCCCTAGTCGCCACCCTCTGGCACTTGTTTGGGTACACTGAGGGAGAATTTAACATGGCTGATGCACTTAACCCAGCATGTCTTTCAGACTGTGGGAGGAAACCAGGGCAACTGGAGGAAGCCCATGCAGACATGGGGGGAATGCGCAAACTCCACAGGCAGTGACCCAAGCCAGGAAACAAACCCAGGTCCATGGTGCTGTGAGGGAGCAGTGCTAACCAGTGTGCCGCCTCAAGGCAGTTTTGCAAGGTTTTCTCAATGTTATGGAATTGTTTGCCCACGTTCTTTTAAAGGTTTCTGTACTCATCCAAATATTACAGGGGACAAGTACCAACTTAAAGCATCTACCTCCAAAAACTCAACTTTATAAATTCAGCTAATCAATATCAATGAGTATATTCAATAAATATGATTGGATGAATTTCATTAAATATTTACACTAATAGCACCAATAAGCTCAATGTATTGATTTGTTTTCTGATGTAGGCCATCTATACATAAAGATGGAACCTTTGGTAAAAAAAACTTCAGAGTAAGAAAATTTACAGTGCATCCTTATCTAAAATTACTACAGGATCCCTAAACACTTACCCAACTTAAGTACTTTTATGTTCGAGAAACGCTTTGCCAGGTTCTCAAGATCCTGTGGAGAATAGAGACATGGGTTTCATACAGAATATCTTCTGTTACATAACATGAGAACACAGAAAATAGGCCAGCTGGTCCCTCAAGCCTGCTCTGCCATCCAATAAGGTCATGGATCTGATTGAGGCCTTAACTCTGCTTTCCTGTCTGTCCCCCCATAATCTCTGACTCCCTTATCAATCAAAAATTTGTCTGACCTGTTTTACATGATCAGTGACTTTTTGATGCCAGCTACTGTAGCGTTTTGCAGTTAAGTGCAAATTCTCTCTCATGGAAACATGTAGGAGACAGAGTTAGGAAAGATTTTCATTAGTGAAAAGATGCTTCAGAACAAAGCTGAACACATACTGATATAAAAGCAAAATACTGCTGATGCTGGAAATCTGAAATAAGACTCAGGAGGTCTGGCAGCATCAACGAAGAGAGAAACACGGTCAATGTTTGGAGTCCATAAAACTTTTCTTCAGGTAACATATGCTGAGTTGTGTGGAGGTCCGGTAGTGCAGTGATAGCATCCGTATCTCTGGACCAGAAGTTCCAGGTTCAAGTCCCACTTCAGGGCTTGATGGCCATGGAAGGTGCATTCATAATGTGGCCAAACAGGTCGATTGTCAGTCTGTGAATCCTTCCAGACTGTCAGAGAGGGAGAGCTCTTGGTCAGCCATACTTTTAAAATTTAACTTATGGGATGTGGGTGTCGCTGGATAGGCCAGCATTTATTGTCCAGAAGGCAGTGGTGGTGAGCTGCCTTCCTGAACTGTTGCAGTCCCTGAGGTACAGGTATAGGTAACTCACCTGATGAAGGGGCAGCGCTCTAAAAGCTTGTGGCTTGTGCTACTAAATAAACCTATTGGACCGTTAATCTTTATAGGTATATAACCTTTACATACCTTTATTATAGGTATAAAGAAGATATTACTTCTTTATACTGATAGTAAAATATACCTATAGTAAAAAGTATAAGACTTCTTACTATAGATATACCCACGGAGCTGTTGGGGAGGGAGAAAACTGCAGCAAACCACTGCAGTACTTTGCCAAGCATAATTATGGACCAATCCAATAGAAGCAAATGGTCATCAACACCCTCTTGGGCAGCACAGTGGTCCCATAGCGCCAAGGACACGGGTTCAATTCCAGCCTTGGGTCACTGTGTCTGTGTGGGTTTCCTCCAGATGCTCCGGTTTCCTCCCACAGCCCAAAGGTGTGCAGGTTAGGTTGACTGGCCATGATAAAATTGACCCTAGAGTCGGGGGATTAGCAGAGTAAATATATGGGATTATAGGAATACGGCCTGGGTGGGATTGTGGTCGCTGAAGACTCTACAGGCTGAATGGTCTCCTTCTGCACTGTAGGGATTCTATGATTCTTTACCATGGTATCTGAAGGAAAAAGAAGTTGTATGTTTTAAGACCTTTTGGATGACATTACATTACGGACTGAAGTTTTAGTTCCATTGATAACATTATTGACAGGTAACACGAGAGTTAACATTTTCAAAATTAAGATGATAATTCTTCCAGATTTTTCAAAGTACTTCATGCATTTTCAGCCTTTGTATATGCTGTACAATGCAAAGGTAGCTGATAAAGGAAAGCAGGATAAAAGGTGCCAACAGCAAATGGAATGTGTGGTGAAATGACAAAGCCTTTTATTGGATAGTGAAGTGGAGATTTTGCTGTGTGGGAACATTGGCAGGCCATTTATCTCCTTGAGCCTGTTCCACCATTCAATCAGATAATGGCTAATCTGTACATGTAACTCCATTTATACACTTCTGCTCCATATCCCTTGGTACCCTTAAGTAATAAGAATTTGTTGACTTTAGTCCTAAAAATTTCAATTGACTCAACATCCACAGGTTTTTGAGAACATTCCAGATTTTCTTAACCCGTGTGCAAAAAGTCTTTCAGTACCATCCTCTTTCCTCCAAAATATACTTTATTCCTAAAATTTATAAAAGTACATTACATGACAATTCAATGTTGACATTAGAATAGAATCAATACAGTGCAGAAGGAGGCTATTAGGCCCATCGAGCCAGCATCAACAACAATCCCACTCAGGCCTTATGCCTGTAACTCCATCTAGTTACCCTGCTGGTCCCGCTGACACGAAGGGGCAATTTTTTAAGGGTCAATCAACCTAACCTGCACATCTTTGGAGTGGAAGGAAACTGAAGCACTTGGAGTAAACCTACATGTACATGTGGAGAACATGCAAACTCTACACAGTTACTCGAGGCTGGAATTGAATCCAGGTCCCTGGCACTGTGAGGCAATACTGCTAACCACTGCGCCATTGTGCTGCACTTACATAAAGTGTAAATCAAATTAGTTTATTCCAATACTAAATTTACAATTAATATTTAGAAGATTCACCACATATCAAACATACAGCCGAGGGGTTTTACCCCGATTCCAGCTCTTCAGTGCACTATGACCACTTATGGTGGTTTTTTCCCCCATTGTGCCTTCAAGGCTGTCTCAGGCTTTAGTACAACCATCAGCATATAGTTATGAATCTTGAAATGTGTCAGTCTGCAACACTTAATCATGGAGAACTCTTTGCACTGGAAAAGTAGTAAGTTTCAGGCAGATCAAACTGCATCTTTCACTAAATTGATGGTCCTCAGCCACAGTTAATGCTAATATTCCTGAAAACAGCTCAAAGAGTAGTGTCCTATGTCATGGAGCAGCTTAGGGTGAACCTCAACAAAAACCACTGCCTCTCTTCCCAAATCTTCTTTTAACAGAAAGAGACGAACAGTTTCTTCCCCATCAAAGGCAACAGGCGAAAGGGGAGATTCTGAATGTGCAGGAAAGATGTGACAGGATAGGCCCTTCTCATCACCAGCCATAAACTTTTCTATAATGGAGAGATAACACAGCACAATTCAACTGAATGGAGTGTTACATGGCAATGTGGCTAGACCCTTCTTTCGCAAGCCTGGGGGCTGTCAAACCTCAGCACATAATGACAGTTGATGTTTGCACACCAAGGGTTTACTCACAACTTAGTACAGCTGCATTCAAAACTGGATAGTTCTAATTTCAGGTTTATGAACCCTTGTTCTGGATTCATAAAAAAAAAGAAATAGGAGCAGAAGTAGGCCATCCAGCCCTTCGAGCCTGCCCTGCCATTCAATAAGATCACGGTTGATATGAAGTGGATCAGTTCCACTTTCCCATCTGCTCCCCATAACCCTTAATTCCCTTATCTATCAGAAATCTATCTACCTGTGACTTAAACATATTCAACGAGGTAGCCTCCACTACTTCAATGGGCAAAGAATTCCAGAGATTCACCACCCTCTGAGAGAAGAAGTTCCTCCTCAACTCTGTTCTAAACTGCGCCCCCCCCTTATTTTGAGGCGGTGCCCACTGTTTCCTTTCTGAGTGCAAAGAATCTCTCTACCTCTACCCTATCTAGCCCCTTCATTATCTTGTAAGTCTCTATAAGATCCCCCCTCAGCCTTCTCAACTCCAACGAGTACAGGCCCAGTCTATTTAATCTCTCCTCATAAACTAATCCCCTCATCTCCGGTATCAGCCTGGTGAACCTTCTCTGTACTCCCTCCAAGGCCAATATATCCTTTCGCAAATAAGGGTACCAAAACTGCACACAGTAGTTTTCCTCCATAGGAAATCTCTCATCCACACTCAAATCCCTTTACCATTATAAACATCTTGTTTGGATCAACCTTATCCATCTAAATTCAAGAGAATATCAACCCAGTTTGTGTTAACTCATTCTTATAATCTAATCCTGTAAAGTCTGATGTCATTCTGGGTGGTGAATCTACACGATACTTCTTCTGAGGCAATTATAAATCTTTCTGGAGCTTTGGCACCCACTCCAGATGTGATTCATTCAAGGCACCCCTTCAGTTGAAGCATTTCTTCCCTCACTTTTGTATTCTAATTCCCTCAAGACAAAAGCCAATATTCCAGAGGGCTTTGAAGTAGATGGAAGGAGGATCTGCCTTGGTTAGCATTCCACTGCACCATTCCCAGAGACAGTTAAGGGACGACAAACAATACCACACACTTCTTGTACAATCTTGGAAGAGATAGACAAGATTGGGAAAGGTAAGCACCTCAAACAAGCCACTGCTCCTTTTTGGTGAAAGATTGCTTCTTAATAAGGGACAAAGGTTGGACCACATGGCATGGTGGCCCAATAACAGTGAGTGGAAAATACTGCCTAAAATATGTTGAGATATTAATGTAAGATTGCACCATTTCCAATATTCTGGTCTTTTTCAGGGAAAGAAAACATTAATCACTTTCTCATGGTGAAAGATTAAAATTTAAGTTTAAGATTAGAATAGTTATGGGGGTGGGGAGGAGTGAAGTTTATTCACTTGGTCTTCACACTGAGCCTGAAGCCACTCACCTGGGCCCGCGGGCTCTCGGGGTCCCTGCAGCCGGCGAACAGGTACCGAGGCGGCGGCTCAGCCTGCGCCAGCTGGCGGAGCAGCTCCAGACCCAGACCCCGGCTGGAGCCGGTCACCAGCACCGAGCTGAACTTCATTCCGCTCCGCTCCCTCTCCACTGCCGCCCTGGCTCCTCCTCCGCTCCGTCTGGCTTCAGGAAGTCAGTCCCACATCCCGCCCTCACGGAGCAGCCGCTGAAAGCACAGCCCCAGCAACCCCCGCAAGACACACAGCAGCGGAATGAAGCCACTCAGCCCATCAAGTCTGCTCCATCATGGCTGATACTTTTCTCATCCCCATTCTCCTGCCTTTTCCCCATAACCCCTGATCCCCTTATAAATCAGGAACCTACCTATCCTGCCTTTTCATTATAACCCACCCCCCATTCCCTTATAAATCAGGAACCTATCTATTCTGCCTTTTCCTCATAACCCCCCCCCCCCAATTCCCTTATCAATCAGAAACCTATCTGTCTCTGTCTTAACAACAAGCAATGACCTGGCCTCCACAGCCCCCTGTGGCAAAGACTTCCACAGATTCACCACTCTCTGGCTGAAGTAATTCCTCGTCCCCTTATGCTGAGGTTGTGCCCTCTGGTTCTAGTTTTCCCTACTAATGGAAACAACCTTTCCACGTCCACTCTATCCAGGCCTCACAGTATCCTGTAAGTTTCAATAAGATCCCCCCCCCTCCATCCTTCTAAACTCCAACAGACCCGTTCCTCATACGTGATGTGGAGATGCCGGCGTTGGACTGGAGTAGACACAGTAAGTAGTCTCACAACTCCAGGTTAAAGTCCAACAGGTTTATTTGGTAGCACGAGATGTCGGAGCTTTGTCTCTTCGTCAACGTACAACAAGCTCTTCATTTCAGAGATCATTCCTGTGAACCTCCTCTGGACCCTTTCTAAGGCCAGCACATCCTTCTTTGGATATGGGGCCCAAAACTGCTCACAATACTCCAAATGGGATCTGAGCAGAGCCTTGTACTGCCTCAGAAGTACATCCCTGCTCTTGTATTCTAGTCCTCACAGTTCAGCCCTAACAAGAGGGTCTCCAGCTAGGACCAGACCTGCCCCTTTCCCCCACAGCCCAGCACTTTCCAAATATTTACCCAATTCCCTTTGGAAAGTTACCAATGCCATTCTTATTATTTCAGGCAGTGCATTCCAAATCATAGCAAATTGGCTGTCTCTAATATAAACACCCCCACCCAGCAGTGAAGATAGACTAGAGCAAAGAATGAAAACCTGATCAAGATTTACAAAACTATAAGTGCCTTCCGTGCCTGCTGGGCACCACAGAGATTGCAATGCACTATTGACTCCTTTAATCACATTTTGATTTGGTGTTTTAAGTTTCCTTTCCGCTTTGTCTTTTGTTTTGGGCCGTTCCCTTCCTTTTGGGAGCTGCCCCTTTTAACTTGTGCCATTGTTAATTTGAGTTTCTTTATTTGGTGGGCCAATAAGATTGGTTTACGAAACTATGAGGGGTATAGATAGAGTGGATAGGACAAAACCTTTCCCCTTAGTAGAGGAGTCAATAACCAGGGATCTTGGAGTTAAGGAGAGGGGCAGTAGATTTAGAGGGGTTTTGAGGAAAAACATTTTCATCCAGAGGGTGCGGGAATCCTGGAACTCACTGCCTGAAAGGGTGGTAGAAGCAGGAACTCTCTCAACAATTTAAGAAGCATTTAGATGAGCACTTGGAATGCCATAAGCATACAAGGCTATGGACCAAGTGCTGGAAAATAGGATTAGAATTGATGGGCCACACAGATACAAACGACCGAAGGATCTCTTTCTGTGCTATAAAACTCTATGGGTGGGATTCTCCAGCCACGCTCACACCAAGACCGGAAAATCCCACCCGAAGCCAACAGACGTTTGCATGGCCCTCTCCTGCCCACCACCATTCCCGTGGTAGGATGGGAAAATTCCACCCTCTGACTATGACATTTCTCTGTGATAAAAATCATCCAAAAACTTCCTGCAAATTTCATGAAAGCAGAGAAAGGATTGAAAAAGTGCTTACAACCCTCTGACTATTCACACTCTTCTAACTCTGGCCTCTTGTGCATCCCTGATTTTAATTGCTTGAACATATGGTAGCAGTGGACCATCATGCCTTCAGTTGCCTAGACGCTACGCTCTGGAATACCCTCCCTACACCTGACTTTCCTCCTTTAAGACACTTCTTAAAATCTGTCTCTTTGAGAAGGGAACATGGATTTAAGATAGGGGGCAGGAGATTTAGAGGGGATTTGAGGAAAATCTTTTCATCCAGAGGGTGGCAGGAATCCAGAACTCACTGCCTGAAAGGCTGATAGAAGCATGAACCCTTTCAACAATTTAAGAAGCATTTAAATGAGCACTTGGAGTGCTCAGATCATATCTCTTTATATCGCTCGCTGTCACAATTTGTTTAATGAGGCTGCTATGAAGTGTCTTGGAATGTTTTATGTTAAAGGTGCTATATAAGTAAAAGTTATTGTTTGCCCTAAAATTAACTTCACTCCACTGAAGGAGCAGGAAAATCATACATTCAATGAAAGCCTACAGAGAACTAAAACTTTGAAGGAACAAAACTTATGTTCTTGAAGGGTTATATATATTACTTTCAGAAAAAATTCTTTGTCACTTTGTGCATTTCCAGCAGTTTGGGAAACAGTGGTCCAAGTTTGTATCACTTTTTTATATCTAAAATGTGACTGCCAATGAATGTGACTGAAAATATCCTAGGATTTTGCCATTCCATTTTAAGTAGTAGCAAATAATCTATTACTAGGGAGAAAAATGTTTCCTATTAAAAAATAGTGCCCAACAGCAAATATAGAATTTAGTACATTAATATGCATTCTAGCTAGACAAGGCTGTATATAGCAGATGGAGAATGTGATGATGTAGTAATTACAATTGTACTTACATCTATATCCTCACCATTGCTTTACTTTCTGGTGGTGTTACTGTATTATCTTAGATGTGCCAATAAATAAGTATTAGTTAATGCATACCAATGTGTTGTACTTTTCATTTTTGATGATCTTGACTATTCGGAGTCAATCTTCTCATTCTGTGCCTTGTATTTCCCCTCCTATAATTAATTTGGTTTGTGTGGCTAGTTAATGTAGCTTGGATTGAATGTTGTGGAACAGTAAAATTATCTGATTATCTTGCATCTTTGATATAACCAGTAAATTTCAAACTTAATTCTTTTAATTTGATTTATTATTGTCACATGTGCTGTGATACAGTGAAAAGTATTGTTTTGCATGATAAACATACAAATCATACCATCACAGCTCGCAAAGAGTTACCATGCTACAATCTATTTATGGTGTTATTTGTATTCTCTCGTGTTAATGTTAGAAAACACTTCCAATACTTCTCAAATCTAATTGTAGACAAATTTATTAAAACCGCCTCCAAATTTATTCTATTTTAGCCAATTTTATTCTAGCCAATCAAGCTTTTCAGTTTGATCAGCCTTGGTGGTCTGAATTTCAATAGTAGTCATGATGTGGAGATGCCGGCGTTGGACTGGGGTAAACACAGTAAGAAGTCTGACAACACCAGGTTTAATTCCTAATAAATCGGTTGGACTTAAACCTGGTGTTGTCAAACTTCTTACGGTCTGAATATCAACACTAATTTCTCAATGACAATCCCTCATGCAACCATCAAAAAATTAGCTTTTACATGTGTCAGCTTTTACATGTGTCACATTGCACAGATAGAATAACTACCCCTCCCTCCCATCTTATCACTTCAAATTTGCCTTATTCGTTGAACTCTCACATGATCGCAGTCCCACATCAATGACTGCCCTGCTTTTCCCCATCTGTTTCCTTCAATTTATGTTTGCCTTTCTGTATCTCCCTGATTTTCCTGTGATCTCCTGACCTTCTCTTCCTCACTCCAATTCAGCTACTCATGCTGTACATCTCCCCTGTTAGAACGCTGATGGCCACCTGGATTTCTCCCTACCTTTTCTCCAGCTACTCCTTTGTAATCAAATCTATATACGGCTCTCAGTCTCCCTGCACCACCACCACCAATCCCCCCCCCCCCGCCAAAGAAATTGTGTAGGCACAAATATAAAATTACACTGAGAAAGCGGCCCATGACCCCAGGTGAAAATTTGGGGTGAGCCCAATGCTGCTTTGCTAGGTTGCTCTGAGCAAATTTTAAAACCATTGGTTCACGGGGAAACTTTTGCCCCCATCTGAGAGGAGTGCCGTTCTCCAAGACTATCTGGCCAATCAGATGATCGGAGGCTCTGCAGTTTCAGTAGTGCCACCAGAAGCAGTGGTCATTTTTGGGACTTCAGGCAATCCCCAGTGACAACTGTCGATGGAGCCAGATTAGAAGGTTGTAGTCTTCTGCAGGGGCCAATCTGCAGAACCAGGTTCTGGAAAGTGGAGGGAAGGAGGAATGGGGGTGGGGGTGGGGGGTAAATGGGGGAGATGGGGGGGACATGGTGTTGGGGAGGAGAGAGCCGTTCCATGTGAGCTTCAGACAACCCAAGAATGGACCTCCCCTGCTGCTGGTAAAATACCAGCAGAAACAGGTAGAAAATGGGCACAACATCTTCAACACAGCACACCATTTTACAGCATGCCAGCCCATTCCAACAGCAGCCCTAAAATCCACCAACACCACAAAATAAAGACAAAAAATGCCCACATCAAACTACATGAGGACAAATATCGACAATTCCCAACTAGAAAAAAAACTTGCATTTATATAACCTAATTTACCACGAGTAATATATTGAAGGGTATGTGTCGATGTATTTCTTGTTCATTGCATTACACTTTTTGTCCTCTCTGTCATGTTAATGTTTCTGATGAATTTATGCCAGTCAAATTCTTTGGTTGATTTTCTAATGCAAATTTCTTCCATCAGTTTTTTTTGAAAGAAAACCAGAATCCATGAAGATATTTTCTCAACAGGAAAAATGACCTTGTTAAAAAAGGAGTCTCACTATCTATAGATTTAAATGATTTAAAAACTAACTTTAACAATTTTACTTGAAAAGAAATAAGTGAAGCCAGATGTTTCATTCTGGTTTTGATTTGGAGCCTGAAGAACAATTAAACACGTCCGGCACTGTCTCATTACCAAACAAACTGTGATAGATATGACATTCTGTCAACTTAACATTTAAATGTTTGATCTTAAAGAAGAACAATTCAATTTCATCAGTGGAATAAAACATTTGAAATGCATATGTCTGTATTGATAGCAAATAATCTGACTTCTAATGGGCAAAGCTGTGGCTGATCTATTAGTATCTATTTAAAAAGATACAGATGTTACAATGTAAGGTGTCAGTCATTTGCCTTGTAAAGAGAAAATAGTATTAAATTCAGCAGTCGTGCTCAAAAAAAGTACAGTGCAGAAAATAGTTTAATGTCTAATTGGCCTGAATCTGCGACAGTTGCAGTTTGTTGTCTTAAAAGAACAAACTGAATTATATAATTAAGCTTTATCAACAGAATAAGACATAGTACTATTGTCCTTAAAAAGAGTTTATTTTCTAATCTACAATGAGCAACATCAATGATTCATTAAAATTGACTTATTTCCATTGGAACATACAGTGTATCATGGCAGCTATGTGTGTAGTAGCAATCTGTCTGACTCCTAGACAGAAAACACAGAACATGCATAGAATTCTAGGGATAACATTATGTATCACTTATATTTTAAGGTATGTTCACAAACTTAGAAATCTGTATTTTCCTAATCACAAGACACATTCTTTATTTTAAATTACCTTGAACAATTCAAAGTGGTTATAATTAATTTTAAAACTTTGCATATTCAAACCAAGCCAAATCTCTTAACTGAACATTCTTTTATCTTATTTTTATTTAGGGAGATATTACAATCCAAAGGTATTATGTTTTACATAATACAAAGTACAAATTACTATACTATTAAAAATAACTTGCACATTTTTCTACATTGGGGAATTAATATTATTAGATTTGCTTTGTGCATGTGAGGAGTCATCACTGGAAAATACTGTTTTAGGAATGGAACAAAATAATCTGACGAACTGGAGTATTCTATGTTCTTTAAGTGATACATTTATTCCTAATTATTATTGTTTTTATTTAGTCTAAATAATTGAAGACACTGGAAGGTGATGCACAGTGGTATTGTCACTGGACTAGTAATCCAGAGACCCAGGGTAATGCTCTGGGAACCTGGATTTGAGTCCCACCACGGCATATGGTGAAATTTCAATTCAATAAAAAATCTGGAATTAAAAGTCTAATAATGACTATGCAACCATTAGTTGTAAAAACTTGACTGGTTCACTAATGTCCTGAAGGGAACGAAATCTGCCACCCTTATTTAATCTGGTCTGCATGTAACTCTAGATCCACAGCAATTTGATTGACTCTTAACTGCTCTCTGAAATGGCCCAGCAATCCATCAATTGTTTCAGACTGCCATAACAATGTCAACAAACAAATGAAACCAGACGGATCACCCGGCATTGACCGAGGCACCAGAAATGATGATGACAAACTCAGCTCTGTCGACCCTGCAAAGCCCTCTTTACTAACATCTGGCGGCTTGTGCCAAAATTGGGAGAGCTGTCTCACAGACTTACCAAGTAACAGCCAGACACTTTCACGGAAACATACTTTATAGATAATGTCCCAGACACTACCATCACCATTCCTGGGTATGCCTTATCCGACCGGCAGGACAGACCCAGCAGAGGTGGTGGCGGCACTGTGGTACACATTGGGAGGGAAGGAGTTCCTCTAATAATCCTGACCATCGACTCTGGGCCCTATGAAGTCTCTTGGCATCAGTCAAACATGGACAAGGAAATCTCTTGCTAATTACCATGTATTAGACCCCCTCAGCTAATGATTCAGTAATTCTCCAAGTTGAACACCACTTGGAGGAAGCACTGACGGTGGCAAGGGTGCAGAATACACTCTGGGTCAGGGACTTCAGTGTCCACTACCAAGAATGGCTTGGTAGCACTGTCACAGAACAAGCTGGCTCACTTCTCAAGGACAGAGCAGCTAGGTTGGGTCTGCGACAGGTGATGAGGGAACCAACCAGAGTGAAAACTATACTTAACCTCATCCTCACCAATCTGCCTGCCATAGATGCATCTGTCCATGACAGTATCAGTAGGAGTGACCACCCTACAGCCCTTGTGGAGACAAAGTCCTATCTTCACATTGAGGATATCCTCAGTCATGTGTGGGACTATCACCATGCTAAGTGGGATAGATTTCAAACAGATCTAGCAACCCAAGACAACCCACAAAGTGCTGTGGGCCATCAGCAGCAACAGAATTATATACAATCACAATCTATAACTTCATGGTCCAGCATATCCCCCACTTTACCAATACCATCAAGCCAGGGGATCAATCCTAGTCCAATGGAAAATGCAGGTCAGCATGCCAGGAGCAGCACCAGGCATACCTAGAAATGAGGTGTCAACCTGGTGAAGGCACAAAACAGGACTACTTGCATGCCAAACTGGATAAGCGGCAAGTGATAGACAAAGCTAAATGATTCCACAACCAACAGATCGGATCTGAGAGATCTGCAGTCCTGCCACATTCAATTGTGAATAGTGGTGGACAGTTAACCAACTCACTGGAAGTGGAGGTACCACAAATATCCCCAAACTCAATGATGGGGGAATCCAGCACATCAGAATAAAAGATAAAATTGAAGCGTTTGCAATAATCTTCAGCCAGATGTAACGGGTGCACAAGGAGACAGAGATTATGCCAGAGTGAGACAGAGACTGTGTGAATAGTGAGTTAAGTTCGTGTGGGAGATCAATGCATGGGTAAGTTAATTGGCTGGTAAGAAATGTTGTTTGGGAGTGCCTTTAAGTAGCTGTAAATTAGAAAAGCATGTTATTTTCAAAAGAAATAGCTACTTGGATTTGAGTAAAAAACAAAAGGGGAAGTTAGGATCAATAAAGTAAAATGATAAAAGTAAACCAAAATAAATAGTTAAAGTAAGGGCAGTAAGGTTAAGACATGGCAGGGCAGCTCAGTCATGTGGAATGCACATCCTGTAATATGTGGGCAGTCGTGGACACTACTGGTGACCTAGAAAACCATTTGTGCAGAAAGTGCAGTCAGCTGCAGAAACTTGAGCTCTGGGTTTCAGAACTCAAGTAACAGCTCGAGTCATATCCATGAATAGCATGTTTATTTGAATGGGAACCAGGAGAAAATATTGAGAGTAATATGAAGGTGCACAAAATACTGGGGAGACAGATAATTCTATAATAGAGAACAGTAAATTAATAGGCAGAGTCGAAGTAAGGAAAAAGTAATGAAGGGTTATACTTATGTAAGTGAATGCATAGAGTGTAGTTAATAAGATTGGTGAGTTATGGGAACAGAATTATTGTTGTGGCAATAACAGAACATAAGAACATAAGAAATAGGAGCAGGAGTAGGCCATCTAGCCCCTCGAGCCTGCCCCACCATTCAATAAGATCATGGCTGATCTGTCGTGGCTCAGTTCCACATTCCCACCTCTCCCCATAACCCTTAATCCCCTCGCTTATCAAAAACCCATCAACCCGCGTCTTAAAAATATTTAGCGAGGCAGCCTCCACCACTTCAACGGGCAGAGAATTCCAGAGATTCACCACCCTTTGAGTGAAGAAGTTGCCCCTCAACTCCGTTCTAAACCGACCCCCGTTTATCTTGAGGCTGTGCCCCCTAGTCCTACTGTCCTTTCTGAGCGGGAAGAGCCTCTTCACCTCTACCCTATCCATCCCATTCATCATCTTATACGTCTCAATGAGATCTCCCCTCATTCTTCTAAACTCTAACAAGTACAAGCCTAGTTTATTCAGCCTCTCCTCATAGCTCAACCCCCTCAACTCTGGCATCAGCCTAGTAAACCTCCTCTGCATACCTGGCTCAAGAAAGGGCAGGACTATGTGTAAAATTTTCCAGGGGTCAAAGTGTTTAGGAAAGATAGGATAGGGAGAAAAGGAGGAGGAGTGGTAGTATTGATTAAGGAGAGCATTGCAGTGCTAGAGAATGAGGATTTCCCAGAGGGTCTGAGGGCAGAATCTATTTGGCTAAAGCTAGGGAACAAAAAGGATGCAATTACATTGCTCGGTTATAGTCTACAGACCACTTAGTGAGAAGGACGTAGAGGAACAAATCTGAAGGGGAATACAGAGAGATGCAAATATTGTAAAGTAATTATGGGGAACTTAATAATTACCCTATTATTGGCTGGAATAGTGGTAGTGTAATGGACCGAGAGGAGAAAGAGTTTCTAAATTGAATTTGGGAGAATTTTCATGAAGGGCCCACCTTCTCAACATTGCCCTATGCCTGAGGTGTGGTGATCCTCAGGTTAAATCACCACCAGTCAGCTCACCCCCTCAAAGAGAAAAGCAGACTACGGCGACTTTACTTTTTATTTACATCACATACTGATAATCAACTACAGATTATAACTTCCAGTTTTAGAAAGGATGTGCACACACTGGAGAGATTGCAGAAGAGGTTTACAAGAATAGGTCTAGGGATGAGAAATTTCTGTTCTGAATAGATCGGAGAGGTTGGGACTGTTTCCCTTGGAGAGGAGATGCTTAAGTGGAGATTTGCTAGTGTTCAAAATCATGAGAGGGCTGCAAAGATAGGGAGAAACTGCTCCTGCTTGTAAAAGATTGAGACTGAAAGGGCACAGATTTAAAGTGATTTGCAAAACAAACAGAAGCAATGTGAGAAAAAGCCTTTTCAAACGGTGAGTGTTTTGCTGTGGAATGCACTGCCTAGAAGCATGGTGGATGCACTATCCCAATAAAGTCTGTTACAATCTTCCTCATTATTTACTGCATTTCTGGATTTTGTGAAATTATGCTTTGAACACCCAAGTCCACATCATTAATCTACGAAGAGCCGTTGTCCCAACACATTGGGAGACAACACTGTATGCTTCCATCCAACCTGAAAGAATTTTACACTCTGCTTTGTCCTTTTGCCAATGTTGGATCCACTGTCCCTTTAATCACGAATTCTTTCCTGCTTGTAACTGTTGTTTTCTCAGTCTCTACAGGGATAATTGAAGTCTCCCATTTTCACTTTCTCAAAGTTCTTGCAACTTTCCTGCAAAGATGCTTGACCTTTAGTATACACCTAGCCGTGTATATTGTTCCTCAATTTTAACTAACCAAAAAGATTATGATGTTAAACCCTCATATACATCATCACCTACTATTGCTGTAAGAGTGTGTGGAATTTAGTGACACCTCTCCTACCCCAAAGGCGTGTTCGGGGGGATGGGGAGAAGCAGGTGCATGTGAGCAGATGAGAAGATGTGGATTGGAGATTCTGTCTTTTTCCAATTAAGTCCATGGTGAGGAAACATGTGGGTGGATTTGTTGCCTAGATGTCAACTGAGGCTTCATCCTGCTGCCACTGATAGTTACAGCAGCAGTAGGAGGGGGTCTCACAATTTGGGGAGCCTATGTAGCAAATCCTGTTGTGTTTGTCTGCAGTCTTCAGGGGAATGGTGGCTCCTTGTTCTAAGGAACTCTGCTCTTCATCCAGCGTCCCAGCATTGGGAAGGCTTGACCCCACAGAAGATCACCATCTGCCCTCGCTGTTCTCCCCCTTGCCCTAAGACCAGCAGCCCCTCCCACCAAACTTACCTGCTTCCAGAAGGTCCATCACAGATCCTCTGGGGAGGCCCCAGTGCAACACTGGCAGTGGTCCCACAGTGGCTGGTGCTGCCAACCTTTGATTGGCCTGAAGTTTTCATGGGCAGGTTTTCCATATTACTGGGGATTTAGTTCACTGGGAAACTGGTGCTGTCCAGGTCAGTGCCTGATTAACTTGGAATAGTGTTGGGCATCCTCTGGAATGGCAATACAGAGCTCCAAATGGTGGGAGAGGCATGTCCTTATATTCATCCTGTATTATTGATCAATACTGTAACCCCTTCTTTTCATTCTTTTCTGAATATATTGGAGCCTAAAATATTTCACATGACTTGTCTTTCAGCTAGGTTTTTGCTATTGCCAACCTCATTTGCATATGTACTCTAAACTTATCCTAATCTGTCTTGCAATTCCTCCATCTAAACCCATGATTTTTGAACTATTTTTTATTCTATTGCTGTTTGTCACTGTCATTTCTTTGTAGTTCCTTTCTAACACTTCATCTTAGTGCTTCGCCCCTGCCTAATTAGTCCTCGTATGTTGACCGTGATCCACTGCTCTGCGAAAGACCCAGTTCATGGCCTTGATGGGGGCAGAGATTGACATTGATATCTGATAGATCCAAGGGTTTTCGTTATCACAGTTGTGAGCTGGGTGCATGTGGGTGGAAAACTCAGGTATGTAGCAGAAGGAAAACTTGAGGTTAAAGGTTGATGGGCAAAAGGAAAGGATGGGGAAGAAAACACTATTGCCAGCTAGCTATGCTTTCAGATCAGCTACATTGCAATGTTGAGTCAGAAAACTGCAAATTCATGGCTGGATTTAGGCTGAAGTGCTGTCTTTCAAATAAAATGTATACCAAGGACTGTCCATATGGACGTAAAAAGTCTCATGGCGATATTCAAAGAGCAGAGAAGATTTCCCAGTGTTCTGGCCAACATGTATCCTTCAATCAACACCACCAAAAATACAAATAAACTGGTCATAATTGTAGTTCATGTGAGTTTCCTGTGGACATGTTCATTATTTGCATATAGCAATGTATTGGTTGAGAGACATTTTTCATAGAATCATGGAATGTTCACAGCACAGAAAGAGGCCAACTGGCCCATCATGTCTGTGCCACTTTTGGCTGTCCCAGGGATATGAACATCAATATATAAACACAAGTTTGTTTTTGTCATGACGTAAATCAAAACTGTAGATAAGGAAACAGCAGTGGTTGGAAAATGTATCTCTTTCTAAATAAATTCCATCTGCTTTCTAACAGAAAAAAGTAACGCACAGAGGAAATCTCCCAGCAATGCAACTACATGGCATGTAACAAAGTAGAATGGGAAGATGATGATAGCAAGAGCACGGGTGTTCAATCTAACCTTCATGAGTGGAATATTACTGAATAATTGAAATTTGGTGTTTTGGCATCCACTGGTGAAATTTGAACAGGCTTTTCTTACTTCTCCTAAGATAAGCTCCTACCACGTTAATTCCAAAATTCACAAACTCCCAAGTTTCTCTGCCTGGGCCTGTGGTGCATCAGCTAAAGCATCAAAATAATCTTTGTAATATCTTGAAATTTCTTATTTGACATCATAGAATTCCTACAGTGCAGAAATAGGCCAATTGGCCCATTGCACCTGCATTGACAACAATCCCACCTAGGCCCTTTCCCTGTAACATTATGTATTTATCCTGCTGAACCCCCTGACACCAAGGGGCAATTGAGCATGACCAATCCATCTAACCCGCACATCTCTGGAGCATGGGAGAAAACCGGAGCACCCAGAGGAAACCCACGCAGACACAGGGAGAAAGTACTAAACTCCACACAGTGACCCAAGATTGGAATCGAACCTGGGTCCCTGGCACTGTGAGGCAGCAGTGCTAACCATTGTGCCACCGTGCTGTCCATCCTGAAATCCTATAAAAGATGCAAATATTCCTCGATTTTCCCAGTTATTTATCTTCCTCAGCTTATGTTGGTGTTTTACTTAAATGAATAATGTTGATAAATTTTCAGCCAATTAAATCTGCAATATAGTATGAAACAGTTTCTTCTAACTGTAGCAGAGATGGAGAAGCTTCTCTTCTTTGATATGCAAAGGATACAGCAAACAGCTCAAGTGTTTAATCTGGTAATTAAAATGAATCACTTTACCAGAGCCCAGGGGAATGCAACAAACATATGTGCAAATCCTGAAGTACAGAAAATGACTTTTTCAGAATAAATGACACATCCAGTTTATCTGTAAGAAAAGGTCAGTATATTTATGGATTGCTTTATAAAAGGTACTATCATACATTGTTACATAGTAATGAATTCACAAAAATATGAAGAAATATTTACAAGTAAAACACAACCACGGAACAGTTTCACTTTCATCAAAATGAGACACTTAACACCAGTTTCTATTTGCACAAAACAAAAACACTCAAATTCATTTGATTCCATCTGGAAATTTGCAAGCACAAAATAATTCCTACATCACCAAAACAGAAACTGTAATGAAACAAAAACCCTAGAGCTAACAGGTGTATTTCTTGTTCTTTCAAACCTTTTCACACCTTGACCCCTCTGAAATTCACTGGGTCCCCCACACCCCACTTTCTTGGAGAAAAAAAACCCCAAACACTTTCAGGTTTAACCCTTTCACGCACCTCTTCCTAGTTGCAACCAGTCACAGGACAAGTTTGTTCCCAGCAAAGTGATGAAGGAATTGTATTCGGTCAAGTGTTAAAGACTGATAAAAGTGACAAGATAGCTACAGAAACATCATAGGTTTATGAATAAATATATTTTTGAGTAATGATTTCCATGAGAAATTATAATTTATTTGTGCCAGAATGATTAAATACAGTGATGATCAGAGAGCTACTGTACATACATTGGTTTACGAGGATATAAATGTCCAGGGAACAATCAAATTAAATCTGGTAACCTGGTATCTATGAGTGAAAGGGTTAAAATAACAGCACCTGTACAATATTAGGAAAAAACAAGCAAAATGAGCTGATTTTAAAATAATAACCCTTTATTAGGTACCGAGTGTCCCTTACAGTGTTTTTGAGAAAAAAATTACAGTGGATATTAAGGAGGAACTAAAAACTTTGATATCCAGTTTATGCTTGGCTAACACACATATAAGGGATGCCTTTTTTTCTCTAATTTCTGTACACTCCTTCCTTCCTCCAAATAAATACAATTTGCACAGCAGTATCAGAGATGAAAAAATCTGACCTTTTAACATTTTCACTGTATTCCTTAATGCTTCCAATAAATCTAGGTAATTGATAGAGGTAATATTTATACAGAATTTACATGATACAAAGCTTGACACAAGCTGAAAAAATTGCTACCAGCTCATTGTTAAACATTTTCTTTTTAATTTGCCTCCTCTAGTCAGAGTTGTATTTCAACAACCCAAATTACAATATTCACTTTCTTAATAAATTATTTACAAGCTTTTGAAGTACAAAGGAACCAGCAAAATTCTTTTTTTTATTTGAAAGGATATGTTTCTACAAGAAACAATGTTCAGAGAGGAGAAACCTGGGTGCGCTATGTACAAGATGAAAATTGAGCTCAAAAAACTTTTTTTTTTAAATGTTTACATGTTTGAAATGATCCCTGAAAACTTCACAAAAATTATAAATGAAATTTGTTGTGAAAATTCTGTCAGAGGTTAGAAAGTTTTTTTGTGTTTTTTTTCCTGTAGATAGAAATTATTTTGTACAATATAAACAACAGGAAGAGAGCTCTCTTGGCTAAGGATACCCACTAGAGCACAAAAAACCCTGGAATTTTATACAGAGAAGGTGATTACCAATAGTCACGTGCAAGTCTGTAAGCGAATAGTGCACAAAGCCTCCATGGGCCAAACCCTAGTGCATTAGCACAAAAATAAAAATTTGCTAAGCCAGCATATCTACAATTTGCAAAAAAATGTTAACATTAAAATATGTAAAAGGAAAATAAGGGGGATTAAAGCATTGAAAAAAAAAAGCACCAAACTCAGGCTAAATATACAGGATGCTACTGCTGAGGCCATAGATTCCCATCAATTACTTGAAGTACTTGCGTAGAAATGTCTTTTCAGCTGCAAACCATAAACCTTTTCAAGTATTCAATGGCCATTTCTTCGCATTTTCTCTTTTTAATGCAACGCATAAAAGAACTCAAAAGAAAAAGTAGCAGCATTCACTTAGGCGAAAGGAAGAGTGGGGACCCTGCTCCACTGCGTGGGACCTGGGAGGAAGAACTAGTACTGTACTAGTTTACTGTGACATGAAGTGGTAAACACCTTTCTTTCCAGAGGAAGAGCACCTGAATCCTAAATGCAGTCCCAACACTGATGTGCGTTTTAGCCTTAGGTTCAGCAGAAGTGCGAATTGTTGGTTTGGCAAGTGCAACCACATCTAGGTTACTGCTCTCAAATAGAGCATTTCAGATCAGACCCTTTCAATTGAGGGTTCCTCTACAGTGTTCTGCACCACACAGACATGGAATTTTCACATCTTCAATGGGGAATTTGTAGTCATACGTGATCTCCTCGTTCACATTTATCTGCTGTTTGGAGTAAATCACTATCTTCTTTTGCGACTCCACTGTGATAACTTTAGCATAGCAATTAGGCTGTTAATAGAGAAAAGGAATGCACAGTTAGGAAGGACAGTACAATGGTTTCGTCACCAAGTTTATGTCTAGGATTTCTTTCTCGGCCTAGGTTAGTGGTCGAAGACGCCTTCAGCTTTAGCGTGTATTTCTTTAGTCCCAATACTATTCTCTCAACATGAAGAAATCTTCCATGAACAATTTCCAAAAATCATTGCTGTGTTGAACATTCATGTCTAAAAGTCAATTCAGTTGACTCCTGATTTGTTGTGAAAGCCACTGGTTTAGTTAAAATTTAAACTTAAGCTCAGAGTTCAAGGAGTGTTGATGTTGTATGGCACCCAAGTAATTACAAGATTCTGGTTTCACAGAAAGTAAGTTCCAATTTAGTCTCAACAGCTTTGACCTGCAAATTGCATTTCTGTGGATTAGGGCAAGAAATGCAACTGCTTATGTTGCTTCTATTATAACAGCAATTGTAAATCTACTGTTATCTCAAGATAAGCCTGCATATGCTAACATTCACTGTAAAGTCAGCAAATCAAAATCTGGCAGAAACTGTCTTGTCTGCTGAGTATTTTCATGATTTTCTGTTTATATTTCAAAGTTTGGCAGAGTTAACTATTAGTAAATTAGTGATCATTTGAAGTTTCTAGTTTATAATATATAAACATTCAAGTCAAATCTGTTACATATTAAAAGTTGCAAGTTAAGACATCAACACTTTTGACAAATTTAAGTGCTTACATTGCAGCTATGGTTGATAAATCTGGCAAAATTGCCACACTTTGTGGCATCAATAATGGAATCGTGGTCCACCCTGAACATGTAGCTACTTCCAATTCCCTCATCTTCGTATCGCTTTTCTCGCATGTCTGCGATAACCTGAAGGGAAATAAAATCAGACACAAATTAAAGGAATTTCCCTAAAAACAGGGATACTGGGATATGAGGAAGAGGTGGGGAGGTGGATTTGAGACCAGGGAGAGATCAGCCATGATTGAATGGCAGAGCAAGCTCAAAGGGTTGAATTTGCCGACTTCTGCTCCTAATTCCTACATTCTAAATAACTCGCAAGACCAGTGAACGTAACTTTACAATTCTGATATACAAATAATCATCCATATCTACCATAGGTGAACCAATGAGACAGTCAGGGTCAGTGTGTGGTAAATCAGGTACACAGTTATCCATTGGGGTACTCATGATTAATGCTATATCATTCATGCAGCCATTCTTTCAAAGCATTTTAAGATCTTCTGCAGCATTTTTTGCAAATGTAAGAGTATGAGTTTTCCATAATGGTTACAGAATGACATACAATTCTCCTGGTTTGCTAACCAGAGACAACTGATACTTAGCAAATAAAGATGATAATAGTTTCCACTTAGGCTGTCTCCCTCTTTTTCAAAGCTACCATTATCACCCCCTCCTCAAAAAATTCACCATGGTCCCAATGTTTTTGCAAAGCACACGCCCCATCTCCAACCTCCCTTTGTCCAACAAACATGTTGATGTCTCATCACCCATCTTAATCATGAGTCCGAGGTTGAATCCCTCTATGCAGGTTTCCATCACTGCCATAGCACTAAAACAATCCTTATTAGAGTCACAAATGACCATGGCCACACTAAACCATCCCATTTCATCCTTGCCGACCTTTTGACCATCCCTACCATCCCTCCTTCAACCCCTCCCCAACATCATCCACTAGGTAGTTCTTTCCTTGTCTGCTTCCATTCCTATCTATGCAGTTGTACCGGGTAATCATCTGCAATGGCGCCTCTTCCTATTCCTGCTTTTTTAGCGCTTGTGTCCCCAGGGATCTATCCTCAGCCACTTCCCATTTCTTACCTACATGCGGCTTTGATGACCTTATCTGAAAACATGATGCTAGGTTCCACATGCATGCTGACATCATCTGTTTCTACCTCACCACTGCTTCTCCTGGCGCCCTCCACTGTCTCTGATTTTTCAGGCTGCTTGTTCAGTTTAAACTAATGGAACTGCTAGATCTCTTCCAAGTAAATATCAAGACTGAAAGCAGTGTCTTTGTTCCTGACCACTCACGCTATATTGCTTGCTGGCCACTGTCGGAGGCTCAGTGGACCATCCACCTTGGTGTCTTTGGTTTTTTTAAAAATTCATTCATGGAATGAGGGAGCTGCAGGCAAGGCCAACATTTGTTTCCCATCCCTAATTGTCCTTGAGAAAATAGTGGGTTAGCTGCCTGCTTGAACTGCTGCAGGCTATGTGGTATAGGTACACTCACGGTGCTGTTAGGGAGGGAGTTCTAAGATTTTAACAAGATTTTCCATGTCAGGATGGAGTGGGCTTGGAGAGAAACTTGCAGGTGGTGGTATTCTCATGGCGTCATGATGCCCATATCCATCGAAATGGTAAAGGTTGTTGGTTTGAAGGTGCTGCCAAAGAAGCCTTGAGAGTAACTCAGTGCATTGTGTATATGGTACATACCACTACCATACTGCCAACAGTGGAGGGAGTGAATGTTTAAGGTGGTGAATGGGTAGTTGCTTTGTCCTGAATGGTGTCAATCTTCTTGAGTGTTATTGGAGTTGCATTCATCCAGGCAATTTGAGAATATTCCATCACACTCCCTGACTTATATTTGATGGACAGAGTCAGGAGATAATTTACACACTGCAAAATTCACACAGTCTCCAATCTGCATTTGTGGCTGAAGTATTTATTTGGTGGGTTAAGTTTTTCACCAATGGTAAACTGCAAAATGTTAATGTTAGGGAATTCAGCAATGACAATTCCACTGAACATCAAGGAGGATAGTTAGATTCTCTCTTTTTTAATTAAATTTACGTGATGTGACCTTGCTGGCTAGGCCAGCATTTATCGCCTATCGCCTATCCCTAAATGCCCTTGTTGGAGAGAATCATTGCCTGGCACTGGAGTGACACAAATGTTGCTTGTAATGCATCAACCTGAGTCTGAATACTGTCCAGATCTCGATGTATGCAAACATGGACTACTTTGGGTATCTGAGAGAATTGTGAATGAATATAGTGCAAGCATATGCAAACATTCTGACTTCTGACCTTATGATGGAAGGAAGGTTTATGGTGAAACAGTTGAAGATAGCCAAGGGAGCGGCACAGTAGTTAGCACTGCTGCTTCACAATGCCAAGGTCCCAGCTTCAATTTCAACCTCAGGTCACTGTCTGTGTGGAGTTTGCATGTTCTCCCCATGTCTGTGTGGGTTTCCTCCGGATGTCCCGGTTTCCTCCAACAGTCTGAAAGATGTCTGGTTCGATGCATTGACCCAAACAGATACTGGAGTATGGCGACTAGGGGAATTTCACAGTAACTTCATTGTAATGTTAATGTAAGCCTTATTTGTGACTAAAAGGACCGAAATCACGCACCAACCTGCTCCTTGTGCACCATACACATAACCCATAATCACAATAAAAGGGCAGAACATAGAACACTACAGCACAAACAGGCCCTTCGGCCCACAAGTTGCGTCGATCACATCAATACCTACCAATCCATAGACCTATCTATAACCCCCAATCCCATTAAATCCCATATACTCATCCAGAAGTCTTTTAAAAGACCCCAGCGAGTTCGCCTCCACCACTACTGATGGCAGCCGATTCCATTCACTCACCACCCTCAGTGAAAAACTTACCCCTAACATCACCTCTGTACTTGCTTCCCTGCACCTTAAATCTGTGTCCTCTCGTAGTGACCATTTCAACCTGGGGAAATAGCCTCTGAGAATCCACCCTATCTATTCCTCTCAACATTTTATAAACCTCTATCAGGTCACCTCTCAACCTTCGTCTCTCCAGGGAGAAGAGTCCCAGCTCCCTCAACCTATGTTCATAAGGCATGCCTCCCAATCCAGGCAACATCCTTGTAAATCTCCTCTGCACCCTTTCAATAGCTTCTACGTCCTTCCTATAGTGAGGCGACCAGAACGGCGCACAGTACTCCAAGTGAGGCCTGACAAGGGACTTATAAAGTTGCAGCATTACCTCCCGACTCCTAAACTCAATCCCTCGATTAATGAAGGCCAGTACACCATACACCTTCTTGACCACATCCTCCACCTGCGAGGCCGATTTAAGAGTCCTGTGGCAGAAATTACAGGCAGTGGACCAATTCCCTTATCTTGGCAGCACCCTCTTCCAGGCAGTGACTATTGATGCAGAAGTTAACTGCAGAATAGCAAAGGCAAGTTCTGCTTTCGGTAGACTGCACCCCACTGTATGGGAACATCGAGGAATCAGCCCAGCAACAAAACTGAAGGTCTACAGCACCGCGGTACTCACTACCCTCCTGTATGTCTGTGAAACGTGGACCATGTATCGAAGGCATGCAAGACAGCTCAATCATTTTCACGTGACTTGTCTTTGCAGAATATTACGCATCCGATGGCAAGACAAAGTACCAGACACTGAAGTTCTCTGTAGAGCAAGGCTACCATCAGTGCACGCACTGCTGATGAGAGCGCTGACCTGGTGGGCAGGTCATGTCATCCGTATGGCAGATGAGCACATACCCAAGCAGCTCCTTTTTGGGGAACTCTCTGCTGGAAGATGCTCGCATGAAAGGCAGAAGAAACGTTACAAAGCCACACTCAAGGCCTCCCTGAAGTTGCTTGACATAGGCACGACCACCTGGGAAACACTGGCATAAAACCGCGCTACCTGGCACTGCCTCATCCACAAGGGCTGTCAAGCTTATGAAGCAAGGTGCGTTTCTGACGCACAACTTAAGCACGAGCTGCGCAAGGTCAGAGCCACCAGTGCAACAACTACAGCGTCTACACAAATCTATCCAATATGTGCCAGGACATTCCACGTCCAAATTGGCCTGATTGGTCATCTTTGGACACACCACATCCAGCCTTAAAATGACTAATGGTGTCAACATCTTCATCAACGAAAGACAAACAACACAACACACATTTGTGACAAGTAAATAAACTTTAACTTTAGGTTACAACACTCCCCTGAGAAACTCTTGCAGTGATGTCCTGATGACAAGATGATTGGCTTCCAACCACCACACCCATCTCCCTTTGTGTTCGGTACAACTCCATCCAATGGAGTGTCCCCCTTTCCTGATTGATTTAAATTTTGCCAGGGTTTCTTGATATCACCCTTGGTCAAATGCTAACTTGATGATGACAGCAATAATCTGCACCTTATCTCTTGAATTCAGCTCTTTTTTCCATGTGTGGATCAAGAACATAATGAGATCTGGAGCCAAGTTGTGCTGATGGAACCCAAACTGAGCATCAGTGAGCTGCTTGATAATACCGTCACTGACGCACTCCTGCCACTTGGCTGATGGTTGAAAGGAGACTGATGGGGCTGTATTGTCCTACATCTTGTTGACAGGCCAACCTGGTTAATTTTCCACATTGTTGGGTAGATACCAGTATTGTAGCTGTACTGGAACAGCTTTGAGAGGCACAGCTAGTTCTGAGGCATGTCCTCAGTAACAGCCGAGGTGTTGTCAGGGGCACTAGCCTTTGTTGTTTCCTATCTGACCCTGAGTTGAGCTTCTGACTATACATCAGCTCCACCATCAAGATCGTGTACTTCCACCTCCTCCACAATGTCGACATCTCCTCCCCATCTCAATGCTAGAACACTGATCCATGCCTTTGTTACATCTTGACTGGACTATTACATTGTTTTCCTCTCATCTTCCACCCTCCATGAACCTAAATTCATCCAGAACATTGCTATCCATATCCTAACGTACCAAGTCTTGTTCTATCACTCCTTTGCTCGCTGATCTACATTGGCTCTTGGTCTGACAACATCTCAGTTTTAAAATTCTCATCCTTGTTTGCAAAACTTTCCATGGCCTCATCCACCTCCATACTTCTTCCAGTCCTACTACCCTCCAACATCTCAGTGCTGGCTGGCACATATCCCAATTTTAATAGTTCCACCAGCTGCCTAAGCCCCAAGCTCATTAATTCCTCCTTATGCCTCTCCCTCTATACCTCTCTTCCCTCCTTTTTGACAATCCTTATCACCCACTTCTTTGGTCACTTGTTTTAATATTTCCTGATGTACCTTGATGTCAAATTTTGTGTTGATATTATTCCTGTGAAGCACCTTGCGATAGCCTATGTTAGATGTGTTATACATATGTAACTAACAGAGAAAATGCTGGAAAATCTCAGCAGGTCTGGCAGCATCTGTAAGGAGAGAAAAGAGCTGATACTTTGAGTTCAGACGACCCTTCGTTAAACCTCTGACAAAGGGTCATCTGGACTTGAAACATCAGCTCTTTTCTCTCCTTACAGATGCTGCCAGACCTGCTGAGATTTTTCAGCACTTTCTCTTTTGGTTTCAGATACCAGCATCTGCAGTGATTTGCATATGCAAGTTGTTGTGAACAGTCTCAAGCACGGCTAGAAGCATTCCTAGTGTTATAAGTTAGAGATCCAACCCAAACATTTGTATATCACTAAGGGTGAGAAACAAACTGGTCTTTACCTGTCTGATATTTTGTCCAACATACTCAATGACCATCTCATCTGCTGCAATGGGTTCCATTGCAAAAAGCCCCCATTCGTGGATATGACTCTTGGAGAATCTGAGCTTCTTCCTACGGAACTGTAAGTGACAAGTTGCAATGAGAATAGGTTTCTGAAAATAAAGCCTTTTGTGAGCGTCAGTGGTTAAAAATGGACATGCACAAAACATTGTCAAATTTTTTGCAATCCATGGCCAAGACTCTCTGATCTTGTTCACCACATTGCCCCAGCCGCCCCACCACCACTGCCAACAACAATGGAGCATTTGGTGCTCAGACAAAATTCCCTTCCCTGCAGTAGGACTGGATAATCCCAGCCGTGAGTGAGATCGGAGAATTCTGGCCCATATCTTATGTGTTTTAAAATTTGACCAGATTCACAAGTTATTGGTGAGATTTGATTTGGGACCAATAATGTTTTGTTTAAAGCAAAGTTTGAGATTCTAGACACTTGCTAGGAATATAGCCACAAGATTGCATCAGTTTTGAACAAACAAAAATAAATATTATTGTACAAGGTCCAAAAGATAAAACAATTTACAACATCTATCATAGACTCTTAACATTCAGGGTTAATATCAGGTTTATGTGAATTAACAGGCAAATTGTAGTCAAACACATCGCACTAGATACTAAATGTCAGATCCGACCAAGACAGAGTCTGTGGATTTCTCAATCCACACAGACATCAGTAAACATTGAATCAACAAATCTCAATGAAACTCACAGGGGATTCCTGTCTTCACCTTCAAAGGCATAACCTGGGAATGGTCTACAAAGTTGCTCCAATTCGGACAACCAACTTTGTGGGTTTCATTCCCGTCTGCCAAAATTCCATTTCCCCAGATTCCTAAATATGCACTCGAGCACCAACTCATAAGCATAACCTCAGCTCTTCGGCCCTGAGCACTTCTGCTGCAAGGGATATCTTTTCCCTGACAGCCCGCACTAAGGAATCACCAGCCTTCGACAGCCTTGATGGCTCATCAGGACTTCCCGAGTCCTCTTTGATTACCAGGCTTCTGCTGAGCTCTCTTCACCTAAAGTAGGCTAACTGCTGCTCTTTTCCTTCTCATTAACTTAATTAGGACCTCTTCATGTCTCAATCTCTTGTCTGAGACTCCCCTTTTAGGACGTTTGTTTTTCCCTCTCACTTTGCAATCTCCCCGTTCTCTGCCTGGAACACATGTTGTCAATGGTGCTCCACTTTAGGTCACACGACCCAGGTTTTCATAGCATTCTTCTTCATTTGTGGGCACATTTTGGTCCAAAGAACAAAAAGATGCCAGTGCTGACAGGTGCTGCCTGCTCCCAGCTCCCAGTTATGGGCAGGTGCAGTAGTGGATTTCTTTGCCCTAGCTTTCCTTACATAGGAATGTATCTTGACTCTTCCTAAACTATATTCTCTTTACAAGAAACCCATTGGTCTGTTACAGTTCTGCTTGCCCATCTTTGACTCTGCTTTATCTGGGCCGGATCCACATCCACCCCCATTGAAGTTGACTCTTCCTCGATTATTAATTATCAGTCTGGATTGCTCCTTGTCCTTTTCCATAGGTGGCCTAAACTGTATGATACTTTGATTGTTTATTTGTTTTCATGTAGCCTTAATGAGGCTTTTGGCATCGTTTCGCATCTTAGAATCATAGAATCCTGACAGTGCAGAAGGAGGTCATTCGGCCCATTGAGTCTGTACTGACTACAATCCCATGCAGGTCCTATTGCCATAACCCCACAAATTCACCCTGCTAATCCCCCTGACACTAGGGTCAATTTAGCATGGCCAATCAACTTAACTTTCTTCTCTGGTTTTCTTCAAGCTTTCTTCAATCTCATTATCCACCCACCCACCTGATTTTTCTTCTTCCTCTTTAATTTTTGCCCTCAATTTCTCTTTCCATTTCATCCAGACAAAACTGTTGGGTCTTTGTTTCCAATGTGTACAGTTGGCCACCTTTCTGTTTCTGACAGTACTTAGCAACGATTCAGATTCCTGAATCTTGATCGAATCCACTCATTTATCTTTCTATCCATCCAGGTGTTTCTGTCCAGCCCACTATCACAATCCCCTAAATGTTCCCTGACTGACACCTGATCCAATTGACTCACCTCATTCCCCAGAACAAGACCCAGCTGTGCCTCTTTGGATTGGAAACATATGGACGTAAAAAACACACTCTAGAAACTCTTCTGCCTTTACACTATTACTTTCCCAGTCAATTTGCAGATAATTAAAATTCCCCATTAAAAACAACTCTTGTTTTCATGAATGAATATTATAAAAACAAAAATAGACCAAAGAATGCATGTTTTGACTTTTTTTAAATTCATTTTCCTTTTGTGCCCCACAATCCATTTTTGGTTTCCAACTTAGGCTGCTGTCCAGACTCACCTGAGTATGGGTTTTGGAGAATAGGTGGATCCCAGATGTGATCCCCAGTTTGTGCTGAGTTGGCCAACCAGAGCCAGGGGAGGGGAAAGGGAGACTGCCCTCTTGGTTTAAAATGTGGAAAACAGCACATCAAACTCAGCTGTAATTTCCTGGCGTTAAATAGTCTGTTGACACTCACTACAGTGAGTCACACACTAAAGATGACCATTTGGGCAAATTACCAGGGAGAGTCCAGCACCCGTGAAACCATTGCCCAGCAAGAATAACAGAAGAATTTCAGGAAAAAAGAGAGAAAGATAGATGAAGATAATGAAAAAGAAATCAATGGACTAATTTTAATTGCTTCTAGTTACCCACAGTTTTCAGCAAGACATCCAAGTGGCTTAAATATATCAAAACAGGAATAAAACGAACAGAAAGATCATGGTCATTGCTGAAAAAGTCAGTAGTGTGATACAAAGGAAGATATTTCACTGCATTCAGTTCACCTCTACAAAGAACAAATTCAAGGTTGAGCTGGCAACTGGTGCAATGAAAATCTTAGATCATAGAATCCCCTACAGTACAGGAGGCTGCCATTTAGTCCATCGAGCCTCCACTGACAACAATCCCACCCAGGCCCCTATCTCCGTAGCCCCACATATTTACCCTGCTAATCCCCCTGACATTAAGGAGTAATTTAGCACAGCCAATCAACCTAACTCACACATCTTTGGACTATTGGAGGAAACTGGAGCACCCGAAGGAAACCCACGCAGACACAGGAAGAAAGTGTGAACTCCACAGACAGTTACCCATTGAACCTGGGTCTCTGGTGTTGTGAGGCAACAGTGCTAACCACAGTGCCATCATGCTGCCCTGTAAATGAACACATCCAGAGATAGAAATATGTTATACTTAGGGCCCTATTAAGGGGCTGCTTCGGAAAAGTAGCCGGCGTAATCAAGGACTCCTTGTACCCTGAGCATACTCTCTTCCACCTTCTTTCATCGGGAAAAAGATATAAAAGTCTGAGGACACATACCAACTGACTCAAAAATAGTTCTTCCCTGCTGGCATTAGACTTTTGAATAGACCTACCATATATTAAGTTGATCTTTCTCTACACCTTAGATGTGATTGTAACACTACATTCTGCACCCTCTCCTTTTCTTCTCCCCTATGTACTCTATGAACAGTATGTTTTGTCTGTATCCCAATATATGTGACAATAATAAAGTAAATCAAAAACTATACAAACTGCAGGCAAAAAGAATGGAACTGAGATCACAAACCTTCAGTTGATTAAATTTAAGGAGATCGCTGTCTGCTGGTAAGCCACCCATGAAAGATGACAGGAGTCTGCGCTGCTCTGACCGCCTCTCTGAGCCTGCTCGAGTGGAAGCATGTGGTTGGGCTGGAATACTCATTCCCTGTTTGAAGGAGAATGCATTATTATAATTGATGCTGCTTGAATCTGCACTGTCAAATATACTTTATTCCTGCACATCACATATGAAGAGTTTGTATAATTAGTTATTTGCCTCGTTCAATACTTTTGTGGTTGAGTATTATGCAAATTATACACTCTCATTGCCTCGTGGTATTGTGCTTTATCACAACCTGGCAAATAAGTTCAATTCTCCAAAAATACAACAGCAATCATGCTTAGGATCATTGTAAAGTTGCAGTGCTGTTTTTAAATCATGGAACCATCCAAATCATCGTCCTCTGCTCATCAGCTGTCACTTGCAGCTGCTACTTGATTGATGGTCTCCAGGTGATTCAACACTGCTCCATACTGTAGGACTGGAACCTTTGCACAGTTTAGCAAGAATAGGAATTCTCATGCACAGTCTGTGGCAGAATTCAATCCAGGTGGAACCCCACTGACTCCGTGAACCATCAGAGAATGAAAATAAGGAAATGCCAACATTAAATGGGGAGTGGGAAAAGAATGTCACTCAGAGTGAGCAACAGAGAATACCTAATAACTATCAAGTAATTTCATCACGGGAAATAAGAAAAATCCCCACAAATGTTTGTACAGTGTTCTGGGGTGGGGAGTAGGCAGGGTCTAGCTATTACATTTCATTCGGGGACACAAATCTTCATTCAGAAGGAAACCACACAAAAGTACCATCTTAATAACACAACTCACTTTTTGAGAGACTACTTGATAACATGGTTTACAAGGTTAATATGCATGTCACATAGGCCATCAGCGTCCTTCATTTACTTCAGTTAAATGGTTATATCTAATAAATAGCATAATGGTAAACTTATCACAGCATATTTGAGGTGGGGTTCTGAATCCGTTAATATAGCACATGGCCAGAATGACAGGACATTTTCTATGGTGTATTTGCATATTTTGTAAAATTATTGAAATATACTCTCAACAATATTCCATAGTGAATCAGAAGAGCTGTACAGTGCACTAATGATTACCCTTAAAAAGATACTGAAATTAACTAACTTTGCTGAATTGTAAATGTTAACAGCATAAAGCTAAAAATCGCTAAAACACAAAATGTTTATATGATCGCTGAACATGGACAGGTCTGGCCAAAACCAAGTCACGTGCAAACTTAATTTTCTCCTTTTGCACGTGTGTAACTTATCCAACTTCACAATAATTAAAAGCAGTTTCAGATTGCACATTCATTTACTCTCAATCACAATACAATAACACACACTTCAGCTTCAAACAACTTAGATCAGTTTGAATGCATCCAATCCCCCAGAACCAAACTAAAAGCAAAAATGATGGAAGATAACCATTTTTTGCAAATAAAATTATTAAATATTGTTGCACAGGTTCTACTGTGACTTCAGAATTCAACCTTGGACATGAGATATCAATTGCGTTTAGAGAAAAATGGTGGGAAATGTTATGGAACCAGAATCCCAATTCCAAACGTTCTTTCTGCTCAGTAATCTTACCTGTGTGTCAGCTGGTGGCTCATCAGCTAACGTTCCACTGATGTTGAGGTATTTCGCTTTGTCCTTCTTACTGATTTTGTAATAGCCTTCACTGCGGGCACAGCCAGTAACATGCTCTCTCATTCCATCTTCCTTTTTCTTTTTCTTAACAGTGGAACTATAGGTATGTGCAAGTTGTTAAGGAGAAACTCTGAAGTGTTCTCAGATACCCCAACACAGCAAGTGAAACTTTAGAACCAAAAGATTGCATTAAAAAGTGTGCTTTTCCCACAACCTTGCTTCAAGATAAAGGCAGAAGGCTAGATTTTATGTTTTCCGGCAGGCTGAGGGAGGTGGAATGGAAACCAATGCATCCAGTCACTCTCGCCTCCATCTTCTCCGTCCATCCAATCAAGCATCAGATGATCAATTAGTGGCCATTCGGCAGGAAGGAGGTTGACTACAAGTGCAAAGAAAGCTTGCTTCCCGGCCATTATTCCTTGCCCTTGCTTCCTTGCAGGGCCAGTTTCTCATTGCCCAGTTTTAGATGCCACAATATAGTCTGCTCTTGGTACTTTGAGTTAATATAAAAAATAGTGTTGAGTTTTTGTTGCAGCTACATTAACAGTGTAATATGGTTCAAATATAACATTTGTGGGTTCTAAGAATCAGCCTTCTGTAGACTGATCTACTGTCACAGCTAGAATTATAAAGGCTTTTATTCTCAGGATCAGTCTTCATTATATATTAAAAGTGCAAAACAAAATTCATTGAAAGACATATAGACACTGACACGGGCAGCAACCTAATTGAGAACATAAAATCCAACCCACAGAGTCATAAAACCATGAAGGCACCGAGGGAAGGCATTTGTCCCGTTGAGCCCAAGCTGGGTCTCTGTAGAACAATCCAGTCAATCACATTTCCCTGGCTCTATCCTTGTATCCCTGCAAGTTGTACCCCTCAGGTGCCTATTCAATTTCCTTATAGAGTCATAGAAGCATACAGTGCAGAAGGAGGCCATTTGGCCCATCTAGTCTTCACCAACCACAATCCCACCCAGACCTTATCCCCATAGCCCCATGCATTTACCCTAACTAGTCCCCCTGACTCTAAGGGGTGATTTAGCATGGCCAATCCACCTAACATACATATCTTTGGAATGTGGGAGGAAACTGGAGCACCCGGAGAAAATCCACATAGACGGGGAGAACATGCAAACTCCTCACAGACAGTCACCTGAGGCTGGAATTGAACCCGAGTCCCTGGTGCTATGTGGAGATGCCGGTGTTGGACTGGGGTAAACACAGTCAGAAGTCTCACAACACCAGGTTAAAGTCCAACAGGTTTATTTGGTAGACAAGCCACTAGCTTTCGGAGCGCTGCCCCTTCATCAGGTAAGTGGGAGTTCTGTTCACAAACAGGGCATATAAAGACACAAACTCAATTTACAAAAGAATGGTTGGAATGCAAGTCTTTACAGGTAACCCCCACGACTTGCCTAGGCTTGTAAAATCTCACAAACTGTCCTGGCTGGAGACAGTACACATCCCTTTAACCTGTGCTTAACCCTCTCTCCACTCACATTGTCTGCACCTTTAAGACTTGATTACTTGTAAAGACTCACATTCCAACCAATTTTCATTTTTATTAATTGTTAACTGGGGTTTTTTTTATTAGTGCAATGGGGAATAAATTCCAGTGCCTGTCCATTATTCTGTAGAAGTCATAAAGCATTATATTCCTTTCTCCTTTGAATCAAGTATCTTTCACCTAGCAGCAGGACATTAGGGGAAAAAATTATGACTTTTTCTGAAGATAGTGGCATATTTTTGAATTCCGACAATTTAATTTGAGATTTTCATAATAACTTCATTACTGTGTTAACGTAAGCCTACTTGTGACTAATAAATAAACTTTAATGGCACTAGAATCAGTGGATTGGATGTAGGGAGTTGGCATCAATGGAGCAGCAATGTGATGTGTAGTAGACCTGGGGATGAAATGTAGAGTTTGACTCATTGGTGGATGCCTAATAATTGCATTAAGAAGCAGAGAGGAGAGATAGGGGTCATGTCAGTTCCCTCTGACCGCACCAGATGTAGAAGGGCATCTCAGGGCATACTACATTGGTTTGTAACTTTTTAAAAGTTTTTTCAAGCATTAAATTTAGTGTTTACTGATTGGTTCCTGTATTTCTGCTATATTTATTGTTTGTCTCTTTTGTTTGTTTGTCTCTCTCTGTAATTGGAGTGTGTACATTTTCTACTAACAAAGTAACACAGATGTTTTCTGTTTGGTTCCAAAATTATTTTACAACACACTAATTTGGTTAGGGAGTTGGCTTTGAAAACACTGAGATGGATTTTCAGAGTGTAGGATAATTTTGAGGGATTCCAGTATCTAGGAGCACTGGCATTTGGTTCTGGTGGAAGTGGAGAGGGAATTTTCTGAAATATTGCTGTAGTTTCTGAGTTTGGGGGAAACTGGGAATGTGAACACGGTGGCAGTCCTGGGACCTTGAGAACAGGGAATGGAATTCTAGAGAGAGAAATCTCGAGGTAAAGGAGGGTTGAGGGCCAAAGAAAAGTAGTAACTGGGGAATCCAGTCTGGCAGAATTAGAATTGCTAACATGTGGCCTAGAGAGACAGAATGCGCTTTCACTACTGCCCCTGGCCTCCCCAGTTTAGTAGCCTTGAGAAGACAGCAGTCCAGGAGTATAGGAACCAAACATTCATGGGTCCATTTCACTCCATGAGGGCCCAAACCCTTGCTGCCTTCTGGACCATCACCCTTCACCTGATCCATGTACAGCCTGCTATATGCCACGGGGCATATTTCCCCAACCATTGTAACCCCCTCATCTCCCCACTACCATCACTCTTCTTATGGTCAGCCTAAAAGTTCTTACTTTAAAATAATGTTATGCAATACATTAGCCAATTGTCAGATGAGGCCAATTGGAAATATTGCTGTAACTAATCGCATTCTTCATTAGTGTACAAAAAAATGACTGAAGGACACCATTGTTGGGGCATGTGATCGCAACACAATTGCATGGTGTATGGTAGAGATTATTGATGAACTGGTACGACGATATATGACTGTGTGCATGATTTTTTTCCACTAAAATGAGTGTGTGCGCCTGCAGCTATATCACCTTAGCCAAACCTGTGGCTAGTCAGCAACATCCATTTGATAACGATGGATTAAATCACTTTAATAAAAGTTGTGTTTCTTAAAGATGATAAATAATTTATCTTTGGGTGCACTAATGTACTCTATAAAACATACATTTCTATAAATAAGTTGTGAGTTGTGAATTATGTATCAAGTTTGTCATTTATACATAGATTCCCTGCAGAAGCAGGCCATTTGACCCATTGAGTCTGTACCGATCACAATCTCACCCAAGCCCTATCCCCATAACCCCACACATTTACCCTGCTAGACCCCTGACACTAAGGGGTAATCTTTGGACTGTAGAAGGAGACCAAAGCACCTGGAGGAAACCCATGCAGACACAGGGAGAATGTGCAAACTCCACAGACAATCACCCTAGATCAGAATTGAACCCGGGTCCCTGGCGCTGTGCGACAGCAGTGTTAACCACTGTGCCACCCACAGTTTCCGTTTTTGAAGAAATCATTAAGCTTAAGAGATTTTTTTAAAACTAAAATTTCAAATGTTAAAAAGACAGTGACCAAAAAAATTCCTTTTTTTCATGAACAATCTCTGTCTTTAACTAAAAAAAAGGCCCCCCAATCATGGGTGTTTTATGTCTTTGAGCAGTCCATGATAGAAAAACTTTTTAATGTCAGATTAGTTCAATATAAAGGTTTAAGGATTTTATCTCCAGTTTCTTTCCAAGTTTTTTGCAAAAAGAAAATAAATCCTTAAATCTTTATGAAAAATGGACTCCTAGTCATGAAGATGCACAGATTGCATGTTGGGAAATTCAGTAAGTTCATATGTTCAAGGTGCAGCCTGAATGATTGTTGAGATAAAACTTTGTAATCATGGTCCATAACATTTGTACAGTCTGAGGCCTTCAAGTAAAAATATTGGTAAAGGTATTTTTAAAAAAAAGTACATTTAACAATGTGCTGTGAAATATTTATGTTTTTGATTTACTTAGCTTCATTTAAAACCTTATTTTGAGCATCAGAAATTTCAATTACTAGTTGGGGCAGTGTAGCGGGGGGGATGTTAATTGTTGTTCAAGAAGCATTTAAGTGACTCAACTGATTCATTGACAAGCCATGATGGTTACAGGTGGATGTATTGGGAAAGGCTTTTGCCATTTTAAACATTGATTTTGGCAGTTAAGTGCTGACTCGGAAGGCCTGACTCAAAATTGTGATACAAGGAGGAATATTTGTTAACAAAGAACATCTCATAATATATCTTCACAACATACAGATGGATAGATACAAGGATCTGGCAGGGAAGCCCATATGTCTGTTAAACCCAGTAGATTGTAATGCAAAGGCTGCTTTCAGGACTTTATAAAAATAAATAGAAACATAGCTTTAAATGGTATATGCAATTTTGTAAGGTACTTATAGACTACTGTAAGTGTACAGTCGACTCAGGTTATACACCATGGCAATAATTGCTTACATCTAATTTTAAAGCTCTTTAAATCTGCTATTAAAAATGCATTAAAGATTTAACATCATGCAGCATTAAATATTGTCAAAACAGCCAAAGGAAGGGATTATTAATGAAGACTGGTGAATTGCAAAACTGCAAATTAGAAACAAAGAAAAGCAAGTCAAGCAGTATCTGTAGAGTGAACAAACAAGTTGTTTAGTTTGAAATGGAATAAGAATCTCAGAGATGATTTACTCTGGTACACATGATGAATGCAAAAGAATATACAATGTTTAAATGTTTATCAAATTGATGCACCCCTTTTCAATTTCACTTATTTTGTCTCTTCTGGTCAATATTAAGTCTGTCTGATTTTTTTACTTCCATTGTTAGCTCAGAGAAATTGAGTCTAACAATGGAGTGTCCTATATAGCAGCCATCTCTGTATAGACCAGAGATTGAATTTGGAAGTATTTTGGTAATGGATGACTCAGTTGCACATCAGAAAGTGCAGTTTTCAAATCAGCTACAGGGGGTTGGATTAACATTTTTCTTTAAAGTTTATATGTACAAACTGAATTTCTCCCACTTGCTCAATGTTATACATGCATAAATGTATGGCTTCAAGTGTGTGTTCATATGTGAAAGAATCGGAAAGTAAATATTCAATATGGGATACTGCGCATATGAATAACTAAGTTTCTCTTATTCTTTTCTAACTGAAAAATCAGAAGAGCAAGAATCATAATGTCCAATTGTTTTCCATTAATTAACTCTTCCATTTATGAGCAGCACCAAGAAATTTAGGAGTGAGAAATAATTGACGATGAACTGTACTGTACTATAAAGTTCTCTTCCTTCAAAAGACTAGTGACCATGCTAAAGAAAAATCATCACAGATGCCAGATATGAGTATCATAATTTGAAAGGATATGAGGATGGTGGACCCAAAGTGTATCATTCAGACAGTCCATGCAATTATCCTGCAGCAGCATTCTGTCATAGGTGATCTTCATAAATTTAATATCTTCCTCGTCCATTCCTTCATTCCAGATATCATACAAAATGGTCATCTCTTCAAATTCAGAGCGAGGTTTAAATAGTGACCGAGGTGAAGATTCAGATGATAGAATATCATCATACCAAGCATCATCATGCTTTTTCCTGTGCCTTCGTGTCCATCGTTCTCGAAATTTAGCCTTTTCTTGTTTATCTTCTTCATCATCTTCATATTCTTCATCTTCATCCTCCTCATCTTCAATTTTGATCTTCATTTGCAGTTCTTTCAAAGCCAACCTATCAGATTCTTTTAGTTGTTTTTTGCTTTTATAGTCCCAAAATGTGTCAGTGTTAACCTTGATACTTTCCTCTGAAGAAGACTTAATCTTCTGTAAGTAGACATCTTCCCGAAAGTCTAATGTAACAGCTGCTGGGTCTTTCACACCAAACTGATCATCACTCCACTGACTACGGAGGTCTTTAATATCAGCTTGAACTATGCTGGCCTGCAGAGGAGGTTGTAGCTTACTGGCAACTTTAACCTTTGGTTCCTCTTTCAACTGGGAATCAAAAGTGGGAACTGGTGGTTCAGACGCTTGCTTTTCCTTTGCATAGCTGATCTTGTGATGTGGGATCTTTTGGTTTGGAACACTGCTGAGAGGTAAAGGTGTTACTGGTTCTGACAAGATTAATGCTGTTTCAATTTCTGGTTTCTTTTCCAATTTCTCTCTGTCATTTGGCACAGTTATAGTGGTGGGCTTTATTGATGGACTCGAGGCAGAACTGGGCAACAGACCAAGTTCCATTGGAAAGTTAGGAGGAGTAATGAATGCGACAGGGAGAGGAAGGGAAGGTGGTAGCAAACTATTCACATTTGGTAATGGGGAAGGACTAGAAGACATGAGATTTTCTTTTTCTCCATCCAGTGATGGCTTTTTAGATGGCAATAATGGAGATGCGGCAGTGCTTGCTTCAGGGAAAGCTGCAGCAAAGTTAAAATCTCTGCCTGGAGTGCGAGGAACTCCAGAATTTACTCCAGGTGACTGAGATGGATATGTAAATGGACTGCCAGGAACATGAGGCGAGCTCAGAGTCAAGCTGTTCCCTGTTAGTGGTCCTTCGCTTCCTGGTGTCGGTGGAATTGTCTCTGTGCTCAGGGAAGGTGTTAATGTTTTTGCAGAATCAGCCACAAAATCACGGCCAGGAGTTCTTGGAGGACCATCTTCAGACGCTGTTTTCACCAAAGTTGGATGTTCTGGTACAGGTGATCTAATGACAACAGGCATCTCCTGTCTGCCTGGTGTTGGAGGAATTGCTGGTATGGACACAGTTGGTTTTACAAGGGATGATACAGAAGCGTCAGAATCAGAATGGATCAAGATTTCTCTGCCAGGTGTGCGTGGAAGACCGTCATCCTCATCTGCTGATGGCGACGTGAACTTAATTTTATTACGCATTTCTGAGTCACTGTCATCAGACTTGTTCAGGACACTGCCTTTAATAACTGATAGCACAGCCAAGGCTCCTGTTGGCGTGGGCGGCCGGTGAGTTCCAACATCCTCAGCTATTTCTACCTTTTGAGACTCAGGAATTTCAGGTTCCAACTGAATGCTTGGCTCAGGCTCCTCCACTGCTGAAAAGATCAATGGAAGACTCAAATAAAAAAAAACCTCAACAGCAACAACAATTAAACTGCCTACAGATTTAAACTGCCAAAAAATTTATCCATCTTTATCTCGTTTCCTCCTTTCATTAAAGTCACACTTGTGCCAGCTATCTGAAAGCAAACACATTTCTCTCATTCTCTTGCCCTTTTCCCCCACGGCCATGCAATTTTTTTTCTCCTTCTGAAGTAGCAATCCAGTTCCCTTTTGAAACGTACAACTGAATCTGCTTCCACTGCCCTTTCAGGCAACTCATTCTGGATCAGAAAACCTCATTTAGTCCCTGGCTTTTTTCCAATTATTTTAAATCTACTGTCTTGTTACCTACCCTTCTTTGAAAAGAGTTTCTGCCGGTCTAGTTTGTCAAAACCCCTTAATATTGAGCACCTCTAATAAATCTCTGTTCAACCTTCCCGACCTAATAGAAAAACAACCCAAACTTCTCCAGTTATTTCATTGGGTCTACAGCAGAGGAACAAGCCATTTGGCTCAACTAATGTATGCCAACATTTATGCTTCACATGAGCTTTCTCTCGCTCCTCTTCATCTATCAGTGCACCCTCATGTGCTTGATATGGCTTGCCCTTAAATGCATCTATGTTTTTTACGTGAACTAATTTTTGTGGTACTGCACTCCATACCCTTGCTAATCTTTAGATACAGAGGTTTCTGCTGAATTTCCTATTGGATTTATCAATGTCTATCTGATGTATACGGCCCCCAGTTTTTGAGTCTCCTTCGAGTGGAAACATTACCATGTCTACCCTAAAAGGCTCTATCAAGTTTAGATAACCACTTTGAAATTGCTATGTTAGCCATATCCAATCATTAAAAAGCTAGGGTGCAAATTAATTAATCAGTAAATTTAAACTTTTATTTTGTGTGGGGAATCAACGGCATGTTCTAGTGCTCAGCACAATTTGGCACATTACATAGCAATCCTTCAAACAGCTGTTTGATTGAAAAAAAAATCCAACAACAGCAATGCGATATGTTGTGCCAGAAATTAGCACCCTGACTCCTCCATGTAACATGCAACTGTAGGTGGCATCTTCAGCTCAATTCTCACTATCAAAGAATGCATTACGAGTTACTTATGTTCCTGCAATACAATCGAGACATCTTAGCCTCAAAATGTTTCTGGTTTTCAAGTATGGAAATTGTGCATCTGGATGGGAGAGCATAAAAGAATTACAGACAAATCACACTTCTCATGAATATCTGCCTCTTTCTATCCCTAGAGGAAATTCTGGTGGGAGGGTAGATGCATCTAACCTATTTATTCTAATAACCTCTGTTTTTATATTTTGGACAGGGCTAACATTGCAGTAGATTGGTGGAAGAGAGTCACGCCCTGATGGAATGGTTTCCACTCCCCAACCCAAACACACAAACAAAACTATTACTAAAAATAAGGTCGGACACTTTAGGAACTTTCAAGTGGTTATTGGATAGGCACATGGAGCACACCAGAATGATAGGGAGTGGGATAGCTTGATCATAGTTTGGACAAAGCTTGGCACAACCTTGAGGACTGAAGGGCCTGTACTGTGCTGTAATGTTCTATGAAAATTAATATTTTGGGCTGACATTGAAGTACTGCACATGTGGTACACACACACACACACCACCCCCCACCCCAAGCATAAGACAACAGTGCCTAACCCCAACAAATAGCAGATAATTATGCAACGATAATAATGAAAGTGTTGCCACAGTCTATTACTCTTCATGGATTCTAATGTCTCAGTGACTTTGAGGATTGACATTTACAGTTTTGCAACAACTGACTCAAGAACAGTTTCTTCCCTGCTGCCATCAGACTTTTGAATGGACCAACCTCGCATTAAGTTGATCTTTCTCTACATCCTAGCTGTGACTGTAACACTACAGTCTGCACCTTCCTTTCCTTCTCTATGAACAATATGCTTTGTCTGTATAGTACGCAAGAAACAATACTTCTCACTGTATACTAATACACGTGACAATAATAAACCAAATCAAATCAAGATTTGCAAAGAAAAATATAGTTTGATTATTAATTGTAACAAGTGTGCAGTTATCTCTACCTGGAACTCCTTCCGGCGATGAAACTGATAATAAGCCTGGCTCTGTTTCCGCTAGGACTTCATCTGTAATATTATCTATTGGGGCATCGACCACCTCTTCCACCTCAGGGGCTGATTCTTCTTCTTCTGCCTTTATCTCAGCCACTTGTAACAGTGGCTGTTTTTCTTTCTCTTCTTCCTCCTCCTCCTCTTCCTCTTCATCCTCAGAGCTAGATTCATATTCTGAGGATTCATCACTATCTTCAGAATATTCCACCTCCACTTTGGACGAGGCAACACTGATGACTTCATCTGTAAACACAGGAATTGCAATGTTATTTGCAGCACCCAATATGATAAATCAGTGGGAAGTAAACAGCCGAACAGAACTACAATACAATTATACACTAGCCTGTGTTGCTCAGCAGTACAATAGGAAGTAACTTTACATCTAATTCAATATACCTTTAGCACCGAGGGATAATCAATCATTGGGGAACAGAAATCTATATCCCTGTCATAAATCTCCAAGCTGGTGCTACAGCAGTGACAATTAAGAGGTTATTGACAAGCTGACTATCCCTCCCTCCTTTACGAAAACAGCATACAACACAAAAGAGCCAAAATGGGAGAAAAAACTTCTAGAAATTTACAACAATAGAATTGGGGATTTTTAAAGCGACCAGGCACAGTAAGGAGCTATACATTCTACATTAAAATGCAATGCTGACCATCTTATATTGACTTAGTATGCAGGTCAACACAAAAACAATAATATGGACTAAACTCAGAAAAAGATAGGGGAGTCTAAAACTTGAGGGCATAGGTTTAAGGTGAGAGGGGAGAGGTACAAAAGGGTCCAGAGGGGCAATTTTTTCACACAGAGGGTAGTGAGTGTCTGGAACAAGCTGCCAAAAGTAGTAGTAGAGACCAGTACAAGTTTGTCTTTTAAAAAGCATTTAGACAGTTACATGGATAAGATGGATATAGAGGGATAAGGGCCAAATCTGGGCAATTAGGATTAGCTTAGTGATAAAAACTGGGCGGCATGGACAAGTTGGGCCAAAGGATCTGTTTCCATGCTGTAAATCTCTATGACTCTAAAATGTTAAAGTTATTACAATCCAAATATCACTTATTGCCAGTTAGTCACCTGATCAAGACCTCACCTTCTTCAGAATCCAGCCCCTCTTTCTCACTGGTCTCTGCATCAGCTTCATCATCCTCACCATCTTCCTCCTAAAAATATTCACCAAAATTAATTCCATATTTATGATCAATGGCAGAAAGTAATGGCTGCACACAAGTTCACTTGAGAACAAAAATCATTTTATTCACATGAAGTTTTATAACCGGTGTCTCCTTGTGGTGCATGGGTCAAATAATTGTACAAAGTGTAATGTCTTTACGTAGGTGTACTTCATATCTTGGTGTAGAATCATAGAACCCTACAGTGCAGAAAGAGGTCCTTCGGCCCATCAAATCTGCACCAAACACAATCCCATCCAGGCCCTACCCCCATATCCCTACATATTATCCCCACTAATCCCTCTAACCTACACATCCCTGGATTCTAAGAGGCAATTTCTTAGCATGGCCAATCAACCTAACCCGCACATCTTTGGACTGTGGAAGGAAACCGCAGTACCCGGAGGAAACCCACACAGACATGAGGAGAATGTGCAAACTCCACACAGACAGTGACCCGAACCGGGAATTGAACCCAGGACCCTGGAGCTGTGAAGCAGCAGTGCTAACCACTGTGCTACCATGCCGTACTTCATACAACGTAAGGCTCACACCATTAGAATGCCTTAAAGGTGAAAATGAGAAAAGGGTGAAGTTTCTTTCCATTTTTTAAAGTTAAAGTTTATTTTTTAGTTACAAGTAAGGTTTACATTAACACGGCAAAGAAGTTACTGTGAAATTCCCCTAGTCGCCACAATCTGGCACCTATTCGAGTCAAAGCATCTAACCAGCACGTCTTTTAGACTGTGGGATGAAACTGCAGCACCCGAAGGAAACCCAGGCAGACACAGGGAGATAGTGCAAACTCCACACAGACAACGACCCAAGCCGGGAATTGAACCCAAGTCCCTGGCACTGTGACACAGCAGTGCTAACCACTGTGCCACCCAACTGTAAACTTACTTTAATATATAATTTTTAAAACATAACTTTTAAAAAAATAATTTGAATTTAATATTTCTCTCTCCAGACTCATCATTTTGGATGTCTACAGATGGCCAAACAATTGGAATCAACTTTAATACCGTTAAGAAACTACCTCTTTAGGCAGATTAGCATCTTCTGGAAACCTGGCTGCTGATTGGAAATGGTAGTGATATAGATCTAAGAGTTGGATGAGTCTTTGTACTCAGTCATTAATGATGTTTCCCAGAATAGTTTGACTGCTGTTAGGCAATAGAGCTGGTTTAAGTCATTTGTAGTTGTATTCGTGGGTATTAGAAATAAGGTATAGCTTTAAGTTTAATTTTGGGTTTCTGTATTTGAAAAGGTCTGGTTGACTTCAGTCTGGTTCAGATGCAGGCATTGAGGTTTAATGACATGAAAGCAAACAGGGCTTAAAGGAAAACTGGATTGTTGCTTCACAACTAAGGGCCCTCCTAGGACAGAAAGAACTTGTAAATTCATTGTAAGCTAGACTGAGGAGGAGCTGGTCAGGACCAATGAGCTACAGAAAGCAGACTTCTCTAAAGAACAAAAGTCCAAAAGTGGGGACCAAACGAATGTCTCAGGAGGACAGTTTTGTTAAAGAAACAAAGAACAAGTTGAACAAGGTCGGGTTCAGGAAAATTCAAGTACAAAGTAATCCGAGTTAAAGAGACAGCTGTAAGAACCAGATTTAAGTGAGGCAGGTCAGGGGATTCTGATTTCAGGAACTGAGGAGCCTCAGCTCTTGACTTTGTCCAACAGGTATGAGGTACTTGCTTCCCTGTGTGGACAAGGAAAAGGGCTGTAGGAAGGATGAGCTAGCTGACCATTGCACTGTGCTACAGGAGGCTATTCAAGAGGGGGGAGCATAAAGACATGGTAGTTGTAGGGGGATTCTTTGTAAGCTGGATTGTGAGTCCCGCATGGTATGTTGCCTGCCTGTGCCAGGGACATTTCTGACTGACTTGAAAGAATATAGGAGTCGGAGGGGAAGAATCCAGTTGTTGTGGTCCACATTGGGACAGATAAGGCAAGATTAGGAAAGGGGACCTATTTGGGGACTATGAAGCACTAGGAGCTAAATTAAAGAACAGGTCCTCAAGGACCTGTAATCTCTGGATTACTACGCAAGCCACAGGCAAATTGGCATAGGGATGAGAAAATTAGGAAGTTAACACGTGGCTAAAGGCATGGTACAGGAAAGAGGGGTTCCATTTCATGGGGCATTGGCATCAGTATTGGAACAGGCGGGATCGTCTTCACCTGAAGCAATCTGGAACCAGTATTCTAGGAAAAAGGATAAATAGAGTGGTCACAAGGACTTTAAACTAGCAAGTTGAGGGGAAGGAAAGAGTAAAATTATGGGAATTATAACTGTTAATAGGAAGCAAGGTTAACATGTGGGGAGAAGGTTTCAACTACATCGAAAATCAGGAAAAAAAGATAAAAGGAAGGAGAACTCAGGAGATATTATTAATGGAGTTGTTAGAATTCAAAAAGGTCAAAAACTGGCATAAGAGTACTTTATCTGAATGCTTGTAGCATTTGAAACAAGGTAAATGAGTTGACGGCACAAATCATCATGAATGAGTATGATTTGGTGCCCAGTACAGAGACGTGGTTGTAGGATGGTCGCAACTGGGAATTAAATATCCAGGGGTATCAGACTGTTCGTAAGGACAGACAAGAAGGTAAGGGAGGTGGTGTAGCTCTGATATTTAAGGATGACATCAGGGTAAAAGTGAGAGATGATATAGGTTCTATGGAAAAAAAGGTTGAATCCATTGGGTAGAAATTACAAATAGTAAGGATAAAAAGTTACTGATAGGCGTTGTTTATAGGCCACCAAATAATAGCATCATGGTGGAGTAAGAAATAAAGAAATAACTGATGCATGTAAAAATGGTATGGCAATTATCACAGGGGATTTTAATCTACATGTCAATTGGTCAAACCAGGTCAGTCAAGGTAACCTTGAGGAGGAGTTCATTGAATGTAAACGTAATAGCTTCCTTGAACAGTATGTAACTGAACCTACAAGGGAGCAAACTATCCTAGATCTGATCCTATGTAATGAGACAGGAATAATTAATGATCTTACAGTTGGGGATCCTCTTGGAAGAAGCGACCACAGTATCGTTGAATTTAAAATACAGATGGATCGTGAGAAGGTAAAATCCAATACCAATGTCTTGCGCTTAAACAAAGGAGACTACAATGGGATGAGGGAGGAGTTGGCTAAGGTAAACTGGGAGCAAAAACTTTATGGTGGGACAATTGAGGAACAGTGGAGGACTTGCAAAGCAAGTTTTCACAGGGCTCAGCAAAAGTATATATCAGTGATAAGGAAGGACTGTAGAAAAAGGGATAATCAGTCATGGATTTCTAAGGAAATAAAGGAGGGTATCAAATTGAAAGAAAATGCATTCAAAGTGGCAAAGATTAGTGGGAAACTAGAGGATTGGGAAATCTTTAAAGGTCAACAGAAAGCCTCGAGAAAAGCTATAAAGAAAAACAAGATGGATTATGAGAGTAAACTAGTTCAGAATATAAAAACAGATAACAAAAATTTCTACAAATATATAAAATGAGAAAGAGTGACTAAAGGAAACATTGGTCCTTTAGAGGATGAGAGGGGGATGTAATAACTGGAAATAAGGAAATAGCTGAGACATTGAACAGGTATTGTGTGTCAGTTTTTAGAGTAGGAGCCACAAATAACATGCCAGAAATTGATGACAAGGCAGCTATGGCAGGTGAGGACCTAGAAGTGTTCATTATCACTCAAGAAATAGTGTTGGGCAAGATAATGGGGCTAAAGGTAAACAAGCCTCCTGGCCCTTATGGAATGCATCCCAGGGTACTAAAAGAGATAATGGGGGAAATAGCAAATGCACTAGTGGTAATTTACCAAACCTCGCTGGACTCAGATGGTTCCTGCAGATTGGAAAACAGCAAGTGTCCACTGTTTTAAAAAAAGGAGGTAGACAAAAGGCGGGTAACTGTAGGTCAGTTAGTTTAACTTCTGTAGTGAGGAAAGTCTTGAATCTATCATCAGGGAAGAAATAACGAGGCATCTGGCTATAAATTGTTCCATTGGGAAGACGCAGCATGGGTTCATGCAGGGCAGGTCATTTTTGACAAATCAGTGGAATTCCTTGAGAACATTATATGCATGGTGCACAATGGGGAACCTATGGATATGACGTATCTTGATTTCCAGAAGGCATTTGACAAGGTGTTGCATCAAAGGCTGCTGCATAAGGTAAAGGTGCACAGTGTTACAGGTAATGTATTCGTATGGATAGAGGATTGGTTAACTAACAGAAAGCAAAGGGGTAAATGGGTGTTTTTCTGGTTGGCGATCAGTGACTAGTTGTGTGCCTCAGGGATCACTGTTGGGACCGCAATTGTTTAACGATTTACATAGATGATTTGGAATTGGGGAACAAGTGTAGTGTGCCAAAATTTGCAGATGACGCTAAGATGATTGACAGAGCAAAGTGTGCAGAGGATGCTGAAAGTCTGCAAAGGGATATAGATAGTCTAAGGTGAGTGGGCAAGGGGCTGACAGATAGGAGTACAATGTTGGTAAATGTGAGGTCATCCATTTTGGTAGGAAAACAGCAAAATGGACTATTATTTAAATGGTAAGAAATTGCAACATGCTGTTGTGCAGAGGGATCTGAGTGTCCTTGTGCATAAATCATAAAAAGTTGGTTTGCAGGTGCAGCAGGTAATTAAGAAGGCAAATGAAATTTTGTCCTTCATTGCTAGAGGGATGGAGTTTAAAAACAAGTAGGTTATGTTGTAGCTGTAAGGTGCTGGTGAGGCCACACCTGGAGTACTGTGTACAGTTTATGACCTCCTTACTTGAGAAAGGGTATACTAACACTGGAGGGGGTACAGTGGAGATTCACTAGGTTGATTCTGGAGTTGAGAGGGTTGGCTGATGAGGAAAGGTGGAGTATACCGGGGCTATACTCTTTGGATTTGGAGGAATGAGGGGAGATCTTATAGAAACATATCAGATTATGAAGGGAATAGATAAGATAGAATCAGGGAAGTTGTTTCCACTGTCAGTGAAACTAGAATTAAGGAGCATGGCCTCAAATAAGTGGAAGCGGATTTAAGACCGAGTTGAGGAGGAACTTCTTCACCCAAAGGATTGTAAATCTGTGGCATTCCCTGCCCAGTGAAGCAGTTGAGGCTACCTCATTAAATGTTTTTAAGGCAAAGATAGGTAAATTTTCGAACAGTAAAGGAATTAAGGGTTATGGTGAACGGGCGGGTAAGTAGAGCTTTGTTGACAAAAAGATCAGCCATGATCTTACTGAATGGCTGAGCAGGCTTGAGGGACCGGATGGCCTACGCCTGCTCCTCGTTCTTATGTTCTTATTAAAGTCAATTAGGTGAGAAGCCAGCCATCTCGAGCAATCCTAAAGTTGGTGGCACCTTACTGGACCCTGTGAAGCAATGGTGTTCCGTTGACATGGCTGGATGGCTGAGAGATTGTATGGAAGCTTGAATACATGTGGCAATCCAGGACAGAGGAATATGTAAGAAGAGATTGAAATCCTGGATGTGGATCCTTGGTGAAGGTATCCGAGAGAAAGCATTGTTTGGCAGAAGATTTCAAAATGTGTTCTTCGAGTGTGATGATTGGAAACACTCACGTGGAAGTCAATGTTCCAATGAGATTAGTTGACTCAGTGTTATAAACATCTGGCAGAATTTGATGAGAAATCCACAGAACTTGTTTTGGGTGGCATCCGTCACATGATTTCAGGATGCAGGGTGCCTGACCACATTTCGCCTGTTAGCTTACATGGACTATGTACTTACTGAGAGCATTAGAATACAAACCTGTGCAATCCTTATAAATCTGTATATACCTGTACAGATATAGTGGGGTGAAGGAGTAGTGTATTATAGCTAATCTTTTCTTGTTTAATAAGCATCTTATTCTTTTGTTAAAAGTTAATTGGCAGTTCTTTGACTATGTTCATTCACGTTTCCAAACAAAAATAAAAGTCATGAGGCTGGGCTTCCACCCTGGGACCTGATTGCCCAGTAACAACATCAGCTGGGATCATAACAATGTAAATTTCCCTTTCATCCTATAACAGCCCTCTTCACCCATCAAATCAACAGTACATTACCTCACCTCTCTAAAGGCCATGCTTACAAAAAACAGGCTATGATTCAGATTAATTCCAAGCTATACTAGACATCAAGTGGATGCAAGAGGGATTCCAGAAGCACATTTTACTTGGTTAGCCCTATTGCAGCTAAGTGGACCAGATATTTGTTTACAACTAAATTAAGACTTTTTGTACTGGACTTCAGTTTCAAGTTTTCACACATCTGTTCTTAATGTGAAAGTGGCTTCAAGTGATTAACACCATTGAACTTATATTCCAGCACAATCCTTCGAGAACAAAGCACCATTTTGTGGCCACTCAAAGGTTCAGTGAAGTGGATAAAGTTAAATTTCACGGGATCCAGGGTGAGGTATCTAAATGGATACAAAATTGGCTTCCGTAGAGAGTTGTTTTTCAACTGGAAGCTTGTGACCAGCGGTGTGCCTCAGGGATCAGTGCTAGGCCCACTGTTATTTGTCATTTCTATTAATGATTTGGATGAGAATATAGGAGGCTTGGTTGGTAAATTTGCAGATGACGCCAAGATTGGTGGCATAGTGGACAGTGATGAAAGTTATCTCCAATTGCAACAGGATCTTGATCAATTGGGACAGTGGGCTGACGAATGGCAGATGGAGTTTAATTTAGACAAATGCGAGGTGATGGATTTTTGGTAGACTGAACCAAGGTAGGACTTACTCAGTTAATGGTAGGGCATTGAGGAGAATTACAGAACAAAGAGATCGAGGGGTAAACGTTGATAGCTCCTTGAAAGTGGAGTCACAGGTGGACAGAGTGGTGAAGAAGGCATTCGGCATGCTTGGTTTCATTGGTCAGAACATTGAATACAGGAGTTGGGATGTCTTGTTGAAGTTGTACAAGACGTTGGTAAGGCCACATTTGGAATACTGTGTGCAAGTCTGGTCACCCTATTATAGAAAGGATATTATTAAACTAGAAAGAGTGCAGAAAAGATTTACTAGGATGCTACCGGGACTTGATGGATTGAGTTATAAGGAGAGGCTGAATAGACTGGGACTTCTTCCTCTGGAGTGTAGGAGGCTGAGGGGTGACCTTACAGAGGTCTATAAAATAACAAGGGGCATAGACAAGGTAAATAGTCAATATCTTTTCCCAAAGGTAGGTGAGTCTAAAACTAGAGGGCATAGGTTTAAGTTGAGAGGGGAGAGATACAAAAGTGTCCAGAGGGGCAATTTTTTCACACAGAGGGTGGTGAGTGTCTGGAACAAGCTGCCAGAGGTAGTAGTAGAGACGAGTATAATTTTACCTTTTTAAAAGTATTTAGATAGTTACATGGGTACGATGGGTATAGAGAGATATGGGCCAAATGCGGGAATTGGGATTAGCTTAGGGGTTTTTGAAAAAAAAGGTGGCATGGAGAAATTGAGCCGAAGGGCCTGTTTCCATGTTATAAACCTCTATGACTCGATGGTGAACTGGGTTGGACAAGTTCCTGAGTCATCCGTGTTAACTTATAACATAAAACACCTAAGGACAAAGTAACCTTTTCTGATGAAGCCTTTTCAGAAATCTCTTCCTCATCTTGCTCTTCTTCGTCCTCTTTCTCTGACGAGGATTCCTCTTCCTCTTTCCCAGAAGTTTCCTCTTCTTCCTCCCCTTCACTGTCTAGTTTTAAAGGTTTTGCTGGTTTTCGCCTCTCCGTGACTGACTCCAAATCTCTCTTGGACAATTCAGAAGAATGACTGGCTACGTCTGACATATCTCGGTCACGCTCAGACTCTGTTACAAATGATGAAGAGATGAAATGAGTACTCTGCATTGTGGTAAACTCACATAGCGACTGACAAAGCCAATTACATTATAAACCTTCTCTAATATCAGAACTTCAGAGAAAAGCCAATAACATTTCTTGTTCGTGAATAATTGACTTTGTGACATCATAACCATGACATTACCAGGGAATATTTTACAGCAGATTACACAGAAATGTGTCTATGCAGTACATGTAATATAGGATATTTTGTTCACAAACTGCATGTGGTACAGACCAAATAACTTGCATCAACTAATTTAGAGTATTTCAAATACTGAAGTAGCCCAAGGTGGCTTGTTAGGTATGAAATATTATTGAGTAGCAAATGGTGGGAGGAAGCTGGGAAGGCAAGTAAGGACACAAAGGGGCAAGTTTCAATGAGGTTTCTGAAGGTGGGGAAAGAAGCAGCAAAGTGGAGGAATTAGGAATGAATTCTAGGGTACAGAGGCACGAAGACTGAATTCTCCCTGCACCCAGTGCTAGGGCTGAGGGAGGGAAGCCGATATAAGAATACTTCAAAAAGTATCTGTGTGAAGACTATTCATCATCATAGAATCATGGAATCCCTACAGTGCAGAAGGAGGCTGTCCAGCCCATCAAGCCTGCACCAACCACAATCCCACCCAGGCCCTATTCCCGTAATCTCACATATTTACCCTGCTAATCCCCCTGACACTAGGGTCAATTTAGCATGGCCAATCAACCTAACCTGCACATCTTTGGAATGTGGGAGGAAACCCATGCAGACACGGTAAGCATATGCACACTCCATATAGAAAGTCACCCAAGGCAGGAATTGAACAAGTCCCTGGCACTGTGCAATCTCCACACTGTTGTACTGCAGCTTAATCTGTGTTTGCAAAAATTAAAAGTTGGTCAAGTATTTAAGTGCGTGTTAAACATACACCAACCTTCATCATCATCATCCAGTGGCGTTGATGGTCTAATTCGCTTCTGGTCACCTGAGGAAGCAGCATCAGGCGGCTCTTTCCTCTTTACCTGCAGGTTATTACCGAGACATAACATGATATGTTATCCTGAAAATCTTAGACACATTCTTCACAACTAATCAATTACTCAATGAATATGCAGCTGTAATGGATTTACCAGTGTTCAAAGATATAAACACAAAAAAAATTAACTCCCACATTTACAGATTGTTGCATTGAAAGCAACCACTTTGAACATTTCTGTTAAGACTGACCAAAAAGCCAGAGCAGCTGTTCTGGCAGTTTTCAGCCAGTCTATAAATAAAGCCTGTATGCTAACTAATGACATGATAACTGTGGAAGTAGGTCTTTTATTTCCACATTTGCTATACACGTGTTTCAAATAAATAACTGTTGTAGCAAAGTCATGCCTCAACCACTAAAATGTTGTAAAGATCAACCAAGGGTTGTCTCAGGTTTGTCAATATGAAATATTGTGACCAATGCGGTACTCTATGAAGGCCTGCCGACATTAACTGGTCAGAAACTAAGGGGGGGAATTTTCCGATCCCATCTGCTATGGGAATCATAGGAACAGGAGGTAGACTATGCAAAGGTCAGGATATCCCCGTTTTGGGGTGAGCCCAGTTGGAAAATCCCAACCTGGGTGTCAGGGAGAGGGCAACATTTCTCAAATCAGGAGGACACAACTTTGTGTGGGAAAATGTCATAAACTCCAGTCATGGCTTCATTTCAGGGTATCCCACAGTGTTCCAAGCTTCTCAACAATTTACCACAGATTCAAAATGGCCTACTGTTAGTCTTCCTCACAAGTCCATGGAAACTGAGATGTGGTGAAAGCATTGCTTAAGACACTGCATCCAGGATTATATAGATAGAGAAACAGAATCAATCCTTACAGCATTGCAGCCAAATATCATGGAGCACTGACAGGTATGCAACCTTGGCAAAATTTCTTTCAACTTTGACGTTTATAACCAAACTCTACCTATGTCGTGACTATGCCAATCTTGGCAATGATTGATGAAAAAGCGGCCATTAAAACTGGTGCTAAATCACTGAAAAGTTGTTCCAATCTCCAAAATGAATGGTGAAACCAGGAGATCAGAATATGACTCGAGTTACTTTCTAAAGGGAAAAAGTAAGGCACAAAGATAAACCGAGTGTGAAAAAAGGAGCAAGAAATTGGGCAGGTAAACAGAAAACAATACAAGTAGTATTGGAAGCACTGCTAAAAACATAAAAATAACTAAACTGTAAATTAAAATTGTTTAAGTGCTTAGTTTTACTGTATGATAGAGAATTCAACAATTTGTAACACGTAATGATCTTTATTCAGTAATATCCACGTTTATTTCAACTTCATAGTGGCTATGGCATAAGAATTACCCTCCACATGTGAGAAGTTCAACAGTCAATGTTAATTGTTAACAACTCTTTACAAAGCAGTTTATTTCTCTTTTTGAGTTAAAGAGTCATGAATAAGACTTGTTTGTGTGAAGTGTTTAAACCTAATAAGCAAAGTACCTTTGAGCTTTGACAAAATCACCTGGACTTGAAACATCGGCTCTTTTCCTCCTTACAGATGCTGCCAGACCTGCTGAGATTTTCCAGCATTTTCTCTTTTGGTTTCAGATTTTATTTTAGCAAAGTACTTTTACTGCCTGAACTTCAGACCAAACATAAAGCTGCCCGATTCTTGCCTTTCTTCAATTGCATTTACATTGTGATACACTGCCCTGATTACGACAACATTTTAAATAAGACTTCATAAACCAAATGGAAATGGAATTTGCGTGACACAGTTTCACAGTTCTGAACTAATCTACAAGTTTAGTCATTTAGCAATCTGTAAATCTGTGATAATTTACTCCAACCATAGTTGCTGATGTTGGAAATTTTCAAGGAGAGAAAGACTACAGTGTGAAATTCCTAAAGATTGTAGATGGCATGTTAACACAAGAACTCGAAAATATTGGAAATTGCTGAAAGTTGAGAATGTTGACAGATTATAAAGGAACGGATGGAGCACCAAAAGATTATGTTGTCCTTGAATTTTCTTAAGACTTGTTAGTGCAGGAAATTGAGCTGTATCATCGCTGCTGAAATATTCATCAACTTGGGCAAGTCTGCTAAATTTTATTATTCAGAGCTGGTTTAATATCAGGGTTTCTGTTGGAAAAGAGGCTCCTGATTTTTATGTTAAATACAGCAGTAGAATAGGACTCTGCACTGTGGACTCTGCAATCATGTCATGTTAAAAACTGCTTAATTAACATGATCTTCAGATAGTTCCAAGTATGAAGTGAGCAATAAAAATTGAACCTTACTGAAAAGATCATGTCATGACAACCAATTTATTAAAGTTTTGGGGCTTTCATTTTCTCACAGAAATCAAGACAGATTCATACTCAGAAGTCTATGCTTGTTTGTTGTTCAATATGGATATTCCTGCTTTTCTGGTACTGTTGCAAATTAGGATTTTTGTATGTTCGTAAAGTAGGATCAATACTGACGGACCTTGGTGATACACTGAAGGAATGTACTTTTTTAAATTATATTTTATGCCCTGTTTACTTTTCCTGGGCAAATCTCATTGACTGTTCTTTGGGTCTGTTTCATAGAACACTTTCCATATAGAAACAATCTGTTTTTTTTTATTAAGAAAGGCTACTGCAAAGGTGACTTTGAATATTGATAACACCCAAGGACCTCAATGCTATGGAAGTGAGCCAGTTTGTATTCTAGGCCAGATACCATAGCAGCCAGAGAAACAACTGTACGTGACGTGATTCTGGCCCTTGCACGTTGTCCAGTGCCTGAGGAAAGTATTAACCATTGAGCACAAAACAGTTTTGCAGGCCTGTGCGAGGGGTGTGGGGATGAGCTGTTCAACCTGTCAGTGGCTGGGACATGCAACTATTTTGGCCCCAGGCAGCAAAATTCCTATGTGTTTAATATGACCATCAACATTAATGAGGCATGGTGGCACAGCGGTTAGCACTGCTGCCTCCCATCACCAGGGACTCCAGGGTTCGATTCCAGCCTTTGGTCACCGTCTGCATGGAGTCTGCACATTCTCCCCATGTCTGGGTGGGTTTCCTCCAGGTGCTCCGATTTCCTCCCACAGTTTGGCCATGCTAAATTAACCCTTAGTGTACAGGGATTATCAGGGTAAATGTTTGGGGTTACAGAGATAAGGCCTGGATGGGATTGTTGTCAGTGCAGGCTCAATGGGCCGAATGATTCCTTGTGCACTTTAGGGATTCTATGAATGCCATCTCATAGGAGACGCAACAAAGGCAGGAATGCTACTTATTTTACTTTACTAGTCAGAGGAGTCTGGGTTTCCACTCATTGTACTACAGAATGATTTATGTACAAAACCAGGAACTCAGAGCAATCACACAGTTCTTTTTCGGCACATAAAATCCTCAATGCTGATAGTCTTTATACCCTGGCTGAGTAGTTTAATATTAGGCATCACAGTTTTAGAAATAAGGCTCAACCATTTTGACGTTTACTGGAGGTTCATAGATTGATACTTGGAATACGTGGGCTGTCTTACAAGGAAAGGTTGGGCATACTAGGCGTGTTTCAACTTAGAAGAGTGAGGAATGACTTGATTGAAGTATATAAGATCCTGAATGGTTGAGACAAGATGGATGCGGAAAGGATGTTTTATCTTGTGGGTGAGTCCAAAACTGTTTTAAAATGAGGGATTGCCCTAATCAGTTAGAGTTGAAGAGAATTTATTTCCCTCAGATGGTTGTGCGATTTTGGAACTCTGTCTCAGAAAGCGATGGAGACGGGATCACAGAACATTTGGAAGGCAGAGGTACATAGATCCTTGTTAAGGAAGAGAATCAAAGATTGTTGGGGGTAGATGGAAATGTGGAACTCAACACAAACAGATCAGCCATGCTCTTATTAAATGACAAGGAGGCCTGAAGGGCTGAATGACCTGTTTCTGCTCCTATTTCGTATGTTCACATTTAGAACGGAGATTAGGAGAAAATGAGTGTGATAAATTTTCAAAATTCTCTACCCCAATGAACAGTGGATGTTCAGTTGGTTATACCTCTGTGAAAAGCAGGTTATAAAACATGTTTTCATATTAGCGCAGGTACATCATAAAATCCTTACAGTGCAAAAGAAGGCTATTTGGCCCATTGAGTTTGCACCGACAACAATCCTATCCAGGCCCTATCTCTGTAACCACACGCATTTACCCTGATAATCCCCCTACACTATCCCCCTACATCTCTGACAGAATATCTTATCCAGGCCAAACCCTGAAATCCTACACATTTACCATGGCCAATCCAGCTAACCTGCACATCTTTGGACTGTGGAAGGAAACCAGAGTTCCTGGAGGAAACCCACGCAGACATGGGGAGAATGTGCAAACACCACACAGACAGTGACCCAAGGCTGGAATTGAACCCTGATTCCTGGTGCAGAGAGACAGCAGTGCTAACCACTGTGCCACCGTGCCCGTCCCATTGGTGAGGTCAATCTGAAGTTAAATTGATGATCTGTCCTGATGAGAGCAAGACAATAAGCTTTGACAGCTGTCTCTTTTCTTTTCAGCAATATTCAAATTGACAAAAAGCTTTCATGCAATGCAGTGTTAGAAAATAAATTGTACTATTTTTGGTAACAACTGCTTAGCACAGGGGTTTTCAACCAGATTCCCTGGGGAGACCATGTAGAGTCTTCAAGATAGCATGACATCTTTGTATGCGCTATCATTACTTACAAGTTTATTTATTAGTCACAGGTAAGGCTTACATTAACACTGCAATGAAGATACTGTGAAATTCCCTGGGTCGCGACAGTCTGCTGCCTGTTCTGGTCAATGCACCTATCAATCTAGTCAGAGGAGCCAGGAGAATTAAAGGACCATGAACTGAAGCCTTGCAACAATGGGATTCAGCAGCATTTCAATTGAAATCAGTGTCTGATTAGATGTCAGTGAACAAGTCACACATATATTCAAAATATTTTTCGTGGCAGTTTTGGCATGAGATGAATTGACTAATTGGATATTTTGAATCCAAAGAAGGCATTTTACTCATGCTTTGCAAGTAATGATAGCATGACATCTTTGTATGTGCTATCTATATGGTCTCCCCAGGGAATCTGGTTGAAAACCCCTGTGCTAAGCAGTTGTTACCAAAAATAGTACAATTTATTTTCTAACACTGCATTGCATGAAAGCTTTTCGTCAATTTGAATATTGCTGAAAAGAAAAGAGACAGCTGTCAAAGCTTATTGTCTTGCGTTCGTCAGGACAGATCATCAATTGTAAAGGGAACAACAATTTGTGCTGCATGAGAATACAGTGCTGATTGGTTGGCAAGTGGACTCTGATTGGCAGAGGCATTGCCATGGAAATGAACCAGAGGATGGTTGTTCCCCCAAGCTTTTGTTTAGTTGAAAATGGTACAATTCATAGGGATGTTCCTTCTGCCTGCAAAGGATAGGACCCTGTGTGTGAATATATACGTAGCATTGCTTCTTGGCCTTTCGGCTAAGATCAAATGTAGTATCAATGTCCTGCACTTGGTTGAAGCCATGAAGTTACACTGAGACTTCATTTGAAGCAATTTTTAAAAACAGCATCTCGGCCTTTTGGCTAAGATACAAATGAGATCGAGCCTTGGAGAAAGCGCGATGCCTCCTCCAATTAGCTTGAATCATGCAGATCAAGCCCAAGACTGGGCGTGAGATGCCTGTCTTGTCAGCTTGGATCGGGAATGTCTCACTTTGAATTGGATATATAAACAAAAAAATCGTAGCTTCTAGCCTGACCAAATGAGCCATACTTTGAGCCTGACTGATCATTTTAATTGTTTGTCAGTGTAATTCTTAACACAGTCAAAATTATTTAGCAAGTGCTGTCCAATCACAGTGTCTAATATTAGATGTAATTCGATGTTTTGAGTTTGAAAGCATGGACCAGTTGGGTACAGTTTGTACTTTATCCTTCCAGGGTAGTCTGAGGTAAATTGGGCACTTTTCAGGACCAAAGGCCACAGCCTTGGGTCCATTTATGAATTTGCACAATATATTGCGTGAAATGATACGATCAGGGTAGCTATTATCCTGCAGGATGGCTTTGCTGTGCCCTATTTCAGAATCAAGCTTGGACTTTGAGCTTATGAGGTTTTCCAAGAGTATATTGACCAATATAAAGTTAGGTTTATGGTAGACAATAGTAGAGAACCCACCGACAGATTTCTCAACTGGCATGTCGAGGAAAGGGAGTTCATTTGATTGCTCCATTTTAAAGGCAAATTTGACTGTAGGATGACTATAGCCCATTAAGATGTGAAAGGAAATTCTTACATGCAGCTGCAGATTCAAATATAGCAAACATATCAGAAATATATGAGGGATACAAGGTCAGGTGTCATTCCATCAAAAACATATTTTTCATAGAAACTGATGAAGATGTTTGAGAGAGCTGGGCCTAGAGGAGATTCCCATGGCAACAACATCTATCTAGGCAAACATGATATTGTTAAAAGGACACCATGGCAATGTCTTGGCCAATCGGAGTTAACATGCCTTGTGGTGGTTTGAAGTTAAACAACAGCTTGGCAGTCAACTGTACCCTGGTGCATTCTTGGTGGCAATACCTCTACTTATCAGAGTCCACTTGCCAACCAATCAACAGTCTTCACATGCAAAACAAATTGTTGTTCCTTTTATAATCTTGTCCTGATGAGCACAAACAAAAAACTTTGACAACATGGGGGCAATATTACCAGCTCGTCTCACAGGTAAGATCATGTAAGACGTGAAGAATGGGGTTTACACCTGGTTTCTCATCTCTCGTAATATTACTGGCCCCGTTCTGCCAATGTAATCAGGCTTGCGTCCGGGAAACGCTCTTTAACAGTCTGCAGCCGGCTTCTCGGCATGAATAGACTCTGTCCACTCCCCCTACTGGTGAGAATCACATTTGGGTTTTTTTTTCTAACTGCCATAAGGTAACATATGGGAGTTCACCCAAAACATGGAGGCAATTCTCTCCTGTTTTCACACTTGTTTGGCACTTAGGATTGTTTTGGTAAGATCGCCCCTCATGTCTCTTTTTTCAGAGATACTCACATTCAGTACTACCGAATAACTATTTCTTCAATTTATAATTTTATAAACGCTTCAACCATTGGAATTAAAATGACAAGTCAAGAACCAAAAATTATGTAGCTGGATACTGCAAATCTCCCACGATATTGAATTTAGCAGAACTCATGTCCTCCTGTGATCCTCTTTCTCTTACCTTAAAGGATGGTAACCGGATTGCACCCCTCAGTCCCATGCCCAGACCCATGCCTTCATAACCAAGTCCTTCTCCTTTCGGCCAGTTCTCCAACAGACATGTTGATGCCGGAGCTGATTCTTTAGGCTTTGGTCTCTCCTCATCCTTATTTTGATCTGCAGATTTAACTGGTGTCTGTGAAGCCTGCAGAAGGAGATGGTGAAACAAAAGGAATCACTAAAGTGTAGGACCGGAAATCAAACAAAATGAAGAATTGTGGAGATCAATGTGTACTTATTCTGAAGTTAGCAAAGCATATCTAAATAAATAAGCACTATAAAAGAATAAGCACTGTACCACCAAGACAACACACTGCTTTGGTTTCAATAAAAATCAAAGGAGCCTATAATAAAGTTTACATCCACTAAAACTTGAATTTGAACATGATTCTTTTATTAGGAATGAATGTGCCCTCTCTGGAACAATAACGGGTTAGTATGACTATGTGAATATGATAATATCCAGTTGTTACTTGATTGTATCTAGGGGATAATTCCCCAAATGTGAGATCAGCTTGCAGATATTAGTGTAAACGAACCTACAAAGCTGACTTTCCTGGATGTGTCTTCATTGTGTCCTTATTTCAAGGTTGTTGGGCCATCCTGTTTTATTCTTTCTATTTATATACAACTGAATGGTTTCTAGGCTACATCGGAGAGGGCAGTTAAGAGTCAACTACACTGGTGAGGGACTTGCGTCACCCAAGGGTCAGACAGGATAAGGATGACAGGTTTCCTTCTCCAAAAGGACTCAGAGCCTCAACTGAATTTTAAAACCCAATCAATTAATCAAAATTAATGTCTGCTCTGTTAGCTAAAAAGGGCCCCGCACAAAAAGGCTTGAGGCAGTCTGAGCCCATTTCCACCAGGGACAACAAACTTGACAACCTCATTTACAGGAGTCACAGAATGGCTGCTACAGGAAGTGGAAATATATCACAATGGTACCGTAGACTTGGTCTTCTGACGCTACGGAATGGGGACACTGTTGAAGAATCGTAGAGGGAGTTTTATTTTACATATTATTGATCTGTAACTGATTTGGGAGTACTGGACTAAGAATCTCTACAGTGCAGAAATAGGCCATTCGGTCCATTGAGCCTGCACTGACAACAATCCCACCCAGGCCCTATCCCAGTAACCCCATCTATTTACCCTCCCAATCCCGCTAATCTATGCATCCCCAGTATACTGAGGGGCAATTTAGCATGGCCAATGCACTCAACTCACACATCTTTGGACTGTGGAAGGAATCCGGAGTACCCGGAGAAAATCCATGCAGACACAGGGAGAACACGCAAACTCTGCCCAGACAGAGACCAAGGCCGGGAATTGAACTCCGGTCCCTAGAGTTGTGAAGCCACCATGCTGCCTTCAAAGTAGAGGCTGTTCCATTCCTCAGCACGACTGTTCCCCATGTCGTTAAGTGCATGAGACCATCATTCTCAATTAGAATGGAGTTAAGAAGAAAGCCAATAAAAAATATTTGAAGAAGTGTTGAAACTATTGTACATCAATGATATTGTTAAAAATTGACAAACCTGGAGCTCTTACTCCTGCAAATCTGAGTACTCAAAAGAGCAATTTTCTGCAAACTTTATACCATCTCAACCAATGTATCTGTTTTAATGGCAAGTATTTTTGCCAGTAGCAACAGAAGTAGTAATCCAGCTCACGTGCAGAAGACCATGCACTGGGAAAACCAAGACCTCTACATGAAAAAAACGTCTTGTGTGGTTTTATTAAAGTTTTATTTATGAAGTTCCACATGAGCCCCTGAAGGTTGCTTCAAAACTGTAGAACCATTGACAGTGTTTACATAGCACTATAGTAATCCTAAGGAACACATATTCTGATAATTCAATGAAAGCAAATTAGGGTCATTACTTAAGAAACCAAGATCAGCAACTCACTTCCTGACTCCCTAAAGCCTGTCCACTATCTACAAGGCGCAAGTCAGGAGTGTGATGGAATACTCTCCAATTGCCTGGATGTGCACAGCTTTGATGAGACTCAAAAAAAAATGCAAATAAAACAGCCTGTTTGACAGTCCACTCCATCCAACACCGTAAACAATCATTCCCTCCACCACCAAACTATAGTGGCAGCACAGTGTGTACCATCAACGAGCAACTCAACTGAACCTTTCAAACCAGTGAACTCTACCACTAGGAGGATGTGGGCAGCAGATGCGAAGGAACACCCACCACCTGCACGTTTCTCTCCAAGCCACTCACCAGCCGGACTTAACAATATCGCCACTCCTTTATAGTCGCTGGGTAAAAATCCTGGCAAAAATTCCCTTCCTAACAGCACTGTGGTTGTATCTATACCACAAAGAATGCAACAGTTCAAGGAGTCTGCTCACCCAGCATCTCCTCAGGGACAATCAGGGATGCTGACTTTTATCCAGAGACACCCACATCCCGTGAAAGAATGTTTTTAAAAGCACGCAACTGGTTAATTAGTATTGCTCTCCACACACTGCAAATTTTAAACCTAAATTCACTCCACAGAAAGCACGTGTTTTGAGATTATTTCTAGTAGCTGTTTAAATAGTTTCATTCCTAAAGATGAATGAGCACACTGGGATTATTTCTAAAATGCACCAAGGTGAATGAGCAGTTCCGTCTATTTTTGGATGTTTGGGATTGATTGGCCTGTTGCATAGACTCACAATCTCATTCACATTTTAGTGATGCATGCAGACTGACAGAAAAACACATCCAAGGAACTGGGTTAGATGATGCGAGGGTACTGACAGAATGAGAAACTTGGAAAAAAAAAATTGACTCAATTGGTTAAACCAGTTCAGCACTGCATTTCAAAAATATACAGGGAAAACAATTACAACACATTTGAACAGAGAAATGCTGGAAAATCTCAGCAGGTCTGACAGCACCTGTGGAGAGAAAATAAAGCCGATGTTTCGAGTTTAGATGACCATTCTTCAGAGCGACGAAGGGTCATCCAGACTTGAAATGTTAGCATCTCTAGGGAAGAATAGAGCCAACATTTTAAGTCTGGATGACCCTTCCTCGCTCTGAAGAATGGTCATCTAAACTCGAAACATCGGCTTTATTTTCTCTCCACAGGTGCTGTCAGACCTGCTGAGATTTTTCAGCATTTTCTGTTTTTGTTTCAGATTCCAGCGTCCGCAATATTTTGCTTTTACAACATATTTGATATGGAAAAGACATTTAATGTAGCAATAATGAAACCTAAAATCAGTAAGTACATCAGCATTCAAGCATAGTCATGTGAACTCGGTTCCCCCCCCCACCCCCGACTCTGTCCTATACCACTTTGCTGTCCATAGAAACAAAGGAAAACACAAGTGTGAAGTTCCTCACCACACAATTCAAATCAGACTATATGACCATCTTTCAGACACACTTACACTTCTTGCCTGATTTGCTGACTCCATAATATCACCTGCTTCTGACCAACACTGTTTAAAAGCAGAATGTTTTAGTTTGAACAGGGTTCTGGAATCTTTCATATGTAAATGAAGTCCATAATTCTAAAGAAACATTTCTAAATTAGAAAATGGTTGAAAGAGCAGAGTTATCGGGCAGCTGTTTGATCAGAATTTTAGAGAACTACATAGCGGACACATGATATTTTCACATGGGAAGGGACAGTTTTATCATAGTGCATGCTGGGAGTCAAAGTTCCCAGACAGCAGTGTGTCCTTGGAAAATGGCCACTTAAACCATGACAAACATTCGGCAGGGCAGGTATAGATTTTACCCTTCTTGGATTATGTTTAAACAGTATTGAGTTAATAACAATGAAGTGAAATGATGGCAGTTACAGGCCTGCCACCACTTGCTCTCCCAAGGGCAGTCTGAGGTAAATTAAATAGGAATTTCATGCAAGGATGCACAGGCATGATGGCACAGTGGCACTGCTGCCTCACAGCGCAAGGGGCCCTGAGTTCAATTCCGGCCTCAGGTGACTGTGTGGAGTTTGCATGAGTTTCCTCTGGGTGCCTCCACAGTCCTAAGGAGTGTAGGTTATGCGGATTGAATGTGCTAAATTCCCCCTTAGTGTCCCAAGACGTGTAGGTTAGGGGATTAGCTATGGTAAATGTGTAAATTTGTGGGGTTATCAGGATAGGGCAGGAGAGGGGGCCTGGGTAAGATACTCTGTCAGAGGTGCAGAGTTGAAGGGCTGAATAGCCTTTTCTGCACTATAGGGATTTTACGCTAAACTCCCTCTTAGTGTTCCAAGATGCGTAGGTTAGGGTTAACCATGGTAAATGTGTGGGGTAACCGAATAGGGCAGGGTAGTGGGCCTGGGTAAGATACTCTGTCAGAGAGTCGGTGCAGACCCGATGGGCCAAATAAGCTGTTAAGTTTATTTCTTAGTGCCACAGGTAGACTTACATTAGCACTGCAATGAAAGTCCTCCAGTTGCCACACTTCTGCGCCTGTTTGGGTACACTGAGGGAGAATTTTTATTTTAGCATGGTCAATGCACCTAACCAGTATATCTTTTGGACAGCGGGAGGAAACCCATGCACACACGGGGAAGAACATGCAGACTCTGCAAAGACAGTGACAGGGAATCGAACCCTGGGCCCTGCACTTGAGGCAGCAGTGCTAACTACTGTGTCGCCATGCCGCCCCCTGCTACACTGTAGGGATTCTATGATTATGCTTACTGAATTGTAACAGCACGTGTGAATTTTGCCTAGAGCACAATGGTATAGGAAAATCACTTTATTAGTAATCACTGAGAGACCAATAAGCTTGATTCAAATGGCAAAACCTGTCCACTGAAAGGTTTTGAATTCAAATTCTACCCTGGCTCTTAACTGCATAATTGGAACCATACTAATGTAGCACTGAGAAAGAGATGAATAATTACGTTGTTTTCCTTTAATGAAAGGTCAAAAATTCCAGGGGGCTATTGAAGGTGAGGAAAGAATACCTCTGGTGTCCTGGCCATTCTTGCACAAGGAGCAGTAAAAGGGATTAATTGGTTAGTTATCTGATTGCTGTTTCTGACATGCTGTCACTGAAGAATGTCTGCTGAGTTTTCCTACATAAAAAGTTAATGCATTTCAATAATAATCCCTTGCATGAAACACTAAAGATGTTCCAACTGAGTAATAGATGTAACAGTCACTTTGTAGCCTTTCCTACATTCAGTGCCATTTACCCATAAACCCAGTCCACATTGGCCTCACAATCTCATCCCCTAAAACATTCAATTTAAAATCATCATTTTTAAAATCTCTCATTCCATCACCTCTGGCCGTTTGTGCAGACCCTTCCATGCATCTCATCATTAGACATCAGTACTTCAGTGGCTGTAAAGTGCTTTAAGGTTTTTTTTTCCAAACTTTATTTATTAGTGTCTCAAATAGGCTTCCATTGCAATAAAGTTACAATGGTAACTCCAGCACCTGTTCAGGTACATTGAGGGAAAATTTAGCATGGCCAATGCACCTAACCAGCACATCTTTCAGACAGTGGGAGGAAACCAGAGTGCCTGGAGGAAACCCTTGCAGACATGGGGAGAACGTACAGCGACCCAAGCGGGAATTGAATCTGGGTCCATGACACTGATTTAACGGTGCTAACCACTGTGCGGTGCTAGATGGATGTGAAAAGCCCTATATAAATGCAATACTTTCTGCTCTCTGGAGCTTCTTCCCTTAAGTCCTCCAACCTTCCTTTTTTTTTTAAATCAAAAAAAATTTTCTAAACCTCCGTCAACTCTTGGTCACTCCTGATTAGTTAGGAACACAGGAATTGCTCAATGAAAAAAGTCAAAGGTCCAGCCTTGTACTCGCATGAGGCAACAATAATGTATTAGTCAATGTTGGCTAATCGTAACACTCAGTCTCTGGTTTCTCTGCAAGTCTCTCCTTTTCCAATTTGCTAAATCCTGGTCTACACCAAAATATTTTATTTCCTTTTAGGATTTAATTACTGTTAATATTCAGTGAAAGTCTGATGCATAAAAGATCAATTCACTCAAGCCCTTTTTTTAATAAAAGTCCAAACTCACTTTGGACTTTTGCAAGAAGCTGTTTGACCCAGTAATGGACGCTGTCTAGTGCTATTTTACATACATTATCTGGGTTTCCATCTGGTTACAAAGTACAGTTTGCAACACTATGCAATTTGACTGTGTGCTGCAACAGAAATTTTACACTGGCCAAGTTTCACTGCTGAAACACATGATCTAAAGCACTTAACACAGCTAAAGTTAAACTTTCTATCCAGTTTTCAATTAGACTGTCAATGTATATATCTGAGCCATTGAATAGTCTATACTGTGCAGGTCATTATCTATTGTTGGTCTATAAAAGAAATGCTGGGATTGCATAACATATTGATCCTCATTTGGAAGACAAAAAGACGGGTTAATGTTTTGGATGTGACCCTTTAACTACGTCGATAGGTTCTCTTTCTGATGTGGCCAAGCCCTCTCATTGTTTTTAGCTTTGCTTTGACACTTCAGCTTTTGCCAATTTTCTTTTTACCTCGACTAAGATTTCATACTCATGTTTAATTAACGTACAAAAAGATAGACTTTAAGCTTAACATACCATTATATCTGCCAAATGAGAGTTCAATATATTCACCACCAACTCACACCCTGACTAGAATTTTATTTTGTTTCTGTCACAAGTAGGTTTACATCAACACCGCAATAAAGTTACTGTGAAAATCCCCTAGTCGCCACAATCCAGTGTCTATTTGGGTATGCTAAGGGAGAATTTAGCATGGCCAATGCAACTAACCAGCATGTCTTTTGGACTTTGGGAGGAAACCTGAGTACCTGAAGGAAACACAGGGAGAACAAGAAGACTCTGCATAGTCACCCAAGCTGGGAATCCATGGCACTGTGAGGTAGCAGCACTGACCATTGTGCCACCGTGCGACTAGAAGATTTTTTTACAAGTTATTGACTAACATCACATCAATTTGAGTGAGACCCTAAAAAAAAGTGTACAAAACCCATGTATGCACACATTAATCTGCAAGAGAGAAAACATGAAACATCATTATCAGAATTTATCCATCCAGCCAACATCAAACTGTGATTAAAAAAAAATGACTACATATTAAACCTGGTACTTTAAGTTCAGAGTTCTAAGCCATTGCACCCATAACAATGAAGTATACATAATCTAGACAAGGTGATGGCAACACTATCACATTGATTGTTCAATAATTAGTTTATTCCAGTCCACTGATTTGCCAGCAAATCCTGGAAATTATTTTGAGTACGAAGTCTCACAACCAGGCTAAAGTCCAACAGGTAGCAAAGGCCATAGCTTTTGGAGCGCTGCTCTTTCATCAGGTAAGTGGGAGTTCTGTTCACAAACAGGGCATATTAAAGACACAAACTCAATTTACAAAATAATGGTTGGAATGTGAGTCTTTACAGGTAATCAAGTCTTAAAGGTACAGACAGTGTGAGTGGAGAGTGCGTTAAGCACAGGTTAAAGAGATGTGTATTGTCTCCAAACAGGACAGTTAGTGAGATTTTGCATTATTTTGAGCACAAGGAGAACACAGCCGGAATAATTTCAATTTGAAGTTGAAAAAGTGAACATCACAGCTTTAGGAAATGCTACAAACAACTGTCATAATAAAAGAAACCAGTTTGAGTGGATTAATTTTCTCAGCTAGCTCAGGTTAATGTTTTCACATAAATTTCCTTGACGCTCTATTTTAAAGTAGCAGTGTTAATCTTTTCATTTCACATAAAATAACACAAAGAATTTTTTTTTGAAAATTGTTCAATTCCCCACAGTGTTGGATTCAAAGGGGTCGAGAGCAAATGTAATGTTCAGGTAAACAGATGGCACAGTGGTTAGCACTGCTGCCTCACAATGCCAGGGATCGGGTTTGATTCCGGCCTTGGGTGCCTCTCTGTGTGGAATCTGCACGTTCTCCCTGTGCCTGTGTGGGTTTCCTCCAGGTGCTCTGGTTTCCACCCACTGTCTAAAGATGTGTGGGTTAGGTGGATGGGCCATGCTATATTGCCCCTTCATGTCAGGGGGATTAGGAGGCTAAATACATGGTTTTATGGGGAGAAGGCCTGGGTGGGATTGTTGTTGGTGCAGGATTGATGGGCTGAATGGCCTCCTTCTGCACTGTAGAGATTCTATGAAGGCAGGGGATAGTTGGACTAGGGCAAAGACATAACTTGGTCCTCATTTGAAAGTGATACATTCTGTCTTCATTTTTATGTGCACTGTAATTATACTTTCTCACCAGTTGTGTCATTGCAGCATTATCATGAGATGGCAACTGTCGTAGTTTACAGACAATTTCCATTTTATACATGGAGGCAATAAAGTTTTACAGTCGGAAATGTTGGTGGAAAATGCACAGAGACAAGTTATTTTGTCACTGAGACAAGCTTTTTAAAATCTGAAAACATTTTAAGGAGGACATTTTGGAAACATTAGCTGCTCTCATGTGGCTTTCTGCAGAAATGCAATTGTGATGAACCTACTCCGGATCTTTATGGCTTCTGTTTAGTATTATGTGTGTGTAAACGGCTCAGATAAGAAAATCCAGAAGTCAATTACAGGTTTAGTGAATGTTTCCATAGGCCACCAGTTGCTCACAAATCCTTCTGGCCCCTTGGAGAAATGATGTGGATGTGCCGGCGTTGGACTGGGGTAAACACAGTAAAAAGTCTGGCAACACCAGGTTTTAGTCCAACCGATTTATTTGATAGTAAACTCACAAGCTTTCGAGGGGACTGCCTCTTCGTCAGGTGAATGGAGAGTTCTGGCCTCGGACAGAGCATATAAAGCACAGACAGTTTAGAGATTACTGATTAGAATGCGAATCTCTACACCTAACCTGCTGTTCAAGTCTTAAAGTGGCCGACAATGTGTGTGGAAGGAGCACTGATCACAGGTTAAAGAGAGGTGTATTGTCTCCAGACAGCACAGTGAGTGAGGTTTTGCAAACCCAGGCAAGTCACGGGGGTTACAGATAGTGCGACATGAACTCAAGATCCCTGTTGAGACCGTCCTCACGTGTGTGGAACTTGGCTATCAGTCTCTGCTCAGCAACTCTGCGCTGTCATGTGTCGTGAAGGCCGCCTTGGAGAACGCTTACCCGAAGGTCAGAGGCTGAATGCCCGTGACCACTGAAGTGTTCGCCAACAGGAAGGGAACAGTCTTGCCTGGTGATTGTCGAGCGATGTTCATTCATCCGTGTTGTAGTGTCTGCATGGTCTCCCCAATGTACCATTCTTCGGGACATCCTTTCTTGCAACGTATCAGGTAGACAGTGTTGGCCGAGTTGCAAGAGAAAGGCACAGATTCGCAAGCTACACAGTAACAGGTGGTCTCATGGTGATTGACAGAATACTATATACTCCTAGCAGTTTGGTTCCAGGTCCAAGCAGAGTCTTGGATTTTCCAAATAGCCTATTCCCCTGTTGTAACTTCTGCAGCAACAAATAACTAGGTTTGCATTTTTATTGATGGCTGTGCACTAGAAGTGAAAGACAGAGGAAGAAACACACACATCCACCTCCTACCCACCCCCTCCCGTGTGCACACAGAAATTTGGGTCACCACTTGTATCACTACAAATCGGCGATATCTATTATTTTGTAATGATTGGGTGCTTTACAGCATAATTTCAAGTTACCATTCTGCAGTTAGGAAGGAATTTTGTTTTTCATAGGCTTAGTGTTTATACAGCCTCAGGACCGTCAGAATTGATTACATTTCAGTGCCTGTAAGTTTCAGGCTGCTGTTACTAACTGACAGTCCATTTCCCAGATGTGCTAGGCTCAGGCAGCATAGACATTCCAATTAGAGGGGGCATGGTGGCACAGTAGTTAGCACTGCTGCCTCAAACAGCCAGAGACCTGGGTTCGATTCCTGGCTTGGGTCACTGTCTGGGCGGAGTCTGCACGTTCTCCCTGTGTCTGCGTGGGTTTCCTCTGGGTGCTCTGGTTTGTTCCCACAGTCTGAAATTCGTGCTGGTTAGGTGCATTGGCTGTGCTAAATTCTCCCTCAATGTCCCTGAACAGGCGCTGGAGTGTGGCGACAGTAATTTTGTTGCAGTGCTAATGTAAGCCTACTTATGACACTAATAATTTTTAAAAAACTTCTAAATGCAAATCAAATCTACTTTATATTTTTATATATACAGTAGTGTCTCTGTTGTCCATTAATAGTAAGTCAGAGGCTTCTCTATGGATTGCCACTTTGATGTGGTGGAACATAAGAAATAGGAGCAGGAGTAGGCCATCTAGCCCTTCGAGCCTGCCCCGCCATTCAACAAGATCATGGCTGATCTGAAGTGGCTCAGTTCCACTTTCCCACTGTCTCCCCATAACCCTTAATTCCCTTGTCTGTCAAAAACCTATCTACCCGTGTCTTAAATATATTTAGTGAGGTAGCCTCCACCACTTCAACAGGCAGAGAATTCCAGAGATTCACCACCCTTTGAGTGAAGAAGTTCTTCCTTAACTCCGTTCTAAACTGCACCCCCCGCTCTCCATCCCCCCCCCCCCCCCATCTTGAGGCTGTGTGCTCTAGTCCTGCTATCCTTTCTGAGTGGGAAGAATCTCTCTACCTCTACCCTATCCATCCCTTTCATTATCTTATACGTCTCTATAAGATCCCCCCTCATCCTTCTAAACTCCAACAAGTACAGACCCAGTCTATTTAGTCTCTCTTCATAGTCTAACCCCCTCATCTCCAGTATCAGCCTAGTGAACCTCCTCTGCACTCCCTCCAAGGCCAAAATATCCTTGCGCAAGTGCGGCGACCAAAACTGCACACAGTACTCCAGCTGCGGCCTCACCAGTGCCCTGTACAGTTGCAGCAAGACGTCCCTGCTTTTATATTCTATCCCCCTCGCTACAAAGGCCAGCATCCCATTCACCTTCTTGATCACCTGCTGCACCTGCAGACTGGGTTTTTGCGACTCATGCACAAGGACCCCCAGGTCTCTCTGCACCGTAGCATGCTGCAGCTTTTCGCTCTTTAAATAGTAATCCCTACTACTATTATTTCTGCCAAAGTGGATAACCTCACATTTGCTAACATTGTACTCCATCTGCCAGGTCCTCGCCCATTCGCTCAGCCTATCCAGATCCCTCTGCAGACTTTCCACACCCTCCGCACAATTTGCTTTTCCACTCATCTTTGTGTCATCAGCAAATTTCGTCACCCTACCCTCAGCCCCCTCCTCCAGATCATCTGTATAAATGGTAAATAGCTGAGGCCCCAGCACCGATCCCTGTGGCACTCCACTAGTCACCAACTGCCGATCAGAATAGCATCCACTGGTACCAACTCTGTGCCTCCTATTAGACAACCAATCCTCTATCCACGCTAACACCTTACCCCCAACTCCATGCCCCCTAACCTTCTGAAGCAACCTTTTGTGCGGCACCTTATCAAACGCCTTTTAAAAATCGAGAAACACCACATCCACCGGTTCCCCTCTGTCTACCGCACTAGTCACATCCTCATAGAATTCCAATAAATTCGTCAAACACGAGGAGAGGCTTTAGAGGTCTGATGATCATCACAGTCCTTCAATTGTTGTTTTTTATTCGTCCATGGCTGGGCCAGCATTTGTTGCCCACCCCTGAGGCATTTAAGAGTCAACCATTTTGCTGTTACTCTGCAGTCACGAGGGCCAGACTGGGTAAAGACGGCAGATTTTCTTCCCTAAAGGACATTAGTGAACCAGATGGATTTTTACAACAATCAATAATGATTTCATGGTGATCAGTAGACTTCTAATTCCAGATATTTTACTGACTTCAAATTTCACCATCTGCTATGGTGGGATTCGAACCCAGGTCCCCACAGCATTATCCTGTGTTTCTGAATTACTAGTCCAGTGACAATACTACTGCACTACCAATTCTCCTAACTGTTTCACCATGATATAACTGAAACAGTCTTTAGTGGAAGATGGTGGAACAAGACCTTCAGAATCTGGGCTCAAGCAAAGCAATGATAGCCATCAGATTATTTACAATCTTCCTGACAGTGGTTATTCACCTCAAAGATCAACTGCTCTCTGGTATCAGTATTAGGAACCATCCAGATGAAAACTCTTTAGTCTCAGTTACCTCCATGCCAAAACTAAACTGACCACCACAGACATATTTGATCTACAGTTTGCGGATGACTGCAGTGCCATTGCCCGCCCTGCACAGGATTTGCAAGCCCCTCTTGAGTTCTTCAGTTCTACATGCAAGAACCACAGGAAAATCATGGTGCAGAGAGAGGCCATTTAGCCCATCATGTCTGTGCCATCAAAAGGAGAGAGAAAAAATAAATTAGCCACTCATTTTAAGCCCATTTTCCAGCACCTGGTCCATAGCCTTGCAGGTTACAGCACTTCAGAGGCAGATCCAGATATTTTTTAAAACGAAGAATTTCAGATGCCCAGCACCCTCTGGATGAAAAAATTTTTCCTCATGGCCCTGCTAATCCTCCTACCAATCACCTTAGTTCTATGCTGTCTGGTAACTGACACCTCAGTTTGGGGAAACAAGTTTTTCCTGCCTACCCTGTCTACCCCTTATAATTTTATACACCTCATTTACTTCACCCCTTAGTCTCCTCAGCTCTAAGGAAAACAACCCCAGCCTATCCAATCTCTGCTCAAAGCTGCAATTTTCATGCCCTGGCAACATTCTTATTAATCTCCTCTCCAGTGCAAATATGTCCTTCCTGTAATGTGCTGACCAGAACTGTACACAAAACTCCAGCTGTGGCTGAACCAACTTTTGATGCAGTTCCATCTTTATATCCTTGCTTTTGTATTCAATACCCCATCCAGTAAAGGAAAACATTCTATATGCTTTCTTGATCACTTTGTCCACCTGTTCCACCATCTTCAAGGATCTGTGGACATGTACTCCAAGGTCTCTTACTTTCTCAATCCCTCTCAGTATCTTCCCATTTATTGAGTATTCCCTTGCTTTGTTTGTCCTCCCCAAATGCATTGCCTCACACTTTTTCGGATAGAATTCCAGTTGGTACTTCTTTGGTCACACAACTAAACCTTTGATATCATTCTGGAGTCAAGAGCTATCCTCTTCACTATCAACTATTCGATCTGTCCTTGAATGTTGCCAAAACAAAACTCATATCAACCCATAGATGGTCAACTAAATATTCCATCTCCCAAAAATGTTGCAGGAGAAATTCAGGAATAAGTTGCACACTCCCCCTATTTTGGCAGCCACCTCTCTCAAAAAGTCACTGTTGACAACTAAACCCAACACCAAAATCAACTGCACCACTTCTGCTTGCTACAAACAATGGCAGCAAATGAATGACATCAAAGAGCCCCACAAGTCAAAATAGGTCTCTGTGTACAAAGTAGCTGTCATTATCACACTCCTGTAATGCAGTGAGACTCAGACCATATACAAGTGACACAAAGTGCTAGAGAAATTCCATCAACAATGCCTCTGCCTATCTTCCAGATCCAATGGGACAACCATCGAACAAATTTTGGTGTCCTTATTCATAGAAATCATAGAAACCCTACAGTACAGAAAGAGGCCATTTGGCCCATCGAGTCAGCACCAACCACAATCCCACCCAGGCCCTATTCCCATAACCCTACATATTTTACTGACTAATGCCTCAAACCTACACATCTCAGGACACTAAGGGGCAATTTAAGCATGGCCAATTAACCTAACCCACACATTTTTGGACTGTGGGAGGAAACCAGAGCACCCAGAGGAAACCCACGCAGACACGAGGAGAATGTGCAAACTCCACACAGACAGTGACCCGAGCTAGGAAACGAACTCAGGTCCCTGGAGCTGTGAAGCAACAGTGCTAACCACTGCGCTATTGTGCCATCTTTTCTTGAAGGAAGGTCCACAAGCATTTAGGTAAACCGTAAAATGATCATCAATGGGCTGGACATGGTGGACACAGTAAGAAGTCTGACAACACCAGGTTTAAGTCCAACCGATTTATTTGATAGTAAATGCACAAGCTTTCGGGGATTGCCCCTTCTTCAGGTGAATGGAGAGTTCTGGGCTCAGACAGAGCATATAACAGCACAGACATGTCCAGATGTGGAGATGCCAGCGTTGGACTGGGGTGAACACAGCAAGAAGTCTGACAACACCAGATTTAAGTCCAACCGATTTATTTGATAGTAAACTCACAAGCTTTTAGGGTTTGCCCCTTCTTCAGGTGAATGGAGAGTTCTGGCCTCAGACAGAGCATATAACAGCACAGATTTATCAAATAAATCGGTTGGACTTAAACCTGGTGTTGTCAGACTTCTTACTGTGTTTATCCCAGTCCAACGCCGGCATCTCCACATCTGGACATGATGGCACAGTGGTTAGCACTGCTGCCTCACAGCATCATGTATTCAGGTTTGATTCCCGGCTTGGGTCACCTTCTGTGCAGAGTTTGCACCATCTCCCATGTCTGCGTGGGTTTCCTCTGAGTGCTTCAGTTTCTTCCCACAGTCTGAAAGGCACGCTGGTTAGGTGCATTGGCCATGCCCCCCTCAGTGTACCTAAACAGCGCCAGAGTATAGTGACTACAGCATTTTCACAGTAACTTCATTGCAGCGTTAATCTAAGCCTACTTGTGACATTAATAAATAAACTTTAAACTTTAAAAATGGCCAAATACCACATCTCCCACCAGGTTCCATTTCGTCAATTCTCAAATGGTTGGAGTTCCAGGGGAGAAGGAAGAAAATGCTTCAGAGACTTCAAGTGCAGTAGCATTGACATTAATGTAATTGGGAGGAAATTGCTGCTAATCATTTAAAATGACAACAACTTGTACATCAAGTGGCATCACACTTACAGTCCCAACGTCTTAAATGATGAGGCAGAGCAGCGGCAGAGGAAAGGAAGAAAATCCTACACACCGGATCCTGGAACATTCTGCCCTATTTGCCCAAAGATCTGCAGGTCAGGAATGGGCCAAGTGAATCACCTAATCACACGTGCCAGAAACTTACAATCCTGAGGCGATGTTATCCTTAAGTCCAGAGATGGCCACAACAAGATCAGAGGATGCATAAGGTTTGTCATACCATGTGATAATCTGCTAAAATATCAGTGTGTGTATTCCTTTACAGCTACAAATCTTTGCCGTTTTTCAAACATTACTGTGCTCAAACTAACTTTGACATTTCCCTACATTGCAACCGTGATCACACTTGAAAAGTACTTTCTTTTCTTTTATAAAGTCTAATTAGTGTTAAGTAAATACTGGATGAATTACTTAAATGATTTCTTGCCTTGAGGCTGGAAATTAGAATGCTGTTTTTGTTGTGGGTAGGTCAATTCACAGGGCTGAAGAATTACATAAACAGTATTTACTATTCCCAAAGAGCATACCTTTACGTTGTAAATGACCGCGGTTGCTTCTTCACACTTTTTTTCTTAAACACAAAGTTTGAGACAGCGAAGAAAAGAAGTATCTTTGTGCCCAGTGGCTGGGCTTGAGAAATGACCACAGATACAGAGAGCTGAGGAAAGCAAGACTGATTACAGGCAACTTCAACATTTCCCTACATTACAACAGTGATCATACTTGAACAGTACTACATCTCCTGAAAAGCACTTTGGAACATCCTATGGTCATGACAGTCATTGTGCAAATACTTTCTTTTCTTTTATAAAGTCTAATTGGTGTTAAGTAAAAATTGGATTCTCTCAACTTTTACATCGCTGTCTCTGGGTTTGAAGATAACATCTCCTCAGGATTGTAAGTTTCTGGCACATGTGGTTATGTGATTCATTTGGCTCATTCTTGACCTGCATATCTTTGGGCAAACAGGGCAGCATATTCCAGGATCTGGTATGCAGGATTTTCTTCCTTTTTCTTTCCTCTGCCACTGCTCTGCCCATCATTAAGACGTTGGGACTGAAAGTGTGATGCAGCTTGATGTACAAGTTGTCATTTTGAATGATTAGCTGCAATCTCCTCCCAGTTATTAAGGTCAGTGCTACTGCACTTCAAGGAGCGCTTCAGAGTGTCTTTGAAGCATTTTCTTTGTCCACTCCCCGATGCTTGCAAGTATAATATCATCAGTTTAAGCCCAGGGCTGTTTCTTCATATTGCATTTACACTGTCAGTTGGACTTCTCCATCAGAATCCGGAATATAAACCAATTACTAGGACTGTTCTTTGAGTACAAAAGGAAATTTAATAGCGGCATTCTAAACTGATTAAGGGTTCAGATAAGAGGTTTTTTTTATTCGTTCATGTGATGTGGGCATTGCTGGCTGGGTCAGCATTTATTGCCCATCCCTAATTGCCCCTAAATCGAGTGGCTTGCTGGATTCTTTTAGAGGGCATTTAAAGTCAACCACTTTGCTGTGGATCTGGACTCGCATATAGGCCAACCAGGCAAGGACAGCAGGTTTCCTTCTTTAAAAGGACAACAGTGAACCAGTTAGGGTTTTGCAACAATGATTGTGTGGTCATCATTAGGCTTTTAATTCTAGATTTTAATTGTGTTTAAATTCAAACCTGGGTCCCCAGAGTCCTGGGTCTTCGCATTAATAGCCCATTGACAAAACCACTAATAGACACAGAGAAACTGTTTCCACTGGCAGAAGAATCAGAACAACAGCAACTGATTTAAATAACTGAGAAAAGAACCAGGGAGAAGATGAGAATTTTTTTAAGCAATTTTTTTTTAAATCATCTGAAAGGCATTGCCAGAAAAGGTGTTGGAAATGGATAGAACAGTAACTTTCATAGAATTATTGAATCCATACAGTGCAGAAAGAGGCCAATCAACTCATCAAGCCTGCATCGACAACAAGCCCACCCAGGCTCTATCCCTGTAACCCTACATATTTACCCTGCTAGTCCCTCTGACACTAAGGGGCAATTTAGCATGGCCAGTCCACCTAACCAGCACATCTTTGGACTGTGGGAGGAGACTGGAGCACCCGTGAAGAAACTTATGCAGACACAGGGAGAATGTGCAAACTCCACATAGACAGTGACCTTAGGGTGGAATTGAACCTGGGTCCCTGACGCTGAGATGCTGCAGTGCTAACTACCATGCTGCCCCTAAAAGGAATTGGATAGATACTTGAAAAATAAACATTTGTAGAGGTATGGGGAAGGAGTATGGAAGCAGGGCTGATTGGGTAGTTCTTCCAAAAAGCCAGCATTGGTACATCAGGACAAAGAGGCCGGTTGTGTGCTCTGCAATTCCAAGGCACTGTTCTGGGTAGCACACCCCCACTAGACAATTCTGGTCAATGCCTCCAGGAACAACGCAACACAAAGATTAAATGTCAAAAGTGGCAATGTTTTTAAAAGCAATGGCAGACTGAACAGCAGAAATGCTCATGTCAACCTTGTACAGGGCAGGATGTCATTCAGCAGCTTTCACCACTTAAAATTGCTGCAAGGCCATATATGTACATGCTTCCAAACAGAAGTTGTTTTCAAATGGAACAACCTTTTGCAGAAGTGCTATGTAATACAGAACAGGTCAATTTCTACAGCACATGGTGTTGCGGAAACACTTCCTCAAGTTGCCTATTTATCACACTTGCTTTCCTCAGCTATCTGTATCAATGGTCATTTCTCAGCCATGCACTAGATGGCGGGCTACACAATAAGTTGCTCCCCTGTACACGGAGGAGTTGGAACATGTCTGCTGAAAATGTCTGTTTCCTGACAGAGAATCCTATGGCACAGAAAAGGCTGCCTTCACGAAAACAAGAATGCAAGGATGGGGATATAAAAAGCAGAGAGACGATGGGGCTTTAACATTCTCACTGCAAAAATATAAATCTACGTTACCTGGATATTACTATATAAAATGCATCATGGAATTTATAGTAAAATATACACCATGTTGATCCCATTTAGTGCTTTTCAGCATTTTCCCTTTGATGAACTATAATCGGATTGGCTGCAAAGGGTTCTAAATGCTCCTGTCATCAATTACCCAGAATCAAAGATAAGTTTCCAACTAATTCTTCTGACAACAAAAATTGTGATTTATGGATAATTAGAGCTGTGGTTGGAGGAAAATCCCTTGTATGTATTTCCTTCCCTATCTGTACGTCTTGCATCCCTGTGCCTCTCTACATTTACATAGCACTCTCTCATTTTACTGCCATGTATTTACCATATATCTCACCATTAGCATTAGAAGGAACAAAAGGTTTCCAACATGAAACAGAGTGAATCAAATTGCTAATGTCTAATGCAGATGACCGCATAAAATGTATTTTCCACACATTTTATTTTGAATGTTTCATGAGACTCAATCACGTTTGTTAGAATACTTACAATACAAAAATATTTATAATAAATGTCATTTCAATTATTACTATTAAACACAGTGTCATACAGGACTAGTTTTTACTTGAATTCATTTTTACAACGCAAAAGCCTTTAAATGAGAGCACCCCTATGCCAAGGTATTCATTAAGCATGCAGTGCGAAATTAATAGGTTCAAAGCAAATGCTCACTTTAAACAAATTCACATGCTGTCCATTAACAATTTTTTAAGTGCTTCATTTGGTTGCCTTTTATATATAAACTGAACTGTGCGGATGCTAACTAACAAAACACAATCTTTGTAGTTACAGACACCTCAGTTCTGACAGATACAGACAAAAAGATTTATCGAACCTCAGCCACTTGCAATATAGGCACATAACTTCCTGATTTTCCAGCATCCGATTTGAGGGGGGACCCCAAAGATGTGCTGGAAAATCCCTCTTGGAAGCTCCCAAGGGTTTACTCAGCAATTGTCTAGCAGCGTAATCCCCCCTGGACAACTGCACTATGCTGGGAGCCATCCAACAAAACAACTTAAATTGACAACATCGAATGGTTCTGCCAGTGTTACACTAATAGTTACTATGAAAGAGTTAAAAGAATTAAAGGCATTTCTAACTTCAGTGTAACTATTTTAAAGACACAGACAAAGGCCCACATAGGACACCTCACCAAACTCCCATGGGATTCCCAGATGCCCCCAGCTACAGTAACATTTATGCCACATAAGTGCCATATAATGACCATCTCCAACAAGAGAATCTAACCATCACCCCTTAATATTCAATGGCGTTGCTAATGATCCTCAGGAGATACATTCACATTTCACATTCTGGAATGACGTCTACCAAGGAGATTTCTCATCCCTGACATTCATGGGAACTCTGCTTGCAAATCAGACATTTGCCAAAACTAAAACACATCATGCCTTTTGCCTTTCGCTCTCTTATCTGTCGATGTACCCCTAGGCAGCCTCTAAGATAGCTGGGAAATCACACACTGGCCAATTATGGGCTTAACTCTGCAATGACAAGCATGTCAGTGCATCCCTATACTGAGCCAGATCACTTTAAAATAAAATAAAATTTGAATCTTGAAGCTGTCGGGCATTTAGTTTTAACAATAATGTTCAGGGGAAATTTAGTTTTAACTGGGATTTATTCTACAAGATTTGATATCAATAGGTTCCACTGAATAACACACCATAGCTTTGGGCAGAACAATTTCTTCTTTCTTTCTTGCAAAAGCTCTCTTTTATAAACTTTGGTTGCACAATCACTTCCTTCTATTTTGTCACAAGCCTGTGGTACAATCTTCAGGACATGTAAAGGGGAAGTGTATCTGACAGGGCCCCGTGGAGTTCAATACTATGCTCTCAGGCTTCAAATAGGAAGTATTCCTAGGGAGTATTCCAAAACTCTAACCAGCCCACTGGAAAGGCCACTTTCTCTTCCCCCTAAATCAAAATGTTTGACATTATCTCATTATTGGGATGCATAGGGATTTTTACACACGCCCTCAGGTCACTTGTGCTGCTTTCGATATTGAACAGTATGTAGAAATACAAACACTGAGGACAGACAGTTCATCACTCTGCTGTACAGATATCACTTTGTGTGATCAGAGTAAATTTTCAGCAGGGCTCAGGTCATTAAAGGAGAAAAAGTGAGCAGTGCCTTGCTGGCATTTGGGATGAGCCAAGCCACTTTCCTTCATCTCCGAATCCTGCCTTCTTACCCACCGTAACTGAACTCTTAATCTACCCATTCTTTGCTCTTCAGGTTTGAAGCTTAAAACATCCCTTTTGGTGGGTTTCTCCCCTAACCTGCACAAATAATTAGAACTTTGTGTTCTTATGACCTCTCCTGCAGTGAGCCCATCCTCCAAACTGGCAAACTGCACTAGTAAATCAATAATATTCTCAGTCTCCCTTTGAAACAGCTCCAGTTCTTTGCTCCTTCTTCAGCAATCTGATCCTTTTTAGTTGTACACTGCATCAAGTAGCCTTTACTTCTTTGGCACAAGCTCTAAAAACATGGTTAATTCATTTTATAAATGAAATGTGTGTTTTCTTGCCATCATGTTGCTGACTAGTAATGAAAATTATGGGAGTTTAGAACTTGGCCTATACGTGGTAAGAATGCCCTGTTAATAATGCGGGGGTGCAAGCTGGAAGGCTGTTTTCCAGTTACTTCCAACCAAATTAGAATCTTCCTCCTTAAATCTTTCAGTCTCTCTGCCTTTCCTTCCAGCTTCAAAGTCCCTCAAAACCCAAATCTTTACCTGAATCTTAACTCGTCCTAATTTCGCCCACTAGCTGGCTCAACATCCAGTTTCCTTACACTTAACTGTGAAGTGGATTGGACTGTTTCTTTTAGATTGAAATCCACTGGATCCAGGACGAGCCACTTGGTCCTCCTCATCCTTAGAGCAGCCAGCAGTTTGCAGCAGCTGTCTACCTCACTCTGAAGGAGCAGAATGAGAGAATGGTCACAAAGCAGCAAAGGTGCCACACATAAGTAAACCCATTTGGATCATTAATGTCCCAGGGAAGGAACTCTACTGTCCTTACTGGTCTGGCCTACACGTCTCCAGACCCACAGCAACGTGGTTGACTCTCAACTGCCCTCAAGCAAATGGGGATGGGTAATAAATGCTGGCCAGCCAGTGACGTCCAGTCCCATGAATGAATTAAAAAAAACTACATCACATTCTACAAACTCTGCAGCTTGTCACATTTTACATAACTTCACTTGCAAATGCTATATAAACTAATGATATTGCAGCATATAAAGTTAAGACCACAAGACATTGGAGCAGAATTAGACCACTCGGCCCATCAAGTCTGCTCCGCCATTCAATCATAAGAACATAAGAACATAAGAAATAGGAGCAGGAGTAGGCCATCTAGCCCTTCGAGCCTGCCCCGCCATTCAATAAGATCATGGCTGATCTGTCGTGGCTCAGTTCCACTTTCCCGCCCTCTCCCCATAACCCTCAATCCCTTCTCTTATCAAAAACCCATCAACCCGCTTCTTAAAAATATTTAGCGAGGCAGCCTCCACCACTTCAACGGGCAGAGAATTCCAGAGATTCACCACCCTTTGAGTGAAGAAGTTCCTCCTCAACTCCGTTCTAAACCGCCTCCCCTTTATCTTGAGGCTGTGCCCCCTAGTCCTACTGTCTTTTTTGAGCGGGAAGAGTCTCTCCACCTCTATCCTATCCATCCCATTCATCATCTTATACGTCTCAATGAGATCTCCCCTCATTCTTCTAAAATCATGGCTGATATTTTTCTCATCCCCATTCTCCTGCCTTTTCCCCATAACCTCTGATCCCCTTATTAATCAAGAACATATCGATCTCTGTCTTTAAGGCACTCAATGACCTGGCCTCCACAGCCTTCTACGGCAAAGAGTTCCACAGGTTCAACACTGTCTGGCTGAAGAAATTCCTCCTCATTTCTGTTGTAAAGGATCATCCCTTTAGCCTGAGGTTGTGCCCTCTGATTCTAGCTTTTCCTACTAGTGGAAACATCCTCTCCACATCCACTCTATCCAGGCTTCACGGTGTCCTGTAAGTTACAATAAGCTCCCCCTCATCCTTCTGAACTCCAACGAGTACAGACCCAGAGTCCTCAACCATTCCTCATACAACAAGCTCTTCATTCCAGGGATCATTCTTGTGAACCTCCTCTGCATCCTTTCCAAGGCCAGCACATCCTTCCTTAGATATGGGGCCCAAAACTGGTCACAATACTCCAAATGGGATCTGACAGAGCCTTATATTATCTCAGAAGTACATCCCTGCTCTTGTGTTCTAGCCCTCTTGACATGAATGCTAACATTGATTTGCTTTCCTAACTGCCGACTGAACCTGCATGTTACCTTAAGAGAATTTTGATCAATGACTCCCAAATTCCTTTGTGTTTCTGATTTCCTAAGCATTTTCCCATTTAGGAAATAGTCTATGCCTCCATTCCTCCTTCCAAAGTCCATAACCTCACACTTTTCCACATTGTATTCCATTTGCCACTTCTTTGCCCAATCTCCTAGCCTGTCCAAGTCCTTCTGCTTCCTCAATACTACCTGTCCCTCTACATCTTTGTATCATCTGGAAACTTAGCAACAGTACCTCCAGTTCCTTCCTTTAAGTCATCAATGTATATTATGAAAAGTTGTGGTCCCAGCACTGACACCAAAGGCACACCAGCTGCCATTCTGAGAAAGCCCCTTTTACCGCATTCTGCCGGTCAGCCAATCCTCTATCCATGCCAGAATCTTGCCCTTAACACCATGGATGTTTAACAGTCTCCTATGCGGCACCTCGTCAAAGACCTTTTGGAAATCTAAATAAATTATGTCCACTGGTTCTCCTTTATCTAACTTGTTAGCTCCTCAAAGAACTCTCATAGATTTGTCAGACATGACCTCCCCTTGACGAAGCCGTGCTGACTCAGTCCTACTTTATCACGCACTTCCAAGTACTCTGTGACCTTATCTTTAATAATGGACTCTAAAATCTTGTCAATGACCGAAGTCAGGCTAACTGGCCTATTATTTCCCCTCTGCTGCCTCCCTCCCTCTTAAACAGTGATGTTACATTAGCTACTTTCCAGTCCTCTGGTACCCTCCCTGCCTCCAGTGATTCCTGAAAGATTAACACCGAAACCGCCACAATTTGCTCAGCTATCTCTTTTAGAATTCTGGGGTGTAGTCCATCCAGTCCAGGTGATTTACCACCTTCAGACCTTTCAGTTTCCCCAGAACCTTCTCCCTAGCGATGGCCACTACACGCACTTGTGCCCCCTGACTCTCCCGGAGTTCTGGCATCTCACTAGTGACTTCCACTGTGAAGATTGATGCAAAATAGTTATTCAGTTCCTCTCCCATTGCTTTGTTTCCTAATTTTACTTCTCCAGCCTCACTTTCCAGTGGCCCAATGGCTATTTTTGTCTCTCTCATCTTTTACATATTCAAAAGACTCTTCCTTTCTTCTTTTATATTACTGGCTAGCTTACACTCATATTTCATCTTTTCCCCCCTTATTGCTTTTTCAGTTGTCCTCTGCTCGCTTTTAAAGGCTTCCCACTGATCCTTGCCACTTTGTATGTTTTTTCTTTTGCTTTTATGTTGTCCTTGACTTCATTCACTAGCCATGGATGCCTCACCCTCCCCTTAGCATGTTTCCTCCTCCTTGGAATGAATTTCTGTTATGCCTCCTGAATAACTCTCAAAAACTCCTGCCATTGCTGTCCTACTGTCTGCTCTGCTAGGCTCTATTTCCAATCAACTCGGGCCAGCTCCTCCTTCATGTCTTTGTAATTACCTCATTTAGTTGTAGCACTGTTACATCTGCCTCCAGTTTCTCCCTCTCAAACTGCAAGGTAAATTCAATCATATTGTGGTCACTGGTCCCTAAGGATTCCTTCTTCTTAAGTTCCTTAATCAAGTCTGCCTCATTACACATCACCAAATCCAGAACCGTCTGTTCCCTAATAGGCTCTGTCACAAGCTGCTCCAAAAAAAATCTTAGACATTCCACAAATTCCTTTTCTTGAGGTTCACTATTTATTTTCCCTGTCCACCTGTATATTGAAGTCCCCCATGATTATTGTAATACTGCCTTTTTTAGATGCCTTTTCTATCTTCCTGATTTATTTTCTGCCCCACATCCTGACATAACTGCCATCAGGATCTTTTTACTGTTGCAAGTCCTCAATTCTACCCACAGAGATCCTATGCCTGCTGATCCTATATCATTTCTTGCTTTCGATTTAACTTCATTCCTCACTAACAATGCAACCCCACCCCCTTTGCCCATCTGCCTGTTCTTCCAATATATCCTTGGATACTTAGATCCTAGCTTGAGCCCCTTGCAGCCACATCTCTTGTGATGCCCATACCATCATGCCAGCCAATTTCAATGTACATAGCAAGCTCATTTACCTTGTTCCACATACTGTGCGCATTTAGGGACAACACTCTCAGTCCTGCACTGACTACCTCCCTTCTTATACTTGTCACCTTTTTTGCTCTGCCTGAGGTTAGATGCCTGCGACCTTCTATACCCTTTGTTCTATTACGTAGTCTGGAAACTTTACTAACCTCTCCTGAGCCCTCAGCTCCATTACCCTGTGCTTATGGAAGATAAAATTGTATTAGTCCTTTGCCAAGATGCTCCAGGAGCTCATTTCTGAAGCAGATCGAAGGGGCTGGGGAGATCTGATGTTAGGTTAAGATATTGAATGCATGTAAAAATGACTGATACTTGGATAGCTCATGCAGTTAAGCAAAGGCTTTGTCTATGACAGACTTCTGTAGATTTGGCTGATTTGAGCAGACATACCTTTGATGCTGCATATAGTCCACCACCTACTACACAGTAACCTCCCACCATAAGGTGAAGCTATGTAAAATGTAGTAGACTACAAAAATTTTAGATACTTTTGTTGGGTGCAATGCAGCAATTCCCCATTAATTTTTCAAGACACCAACAGTATATCTAGCCAAATTCAGATAACAGTAAAACCTTATTATATTGATCCTTGCCACCTGTCCCTGGGTTTGCCAAAATGAGCAAGCCATGACTACAGTGGATAGACTTCTCTCCTCAACTTTTCCTGACCCTTTAATTGTCATACAATCATAAAATGGATTAATTATGACAACTGCCAAAATTGTGGAGCATTCAGATTGATGATTTTGTACCTATGTTCACAAACTCGCCGCACAATGATGAAAATGGAAACTCATTCTGTTCGTGAAAGTTGTAAGAGAATGAAGGCTGGTATTCATATGGGTAATAATGCATTTTGGAGATGCCAACCAGAAAGTAAAAAGAAAGGGGCTTCTTTTCAATTGGGAAAACAGAGATCAAGGCAGCTGCACAAACAAGGCACCTGTGAGCTGCATTAAGGAAATGTGCATAGCAGGTTGGAATATTGAGTAGACATTTCCTGCTTTCCCATACATTGCATAAGTATCAGCTTAACTGTAACTAAAATAAGGCGCCCAGCTGCTGAATAAATTTGGAAGAATTTACACAGTTTCACGTTTGCCTCTTTGAGGTAGCTCAGCCTCCAAATATAAGTACTAAATTATTTTTTCAGGTAAAAAATATCTGGGAATACATTAATAGCTGCAACGGGGCATGTCATCATTCATTGCCAGAAGAGTAAATACACCTGCCTAGAATGCCACCTGCAATCCCCATTCTTCTGAATCTACATCAGAGGATTGCTTTTTGAGATAACAACTGCTTCATTCACAGACATGCACAACAGTTGTTTCCCAAGCTCGTTACTTGAACAAGTTTATCTATTAGTCACAAGTAAGGCTTACATTAACAATTGCAATGAAGTTACTGTGAAATTCCCCTAGTCACCACAGTCCAGCACCTGTTCAGGTCAACACACCTAACCAGCACATCTTTCAGACTGTGGGATGAAACTCACGCAGACACACGGAGAATGTGCAAACTCCACACAGACAGTGGCTCAAGCCGGGAATCGAACCTGGGTCCCTAGCGCTGTGAAGCAATTATGCTAACCGTGTTGCTATGGAGTGGACACTATGTCACTATGTGTCCAAATCCAATGCCGGCATCTCCACACTGTGTGATAAAAGTGACGCTATGGAGCAGAAATTGCTCTTGGGTACTAGTTTTTTTTTGTGTGTGTGTGTGCAGTGATCACCAAGCCAGGCAATACCTTCTGTAGTGGCTAAATGGAACTCCTTGTGCCCTGCTGAATGTTATCAGGGGGCAGTCTTCAATGATAAATCATTGATAGGGTTCCCTGCAAGGCTCCACTTTTTTAAGTTTATTTATTAGTCACAACACTGCAATGAAGTTACTGTGAAATTCCCCTAGTCGCCACACTATGGCACCTGTTCAGGTCAGTGCACCTAACCAGCACGTCTTTCAGACTGTGGGAGGAAAGTGGAACACCCGTAGGAAACCCACGCAGACACGGGTGAACATGCAAACTCCACAGAGACAGTGTCCCAAGCCGGGAATCGAACCCGGGTCCCTGGCACTGTGAGGCAACAGTGCTAATCACTGTGCCACCCCAACTTGCACCAATTTGCCGCACAGAGGCCTCGGCCAGTGCAGAAACTGTAGAGGAATGCCCAGTGTTGGCATGGCAGGTTGAAGCCAGGTGGGCAGGCTATGGGATCTGTGATGAGCAAGTGGATTTTTATGATGGGGTGTGGGTTCCAATCTTGCTGCCATAGGGTCTCTGCTGTTATTCCTTGGCAGTGTTCTTAGCCATACAGGCTGGCACAATGGTACGAGTACGAAGCAGGTTCTATCATGCCGTGGAATTGAATATCATGCGAGACATGACAGCTGGCTCAATTTTCTGCTGACATCTGAGATGAACCCCTATCTCAAAGCATGTTTTGTGGTAAGGTTACTATAAATTGAGTCAGAGAGCAGAGATTTCCTGCAAACTTGGGGACTCTGACATTGGGAACAAAAGCTTAGTGAGTCCGCACTTGCTGCCAGGCAGCCGGAACATTAATCTTCCAGGAGTTGGCCTTGGAGATTGCCATCGTAATAAGGTGGACTCCAGTACTGCCAGCCCTGTCAGAAGCCAGTACTGGTGGGGTTTGCTGAGGCAGGTTACAGACCACAGTGGCACCGCCTTGTTGTAGAACATTGACCAAACAACTGACACCCACACTGGTAGATGAATTGGGTTGTAGGGGAAACATCTCCATTTGTTCAATCTCTGCACGATTGCTGTTTATTATAAATGCAGCCTCTGACTCCAATGTTCTCCTCCACACCCCAGCATACCAGAAGGAGGCCACCACCATTGAGTGGGTGGCCTCTACACGAGATGGGAAGGCCCCCCCATCAAGGCGGCAGAAATTCATCCCCAAACTGGGGCCTCAACCATCTTAACAGGCTGCCCATCTCTGTGAAATGGGTAGCTGACCTAGTTCCCAGGTGGTCCTAGTAACTTAGTCGTTGATTTGTTTCCAGACAGAAACAAGCCACCTCACTCAGCACAGTTTGTGCTCCCTTTGGAGCACACCGCATGATGCTCCAGCAGCTATCATGGCCACGTGCAAAAACAGTAAGAAGTCTCACACCAACAGGTTTATTTGGCACTAGCTTTTGGAGTCTCAGGCTCCTTCATCAGGTGAGTGAGGACGTGCAAAAAGCACATGTCCTAAGTGTTCACACTTGTGTTGTATTGTTTGTTCTACTGATATAATTCAGATGAATATTCTAAAAGCAGGTAAAGAACCTCACAATAAAAGGAGAAGGACAGCATTTGCAATCGCAGGATGGATATACTGATCTTCCTCAGGTTTTAGCAGCAGTGGATAAACAGGACTTTTTTCTAAACCAGTAATATCAGGTCTCGGTGTCCACTGATTTATGCTAATTATCATGAGTTTGGGGTTTTTGACACTTGCTGCAGTATTCCTAAATCACTATCACAGTAAAGAGTCATTCAATTTAACTTACAACTTAATTATGTTCTGCATGTGTTAATGTGTAGGTATTCCTTTCATAAAGACTTCAGTGTCATCACTAGGCTTTCATTACAGTAATGCATATCTGTAATTTCATATGTCTACAACCTGGAAAAGCACCCAGCAGTGTAATAATAGATTTTTTCCCCCCAAAATGCAGGTAGTTTCTGGTGTCACTATGCCGATGGTGCTGGCGACAATGTTCATACAATATGCATCACACAATTGCTATTTTCACTCATTTAGTCCAATGAGTTTCTGATCAATATTGGCTCTTACAATGTTAATAATGTAGGAATCAATAATGTTAATACCACTGAATGTCATGGGGAGGTGATTAGATGCCGTCTTGTTGGAGACGGTCATTTCCTGGCATACACGTGGCACAAACATCACCTGCTATGCTCAGCAGTCCAAACCTCGAAGTTGTCCAGGTTTTGCTGCATCCCAGCATGGATTGCTCTGTGGCATTTCTAATGGAATTGAACACTGTGCAATCAGCACCAAACATCCCTGCTTCTGACTCTATAATAGAGACTTCAGCAGTTGAAGATGGTTCAGCCAAGCACACTGCCCTGAGGAATCACAACCATCTTTCTCTGTTCTAGGTTCAACTCCGTCAGTGGAGTGGCTTCCTCCCATTCCCACCATCTCAATTTTCAATGACTCTAATTTTACTCGAGCTCCTTGATGACACAAATCAACCAAAAACTATCTTGATGTCACACTCACCTCACTTCCAAAGTCCAACCCCTTTGTTTATCATTGGATCAAGGATGTAACGAGGCTTGGTGAAGTAAGGACTGGTTATCAGGTTATTGATGGCTAAGCGTTAATTGATTGCAATGCCAACAACTCCTTCCGTCACTTTGCTGATGAGGCAGCAATCGATTGGATTAAATTTAACCAGTTCTTTGTGGACAGAACATACCTGGGCAATTTTCCACTTAGGTGGGTAGATTCTAGTATTGGAGCTGTACTGGAATAGCTTGACCAGTGGCATAACTAATTCTGGAGCAGGTGAGAGGATATATATTGCACAAGTATGATTCTTTAAATTGTGCTTTATATTTACTCTGTTAAATGTAAAGTCTAGTTTAACCACCAGAAAATAATTTTGAATACACAGGAAATTTCCTAGAGGCATTTTCATTTTTTTTGGCCAAATGTGGCGTTCTTTTTATTCATTTGAGGGACATGGGCATCAACGACTGGCCAGCATTTATTGCCCGTCCCTAGTTGCCCTTGTTCAATTTATTAGATTGTAAGGAGAGGCCAGGGCAGCATGTTTTTGCTACCACCTGCAGATGTCTCAGTAGAGACTGAGGGAAACTTGGCCTCTCGAGAAATCCGTACCCCCAGGGGTAGGAGAATGGAGATAACTAGGATTTACAACCACATTTCAAACACAGATATCCTAGCAACAAATTCAACACTGCTAATAACTTGCTGCTTGTCTGGAAATTAATAACATGCTTTACTACAGAAGGAGATCCCTCTTCATCTAACAGTTTTGCTTTGACTATATTGTGCACCATTTAAACTTTGTCGATCTTTAGTTGGCCTCTTAACACCGTCCTGAGAGGCTGCACAGTGACAGCTTTGTGTCAAGTCAGCCTTGAGCAGACAAGCACAATGACCAACTGTGAAATTTGAAAGCACAGTAAAATGTCTGACAACACCAGGTTTTAGTCCAACCGATTTATTTGATAGTAAACTCACAAGCTTTCAAGGGGACTCCCTCTTCATCAGGTGAATGGAGAGTTCTGGCCTCGGACAGAGCGTGCTTTATATGCTCTGTCCGAGGCCAGAACTCTCCATTCATCTGACGAAGAGGGAGTCCCCTTGAAAGCTTGTGAGTTTACTATCAAATAAATCGGTTGGACTAAAACCTGGTGTTGTCAGACTTTTTACTGTGTTTACCCCAGTCCAACGCCAGCACATCCACATCAAATTTGAAAGCAGACAGACTTTTCCCAACACTGTCACTGACCAAAAGACAAAGGTTTTACCAAGTACAACGGACAAAGATCAAAACCCAGTCTCGGGAACTTTTGTTAATTGCATTCAAATAATATCTTACCAAACATAGTAAAAGCTGATTAGTTTATCACAAAACCCAAATATAGTTACGAGTGATCAAAGCATAATGCTTCCAGCAAACATTGACATTTACACCTCCTTTACACATGAGCCATGAATGGTGATGGTTATTTAATTTGGTACGGACATTTAAGGGACGCAAGCATCAAAGCTTTTTATACAGCCACCAAACTAAAGGTGTCGGGAGCCTGACTAGGCTGACTCCTTCCTGCACAAATCAGCTTTAAATAAATGGCAATCAGGCGCAAGGATCTAAGAATTGCTTGAAAAGTATTTGGATGGGAAACGGTATTGATGATTTCACTGAGAAGAGTTGTTCAATAAGTCTGACAAGGCTATATTCGAAACACCAGCCTAACATCTGACACAACATAGCAGGAATGGGCACACAATGTTGGACAAACATAATCACTCCCCCACCCCCGGGCCCATTAGGAATATTGGGGTTGCTCAACTGTTTGAATTGCGACTCAACAGAATGTAACATTAAATGTAACACACCAGCTGCTTATTGTGCTTCACCTACCAGCACTAAAATCTACTGAGCTGCACATTAACGAATTAAGAGGCCAAGCCCCGTAAACTGATTAGATGCTCACCCCCCTCCCCACCCACCTCTACCCTAGTCAAACCTGGTTAGGAGCTCCCAATTCAAAAGCTCTGGAGTTTTGATGCATTAATTGGACATCCCTAAAGATAATACCATGATTTGCAAACAGAACAAAAATAAAAATCGGCTGCCACCCGAGTAACGTGGATAAAGCAATTCTGACTATTACCCTACCATGTCAAGAACATTTCCTCCAAATTATCACTGCTCGTGCAAACATTGAATTGACTACCAATTACAAGCAGCTCAGCCGAATTACTTTTCCTTCACCAACCACAGATTTAAAAAAACAATTTAACCCATTTAAATAACTGGCTTCTTTCACCAATTAACAAATTAGTCCAAAAGCTAATTATAAACCTATTGATCTAAATAGTTTTCCCCGCCCCTATTCACCCAAACCAACCATGCGTTCACACCATAGAAGAAGTTACTAATCACTGAGTTTCTAAAGCTGTAGACTGACTGTATTAAATATACGGAGCTTTCTACCCAATATTTAATGCATTCCCTTCTCACACACTCCATTTTTTCCTCTGTTAGTACAGAGGGCCACAAACTAAGAACATAAACGGTCCAGTAATTCATCACCAGATTTGGTTTGTCTACATCAACTATGCCTCGTCTTCTTTATCTAAATCCACTAATTATTCTCAGAACTTAGAAGTTTAACCGCATAGAAGGCAGCGACATAGCCCCTCATGCCTGTGCTAGCTCTTTAGAAAAAGTATCCAAATCATTCCGCAGCCCCATCCCTTCCCATTGTCCTATTATCCTGAAAACCTGTACTTTTAAAATAAGATTTTATCCATTTTCCCTTTGAAAGTTCCCATTGAAATTGCTTCTGCAATCCTTTCATTCCAACTTGCGAGGTTAAAAATAATTCTCATCTTCCTTGTTGTTCTTTTGCCAATTACTTTAAACCCTCTGGTTTGCCAGTACGGATGAATTCTGACTGGAGAATTCTGAGGCAGAGAGTGGGGGTCAATGGGTGCTATTTGGATTGGCGGTTGGTGACTAGTGGAGTGCCCCAGGGGTCAGTGCTGGGGCCTCAGCTATTTACCATTTATATAGATGATCTGGAGGAGGGAACCGAGTGTATGGTGTCGAAATTTGCTGATGACACCAAGATTGGTGGAACGGCAAATTGTGCGGAGGGTGTGGAGAGTCTGCAGAAGGATCTAGATAGACTGGGCGAATGGGCCAGGAACTGGCAAATGGAATTTAATGTTGGCAAATGTGAGGTGGTCCACTTTGGTAGGAATAATGGTAGGAAGGACTATTACTTACATGGTGAAAAACTGCAGCATGTGACGGTGCAGAGGGACCTCGGGGTCCTTGTGCATGAGTCGCAAAAACCCAGCCCGCAGGTGCAGCAGGTGGTCAGGAAGGCGAATGGGATGCTGGCCTTCATAGCGAGGGGGACTGAATATAAAAGTAGGGAGGTCTTGCTGCAGCTGTATAGGGCATTGGTGAGGCTGCAGCTGGAGTACTGTGTGCAGTTTTGGTCGCCGCACTTACACAAGGATATTTTGGCCTTGGAGGGAGTGCAGAGGAGGTTTACTAGGCTGATACCGGAGTTGAGGGGGTTGAGCTATGAGGAGAGGCTGAATAAACTAGGCTTGCACTCGTTAGAGTTTAGAAGAATGAGGGGAGATCTCATTGAGACGTATAAGATGATGAATGGGATGGATAGGATAGAGGTGGAGAGGCTCTTCCCGCTCAGAAAGGACAGTAGGACTAGGGGGCACAGCCTCAAGATAAGGGGGGGGGGGGGGGGGGTAGAACGGAGTTGAGGAGGAACTTCTTCACTCAAAGGGTGGTGAATCTCTGGAATTCTCTGCCCGTTGAAGTGGTGGAGGCTGCCTCGCTAAATATTTTTAAGACGCGGGTTGATAGGTTTTTGATAGGCAAGGGGATTAAGGGTTGTGGGGAGAGGGCGGGAATGTGGAACTGAGACACGACAGATCAGCCATGGTCTTATTGAATGGCGGGGCAGGCTCGAGAGGCTAGATGGCCTACTCCTGCTCCTATTTCTTATGTTCTTATGAGAACCTGCCAAGATGCACACTGCCAGGTTAATACTACAGCATGCAGGGAAACCAGTGTTTCTGCTCTTCACATCCAGATCTCTGCCCCTCCCCAGCCTTTGTAACTCATAATATTCAGGCCACTGTGAGAGAACAGGACAGTGATACAAGCACAAATCCAAATATACTGGCATTGGAGGCTGTCTAAGGAAGGTTCATTTGTTTGATCCTGGCTATGCAGGGATTTTCTTATCAGGAGAGGTTAAGTAGGTTGGGCATGTACTCGCCGAAGTTTAGAAAAATGAGTGGTGACTTTATTACAATTCTCAGGTGCTTGATAGGGCAGATGCTGAGAAGACGTTTCCTTTTGTGGGAGAGTTTACAGCCAAAGGCTCTAGAGGGTGGCCCATTTAAAACGGAGATGAGGAGGAATTTCTTCTCTCAGAGGGTACTGAATCTGTAGAATTCTTTACTGGAGGGTTGTGGAGGCTGGGTCACCAAGTATGTTCAAGGCTGAGATAGACAGATTTTAACCAGTATGGGAATCAAAGGTGATAGAGATAAGGTGGGAAAGTGGAATTAATGATCACAGCAGACCAGTCATGAACTCACTGAATGACGACACAGACTCAATGGGCCGAAAGGCCTATTTCTGCTCTTGCATCTTATGGTCTTGGTGACAAGCATCTCCAGGCAGCAAGGAATTAGTAATAACCTCATCTGGTAATTTCCTGTTAGCTTCAGTTGATACTGTTCTCATCAAAGTTTCTTTTGCTAATAAGTCTCCGCACACTGTAGCCAAACCATTAGCATGGTTTTCATAACTCTGTACATTGACTGTCAAAGTGAACACCTGGAAACCATCAAACTCAAGTAATAAAATATTGTTAAAAACCTGTGAAGAATTAGGCCCTTGCCAACTAGCGTAATCCCAGAAACAACCAAGTGAATATTTAAAAACAATGCAACATCCCTAAAAAGAGACAATTCTTTGATTTAATATATATTGACTCACGTGTTGATGTTGCTTATTTTTATCCTATTAAACAGTGCTAATTTTGTGCCAATCGATGTAAAAAGGATAACGTTTTATTCTGAAACAATTTAATTCTTAGTTTAGAAAGGCTGCAGCCAACTATTTTTGAGATCCTTAGAGTATACAGTGCACAATTTCCAACCCAATGATCACAATCACCAATAGGATATCCAAGCCTAGGTTTCCCGTTCACTACTGTAACACTATATAAATTAATGTTAGAATTCAAATAACACCAACCAGAAAGTCTTGGGCTCCAATACCCTTAACTGATCAACTCATGCTAAACATTCATTTGCAAGTTCTTGCCCAGATAAGCTTTCAATAGGAGAATCTATTTTAGGAATGGTGTACCCGTCAGTTTTCTATCATACTGAGGTAGCAGCATTTAAAGAGGTAACTCTGTCAATTCCAACATTATGCATGCCCTGTGAAAGAGAGAGATATATTCTTATGTAGACTTCAGGGGAATTATTCATTAGCAAATCCTTTGTGTAGTAAAAAGTATTAAAAGTATGGTTAATTTAACAGGGACAGCAACAGAACACATTTTCAACAACAAAATGTCAGCATTACGTCTGAAATACAGAAGACACTTCAATATCAAAATGTAACTGTAAAAAGAGTAGTTTACCTTTGCTTTACGTTCTTTCCTCTCCCACCATTCATCAAAAGTCCTAAAAGCCACCATCTCAACCATTTTGCGATTCAAGTCTCGCTTCATTATGTTCTTAAGTTCCTTCATGACCACCAGCAGGACTCCATCAATGGTGGCTTTGTGAGGATCCTCCTTCTTGACTTCATACCCTGGTGGTGGGACGGTGGGATCAAACTTTGGCAACGGAGTCCATTGCTGACCATGAGCAAGACTTGAATTGATAAGATATGGGCGGTATGGTTGCATATTTCCAAACTGCAAGTTCATTCCACCAGCTATGAAAGGTGGGTAAGGTGAAGGCCCTTGACCTTGCATCATACGGCTCAGCATTTGAGTCTGCATCTGAAAGGACATCTGCATGCTCCCCCATTGATTGCCTATGCAGTTCATTAGGTCCATGGACATCAATGGATACATGTTGGGAGGGAATGGATGAAGGTGGGGAAGCAGGGGAGGTGGAGGTGGTGGTGGCGGTGGAGGCGGTGGCGGAGGGGGTGGAGGTGGCACACCAGGAGGGCACAAGTCTGGTCGAGAAGGAAGTGGAGGAGGTGGAACAGCAACAGTGGGATGGGTTGGAGGAGGTGGGGGAGGCGGAGGAAGAGGTGGCGGCAATGGAAATCCAGTTTGAGGTGGTGGAGGTAGTGGATGGAATCCGGGTGGTGGTATGGGTATAGCAGAAGCAGAGGAGCTGACCACAATTGTTTCCGTACACTCTGCACTGGTTATTGGACTTGTATTTGCTTCGTCATCTGATATCTCCATGTCTTCCCCTGATGACTGTTGGCTCTGTTAAAACAAGGAAATTAAAATAATTTTAGTAATCATACATTCGAACACAAAACTAAAGTAAAATTATATAACCTCTAAATAATCAAGTAATTTATCATTGTTTAACTGAATATGATATAAAATGTAAATACTTTAACTGAAAACAGTAGTACTTCTTGTTATGGTATGCTCGATCTCAAATGTGAAATCTGCAGGAACTGATGTTTACAACTTTTGTACAACTTCTAAAAATAGTCCTCTCAAATGTTTCCACTCCATTTCTCTGGAGCGTAGGAGGCTGAGGGGTGACCTTATAGCGGTCTACAAAATAATGAGGGGCACGGACAAGGTAGATAGTCAATATCTTTTCCCAAAGGTAGGGGAGTCTAAAACTAGAGGCCATAGGTTTAAGGTGAGAGGGGAAAGGTACAAAAGTGTCCAAAGAGGCAATTTTTTCACACAGGGTGGTGGGTGTCTGGAACAAGCTGCCAAAGGTAGAAGAGGAGGCGGGTACAATTTTATCTTTTAAAAAGCACTTAGATAGTTACGTGGGTATGATGGTTATAGAGGGATATGGGCCAAATGTGGGCAATTGGGATTAGCTTAGGGGTTTTGAAAAAAAGGACTGTGTAGACAAGTTGGGCCAAAGGGCCTGTTTCGATGCTGTAAACCTCTATGACTCTACTGCAGTTTTTACTTTATGTTTCACATACTGATTTGGAGCAATATCGTTGCTCCATGGCTATTGCTGGATCAAAATCCTGCAGCCTTCCTAACAGCACATAGTGAGCATACCTAAACCGCGTGGACAGTAACAGTGTAAAAAACTTTCCCAAAAGCAATTAGGGATGGGCAACAATGTTCACGTTGCATGACTTTTTTTAAAAAAGGTATTGCTTGGTTTACATTCTGTAACATTTAGAACTGATTGTCTAATAAGGAAATGTCATATTTCTATTTGAAAAGCTTCGAGGAGCTTAACAAGAATGAAACAACTTGGCAGGAAACAGTGGCATTAATATTAATGTGAACCTCATTAAACTTCAGACTGGGAGAAGAAAGATACACAAAGCCAACGTCTCATAGCCTCATGGCTTCGAATGCAGCATGTTTGCTGAGGACTAAGAAAGATTTTATGTTAACCAGTAAATGAAACTTGAGATAGAGCTTGTACTGCTTTATTTTAATAAAATAACAGAATCAATAATGGGATTGAAGCAGATATCTAATACTCAGCATCTCATTCAGTTCTGAGTATTCACTAACAGTGCACAACACTATCAAAACTAATTTATGGAGAGCTTTGACCAGGATGGGATGGGAGGGAATAATCGGTGGAGCAGGCTTTACTGCTGGTAGTGGATTTGGGAATCTCTCTGACAACTGAGGAAAGCACCAAAGCACCTGGAGACAGTTACTCAAATTTACTGCTTGGCAAAACAGGACAACATGAATCCTCTGGAAGCTGGAAGTGACTATGGAATGTTTGCTCTAAGGACTGTGGAAAGTGCAATGTGCGATAAGTATAAAAGGGGAACATTCCTTTCCGTAGTTTAAAGTATAAGTTGCCTAAAAAAGGTGTTTAATTAATGTTTTTTGTCATTTGTTTTATGCATGTCTTAAAATGTCAAATCTTGTATCATCATTTTCAGCTATTAACTGGCAGTTTAAATGTTATCAGCCTCTATGGGGACTGTAGTAATACTGTAATTTGAGATCAGCTTTCTTGTGGCTTTCTACCAATGCAGATTATATTTTCTTTTGAAGTGAGCTCTGGAATCCCGGCCACTAGCCTGCTGTCGGTGTGGCTTGATGCCAAGCATGGTCTTCACATTTCCTTACCAACATTTCACAACATGAGGATTTCTCACCTCAAAACCAAATCATTATCCTAATCCTCAGAAAGAATACATTTTCCAATAAACTACTGCAGCAAGAGTTAATTAACAGAAGTGATGTAAACAGAAGAATACCGATTCATTTTTTAAAATGCAGTAGAGGAGTAAATTTCAGCCCTGACTGTCTTTTCTGGCACTAAGGAAGATACAGCTTATTCCAAGATAATCTATGACTGAAATACAGCTGCCTTTCCTACTGACAGATCTTTTCCCAGTGACATACAAATACACGTTTAAACTGAATACCCTTTTTGAAATCAAAACCTCTGTCTTGCCTATCAAATCTACTCCGCCTGGTCACTCGTGCTGAACAAATCGTACATCAACTGATGAACTAGCAATCAATGCTTTCCATTGATAATATATTTACAAAGATCACCAGCTGACAACTGGTTCTGTGTACGGATCACCTAATTACTTCCAGGCAACTGCGTAAAAGCTGTGAACTTTGCAGATTAATCTAATTAATTTAAACATAGACATGGCACTGCGGTAATACAAGAAGCTCATCAGTGATCAAAATAGCAGGAGGTTTCTCCACTACCAAGTATTATGCAATAAGATGACAAAGCAAAATTTATCCCTTCTAATTGATGGGGATGTGAATGCCAAATTCATAATTGAGCAATCATGCACAGAGTTAGAACAGCCCACCCTTATCTCAAGACTAGAATCATGTTATTCCAGTTGACAGATAAGTGTGCAAGGTAATAACTATTGGCCTCTGGTATTCATGAGCACCAAGGGAAGGGGGCTCATTAAGACATTTTTGTTCCATTTCTGCCTGGCAAACAGCCTAATTAGCAACCTGCCCAGCAACCAAAGGCAGCAGGGTGGCAGAGTGGTTAGCACTGCTGCCTCACAGTGCCAGGACTAGGTTCGATTCCTGGCTTGGGTCACTGTCTGTGCAGAGTCTGCATGTTCTCCCCGTGTTTGTGTGGGTTTCCTCCAGGTGCTCCAGTTTCCTCCCACAACCTGAAAGCCATGCTGAGTAGGTGCATTGATTTGATTTTTTTTAAAAATTTGATTCATTATTGTCACATGTATTTACATAGTGAAAAGTATTGTTTCTTGCGCGCTATACAAACAAAACATACCGCTCACAGAGAAGTACACAAGACAGTGCAGAATGTAGTGTTACAGTCACAGCTAGGGTGTAGAGAAAGATCAAATTAATCCGAGGTAGGACCATTCAAAAGTCTGATGGCAGCAGGGAAGAAGCTGTTCTTGAGTTGATTGGTACATGACCTCAGACTTTTGTATCTTTTTCCCGAAGGAAGAAGGTGGAAGAGAGGATGTCCAGGGTGCGTGGGGTCCTTAATTATGCTGGTTGCTTTGCCGAGGCAGCAGGAGGTGTAAACAGAGTCAATGGATGGGAGGCTGGTTTGCTTGATGGATTGGGCTACATTCACAACCTTTTGTAGTTCCTTGTGGTCTTGGGCAGAGCAGGAGCCATACCAAAAGAATGCTTTCTATGGTGCATCTGTAAAAGTTGGTAAGAGTTGTAGCTGACATGCCAAATTTCCTTAATGTTCTGAGAAAGTACAGGCGGGGGGTACCAGGACAAGCTGTCGGTGACCTAGACACCTAAAAACTTGAAGCTCTCGACTCTTTCTACTTTGTCCCCATTGATGTAAGCAGGGGCATGTTCTCCTTTACGCTTCCCGAAGCCGATGACAATCTCCTTCGTTTTGTTGACATTGAGGGAGTGGTTATTGTTGCCACACCAGTTCACCAGATTCTCTATCTCATTCCTGTACTCTCTTGTCATTGTTTGAGATCTGATCTACTACAGTGGTGTCATCAGCAAACCTGAAAATCGAATTGGAGGGGAATTTGACCACACAGTCATAGGTATATAAGAGTATAGTAGGGGGCTGAGAACACAGCGTTGTGGGGCACTGGTGTTGAGGATGATCATGGAGGGGATGTTGCTGCCTATCCTTACAGATTGTGGTCTGTAAGTTTGGAAGTTCAGGATTCAGTCGCAGAGGGAGGTGCCAAGGCCCAGTCCATGGAGTTTGGAGATGAGTTTCATGGGAATAATGTTGTTGAAGGCTGAGTTGCAGTCAATAAATAGGAGTCTGACAAAGGTGTTGTTGTTTTCTAGGTGTTCCAGGGTTGAGTGCAGGACCAGGGAAATGGTGTCAGCTGTGGACCTGCTGCGTTTGCTATGGACCTGTCGTTGGCCATGCCAAGTTCTCCTCAGTGTCCCCGAACTGGCGCTGGAGTGTGGCAACTAGGGGATTTTCACAGCAACTTCACTGCAGTGTTAGACTACTTGTGACACTAATAAATAAACTTTAAACAAGAGGAATCAACAACAGCATGAGAAGCGTGATCGAATAGGGAAGGAAAATCAGCAATCAGAAGTGGATTAGGAGTGAGGGGAGAAAGCAGGATGGTGGGCAGTTGGGGGGGTCTTGGGTCAGTGGAAAGTTGACTGTTGAGGCTAAGAGTGGCTGCAGGTTTCCCTTAGAGGAAACAATGAATAGCAGCTTCCTCTTTGTGATGTGCTCCAGACACATATTGAACACCGTGCCTGCCCACAATGCGTGGGGGTGGGTCAAATCAAAGCTAGTGATTTTCAGTATTTTTTACATTTTTCCTTATAAAATTAATAAAAGCACACGTCTTTAAACCCAGTGTAAGATTTTATTGGAATGTCACTTTAAATGGTTGCATTTTTGTGAACAGGGAAAAGTCACTGCTTATAATGATGTGGAAAAGTGGCTGTAATTGAAGTATTGTACACTTGGACAGGGGAATGAATGCGGGTTTCAGCAAAGCCAAATATTCTCTTAATCAAGAAATAATGTTCCAAAATGTTAATTTTGGAGTGTGTGCAATGATGTTGCAGTTTGCATAAAGCTATTGGAATGATTTCAAGGTGAAATCCTCATAAAGGTTTTTGATGAGTGAGCCAGGAGAAAAACAGAGGAGGGCTTGAGCGAAGAGCCACTTTCATTTGGCAAGAAACTTTCTAGAATTTCACTACACCATTCTGCTTTTCTAACACACACTGAGAACATTATCTCCCTTAAATCAGCTGTTGTCACTCAAACAGGCATCCAACAATTACACAGCAGAACTAATTCTTTAGCTCGGATGTCATCCTGCATCAACTAAAATTGGGTTCAAATGATAGATGGAAACAATTGAGATTCTCTGTTATAGTGCATCATGTAATATCACATATACAATCAAGCTGTTTCCTTCCAATTACTTCCAAGTATCTGTATGATCAAATTAACAGAATAAGAGACTTGTGTTGAAGGGAAAACATTACAAATCTGTAATTATCAACAAGTGATCTTGATACATTGATTGAAAGGTTATTTATTGGTGTCACAAGTCAGCTTACATTAACACTGCACTGAAGTTATTGTGAAAATACCCTAGACGCCACACTTCAGCTCCTGTTCAGATAACTAAGGAAGAATTTTGCATGACCTACGCACTTAACCTGCACATCTTTCAGGCTGTGGGAGGAAACCGGAGCACCCAGAGGAAATCCACGCAGACATACGGAAAACGTGCAGATTCTGCACAGTGACCCAAGCCAAAATCAAACCTGGATCCCCAGTGAGGCAGCAGTGCTGCCACCCAACTAAATATCTATTCAAAATTGTTAGTACTAAAACAGGTGGAGATGAGTAATAGAGGTTTTAAATTCAGAATGGTACAGCATAGAGGAACTAGATTTGACATCATGTGCAGTAAAGGCATGTTATATTCTTAACGTTTAAGATACAACGTGGATTCTTTGAAATTAGCTTCTGCTTTTTTTAAATTAATCATATCCTTCTGCAAAAATTTTTTGTCCTTTCTGCTCAGCCATAGAAATGACTCATATCCTTGGAAAGTGATTAAAATGTAAATATGCATGAGTGCAGAGCTATTCCATGAAAATATATTCAAAATGCCACTTGTTGAATTTACAGATCCAATTTTCAGGGTATTTACCAAAGCTCAAATTCAATGGTCATTCCAGACTTGGTATCTGTCTAAACTTTAGAGGGGGGGAAACTAGTTTATCGCATGTAAGATGTAAATTGCCATCATTCATCTCCCATTGTGGAGCAATGGCTTCTAACTTTGAATCATTTGTATGGACAACGAAGTATTGATAATGTGATCACATGATCGAAACTGACCTCTTATTATTCCAGTGGCCAGCCAGGGGTAAATTGAACTGAAGACCAACAGGATACAAGAGGGACCATCCTCCAACAAGAAGAATGGCACCCTGTCTAATTCAAATCATTTAACCCAGGTCATGAGAAAGGGACTAATTTATTTTCACCTGCAAAGTTTAATGTCTCCAGAAACTCGCAGTTCACGTGGAACCAAGCAGCTTTCAACTTCCATTTTTATATTCAAAGTCCCTCAAAACAAACTTATCAGGCCTGCAACGTTTGCAACTTAAAGGACTAATTTAAATGTGTGATTTGCTTTTTTGTTATTCTGTTAAATACCTAAGTGCATGCTTTGACTCCAGAATTCATCTTTACATAAGAACATAAGAAATAGGAGCAGGAGTAGGCTAACTAGCCCTTCGAGCCTGCCCCGCCATTCAATAAGATCATGGCTGATCTGTCTTGGCTCAGCTCCACATTCCCGCCCTCTCCCCATAACCCTTAATCCCCTCGCTTATCAAAAACCCATCAACCCGCGTCTTAAAAATATTTAGCGAGGTAGCCTCCACCACTTCAAAAGGCAGAGAATTCCAGAGATTCACCACCCTTTGAGTGAAGAAGTTCCTCCTCAATTCTGTTCTAAACCGCCCCCCCTTTATCTTGAGGCTGTGCCCCCTAGTCCTACTATCCTTTCTGAGCGTCCTACTATCCTTTACTGGAGTGTATTTATCTATGCGCCTGAGGGAATGAGTGTTCTCATTGTTTTTACATATTGGGGTATGTGAATAAATATTTATCTTTTAATTTTATTTAAATTTAACAGAAAAGCTGCTTCTTGTCTATTAAGAAAAGTCACAACACTCAAAAAGGATTTTTAAAACGCTCCCTCTAAAATGCACATCTTGTGGCAGACAATCCAGAGGTGAAGAAGAAGAAGAAAAGTTACCTTGCCAGCCCTCCTGATATTTAGCACACTGTCAATTCTCTAGGATAATTTTTCCCTTTGTCAGAATTTCCAACACTTCCCCTTGCTACTGCAATACCCTTTGTCAGTTAAAAAGATGATCTTATTGGCCACCTCTTAAAAACTACAACAAAGGTGTACCTTTTTCCTTGATGTCCAATATCTTTGGACATCGGTTCTAAGCAAGGCTGAGAACTGATGGAAACTCACTACCATACAGTATATTGGGTTAAATATTTGGCTTTAGAATCAAACCAACAACTGCATCAAGGTGAGAAGGCATAGATTTAAATTTCACATTTTAAGTGTTTAATGACATTTAAAATGAAAATATAGGGCTACATAGATCAACGCTATGCAGTTGAAATTCACCGACAAATTATGTGACAATCAAACGCAGTAAGTGCTACACTAACAATGAACCCCCCATCAAATTTCAAGAATAAATTATGCTTAGAAGTGTTTATTGGAGAAAAAGCAATGGCGCAGATTCAACTCCAATCATAGTGATAGAACATGTTTCTAGTTCTTAAAAGAATACAATTCCTGTCATGGTAGTTGCTGTTCTATTCATAACTCACCCTCAGGTGGCAAGCTACATTAAAGAAACATTATAGCTGATAAGTACTTTGATTTTTCCTAATAAATTCTTATGGTATAAAAATTACATTCTCTGTATTCTATACAATTCTAATGTAATAATGGAAGAAAGTGAATATCATCTTCCAGCTTCCTCACGTTAAGATACAATCTTCAAAAGCTCACTAAGTTACACACAGCACCCCACCAGGTGTCAGATCTATTCCTTAGATCAAAGCACAAGTAACTTAGAGTAGTACATTTACAAATTGAGCAGCTGATGATACATTATAAAATTATTTAGTCTCTTACTTCCTCTTGAAACTAGAAATCTTTGCATCATTTATCTTCCAACATTCAAGGAGCTTCAATAGTTTTAAATGTTTATGAAGTTGTTCACATTTTTAATAGGTTTTAGAATAATGCTCATTACAACTTCAGAGATTTACAACTCAATTTCCTCTACATAATTGGGAAGAGTGCTGCATTGCGCGTGCACAGTGCTACATTGCGCACGCATATGCTACATTTCTTGTACCCACTTGCACATCCTATGTGCTTCTTCCATAAATCATTAAATATATCCAGTGACTAGCTGGGCAACAATCCTAGCTCCAATGCCTGAATAGCCTGCTGGAAATGTGTGTGCTTATGTTGTATATTGTCAAGGAAATTGAATAGTCTGTGAATATTCACACTCAGGGCTCACACCCGAATCTTCCAATGAGTGGTATTCACTGCTCCGACTCTTCAGAGTCACAACTCTTCTCTGCTCCACATTTCTGGCTGGATATTCCAATACAGCTCCTTCAGAAATGCGCAGCGGTCTTCCATGGAGCTGCTTCCTCGCTGTGCTGGATCACCGGGGAAGGCCAAGTCACACCTACCTTTTACAGCATCAGCTGCTGTATTCTGGTTAAGTGCTCATTAAGACAGAGAAGCTTTGGGTAATTTTAAACAGCTTTTCAGTGTTTTAGTGAATGAGCATGAGTGAAGAGATGATAGGTGAGTATGCAGGTGTGTAAGTGGGTTGGGTGGGTGAGGTAAACAGGAAGGGGGGCAGCTTGGTTGGGACGAGGGAGTTGGGATGGGGGTGGAATTTAGGCAGTGGGGCTAGTCAGATCCGGGTGGGGGGGGAAGAGAGAGAGAGAGAGAGAGAGAGAGAGATTGAGATTTGGGGGTCAAATTAGACTAGCTGGAGTGTCAGTTATACAGTTACCCAATAGTTGGACTAGGGTTTTTCTAACATTTTCTGGGTAACCATTCAGGTAAGGATGTCAGAACTGTCTGAAGTCTGACTGTCAATTCAGAGCTGGAGACTTTTTTGGAGGGGCGCAGGGGGAACCTTCCGAGGCATTTCCCCTAATGTTGCTACAATGGGACTTGCACAGGATCCCAAAGTGCACCATGGTGAGTGCTTTGGACACTGGAAGATCTGTCTGTCATTCAAAGTAAATTTTGTTAGCTAACTCAATGTGCTAATTAAATAAGCATTCTGTGTGTGCTGAAAGGAGATGGATAGTGCGCAAAGTACCTTCAATAAGCAAAGTTCCCACATTTAAGAACAAGTTAGCATAAAGCCAGGCGAACATTAAAAAAAAATCACAATGTTAGTTTACATCCCATCTTGAGATTTACGGGCGGCATGGTAGCACAGTAGTTAGTACTGCTGCCTCACTGCTGTCAGGGACCCAGGTTCGATTCCCGGCTTGGTTCACTGTCTGTGTGGAGTTTGCACATTTTCCCCAGGTCTGTGTGGATTTCCTCCAGGTGCTCCCGTTTCCTCCCACATTCCAAAAATATGCAGGTTTTGTGGATTGGCCATGCTAAATTGCCCCTTAGTGTCAGGGGGAACTAGCTAGGATAAATGCTTGGGATTATGGGGATAGGGCCTGGCGGGATTATGTCAGTGCAGACTCAATGGCTGAATGGCCTCCTCCTGCATTGTAGGATTCTATGATTCTACGTTCAGCGCTTAAGAAATATCAGTGCAGGTTCTGGTTTGGCAATTGTCAGGATTGCACAGAAACAAAGTGAGTGAGTGAAGGAGCAACTAGAACAGACAATTTCTTGCAGAAGTGGACGGTGAAAAATACAGAAAATAATGATCAACGCAGTACTCATCACTGAGTGTGTTTGAGAAGTGGGGTAAAAAGATGACAATGATGATGATCACATACGGTCTCGTAATAAAATGAAGACCAAACTACGACACTCAGCTGACACCAAAATGAAGAGTGAAGCTTAAGTGGGGTAACATGCCCAAAATTATGTTAAGTCCTTTGACTCACTCCTGGATGACTATTTCAGATACAGTCTAGTGTATGCAACCTAGTCTTTATATTGTTGTGTTGTGGATGTGTTAAGTTGGCAATAATGAGTCGAAGGCAGAGTGATTGGAGTGGCACAGTGGTTAGCACTGCTGCTTCACAGTGCCAGGGTTCTGGGTTTGATTCCAGCCTCGGGTCACATGTATGTGGAGTCTGCACATTCCTCCCATGTCTGCGTGGGTTTGCTCCAGTGCTCCGGTTTCCTCCCACATTCCAGAGAGGTGCTAGTTAGGTGAATTGGCTATTTTGGTGTCCCAAAATGTGTGGTAGGTTAGGGGAATTACTGCGGTAAATACATGGGGTTGTGAGGATAGGGCTTGGGTAAGATGCTCTGTGGAAGGGGCAGTGCAGATGCAATGGACTGACTGGTCTCCTTCTGCACTGCAGGAGTTTTATGATTTGGTGCTGTACACAATACCACTAGATGGGGTCTGTACAGTTCAATAAAGCACAGATTTTAAAGCCTATTTATGAGAACGTGGAATAGTAATTCAAACAACTAGCACAGATGCATGTTAGGAGAAAGCTTGGCATGAACACAAAGTACAGAAGGATATGCAAGTAAAGTTAGATGAGATAAGATAGTGGGGCGCTCATAGGAAGCGTAAAAACCAGCACAGGCTGGTTGGGTTGGTTGTTATTTCTGAGCTTATAATTTCTTTGTAATTCAATGTAACATGCCAGTTGCACGTTTTACCTGCAGTGACCTCTCTTTATTTTCACACTTCTTAATGCACCTTAGATCAACTTTCAGTCAAATAGTACTCAATACTACCAAGTTGTCACGGAGTGTAGCTACACGAAAATCTTTATTGCATATGCTAATAAATATCCCATGGAATTAGTTTGTGTTCTGTTTCATAATAACTGTGGCAACTTCAATCTGAAACATATAGGCTGGAATTATCCAGTGCCGTTGCAAGTGAGGGCACAGAATTTGGCACTCAGTCAGACCTCTGTTCAATGCAGTGGGAAGACTCACAACACCAGGTTAAAGTAGTCATGATGTGGAGATGCTGGCGTTGGACTGGGGTAAACACAGTAAGAAGTCTCACAATGCAGTGGGGCTAGAGAATCCCACCGGCGTGAATGGCAGAAAAATTCCAGCCATAGAAATTGATAAATGAAACATATCCCAAGCCATGGAAGGAGAGATTAAGAGAAGTGCCAAAAGACTGTGTCTGCGTGGGTTTCCTGCAGGTGCTCCAGTTTCCTCCCACAGTCCAAAGGCTTGCAGGTTAGGTGGACTGGCCATGATAAATTGCCCCTTTGTGTCCCAAGATGTGTAGGTTAGGAGGGTTAGCAGGATAAAAAGTGGGGTTACAGGAATAGGACCTGGGTGTGTTGCTCTTTCGGAGAGCTGGTGCAGACTCGGTGGGCAGAATGGTCTTCTTCCGCACTGTTAGGGATTCTATGAAATCTATAACTGGTCAAAACAATTTGCTTCAAGAATGTTTTCACAATAGTCAGTGGTGGCAAGGCAGAAAAGGATAGATTGCTTGGGTAACACTAAGCTATTCAGACCAAAAGATCCCAGATCCAGTTCTCAGTCTGCAGTCTGGTTGGTGGTGGGTTAGCACAGCTACTGATCCCGTCAGCCTTGGGTGAGGAAGGGGAAAATTAGATAGGGCTCACAATCCTAAGCACAAAACCTAGCTAGAGCAAGTACCCACACCCAAGTGTCAGCTGAAAATAGTATCTGTAGCAATAACATGCCTCCCACAGTCAAATAACTACTATGTACATTTAACATGGTTACTTGGACAAAGGAACTGGAGTTATAAGCAATGACACCAAACCCAATCAGGAATCAATATCTTCAGCTGCAGATAAATTGAAGGGGAAAGAAAATTAAAATTTAAGGTAGAATTATGGTGTTCTAAGCAGCACAGTTCTAGGACTGCTTTGACTTTTGATACTATGATCGAAACTGCATGCAAATGCTTAACAATTTAGAGAAAACTTTACAGATATCACAAGCAGCTGATATAACTGAAATCAAGCTGGGAGGAGAGTTTTGCTCAGGGTCGCATGTCATTTGTCTCTTAGCTAGCTCGTAGATAGCTGCTTGCAGATCAGTACTGAAGCAAGAGAGGTGGCAAGGGAGAATATGGTAGCCTGTCCACATTAACATCAAGCCATACAGGTCAGAAGGTCCCTGGTTCAATTTTCAATCTGCAATTAGCTGACATTAGACAGGTGAGCACAAACGCAACATGTTCAGGGTGAGGAATGGGAAGAAAAATAGCCAGGCTCCAAATCCTAATCACAAACTCCAGCCAGAAATGTCACTCCTGTCATCCAGAGCACCAGGTGCTCCTGCCAAGTGAAGCAACAATGTACTGCATTTCTTACAATGTGAGCAGCAAATACAGTACACTACAACGTGTTCTCTTCTCCACTGGGGAGACCAAGTACAGATTGGCTGACCACTTTGTGGAACATGTCTGCTGATTCTAGAAACATGACCAAACCTGCCCGTTTAATTGGAACCTCCACTTCCACTCCCTGACATCTTAGCCCTTGGCCTCTGACAATGACCTAATGTTAGTGCAAGGCATAGCACCTCATCTTTTCCATTATAGACTGTTTGAGGCTTCTAGGTTCAATACCAAGTTCAACAATTATAGATCAGAAACATCGCTCCCAGTCTTTCGGAGAGCAGTTACTGGCACTTATTCAGATATTCTTATTTCTGCCTCTACGTTTTGTTTTGTTTTGTTTTTTGTCCTATTACCAGCCAAATTTGCCTTGCACCATCATTCCTTTTGTCATTTAAACTACCCTGCCTTCTGCCCCATCATAAACCTTCCCTGTAGTTCTTTCTTCCCCTACGCCAATCCCCCACCAACCTTTCCTGTCTCTGTACTTGCTTAAAATCTATTACATCGCTAACCTTTTCCAGTTCAGATGAACAGTTGAAATAATAACACAGATACCTGCTGAGCATTTTCAGCATTTCTTTATTACTGAGAAAGTATTTTTGATAAAAATTCTAATTCATATATTCCTGGTGATCTGACTCTTGTGGCAGAGTTGTTACAGGACTAAGAGCTCTGCCACAGGAAGTAATTGAGGCACAGCCTATTTTATCTTTTAAAGAAAATGTGGATAAACGTGTGAAAGAGATAAGTTGATGGGTCTGTAGGGAGAAAGCGAGGCAGTGGGGTAAGATATGGATTGCTCTAGGAAAACGCCAGCAGAAACATATTGGTCTGAATGTGCTATAAATTCCTACAGTTCCAACAATAAGGTATATGATAAAAAATAAACTACATCTACACTGCATGTCGAATAGAAAAAAAAATTCTTAAAGCAATTCAAAGAAGAAGAGGAGGAACTAGGTCTCGGAGAAAGTCAGCAAAGATCACCAAAACTCATGGGTTTTCAGACTGTTTTATGTAAAGGCAAGGAGGGAGAGAGAAAGAACATTCTGGAGACAATTGCAGTTTCTTCCACAATGATGATGAAGCACATGACAAATGGCAGTGGGGTTAGAAGGCTCCAGGTGATCATATGGTACAGTGGGACAAGGCCATAAAGAATTGTAGATGAGGACGTAATTTAGATTTGAGACACTGGGGAGAGGGAGCCACAGTAGATCAGTGGAGGTTACGTTGGGCATCCACAAAGTCATCAAGACAGGAATCACAATGGAGTTTGGAGATAGAAGTCTAGAGGCCAGGTTACATGAATTCAGTCTAAAGATGAAGGGGTTTGGAATAAGGCTTTTCCAACAGTGGGAGTATAAGGAAAAGAAGAAGATTAGCAATATTGTAAAGTTAGAAATAGTAGTTTTGATGATGAATATATGGGAGAGTGAAGTTACACAATCTCTGGTTCAACGGACATTTGATGATGGCGATGAAGGCAAGGGCAGAAAAGTGAATTCTTTTAGTGTGGGCCTGGAACAAATGCTGTAGTCTTTTCAATGTTCAAGTGCATGGATTCTTGGAGAATTATGGCAGTGAATCACAAGGGCAGAAAGAGAAGCTATTGTTGGAAAGCAGTGAAACAGGTAGAAGTGGAAGCACACAAGTAAAGTCCCATGAAGGAGATGAAATGGAGAACTGCCTTGTCAACTGTGTCAAGTGTCACAGGTCAGGGAAAACAAGGACAGAAAATGAGTTGCAAAGGACATCATGATTGTATGGATAAAACTGCACACAATACATAGTGTCTTTTTTCTGCCATATGTAGAGGAATTGTATCCCTTTTAGGCCTAAAAGTCTAACTTTTAAGTAAGCTTTGCCACAACTCAACTAAAATCTATTATGGAAGTAAAATACTGCTGATGCTGGAATTTCCAGAAACATTCATTCCCTCCACCACCGATGCACAGTGGCAGCAATGCATACCATCCACAGGTTACACTGCAGCAACTCACCAAGGCCCTATCAACTGCCTTCCAAACCTGTGACCTCTAAGACTTAGAAGGACAAGGGCAGCATATGTTTGGGAGCACCGCCCACGAGTCCCCAAATTGTCGCTGGGTCAAAATACTGGAACTCCCTTCCTACTAGCACTATGGGTGCTCCTACAACACATGGACTACAGCAGTTCAAGATAGCAGTTCACCACTATCTTCTCAAGGACAATTAGGGATGAGCAATAAATGCTAGCCAAGCCAGTGATGCACAGATCCCATGAATGAATATTTTTGAAAAGGCAAACTAGAAACAGTAAATGTTAGAAATACTGAGGTCTGGCAGCATCTGATGTGAGAGAAACACAGTTAATGGGTTAGATTTTCGTCATTGAGGCAAGTGAGTGGGGAAAATTCTTGGTCTACCCGACCCACTGCAACAGAAAGTGCTCGCAAGGATGGGATTTTCATTGTTGGATGCGGGCCACAGTCAGGCCAGCCTACCTGGGGAAAAAATTCAGAGGCAGCCACTTGGGCTATTGAAAAGCAGCTTTGTGGCCCAGATCATCCTGTATCCTTAAAAGGCACTCCCAAAAATCATGAACTCTGGGCATGGGGTTGAGAATCTGAGAATCAGAACCCACCCGCCACTTTTTTTTTTTAAGGGCTTCCAAGGTATTCCTACTTGGCAAAAATCTAGCCCAATATTTCAGGTCCATTACTGTTCTAATGAAAGGTCAGAGACCTGACATGTTGGCCCTTAACATCCCGTTTTTAAATTAAATCAGAAACTCTTGCATCTTGCACCTTCTCAATTGCTGCCTTTGCTAATGACACTCACATTCTATGAAAGAATTTTTAAAACAGTCATATGCTGCATATAAAAATCACAGCTAGAACAGAATCAAATGTACTGTTGCCCGATCCAACTGTGACGCACGTGAGAGTGCATTAGGGAGTGCAAGGGAGGATTCAGGAAATCAAGTTCTCGACAATATCTCACCAAATTCTGCCCATCTGTAGAATGTCAAGCACACTGATCAATGCCATCACAACTCAAAATCGGAACTCAGGTTTTAGAAAATGCAAATTATTTGATTTGCTAGGCCAAGTAACGGTATATTGTTTTTTTCTTTTGAGAAATTAATACATGCTGAGAGAGTGGATCTGCCTGTGTGTGGGTAAAATGAAAATCATTACGTTTCAAGGTTAAAACCTTTAATAAGATAACATTCTTCTCTGACACCTCTAATTGTATTAAAGAAGCAAGCATGACTTTTAACTGACTATTAAAGGGAAGTTTACTTGCCTTATTGACTATGCAATTATGCCAGAGTAAACTTTGTTAGGCAGTCACTTCCTAGACGTCCGGATTTTGTACGTTTGCACCAATTAGGTGTCTACAGTATCATAGAGCTTCAGAGACAACATACAGTACTTAAATCTGCATTCACAAAATTTGAAAATGAAATAAAAGCACAAGGAAGATTGAACAGGCTGGATTTCAGCACCTAGACTGCCAGTGTTTAAGGCCATATTTGGCTGAGGTCATAGGTTTAACAACCTTTCCAAGACCAATCTGTCAATGCCTTAATTGGATATTTAAACCCACAACAAGCTTGGATGAGTTCTGTCTGCTGTTGCTAGTTTTAGCCAACAGCTCTACATCCAAGAGCTGTCCAGATACTTCACAGCACAGCAGCCCATGCCGATTCTCTCCACCAGCAACTTAGTTTGCTCCACTCCCACACCTTATCCATGTAGCCCTGCAAATCTTCTCACTTCCAATTATGATCAAAGCCCTTTTTGAAAGGCATGATTGAATCTGCCTCCATCACATACTGCAGTGCATTGTATTTCCAAGCCACTCACTGCATCAGAAATTTTCCTTCAAGTCGCTTTTAATTCCTTTGTCATTCACCTTAAATCCATGTCGTCTGGTTCTTGACTCTTCTGCTATTGGGAATAGTTTCCCTCCATTGGCTGGGTCTAGACCCCTCATGACTTTGAGCACTTATATCAAATCTCCTCTGAACTTTCTCTTCTTTATAAGGAGAACAAACTCAGCTTCTTCAATCTGACCTCATAACTGAAATCCCTCATCCCTGGAACTGTTCTGGCAGATCTCTTCTGACCCTCTCTAATGCCTTCATAATCTTCCTCAAGTGTGGTGTCCAGAATTGGACTCAATACTTCAGTTGAGGCTGAACCAGTGTTTTATAAAGGTCACCATAATCACCTTGCTTGTTTGCGCTATGTCTTTATAATAAAGCCCAGGACTGTTTGTCCTTTTAAACCACTTGCTTAACCTGTCCTGCCACCTTCAATGATTTGGGCGCATATACCCCCCAGTTCCTCTGCACCTACATGCCCTTTAGAATTGTACCCTTTACTTAATATCATCCTTTCTCCCGAAATGGATTAGAAGTTAGTTTTAGCCTGAGCTGCACAGAATATTCTACAGGTTTGAATAAGCGTGGAGGACACAGCCTGATTTATCCTTGCACATGCCCCAAGAGTAGGAATTCCCACTGAAAGGATTTGAAAATAAATTTTTAAAAGATCTCCTCAGACTGGTAAGGTAGTGTTTAAGATTAACTCCTGGAAAGTAAAATATTTCCAGCTAGATAAACACGCACATCTTTACCCTTACATAGGAAAGATGAATCATACAAGGAGGCGGGGGGGTGAGCTCTGTACCTTTACTGTGCATTCAGATTATGATGTGACAGGTTACAGCAAAGATAAAGACATATGCAACCAAGTGATAAAAGATTAAATCAATTTTTAGTCCTCCTTCTGTCAAATGTACCTGAAATAATAAAATACAAAATGCTGGAAATTATCAGCAGGTCAGACAGCATACAGCTTGACCTACTGAGTATTTCCAGCATCTTCTGATTTTATTTCAAATTGCCTGCATTTACTGTATCGTTTTTCAATCCCTGAAATAGTACCCAATGTTAGGAAAAACATTCTGCTTAACATGTACAAGACTTTAATTCACGAATAAGGCCTTGCAAACTTCAATAATGCTAATGCCTCTCACTAGAATTTTTCAGCTTACATTCAGTTTTTCAAGTGTATAAAAAATATGTACGCTGCTGTTGTAAACATGTAGAATACATTCCAGGTGATCAATGTTTCTAAGCGCTGCTTCACTTGTCACACATAATATGCTGTATTCGTTATAAAAAAGGACACCTCTAAACAAACTCATTACAACTTGTTTGGCAAAGTAGTCTTAGAAAAAGTTGAAAAGTTCATGTTTTACATTATTTTGACTTTTTCTAGATAAAAGATGTGTATACTTTGCTCCGACGAAGGGTCATCCAGACTCAAAATGTTGGCTCTGTTCTCTCTCCATGGATGTCGTCAGACCTGCTGGGATTTTCCAGCATTTGCTGTTTTTGTTTCAGGTTCCAGCTTCTGCAGTTATTTGCCTTTATGTATATTTTGGTCACATTTTCTAAAATTATTTTTGCCTTTTTATCAAGTCAGTGATACTTCAATGCTGGAGATGGTGGGGAAGGGGGAAGAAAGATTACCAAGTTGATTGAACTGATCTATTATTGTCACATGTTTTGGGATATAATAAAACGTATTGTTTCTTATGCGCTATGCCAACAAAACGTACTGTTCCTAGAGTACAGAGGGGAGAAGGAAAGGAGAGTGCAGAATGTAATGTTATAGTCATAGCTAGGATATACAGAAAGATCAACTTAATATATGCTAAGTCCAATAAAAAGTCTGATGGCAGCAGAGAAGAAGCTGTTCTTAAGTTCTTCCATATTCTATGCATTTTTGGTATCATAGACAATTGAGTACATTCTAGAGTTTCAGGAAAAGATACAAATTGACAATTGTAGCCTAGTGACCTGTAGACTCGAAGAATGGAACAGGCTGAATTGCTCCACAGAGTCAGCAGGGACTCACCAAACAACCTCTAATTAATGAATCCATAACCCTGGCTGCCAGGTTATTGGAAACATTTATGACGGGGAGAAAAAAATTATTCCCAACTTGCTTTCAATTTACTTCAGACTAATTGAAAGTTCAGTCCTGCTTTATCTGAAATAGAATTATGGGTTTACATTGTATTCACAGTCTAATATTTTATGTATTTCAAATTAGATTCTGCGTAGAACCGACTTGGTTCTAGATTGAGATAAAGGAAATTGTTTGGCCACATGGCCCACTATCCAGTCCTGCACAGTCCATTCATCTTAATTCAGAGTTGCTAAATTATTTGATAATTCAATGTTTAAACATTATAGGCCAGGAATTGGTTGGTTCTTGGTGTGGCACTTAAGATTCACAACTTGCCCCTGCCCGTTACCGTGGAGGCAGACAGTATTGTGTTGCTCCCTCACTAGTATGGGAAATGTATGGGGTTATGAGGATAGGGCAGGCGAGAGGGCCTGGGTGAGATACTCTGTCAGAGAGGGTATCTGCAATCGGTGCAGACTCGATGGGTCAAATGGTTTCTTTTGCACTGTAGGGATTCCATGAATAGCATGGAAGGCTAGCACCCTCCATGTTATTCCAGTTAGCCTCCAGCTCTTAAAGACAGTCTGAATCTCTTAAAAAGACGAAACTGCACTGTTTCACAGAAATTACTTTGCTGCAAGTCTGAACAAGGGAAATGGAAAGCCAGGCTAGAAAGGAGGTCACCAGATTTATCAATGTTGCACTGGACAGAAGGGGAAAGGTCATCTTTCTGCAAAGTGACCAGAAGGCCTTTAGGCCAACCTTCCAAATGGAAAGGGAACAAGTGGCAAGGGAGGTGAATGTCTGGGGTCTGGCCACAAAGACCTGGCAGTGGTATCAGAAGAAGTACCTTACACATATGATTAAGATTGGCAAATCTGTGGCATCAAACCCTCATCATTTACACAGCAACAGTTCCATACTCACACCCAACATTCATATAGCACTTCATTTTCAGACCTTCCAATGATGCCAGCCTTATGCCCACCTCTCTACTCTTCCACATACCTCCAACTATTCAGCTATGACAGGCACATCACCCAAACGTAATGCAACGTGCAATGCAATCACTGACAGTCCGCCATCCCTCTTGCAGACAAGGTTACCTGCAAGTGAAGGGCTCAAAGCCATTGGAATCCCTACTACCTTGGCAAAACCACCAGCCCCTTCATAATGGTTGCCCCTGATGAGGGAGAAGACAGTGTACTTTCCCCATCTGGAGCAGGTGGTCTTAGTGCCCTTTCAGTTGCTCTAATGGATGACAATCTGGGATATTTTGGAGACCTGAATGTATAGAAGTTCATTACCACAGTAGCCTTAATCCCAAGTGAGGTGGAGGTACAAGTGTTCCTGAAAAACCCTTAGTGGATACGGCCTTCTGCGGAGAACCTTCTTCACAGAGCTCAATCCATTTGGTGCCTCCATTTCATAGTCTTGCATACACAAAACAGTAATCAACCCAAGCTGAAGGCAAGGGCAACTTGGTACCTGGCCCTATAAATAGTACTGCTGATAGACCTCATGCTGAGATACTCCTGATCATCTGGGAGTGAGCAGCACAGGCAAAAATGTTTCTTAAACTGATGTCAAGAAAGCCAGAATGGTCACTTGGCATTCAAGGTGGCAACAGTCTCAATTGATTCTGGTATATCCGCAGTGCACCTGTGCTCATGCTTTCCCATAACTGGACATGTGCGAATGGCACTGGAAGCGTGACTGAAGCCATGTTCTTGGCTCGGGACTGCCAGCATCACAAAGTCCAGTGTTGAGCTCAAATTCCCATCTTTCTCATTGTAATGGCAGTGCTTTATTCAAATGATAAGATCATTTAAGTGTTGAGTGCAAAAACGATTTTGAATTGGTAACAAAAACACACTGTATATTCTATCATAATTGACTTACTCGAAATCAGTCTCTCAGTGCAACCACTTAAAATCTGGAATCAGTCTTGGCTGCCTTCTCGCCACCCTCTGCAATGACTGCATACATTCTTGTGGTATGATGAACACATTGTTCCAATTGTGGTGCGTACAGTGCACTGTAAAGTCTTTCTATATGAAAGCTTACTCAAATGTTGAAAGTTAAGATTCTATCGTCACGTCCAGCAATTTACAGAGGCAGTTTTATTTTTATGCTGATCCAGAGGTCCGATCAGTGGAGTGTGATCTCCTGCCACTCTTCTGCTTTTAAGCTGCTGGACAGAAGCCTGTCTCTGTAGCTCTGCTGGACCCTGCAGTATAACACAGACACCTCGAGTGTCTGTCTCTCAACCTCTCCATCTGCCAAATCAATTCAATTCTCTGTATATTTATGATGCACTTTTTTTTCCACCCATGTGCAACATGTGACGTATTATTTGAACATTCAACTATCCAGTGCCATTGCTGATCTAAACTTTTTTGCAATTTGGTTTCAAAATTTGGACCATTAATAAGGATTAGAAATAGTAGGGGTTCCAAGTATTGGCTTTGTTAGATTCTACTCTGTGCATTCCTCATGCAACGACATTAGAACTGTCCCAAGTATTTTTACTTTTTAGCCAACTGTCTATTGGATGGTGGGAGGAGCTGTGGGGGGAGGGGGGCTGAAGGATAGGTGGTTGTGGGGCAGCAGTAGGGCCATGTCTATCCTGCCTAATATGCAGCCTTAAATTCCTGTGGTTTTTAGTTTAACCAGGCACTTTTCATTTGGAATTTTTGTCTAAAGCTTCCCAAAATGCCAAACAAAATGCTTCACAAGGAGCTCTGTTACCCACTTTATCTGTAGCACGGTCAAGAGAAGTTGAGCAAGTTTGCGAGGCAGGCTCCATCACTTTGAATCTGCGTTGTCTGTCTCTCGCTGTTACAGTAAGAAGCCTGACAACACCAGGTTTAAGTCCAACCGATTTATTTGATAGTAAACTCACAAGCTTTCGAGGTTTGCCCCTTCGTCAGGTGAATGGAGAGTTCTAGCCTCAGACAGAGCATATAACAGCACAAACAATTTACAAATTACTGATTAGAATGCGAGTCTTTACAACTAACCTGCTATTCAAGTCTTAAAGAGGCTGACAACGTGAGTGGAAAGAGCATTATGCAAGACGGCCTTCATGACACACGACAGCACAGAGTCACTGAGCAGAGACTGATAGCTAAGTTCCACACACGAGGATGGTCTCAACAGGGATCTTGGGTTCATGTCACATTATCTGTAACCCCCATGACTTGCCTGGGTTTGCAAAACCTCACTTACTGTACTGTCTGGAGACAATACACATCTCTTTAACCTGCGCATAATGCTCTTTCCACTCACATTGTTGGCCTCTTTAAGACTTGAATAGCAGCTTAGTTGTAAAGACTCGCATTCCAATCAGTAATCTGTAAACTGTCTGTGCTGTTACATGCTCTGTCTGAGGTCAGAACTCTCCATTCACCTGACAACGGGGCAAACCTCGAAAGCTTGTGAGTTTACTATCAAATAAATTGGTTGGACTTAAACCTGGTGTGGTCAAACTTCTTACTGTGTCTACCCCAGTCCAACGCCAGCATCTCCACATCTCGCTGTTACTACAGTAAAAACTGCAGCACGTTGATAGACAATTAACTCAGGGCTTTCTCGTCTCTCCCCCTCCCCCATCACCCACCCCTCCACACCAGTCTGTCCACCCCCTCCCCCTGACACTTGTGCAAACTTGAGGGAAATTCGAGAAGGCAGTGCTTCTGTCGACACATTCAGAAACACACTTCCTTGTTATGCAAAGAATTCCTATTTAACAAAAATGTTTGATAGGTTTTTAAACTGGCACTTCACTAACAGGATAGTGATAGGTAGCACATTCCACAGAAAGCAAAGCATCTAGGCTCCCTAACAGAAGGGCTGGATTATCCAACTGACCATGAATTAGCAAAGCACAAATTCCAATCATAACTTCCCTTAAATTAATAACAAAAAGAAAGTCTCTGCAGTTATATTGTGTCTTTCAGACCCTCGGGATGGTCCAAATGCATCACAACTAATGGACCACTTTTGAAGTGAAGTTACATTTTGTGTGGAGGAAAACGAGGTTGCCAATCTGAGCATAACACGGTTCCACAGGCAGCAAATGAATGAACGACCAGATAATGTCTTTCTAGTGTCATCAGCTGCAGAAGAAACATGCAACCGCACCAGCAAGTGCATGTTTTGGCAACTACATCGTTAAGTTAATTGCCTTACTAAAGACAGGTAACGGTTATTGGCTCAACCTCCAAGAGTATAAATGGACATGGCTGCAAGAGTTGCTGTGGGGAAACCATAAGGGATTTGTGTCTGTGCTGAGCTGTATGCAAAATAAACTCGTTGGAGGTAAAAGACAAGCTGCTCTATCATTCCTCCATCATATATTAAAATCTGCTATGAATATGCTGGCCAGATCATTGGAAGGACTCTCTCCTCCATCGTACAGTGTCTTGGGATGTTTTAAATGAATCCCAACCAGCAGATGGGGCCTTTGTTTAATGTCTCACCTGAAACACATGATATTTGACAATGTTTGCTCCTTTAGTATTAAAACATGAATCTAAGTTATGTGCCCATTCCCACAGTGGGATTTGGGCAACATACTCAAGTCCAGAACAAGAATCTTAAACTTAAATAAAGCTAATTACATAGGTATGTGGAGAGAGCTGGCTATGACAGATTGAATAAACAAACTAAAAAGATATGGCAGTAAATAAACAGTGAAGAAATTATTAACATATTTAACAAAAATATATTCCATTACAAAATGAAAATTCAATGCAAAAGTCTGCTTTTGGATTATTAGGAAAGTTAAGGATAGCACTATACTTGAAGAAGAGGCATGTAATATTGCTGAGAAGTTATAAGTCTGATGACTTGAGAAACTTTCAAAAATCAGCAAAGAAAATGAGGTTAACTTGCCAGGAATATAAAAATGGATTGCAAGAGCTTCTGTATAAGGTTTGCCCAACTTGCAACCTGCAGAAGCCCCTCTATACGGCCCCTGAAGCAACTGTTGAAAATGTCAGTAGGGCAACTCCGAGGCTGAAAATTTCTGCAGGAGGCTGCTCCTCCAATCATTATCCGTTTTCCTCACGCTTTCAGTGGCAAACATAGGAAAGAAACAGGGTGCAACTGGAGCAGCAGCAACAATTAGCAACTCCAGGTACATGAATTTTGATAGAGACTCATGTGGAAACTCTTCATCCCACTTTCCCATGGCTTTCAAAGGGAAGAACAATGTGAGCATGTGGTGTGGGCAGCGTGTGGCTGGCTCGCTCCCAGTCCCAGGGTTCTCATTCAACCTGACCCTCACAGCAGGTGAAGGTGAGCAAGTGAGCACTCAGAATGGGACTGAGCTGAACACACGCACACACACGCACGCACATGCTGTGATGGTCTTCTTTATTTATTACTCATTTTTCAAACTATCAATTCGTTATGGCGACTTGTAGTAAAATGTCTGACAACACCAGGTTTAAGTCCAACCGATTTATATTAAATAAATTGGTTGGACTTAAACCTGGTGTTGTCAGACTTCTTACTGTGTTTACCCCAGTCCAACGCCAGCATATCCACATCATGACTTCTTTTGTCTCAGCAAGCTGTTTCCTTCATACATCAACATTTTGTTTTTTGAAATTGATCTTTAATGTTGTGTTAAACCTGATCTTTGAGACATGCTTGTCACTATCACCACGCATGGAAAAATTGGAGGGAACTTAAAAAGTAATTAGTATTAGCAGAAAAAAAAATTGGAGAAAACTAAAGGATTAAAGGCTGGCAAATGCCCTGGTTCTGAAGGCTCCATTCTCTGGTTCTAAGAGGTAACTGCTAAGATAGTCAATGTGCAGGTTATGGTTTTCCAACATTCCCTAGATTCCATAACGGTACCACTGGATTGGAAATGTAACATTGCAATTCAAAAAAAGGAACATGGAATATTGGCCAGTTAGCCAGTCATCAGGAAAATATTGGATTTTCATATTGAGCAAGTTTTAACGATGTTCTCAGAAAACGATGTTTTAAAAAAACTGAAATCATAGTTCACAAATGTATTAATTTCTTTGTGGGTGTAACGTATAGGGCAGATAAAAGTAGATGTAATACATTCCAATTTCAAAAGGGATTCAACAAGATGCCACATAAAGGGTTAATACTTAAGTTGAGGGGCTCATGGCATTGGGCAGAATGCTTTAGCATGGATGGGGGCTGGCTTAACAGACACAAAACTTAGTAGGTATAAAGAGGACATGTTCAAGTTGGGGCTCAGCTATTTACAATCTATGCTCATGATTTAGATTAATGCGCCAAATGTATCCAAGCTTGTAGGTGATATAAAGCTCGGTGAGAATGCAAGCTGACGGCAGAAAGACTGTGCAAAGAGATACATAACAGGTTAAGTGACAGGCAACAAGGTGGCAGATGGAGTGTAAGTGGGGAAGTGTGAGGTTGTGCACTTTGATAGTAAGAATAAAAAAGCAGAATACTTTTTTTTAAAGGGTATAAAACTTTGAAATGTTGCTGTTCAGAGACACCTGTGTATACTCAAGGAACAGTGAAAGTTAGCAGGTGCAGCAAGCAATTAGAAGGAAATGGCATGTTGGCCTTTATGCAAAGGGATTGGAGTACAAGAATAAAGAAGTCTTATCACACTATTACAGAACTCAATGATGCCACCCTTGAGTGCTATATGCAGTTTGAAAGGATTTTCTTATAGTAAAGATTCATAAGATGGATTTTTGGGATTAAAGCTACTCATCATAGTATGATCCCCAGAAAGCTGGGCCTGTATTATCTGGACTTTAAGAGAATGAAAGGCGATTCCACTGAAAAGTACAAAATTCTGAAGAAGCTCGACAGGGTCAACATAGTGAGCTTATTTTCCCTGGCCCAACAATCTGGATGTGGAGATGCTGACGTTGGACTGGGGTAAACAATCTGGAACAGAGGGGAACAGATTCAGGATAAGGGATCAAACTGAGTCGAGGAGGAATTTCTTCATTCAAAAAGTTCTGAAGAAAGTTCCCCACCCCTGAGGGCTTAGGGATGCTCCAATCATCAAGTATATTCAAGGCTGGGTTGGACAGATTTTTGATCCCTTAGGAATATGAGGAGAAAGTGGCAAAGTGGAGTTAAGGTTGTCAGCCACGGGCTTGAGGGGTTATACAGTCTACTCTCAATCCTATTTCTCATGTTCTTGTGCATTAACGGAGACAAATTCACAGCTTAGACACACAGACGGTTTGATAGAGACTTGAGTGTTACCAGCTAAGCTGACCCTGTTTTGTCAGGAGCAAACTGTACCCTTCTATTCAATAATTTTAGGTTTCGAGCTGGTCTGCATTAACAGAATGCTGTAGAGCAGAATGTATTGAATGCTACAGCAGTTACATAACAGAGGAAACAAATCAACCTGTACTGGGGGTGGGGAAAGAAAGAGAGAGAGAGAGGGGGAGGAGAAGAGAGAGAATAAACTCAGCAATTCCAGGACAGTCAGCCTAACTGCAGTGGAGAAACTTTGAGACAATAATCCAGACAAAATGAATTGGCACTTGGAAAATTATTGGCTAATTAAATGAGATGGACAAATGGCGTTTGGCCAAGTTGATTCTGTTCTTTGACAACCTAGTGAACAGATTTGATAAGGGCCTTATGTTTTATGTTATGCAAATAGAGCTAAAAGATGTTTAACAAAGTACACACAAATTTGTAAGCAAAATTGAAGGCCGTGGGATTAAAGGGACAGTGGAAGCAGAGATACAAAATTGGCTAAGGACAAATACAGACAATGGTCAACAATTGTTTATCAAAATAGAAAGGAAGTATGCAGTGGCTCCTGTATTAGGGTCAGTGTTATTTATAATATACGTTAATTACATGTCTTTGCGTACACTGTTTAACAGATGAAATGAAACTCAAATACAGTGAAGAATGAAAGTGGTAACAGACTTCAGGAGGACATGGACAAAGACTGAATGGAATTTGTGATAGGTCTTGCTGGAAGCAAGAGGAGAGGCAATGTAACAAAGAGGTGCAATTTAAAGGATATGCAGGAACACAGAGACCTGTATCACAATTCTATGAAGATAGCAAGACAAGTTGGGAAAGTTGATAGGATCTTTGGCTTTATAAGAACATAAGAATTAGGAGCAGGAGTAGGCCATCTGACATCCTCGAGCCTGCTCCATCATTCAATAAAATCATGGCTGATCTTCTTGTGGGCGCAGCTCCACTTGCCCACCCACTCACCGTAACCCTTAATTCCTTTACTGTTCAAAAATGTATCAATCCTTGTCCTAAAGTCCTTTATTCATAGCATAACAGAAAGTAAGGAAGTTTTGCTAAATCTTCATAAAACAGTTAGGCCCTAGCTGGAATATTATGCCCAATTTCAGGCACCATTGTGGTGACGTGGTGGCAATGTGGGGTAGCACGGTGCTTAGCACTGCTGCCTCATGGCACCAGGAACCCAGGTTCGATTCCTGGCTTGTCTGTGTGGAGTTTGCACATTCTCCCTGCATCTGCATGGGTTTTTTCCGGGCGCCCTGGTTTCCTCTCTCAGTTCAAAAGATGTACTGGTTAGATGCATTGGCCATACTAAATTCTCCCTCAGTGTACCTGAACAGGCGCCAGAGTGTGATGACTAGGGGATTCTCATACTAACTTCATTGTAGTGTTAATGCAAGCCTACTTGTGACACTAATAAATACTTTTAAAACACACTTTTTGAAGGGTAGCAAGGCTGTGGAGCAGTGCTATAAGAGATTCACTTAAATGGTGCCAGGGATGAGGGGCATCCGTTATGTGGCAGGAGTGGAGAAAGTCAAAAGGAGGTTTGATAGAGGCATTCAAAACTGAGCAAATAAATAGGAACAGCTTCAGGTGGGAGGAGGGTCAATAACCTGAGGACACAGACTTACAGTGAGAGGCAAAAGAATCAGGAGTGATTTTTATAAGCAGGGAATTGTTGTGATTTGGACTGCATTGCCTGAAAGACTGTTAGGAGCAGATTCAACAGAAACCTTCAAAAGGAAACCTGAAGGGGAAAAAATACTGAGTTTTTGGGGTAGACTTGGGGAGTAAGACAAATTAGTACAGACACACTGGGCGGAATGGCATCACTCTTTGCCGTATGATTTTAAAAAGGAAAGAGAAATAGAAGAGACAAAAAAAAAATGCAACAATGACCAACTGCGTATGTTTTGTCTAAACGCAAACTCAAAGCTTCTCGTAAAGTGCACCCGAAGTGCAATACAAAATGCTCCAAAAGTTTAGATAAAATTTCAGATGGTTTTTGTTTGAAGTTTATACCGGTTGAGTTGGTAAGACCTCAAATCCATACTTTTTTGGGAGCTCATCTAACACAGGAAGGAAAAAGGGGAATATATTAATATATATAATCCGTGAAGTGTTTAAAGTGCTGTGCCATTCGAGGGCTGCAGGTTCACAGTCAACATTTGCCACATGGTAAATGCCTCCATCTTGACTAAGGCCATTGGGCAGGTAGCAATTGGATGCAATGCAACGTGCATGAGAGCAGCAGTCATGCTGCATTGCTGCTAGCCATGCATGATATGGGCAAATGCCCAGAGATACAACTTCAGGCCCAACACAGGAAAAAGGAGGGGGAAGTTAAAAGGGTGTTTCTGTTTATGATCTGGATGTGCAGCTGCTCATTATTTATCATTCATTCATGTACCAGACATTATAAACTCTACCCGACCTATAACTAATCAATCTGTCTCAGAAAGTAAGAAATCTATTTTCCCCAAAGGAAAGGAGACCTTGTGATACAGGCACTATAGCTTCCGTTCCCTTTGCCATCATTTAAATTTCACCTTTTGCAGTCTTAGGTAGCACTGAACCATACAAAACAGAAGATCTCAGCACTGCACAGCTACTATTCAGCCAAGATATAGCAGAGGCCAATTTCAAATCTCCTATTCCCTGCAATTTTCTGCAGTTTCAAAGTCCCACTGTTCCTATTGAAAGAGTAAGAAAGAAAAAATAAACATACAAGCAAAAAGATAAAGAGAGAAAGGAATGAGAGACTGAATAACAAGGGGGTGAAAGGTTATTAGAGATAATCAGATCAGCTGTGATCTTATCAACTGGCTAGAGGGGCCGAGTGGTCTATTCCTGCTCCTAGTTCACAAGTGTTTAAAATAGATAATCTTCTCCCCTGTAATCTAAAGGTATCGCGTTCTTGCTTTGGTTATGACTCCACAATCATCAGAGTCCTCCAGTATTTCCTCTGTGAATGTCCGTCACTTAAGGCTTGGCAGCAAATAGCTGTAGGCTATTCAACTAGAGAGGGCATCAGAACAGCATTGTCACTGTTCTCACTTGTACATTTCTAGCAGAAGTCCCTGGGAAGTGATCAAGAACGGGAATCATGATCGATCTTTTCTTCCCTAATCCAAGACTGATAAAGTCAACTTGATGCAACCACCACCAACCAGGCAGATGTCAACCAACTCAAAACGGATCAAGGTTTAATTGTGGGATCCTCCTAGACCATATGGATTCACAAACCACAAGACTGTCTCTGTTATAGGAGTTGTCATGAAGCCAATGAAAAGCAGCGTCCACAAACGACATGCAAGAAAATGGACAGCATTCAAATAAAACAAATTCCTCAGCCACACCAAGTTAACGGACATTAACCACAATAGAAAGAAGTTAAATACACCCTCAGGTATATTGCGCTGGGACTGGGCAAAAACAAACATGCTCTTCAAACTGGGACTTCAAATACAGAGATGGTGGAATTTTATTTTGAAAAACGATCCAATGTCTGGGCTCCAGCATTAGTTCATTTTTACAACTTCAGCAGCATGTTAGAAATTGGTATGAAATTGCTTTCCCAAATACTGAAAGTAGATGCAATACACATTTTGTGAACACACTTGTTGGTATTGTCTCTGGGAATAACAGGGCAACTTTCAATTCACAAGAGTTGTTTTATACATGGCACAACGAGAAATAAGGTACATTTATATAGCAACCAATCTGCATACATTAGGGTCTTTCAAAAAGGCAGAGCAGAAATAGCTAAAAGTAAATTGAATTCATAATATTGCGAGGATTCTCATCTTACTGAATTAACTAATTTGATTTTTGCATGGTAATAAGATGGATGCAGCACAGCATTGGGTGAAAAACCATGTTCATTTTGCATTAGTTTCTGGTGAAATTAACATTCATAAAATATTCCTAAGTGCTCAATCCCAAGAACACTTGATTTGGTCTTGATTTTCTGATCCTTCTGAGGCATAATTTAATGATGGAAAAATCAAATGTACCATTTCCTATGGAAATCTGGGCTTCTTAAAACATGCTAATTTTGCTGCTGGATGAATAAGAGAAATAAAAAGTTTGAATCAACAGGGGCACTTCATGATTGGAATGCAATCAGTAAGTTTGTTGTATTGTTGCCTAAGCTACTACAGGCAATCCCTTTAAGTGTGCCGTCTTGCTGCTGCACCCCGCCCCCCCCCCCCAAATCTACTTAGTGCATTGATTATCCAATACCTTGTTCCCTAGATTTAACACGTTTTTAACAACACTGAAGTTTGTAAAATGGATGTTATCCAAAAAGAGGAGATTTTAAAAATAACTGTGGAATATACACAAAAAAAGGACAACTTGGAATTCTCAGACAAGGCTATGTTTACAGCTTTCTTTCTCAATCTGACTTCTCTGTCAGTTTACAGACACAAAGTTGAAGATACTCGACAAGTTAACAGGCTTACTTTCAAAGACTTCAAAATAATTTTTGCCTGTTGCACCAACAGTTGCTAATATCCTGTACAACATTGCCCAGCTGAATGAATACTCTTCCATATTTACTTTCTATGGCTAATTTCCATGCACTCTTTCCAGGATTGACCCAGAGAGCAAACAACTTCAAATTCCTCTTCTCCAGCCAACCATCTCGCTATACTCATACCTCTCTTTCTGAAACAGGTCCTCCAATTAGGCTTCTCCCAGCAACATTCTACATTGACCGCAGATGCTGCTCCCTTTTCCTTCTCATCCTTCTTAACTTCTTTACTCTTAACAATCAGCCATTCTGTCTTTCTTCAATGTCTCACTTTCACAGTTGACATTCTGCTGCACTGTTCTCTCCTGATTCCACTCCTACTGATCATTATATCAGCTTCAACAATAACTGAACTCCCACCCCACAAACATGCACACTTCACCTTTTGTGTTTGTCAATGTTCCATCATTAGGTCTCCATCCAGGACTATTTACATCAACCTTCTTGCAGGAATAAACTTCCAGACAGATACTAACGACACTCAGGTAGCTTTCTCTTTGCTTTCTCCTCACGGTGCTCACTACTCTCCAATTGTCAGTTCAACATCAACACCTGGATATGCCAAAAAACTTTCTTCAACTAAACATCAGCAAGTCCAAAGCCATGCTCTTCAGTTTTCACAAACACCTACTTTATCTACCACATCTAACTCAAGTAATCTCACGCTGAAATGCAGAACCTTAGCACACTGCTTAATTTATTTAAGTTTCTTCTCCATTTCAATCCATCACCTCTGAATTACTACCCACTTCTGCTCCAGCCCCTATCTCTATGCAACCAGTACTTTAATATGCACCTTTATTAATTTTGATCTAGACTGTTTCTCCTTTTTGTAGCAGCAACTTGTATTTATATAATGCCTTTAATGTAACAGAACATCCCAAGTTGTTCCATGAAAACGTAATGAATAATAAAATTTGATGCCAAGACACATGTAACTGTAAGATTGCCAAACATTCGGTCAAAGGGGGAGGTTTCATTGAGCACATTAAAGGAGGAAAGGGAGATAGATAGGCTTAGGAAGGGAATTCCAGGGCTTTGGACTTCAGGGCAGGTAAAGGGTATGATCACCATTGGCAGAGAATTAAAATCAAGGGTACCCAAGAGGGCAGGATTAAATGGGGTGTAGATTCCTTGGAGGATTTCGCAGCTATCTACAATTCTAACCTCCATAAATGACCTGCTACTGCAAATGTTAGAATCCATGTCCTCACCCGTATTTCAGACGCATGTTGAACAATACTAGGTGCACTAATAGCTACATGAACAATCAATTTATGATATTAGTTGAGCTCATAACGTAGCTCATTTCCATTTGCTGAAAGTGACATACATCCATACATACACACATAGAAACTTCTTCTCTGCAAACAAAAGTTCAAGTCTTGCAGCTTTTTGGAATCACCTGGGAGCTTGGACAGCCTACAGATCTCCATTGCTTTCTCCATGGCAACAATTCAGCTAATCAGAATCACCATGGCAACCAAGCAGCATTCTTTCCGCCTGCAGTAAAAATCATTGATAGCTTGACATTTAACATTCTTGTGTTTGTCCTGATGAGTGTGAGACAAGAAACTTTGGCAACATCTCTATTTTCAACAATATTCAAGATAGCCATGTTTTCCATTGAATTCTGTTGATTGTGAACCATTTGATTCTAATTCTCACCTTTAAAGCCATCCACAGTCCCATCAATCCATAATTTCAGGATGTCTAATAGCCTTACATCCCTAAACCCACTTTCCATTCTTCCGAAACAAAGTTATTTCTCACATCTGTTCCCTTTGTTCCACCAGCCAAGGCCTCTCTTTCAACTAACATATGAACTTTTTAAAAGCAGTTTGATGTACAGAAACTAATCATTGTTAAGGTTTTGTCACAAAATACATAACATATTCTGTCATTAAATGCTAATCAAGGAGTGTAAACTCTACTTCTAAAATAAACTAAGAAGGGAACATACTAAGCAATTGCACCTCTGTTTGATGCAGCTAGCACAGAACAGATTTTCTCTATACGTGTCTCCATTTATTCTGCACGCTATATTTGTTGGCTAGAGATGAGCTTTAGGTTTTCTTTAGTTTTTGTTTGGGTGAAGGAAGGTCCAAAATACAGATACCAAACACACTATCGCACATCATTCAATCAGGAGAATGGAAGCTTCATCTCTGTGATCGAGTTAAGAGTCAAAACCTAAAGCTTAAAAAGACATTGAAATGGAAAAATGGAAATGAACAATAATGTGACAAGTTAGTTGATACAACATGGGATGAGAGATTCTTTCCCCCTTTAAAGATGGAGGACAAGGATAGTGGAGGATTGGAAAGAGATCAGCAAGTAACATTCACACCATACAAGTGCCAGCAGCGACCATCTCCAACAAAAAAGAGAATTGAACTACCTCCCCAGAACTTTCAATTGTATTAGGATCACTGAATTCCACCCCGCTTCAGGTCAGAGGTTGGGAATTCTACAGCAAACAACTCATCCTGTCCCCAAATGTCTGTCCACCATCTACAAGGCACAAGTCAGAAAAATGGCTGGATCAGTACAGTTCCAACGCTCAATGCTCAAGATGCTCATCACCAGCCTGTAAAAAGCAGCTTCCTTGAATTGCACTCCATCCATCAACTTGAAAATTCATTCCCTTCACCACTGGTGCACAGTGGCAGCAGTGTGCATTATAGACAAGATGCACCACATCACACAAAGTATTTTTCAACAGCACCTTCCAAACTCGTGACCTCTACCAGCTAGAAGAACAGGGCAGAAGGCCTATGAAAACATCTTCACTTGCAAATTCCCCTCCAAGCCACACATCATCCTTAAATTATATTGTTGTTCCTCCACTATCACTGGGTCAATCCTGGAACTCCTCCCCTGTGAGTGTAAGTACACCACATGGAATGCAGCAGTTCAAAAAAGCAGCTCACCACCATCTTCTCAATGGCAATCAGGACAGGAAATAAATGTGAAAGAATTTTTAAAATTCCAAACCCATTACATTGCTGTCCCCACACTTTATCTGGGTACAGGTATGGCCGCACATCTTCTACAATGGCGGTATAGCAGCAGTGGCTATTTTTAAACTTCAAATATTTTAAAAGTGGTTCAAGGACTAGTGTGGTAACAGTGTGTTTCGGGTCATGGGGCACTAGCATCAGCACTAGGGGCACTGGGAGCTGTACTGATGAGATGGCCTACATCTGAATTGTGCTGGGATCAGTGTTCTTGCAAACCTCACAACTAGGTAAGTAGAGAGGGGGTTAACTAAACAGAGGGAGAGGAAGGTTCTAGAGAAGGGATACATTGGCTTACATAGCAAAAGGGCATGGCAGCACTGCAAGGCTGCTAATGAGGTAATGATACCCAGAGTGTGACAGGGACAGTGTACAAACATTAAAAAACAAATCAGCAAATAGGGTCAAAGGGGGAAAAAAATGTAAAAAGGTATGGTTAATGGATTTTTACTTAAATGCACACAGCATTCAGCAGAAAAATAAATGAATTAATGGCACAAAGTGAAGTTAATAGGGTATGATCTTACAGCCATTACAAAGCTATGGTTATGAGGCGATCAAGGCCAGGAACAAACTATTCAGGGTATGTGACTTTTCATAATTCCAGGCAGGAAGGAAAGGGTAGTGGGGTAGCTTTGTCAGTATGCGATGGAGTAAGTACAATAGCAAGAAATGATGTTGGATTGGAAGATGTAGAATCCATATGGGTGAAGGTAAGCAATAGCAAGGGGAAAACAACAGTAGTGGGAAGTCTATAGGCCCCCTAACATTAGATAATGATGGCATGTAAAAAACAGGCAATAATTTAATCACAGGGGAGTTTAATCTTCATTGTGGATTGGGAAAATCAAATTAGCAGAGGTAGTTATGGGGAAGAATTAATTAGTGTATTCAGGACAGATCCCCAGAACAATATTTTGTGGATCCATCCGGGGATTAGATTATTTTGGATCTAATGATCCATAACGAGTTTGTTTCACAATGAATCTCAGAATAAAAGAACCCCTAGGAAAGAGTGACCATAACATGGTAGAATTTAGCTTTCCGTTTAAAAGTGAAAAACTTGGGCCAGAATCAACTGTGCTAAACTTAATAATGGTAATTATAAAGGAATGTGTACAGAGTTGGTTGAAGTAGACTGAGAAGGGGGCTTAGCAACAAGACAACTGAACAAAAATGGCAAATGTTTATGAAAATAATTCATGACTCACAACAAAGAAATATCCCAGTGTGAAAGGAGGATTCTAGGAATGGGATAAACCATGGTTAACCAAGGAAGTTAAGGATAGTATTAAACAGACAATGTGGCAAATCTAAGTGGTAAGCCAGGAGATTGGGAAAGTCTTTTAAAAAAACCCAACAAACGACGACCAAAAAAAAGGAAGATAAACTATGAGAGTAAATTAGAGCATAATATAAAAACAGACAGCAAGAGAATATTTAGCTATATAAAATAAAAGTGAGAGGCCAAAGTAAACATTGGCCCCTTAGAGAATGAGACTGGGGAAAATAATAATGGGGAACCAGGAACCAAAAGTGAAAATACTGAAAAATCTCAGCCAGTTTGGCAGCATCTATAAAGGAGAGAAAAGAGTTCACGTTTCAAGTCCAGATGACCCTCTGTCATGTTTATGGGGAACCAAGAAATGGCAGAAGAGTTAAATAAAAACAGTGCGTCAGTCATCATACTACAAGACACTAACAGTATTCCAAAATACTAAATAATCAAGGGACAAAAGTGGAAGGAGGGAGGGAAAACTACATACAATACTGTTCACAAGAGTTAAAATACTAGGGAAACTAATGGGGTTAAGGGCCGATTTGTCCCCTGAACCTGATTGGTTGCGTTCTAGGATATTAAAGGAAGTAGTTACAGAGATAGTGGACGCACTGGTAGCAATCTTCCAAGAATCTTTAAATTCTGGAAAACTCTCAGTGATTGGAAAACAGCCGATGTAACACCCTTATTCAAAAAGGGAGACAAAAAGCAGGTAACCATAAGCCAGTTAGCTTCACATCTGACTTTGGGAATAAGTTAGTGCCCGTTGTAAAAGATGGCACTGCAAAGCATTTAGAAATACATAACATAAACAGAATCAACATGGCTTCATGAAGGGGAAATCATGTCTAAGAAATTTATTAGACTTCTTTGAAGTGGTAACAAGCAGGATAGACAAACCAGTAGATGTAATATGCTTGGATTTCCAGGATATGTTTGATAAGGTACTGCACAAAAGGCAAGAGCTTATGGTGTTGGAGGTCGTATGTTAGTATGTATAGAGTATTGACTAACTATCAGATCAACTGTGACCTCATTGAATGGCAGAGCAGACTCGATGGACTGAATGCTACTATAGCTAATGGTCTGAGCAGGTGCCTCAAGATGGAAGCACACTCTCTCTCCCCCTTATCTGTAGTGGCAGGCTGAAGACCTTCAGGTTCGAGAAAAATTTCCTAGTTTATCTTAGAAGTTGAATTTATACTTCTTAATTAGCATATAACCCCAAAGAATACATTAAACAGTATCCATTGACAAAAACTTTACTGTATGTAAAACCTTACCATTCATTGATTCGAGGGATGGGGAGAGAGACTGGAAATCTAAGCAAAAGAAAACTTTCCACATCCCCCATTTCATCATTAAACTGGCCCGTTTGACCACTGGGGGAGTACAAACAGATGCCTATTCTCTGACCAATTGGGATTTACTTATTAGTGTCACAAGTAGGCTTACATTAACACTGCAATGAAATTATTGTGAAAATCCCCCAGGCACCATATTTCGATGCCTGTTCAGGTACACTGAGGGAGAATTTAACATGGCCAATAACCAGCACATTTTTTAGACTGTGGGGGGAAACCGGAGCATCCAGAGGAAACCCCATGCAGACACGGGGAGAATGTGCAGGTTCCGCACAGTGACCCAAGCCAGGAATAGAACCCAGGTCCCTGGGTTGATTTCCCATGTAAGAAGTCTGCCAATACCAGGTTTAAGTCCAACTGATTTATTTGATAGTAAACTCACAAGCTTTCGAGGTTTGCCTCTTCGTCATGTGAATGGAGAGTTCTGGCCTCAGACAGAGCATATAGCAGCACAGACAGTTTACAGATTACTGATTAGAATGCGAGTCTTTACAATTGACCTGCTATTCAAGTCTTAAAGATGCCGACAACATGAGTGGAAGGAGCATTGAGTACAGGTTAAAGAGATGTGTATTGTCTCCAGACAGTACAGTAAGTGAGGTTTTGCAAACCCAGGCAAGTCATGGGGTTACAGATAGTGTGACATGAATCCAAGATCCCTGTTGAGACTGTCCTCATGTGTACGGAACTTGGCTATCAGTCTCTGCTCAGCAACTCTGCGCTATCTTGTGTTGTGAAGGCCGCCTTGGAGAATGCTTACCCGATGGTCAGAGGCCGAATGCCCGTGACCGCTGAAGTGTTCGCCAACAGGAAGGGAACAGTCTTGCCTGGTGATTGTCGAGCGATGTTCACTCACCCATTGTCGTAGCGTCTGCATGGAAAGCTTGTGAGTTTACCATCAAATAAATCGGTTGGACTTAAACCTGGTGTTGTCAGACTTCTTACTGCGTTTACCCCAGTCCAACTCCAGCATCTCCACATCTTGATTTCCCATCACACTTTCAGGTCCCAGTCTTACTAATGTACAGATTTTTGGCTCATTGTCTTCAAACACACCAGGAACCCAAAATTACACCAAAAACACTTTGAAAAATGAGATACTATATATTGTGGTACAGCGATACCAGTAAACAAACAGCTAGCAATAAACAAAAGCAGTGCCGTAAAAAGTCATTAATGCTAATTATGTGGTACATCAAAGAATCTATTGTGTTCCAGACAGACATGCTTATGTGATGAACAAACAATAGGTGTTGTTATTTTTCTACAGGTACCAAAGGTACTTACAACATTGTCTGGCAGTATATTTTTATCCGAGCTGTGACAATTTAGCTCTAACTGCCAGATACAAACACAACCCCTGGGAAATAGGACTGAAGCAACAGCAATGTCGAACCTCAAGATACAACATTCAGCAAATGCAGAAGGAAACTGCGGGTAACATTTGTAAGTATATCTACTGTCTTATTTTAGCAACTCCAGCTGGTTGGCTCCAGTTAATGTAATTATTGTGGAGCTAATTAAGTGCAGACGGGACCTGAAGAGGTGGCACCTGAAGTAATGCAAGTTAAATGTTTGTTGAAATCTGGAGTAATTGAACAAGGATGTATCACCCTAAAAATACTAATCTGTGGGTTAAGTACTGTTAAAGGCTTGAAGTTACTTAACATTTAACCCTTAGAGTTTTTTGAATAACATGGATTTTTTGCTGTATGCAGTAAATAATATTTTAAATAGCTAGAAATAATAATGATTTCAAGTTTAAAGTTTATTTTTTCATGTCACAAGTAGGCTTACATCAACACTGCAATGATGTTCCTGTGAAAATCCCGAGTCGTCACACTCCGGCGCCTGTTGGGGTACACCGAGGAAGAATTTAGCATGGCCAAAGCACCGAACCAGCATATCTTTCAGAGGAAACCCACAGCGTAATTTCCTCTCCCAAGTAGCTCACAGTAAAATACTTGTCGGGTGCAACAAAGCAATTTGCCTTCATCACCCAGAGCAGAGAGAGGAACATTTAGCCAAGATTTCTACTGTTACTATCATCCACTCACCATGAAAATCAAGGAAAGAAATCAATCCGTGCTCCCTATTTTAGAAAAGGATGTGGAAAACAGCTATTGGAGATGGTAGCAAAAGCTGTCACCACCCTTATCATCATAACAATTTGCATTTATACAGACCATTAAATTGTAAATTGTTCCAAGGCCTGCAAAAGAGTACAAATCAGACAGAAAGCTAGCACCACACCCAAAAAAAAGACATTAGGATACTTGGCCAAAGGCTTGGTCAAAGAAAGGTTTTAAGAGGATGTTAATGGAGGGGAGAGAGCGAGAGGTAGCAGGGTTTAGGGAGGAAATTCCAGAGCTTGAAGCATAGACATTTGAAGGCTTGAGCTACAATGTTGGGGGGAAAAAGTTGGGGGTACATTCAAGGTCAGAATTAGAAGAATACAGTTTTTTGAGGACTGGAATGGCTTTAGAAATAGCAAGGTTCAAGAACAAAGATAGGAGCAAAAGAGCTTTTATAAAAAGAGAAATAAAAGCATAGGGATGGGAATAATTTTTAATGATACTTCCTGCATTTATGACTTTATGCATATACCATCTTTGGGATCACTGTGCAGTCATTTCCACTTCAATGCTGCAGAGTATAATAAAAAGGCATCACAACGGGTCAATCTGCAGACCCAAAAGCAGAACTCTGTGATCTGATGGTTCAAAACCCAACAGTTACGTGAGTATTAGCTAAAGCATATTTATTGTCTTCTGCATTTCACATTCCAAAGTGCAAAGGGAGAGCTACAATGTGGTTTGAACTTTGGCATCAAAGGAGATAGAATTTTTTTAAAATGGGAAACATACAGGAAAAAAGACTTCGATGTCATGGCTGTCTCTTCCGAGGACAACTTAATCGCTCATACTTTAATACCCAATCTACGCACACACTACAAAATATGATCTGGCAGACACTACAACAAACTATCAACAGTCTTCATGGTTTTTAAGCAACGGAAAGATTAAGAGCCTGTATAAGTTGGCTCTTCAAACTGGAAGAGAATGTGGAAGCATTCTTCAGGTGTTTCCTATAGTTTGAATAAATCCTTTGTGCTTTTTGAGTTGGTTTTGCAAGCCAATTTCATTTGCAATTGTATCAACAATCAGCCAATTCTCTCAACTCCAGGTCAGAATGTTGTGTGATTAAGTTCCATTTCAGAGAGACACAATCACAACATCCAGACAGACAATCGTGTGCAGCATCAACAATCAAAGATATTAAACCAACATCTGTATATTCTCTCAGGTTGGATGTGAAAATTCCCCTGGCACTAGTTTGTCGTAGAGCAGGCGAGTTCTCCCCAGCGTCCTGGCCAACATTTATGCCTCAACAAACATCACTCGGGCAGACTACCTGGTCATTATCACACTAGTCTGAAGAAGCTTGTTGTGTGCTAATTGGCTACCACATTTCCTACATTTCAAAAGTACTTCATTAATTGTGAATCAGCACGGGACATGCCAGGGGTGTGAACAACACCATTTAAATGTAAATGGTTCAATCTTGGCTTCAAATAAGTTGCTTATGTGACAGCAGTTACTACCCTCCAGAGTAATCAGGTAATGCAGTGATTCGAACTATTCGAAATAGTTTGGTGCAATCTGGACCATTTATTCATGTTAAAATAGGTCATGGGTATAATTTAACATTTTCCTCAACATTTACATTTACAAAGTATTGCTCCATCGAGCCTTTTTTCTTAGAAGTCAACTCCAAATTAATAACTTCTTTTGTAGCTAGTGTCATTACAGCACAAAAGGAAGCCATTCAGCCACTCGAATCCATGCTAGCTCCCTGGAGAGTAATCCAGTCAGTCCTATTCTTGCTCTTGTCCCATAGCCCTGCAAGGTCATTTCCCTCAAATGTCCATCAATTTCCTTTTGAAATTGTCGCCACTTCCAAGATCCTTGTGAAGACCAAGTTCCTGGTGATTACTACATGCTGTGTAAAATGTTCTTCGTCACATCCTCTTCCTCCCCCCACCACCGCATCTCTTGTCCAAAATATTAAGCCCATATCTCTGTAGCCTTATATCATCAGCTAATCAGAACAGGTTTTTCTCTGTTTACCTATCTAAAACCTGTCCTAATCTTGTATACCTCTATCAGATCATCCCTATATCTCCGTTGCTCTTAAGAGAATAAACCCAGCTTCTCCAACCTCACTTTGCAGTTAAATTTCCTCATTCCTGGAACATTCTGGTCAGATTCCTCTGCATCTTCTCCAAGACACTCGCATCTTCATGCTGACCAGAAACGAGTGCAATGGTGTGGTTGTGGCCTAACCAAAGCTTTATAAAAGGTTGGCATAACTTCCCTGTTTCTGTACTCAAATATCTCAATTAATGAAGCCCACAATACAGTTGCTATAAAGTATACTCTTGAAAATGTCCAACTACTTTCAAAGCTCTATTGCGATAGTTCCGAACCAGTGAGCAATACTGTGAAGACCCCATTCCCAAGTATGCCGCAAAAAAAATCAAAAAGATTGAAAATTCATGTGATTTAAATTAATATGAACCTTTGTCTTCAGCTGTGTTGGCATCTCCAAGGCCCGACAAATCTGGAGCCTCCCGCACATGCGCATGCTGGGAAAGAGCTGCACGTGCGTGGTTTAGAATTTTTATGTTGGTCAGACCCATACACATGGCCAATGGGACTTGAGCTGAAGACAAAGATCTCTTGTGCCTGTACAAAAATGAAAACTCAAGAAGGGCATAAAAACTATGGGAGAAGGGAGACAGGCAGGGAGAGGTTAATGAAAAACAGGATCGGGAGAAGTTAAAAATAAACTTCCAATAAGGGAAGAAGAGAGAAAATAGGAAATGTGCCTCAATTTTTTATATATGAATAGGGGTGTGCTGTGACATATAATAGGTTGGGAGCCACTGATCTAATGCACATAAACTCCCAGGTCTCTCTCTCCTTGCACCCTCTTGCAACAGTACCATTAATTCTGTATTGCCTCTCCTGATCCCTGCTACTAAAATGGATCACCTCACACTTCTTTAAGTCACATCACATCTGCCATTTCCCTTTCTGCTATCCTATCTATGCTTTGTTGCAGATGATTGCTATTATCCTCCATTCTTATCACAAGTTTGGTACAATGGGCAATTTTTAAAAATGTTATTCTGTATTCCAATATCCAAGTTCCTAAGTGTTCAGGTCACTAACAATCTGTCCTGGACCCTCCACACCGATGCTACAGTTAAGAAAGCTCACCAAAGTTTCTACTTTCTCTGGAGGCTAAGGAAATTAGACATACAACTCTCAATTTTTACATAGAAAGTATCCTTTCTGGATGTATCTCAGCTTGGCATGGCTCCTGCTCTCACCAAGACCACAAGAAACTACAAAGGGTTGTGAACGTAGCCTGCACATCACGCAACTTAGCCTCCCATCCACTGACTCCATTTACTTCTTGCTGCCTCGGGAAAGGAACCAGCATAATCAAGGACCCCATGCACACCGGACATTCCCTCTTGCATCTTTTTCCATCAGAAAAAAGATACAAAAGTCTGAAAGCATGTAATAACCGACTCGAGAACTGCTTCTTCCCTGTCATTACATTAAGCTGATCTTCCTCTTCACCCTACCTGTAGCTGCAACACTATATTCTGGACCCTACCCTTTTCATTTCCCCCCATGTACTTCACGAGCAGTATGCTTTGTCTATATAGCACGTAACATACAGTACTTTTACTGCATCCTAGTACCTGTGACAATAAATCAAATCAAATGTTCAAAAAAATGGTGGTCCAGTACAGACTCTTGGGGAGGAACACTGACTACCATCCGCTGATCTGAAAAGCAGCCATATACCATGACACATTGTTTCAGTCCTTCAACCATTTTTTTTGTCTGATACTGACCTTCATATCCAATGAGCATTAATTTTGATAATTAGTCTTTTATGGTGCACTGTACAGTTCTTTCTTAAAATCCATATGAATAACATCTACCACATTCCCTTCTTCCAACCCTCGCAGTTACTTCATCAATAGATTCAAACAAATTACTCAAATACAAACTGATTTTTGCAAATCTGAGTCAACTCTCCTTGCTTAACGCAAAGCTCTCAAAATGTCTTGTAATTTTTTCCCCCCAATTATAGTTTCTAGAATCTTACCCATCCTTGATATTAAATCGACTCCTTTTTTTTTGAACATTTGCCCCTTTTCAATTCTATGGCACCTCCTTCAGATCCAGAGGAGTTGAAGATTAGGACAATCTTTTCCATTATCTCTGGGCAGCATAGTGGCACAGTAGTTGGCACTGCTGTCTCACAGCGCCAGGGACCTGGGTTTGATTCCCGGCTTGGGTCACTGTCTGTACAGAGTTTCTTCTCACCATGTCTGCCGGGTGCTCCGGTTTCCTCCCACAGTCCGAAAGACATGCTGGTTAGTTGCATTGGCCATGTTAAATTCTCCTCAGAACAGGCACCAGAGTGTGGCAACTAGGGGGTTTGTACAGTAACTTCACTGCAGTGTTACCGTAAGCCCACTTGTGACATTAATAAATAAACTCTAAACTCATTATCTCCACCTCTACTTCCCTTAGCAACTTGAGTGTGGGTCACTAGGCAACCCATCCAATCTTAAGTAAAGCCAATCTTTTCACTGCATCCTTCCTGTCAACTGTCACCACGTCCATTACCTCTTCCACTTCCAAAACAAAGTACTTATTAAGGATAGAGTTCATTCTAGATATTTTCTCCACGTTATTGATTGTGGATTGACATCGTCTAATAATTAGTTCACCTTAATAACTGCAGCAGATGACACAATATGCCCCAAAGAAAATGCAAAATAACCAATACAGTCACAATACTAATCACTACCTTTACCACACCACTAGTCCATAAAGTGAGTTGCGCTAGAATAGTTACCACAAGGTGAGATTCTGAGTTACACTCACTTAGAACATAAGAAATAGGAGCAGGAGTAGGCCATCTAGCCCTTCGAGCCTTCGTCAGTGGTCAAAGCATACTTTGAGCATCAGCTTCTGAAAATAAGAGCCTGATTGCAATAAAATTGATTTTATTACAATAAGGATTTGAAATTAATGTCCAAAGAAATCGCTGTGTGTCATTTATCTCGATTGAGAAAAATGTCCAGTAATTTTAGGTCTTAGGTTAAATAGTTTGTTACAAATTTCACAGATCTACTCTGAACATTCTCTTCTCTGAAGCTTTGTGTGTCACTCCCATTATTGAACCTAATGTCTCATACAATCAAAAGTGTACTTCACCACTGAACGTAGATTCCATAGCCTGGAGTTCACACTATAGACCCTTCATTTAAATGCTATGATCCTGTACATACCAGCAAGGAAATTCTACTTCATAGTCCTGAAATACAGAACTTTTGTGTGGCAAGACATGATTATAAAGCAACAAGCTGGTTTATTTCACACGCAACATATGTAAAAGTAAATTAGTTTTCCAGGCAAATACAACCAGTTTCTTATTTCTCCTTGTACCATGAAAATATTAAATCATACTGAGAGTCAGGGTGAGGTTTAAAGCTTGGTTGAAAGAACACAGATTTGTACCTCAGCCCAGAGTCTGTCTCTCTCTATTTAATTAGAGAAACAGGAGAGGGTAATTGATCTGCATCCTTAACGATGTGAGAATTGAAGAGGGCAAGAGTGAAAGCAAGAGAGTCTGTGAGGTGAGAGTGTGTGTGAGCAAGTGAATGAAAATATAGTAATCCTCTGACCCTCCCTCAACTTTGTGATTTTGAAGATCGACCCATAAAGATTCCACATTACCACATTGAAAGATAATCCAGCCCCATGGCGTAGGGGCTTGGCGTTGCCTACATTTCAGGTCTAGGAAAGCAACATTCTGGACACAATTAATTCAAACCATTCAGTCGTAGAAATAAATACCGAAGATCAAATACTCTTTGAACTTCATTGCCTCGAGGCTAATCGAGGCAAAAATAAACACTCCGATGTTTATGATAGCCTAGGCTTGTATTTCATCCTGTCACCCACCACCCCTCCCAATTCTAGTAACCATTCTAATCAACATTCATAATGGCTTGAGTACCTCGAAGAGAAAACCTTTTCCAAACGGAATCTAACTTTTATAGAAACATAACGTGAATGGGAACAAAATTTCTTCTGTTGGACTGTGGAACAAAACCACAGCACCCAGAGGAAACTTGCACAGATGGGGAGAACATGCCGCACAGAGTGACCCAAGCTGGGAATTGAACCCAAGGTCCCTGGTGCTGAGAGGCAGCAGTGCTAACCACCTAGTTATAGGTTTAAAGTGTGCAAAATATCTGAAAAGTTAAGAGAAAATTCAGCACATAAATAATAAATCTGGCAATGGCTGAAGAGTTGACAGGCTATCATACTGTATGTGCACATCAAATTGATTTGGCCTTTTTAAATAGCACCTGTCTGCCTTTTTTAAAAAATTTAAGTTAAAATAAGCAAAATAAGCATAATGTCAAACATAACGTCATTGGTTGAGGTTTCAGGAGGATGATTTACAATGAGAAGACAATGTTATATGCTCTAGTTGTATATGTCCTCATTCTCCCCATCCCCCAGTATACAGACTCCATCTTTAACATTCGACTTTAATATTAGTTGCAACACACAACTATTCTCAATATTTTAATGCTATAAATATAACTCAATAAACTGCATTGGGATACAAAGGCAAAGTATTTATTTTGATTTATAAGAAAGAGGAGTGAAAAAGACAAGTTCTCTCATTCCAACACAAGCTAGTCTTTATCTCATTCAAATCAACTGATTTGATTGTACTGTTGCTAAAAGGGATTTTAAAATAACTATTCATAGAATTCCTAGTACAAAAGGAGGCCATTCAGCCCATTGAGGCTGCATGGACAACAATCCCACCCAGGTCCTATCCCTGTAGCCCCATGTATTTACCCTGCTAATCCTCCTGACACCAAGGGGCAACTTAGCATGGTCAATCCACCTAACCTGCACACCTTTGGATTGTGGGAGAAAACTGGAGTATCCAGAGGAAACCCACACAGACACTGGGAGAAAGTGCAAATTCCACACAGACAGTCACCCAAAGCCAGAACTGAACCCAGGTCGCTGGCACTGAGAGGCAGCAGTGCTAACCACCGTGCCGCCTCTGAAAGTGAAACAAATCAAATATGCAAATAGGGGATGTACAAATTAATAGCAACTTGGGTTAAAAAGCAGACTATGACAGTGTAACCATTCGGGTCGCCTCCATATATAACAGGATTCCAAACACCACTGACATGTCCATATGCCTGGCTTTTGGTATTCCTGCACTTGGAAACAGGTGCTACAACAAATGTTATGAATCATTAGTTTAAAAAAAAGAAAGACAGACTTCGACTGGGCTTCAATGAAAAAAAACACCTGCTTGTGCCTGTCAAGCACAATGACACAGTGTTTCTAGATTTCACTCAAACTGTGAGGACCATTTACAGGTGCGTATGGATTATGGGGTCCTTTGCCACAAAAAGCCCCAAAGAAACAGATCATAGAATCATAGTTCTGTCCTGTCCTATTTATATATTGAGACAGTAAAGTCTGGGAGTTAGGGCCAGCCTTCAATTATAACTAATTTGCACTTTTGCAAGTTTGTCATTTTCTGTTATTGGTGCAAACTTACAGTCCAAGAGGCAAATAAGCTTGTGACAGCAGCTTAGACTAATGCACACATATCAGTTCTAATCACTGAAGTCAAAACAGAATGAGTTTAAAAAAAATATACCTGACAGTGAAAGTATCTCTCATTTACTTCCTACTCTGCACTTCCTACTGAAAAGTGTTCTCCAGTTCTTTGCCAGTCATTCCTGGATTTAAAATTACTGTATTTGTCATTCTTTTGGCTGCATCTAATGGATTGAAAAAAAAAACAAATGTACAAATAAAGCCCGCAAACAGCCAGGCTTCCATCCACTATTTAAAAATACACATTTAACGTTAAGTCAGCTACAAGATGCAATTAGAATAATTTAGCAATTTGTCAGGGTTCACAATTCTTGCGAAAAGCTCTGGAGGTTAAAGGAAAATCCAGACAGAAACATTACAGTTTATACCAAAATTACAGTCTGATGAAATAAATCACACCTAAAACCGGGAGTCACTCATTACTGAACTCTGGTGCACTTTTGCTGCATTCTTTTGAAAGAAATGGAACAAAATATTGTAGATATCACATAATAATTTACATTCGTATACTCAAAAGTGGAACAATTCCAAGCACATGTTTTATTTCAGTACAATGATAGACTTTCTGACGTACGTGAAGTACTTGTTCCAAATATGTAAAAATCTACAGATGAATGAGGGAAAAAAATAAGTTTATTAGTGTCATAAGTAGCTTTACATTAACACTGCAATGAAGTTACTGTAAAAATCCTCTAGTTGCCACACTCCGGCGCTTGTTCAGGGACACTGAGCGAGAATTTAGCATGGCCAATGCACTTAACCGATACATCTTTTGGACTATGGGAGGAAAAGGGAGCACCAGGAGGAAACCCAAGCAGACACACAGAGAACGTGCAGACTCTGCACAGACAGTGACCCGAAGCCAGAATTGAACTCGGGTCCCTGGAGCTGTGAGGCAGCAGTGCTAACCACTGTGCCACCCTGGATGGACATCAACAATATCTTAGCTTGGGCAATTAACTTTGTACAGTACATTAATGTCTCACTCTCTCACCGGTCTCTGGACCTGTGCCATAAAGATTAGGATTTTATCAGTAATTTAGGTTTTGAATGAGGGGCCCTCCCAAATCAGTGCTTTCACCGTTTTTAGAATTACTAAGTGTAAGAGTTGGGAAGATGCAAGAATTGCACAGAAACGCGGGCAATGGATGTAGGGGGAATAGAAGTCACCAGCTACTCATTCTGAAGTATTTAAAATAGCCAATGTAGATTCCTGAATAAAACATTAACAAATGAAACCAGGCTAGAAATAAATAACTGGATATTATTCCAGTGAAGTGAACTACTACAGCTTTCATCCAGCTCACTGGTTGAAGTACTCCAGTTAAAGGATCTAACTGTGCTAGTGATGGTGGTGAGAGAGAGAGAGAGAGAGAGAGAGAGAGAGAGAGGAGAAATGGTGCTTAAGCCAGACCCATTCTGCAGTATCACAAATCTTATTAGCTAGTCATAGAAGCAATGCTCCAGAAATATACTGGGACCATGTCACCCATCTGCCTTCCCGATTAAAAGAAGAAAGCATAGCAGAAGTGCATGGCAGCAGCAGAGGTCCAACAGGACTTTTTTCAATTAAAAATGTTTCTCAAAGGAGCAATTCATAGAATCCCTACAGTGCAGTGAGGCCATTCAGCCCATTGAGTCTACACTGACTCTCTGACAGAGTGCCTTATCCACGCTCTCTCCCTCATCCTATCCCTATAACTGTGGCTAATCCATCTAACCCATGAAAGTCAGGTCACTAAGGGGCCATTTAGCATGGCCAGCCCACCTAAATTGCGCATTTTTGGACTGGAGGTTTACAGTGTGGAAACAGGCCCTTTGGCCCAACTTGTCCACGTCGTCCTTTTCTTTTAAACCCCTAAACTAGTCCCAATTGCCTGCATTTGGTCCATACCCCTCTATACTCATTTTACCCATGTAAGTTGTGGGAGGAAGCCCACACAGACATGGGGAGAATGTGTAAACTCCACACGGACAGTTGAACCTGAGTTCCTGGTGCAGTGAAGCAACAGTGCTAACCACTTTGTCATCATGCTGGTTTAAATTCAAATAGAAACTTTCTTTAGAATCATTATTTCCAAAATTAGCAAACTGATTTCACTGAACTATAATTTTTTAACAAGTTCCCAGGTTTCCACAAATAGCATCATGTATGTCCCCATGATTCCAAGTTGAATGGAATGTCCACTGCAGAGATATTGACATCAAAAAGGAAACAAAGGAATTCCTTTCTCAATGGAATGAATGCAAAAAAAAGTAAAAGGTCATCATCAGGTTAATGGGCAATAAAATTTGACCTTGACCAACTGTTACCTATAGCCACGCAAGACAGTTTTAAGGCTAATATATTTAAAGAGCTTAAAACAAATTAACTTTGAATGCATATGTACTACCAGATCATTCGGTACTGTGTAAAATGAAGGTGTACACACTGGGGAGTTGCGAAAACGTTTGAAGAAAAGTGGCAGCAAAGATCTTATTGAAAAATTCTGGGTGGGATTAGTCCCCCACCCCCACCCCCAGCATGTTTTCCAGCACCCAATGTCTACGGCATCCTGTGTGGCTCACCCATCCTGTCACACGGGGGGGGGGGGGGGGGGGGGGGGGGGGGCATCTTTGGTAGGACCAGAAGATCCCATCAACCCTTTATCTTCACTCTTACAGATCCGTTACTGCCCAATTTCAGTGCAAACTGGTACACTGAAACAAAGCCAAATAACACCAGCATTTTCCAGAAATGTTTGCAAAGAATCTGACTGCTCTGAAGATAAACTTTTTTTTAAACAAAAGTTGACAAAATCAATTCCATACTATGGTATTCTCTGTCCAAACTATTGTGAACACTGAAGGATAGCAAATACATACAGAAATCCTCACTTAGAATGTAGAATCCCTACAGTGCAGAAGGAGGCCATTCAGCCCATTGCATCTACAGTAAGGAGCAATTTATCGTGACCAATTCACCTAACCTGCACATCTCTGGACTCTGGAAGTAAACCCACACAGACACAGGGAGGAGGTGCAAACTTCACACAGACCATCACCCAAGGTTGGAATTGAATCCAGGTCCCTTGAGCTGTGAGGCAGCTTTGCACTGTGCCATTGTGCCGCCCACTTAAAGAAAGGGCAACGTTGTCGATCAGACACCAATGATGGAGTTGAGGGAGTAGATAAAGCATGTCGGGGTATGAAGTAAACACAGTCATGGTACGGAGGCCATGCAGTTTGGAAAACAGAAATACAGTTTTGAAAGTGACATGCTGGGTCATGAGAAACCAGGGAAACACAGGGGACTGGAGTCTTGACTCAATGTGCAGCAGTTGAGATAGACTGAAGATCGTGAGGGGTCAAGAGGGAGAAGTCAGCTAGATGAGCTTTAGAAAATGCACGTCTCAAGATAACTAAGCCATGGAGAAGGATTTTGACAGAAGAGTGAAAAAGAAAAGCTGCAGAAGCAGACATGGCCGATTAACAATCTACATTTATTATCAGTAATTTGCTTATTTCAAGCTATCATACACAAGACTGGACTGTGTAAACTACCATTTAAGGATGAAATTATCTGCCAAAAGAAGCTTACAAGTCTAACATTGCTAGGACATTGTATGATAAAACATTGCGCATAAGTTAATGTATACAATATCTTAAATGCAACATATCTTTTTAAAAAGTTTATTTATTAGTGTCACAAGTAGGCTTTGTGAAGTTAGTGAAAATCCCCTAGTTGCCACACTCCGGTGCCTGTTTGGGTACACTGAGGGAGAATTTAGTGTGGCCAATGCATCTAATCAGCTCGTCTTTTGGACTGTGGAACAAAACCACAGCACCCAGAGGAAACTTGCACAGATGGGGAGAACATGCCGCACAGAGTGACCCAAGCTGGGAATTGAACCCAAGGTCCCTGGTGCTGAGAGGCAGCAGTGCTAACCACCTAGTTATAGGTTTAAAGTGTGCAAAATATCTGAAAAGTTAAGAGAAAATTCAGCACATAAATAATAAATCTGGCAATGGCTGAAGAGTTGACAGGCTATCATACTGTATGTGCACATCAAATTGATTTGGCCTTTTTAAATAGCACCTGTCTGCCTTTTTTAAAAAATTTAAGTTAAAATTTAGCTTTATTCAGTCTTCAGTTTCACCTTGTTCACTGACCTGTCTGGAGATTTTTGTCAATGCCATTTGTTACAAAGATGTGCCATACAGAACAGAAATTCATCAGCTGGTCACACATATATAAAAAGACACTTCTGCTAAACAAAGGACATTGAAGTCACTGCTAATTTGCACCTGTGAAGTTGCATTCCATTCCAGGGAGACATAAAGTCTACAACAGAGACAAGAGCACCCCGGAGGTGTGAACAGCTCCTTCTTATCTCATCAAGGTAAAGGATGGATCATTAGGGAATGAATGCCTGGGACATTGAAAAATAATTACCTCAACTAAAAGAGACAATGGCTAAAGATCAGCCCAGATGTGGGCAACCAGCTCCTTTCGGAATTCACGACTGATTTATTTGAACTGCTGACTAAACCATGTGACTGAGCTCGTGTTTGTGATGCAGCAGGATGGCTGTCTTTCTTATCCCCACCTCTCAACATTCCACCCCAGGTCTGAAACCTGTTTTGCTGAGAAGAAAAATATGTCTCCATCTCTACTGCAGAGACTTTCTACACAAGAGATTTAGGGAAAAAGGGGAATATACCAACCACAACTGAAAATCAAATGCCTCAGTAAGAACCAAAATACTCAAACAATTGATTTATTTTACCTAATTATGGTGTACATTAATGATGTGGACTTGAATTGGAATTCAGAAGAATGAGGGGAGATCTAATAGAAACATATAGGATTATGAAGGGAATAGATAAGATAGAAACAGGAAAGTTGTTTCCACTGGTAGGTGAAACAAGAAGTAGGGGGCATAGCTTCAAAATAAGGGGAAGCAGTTTAGGACTGAGTTGAGGAGGAACTCCTTCACAAACAGTTGTGAATCTGTGCCCAGTGAAGCAGTTCAGAATACCTCATTGAATGTTTTTAAAGCAAGATAATTTTTTGAACAGTAAATATATTAAGGGTTATGGTGAGCAGGCGGGTAAATGGAGCTGAGTCCACAAAAAGATCAGCCATGATCTTACTGAACAGGATCGAGGGGTCAGATGGTCTACTCCTGCTCCTAATTCTTATGTACTCATGTTAAATATATAAAGAGGTGCGATCAAGAAGTTCATGGATGACACCAAAATTGGTAGGGCGGCAAGTAGTGAGGAGGCAGTAGTGTAGACTGCAGGAAGACATCAATGACTGGTCTGGGGGGTAGAGAAACGATAAATAGAATTAACTTGGAAAAATGTGAGCTGACAATGCAAAGGATTATCTGATGAATGTTAGGACCCTGAAAAGTACTGGAGATTGGAAGGATCTGGGAGTGTATATCCCAGCTCTCCGAAGGTGACAGGACAGGTAGTTTTTTTTTATATATTTGTTCTTTTATTTATTCATTCATAGAACATAGGCCGTCACTGGCTGGCCAGCATTTACTGCCCATCCCTAGTGCCCTTGGAGGGCAGTTGAGAGTCAACCACATTGCTGTGGCTCTGGAGCCACCGGTAGGCCAGGCCAGACCAGATAAGGAGGGCAGATTTCCTTCCCTCAAGGACATTAGTGATCCAGATGGGTTTTTCTGACAATTGACAATGGTTTCACGGTCATCAGTAGGTTCTTAACTCCAGATTTTTTTTATTGAATTCAAATTCCACCATCTGCCAGGGTGGGATTTGAACCCGAGTCCCCAGAACTCTGGGATTAGCTGAGTTTCTGGATCAATAGTCTGGTGATAATACTATTAGGCCGTCGCCTCCTCATTTTATAGATAAGGTGGTTAGGAAGGGACACTTGTGTTTAATGGCTGAGGTATAGAATGCAGGGAGATCATACTGGAACGGTATAAAGCATTGGTTAGGCCACAACTGGAGTGCTATGTGCAGTTGAGGTCACCACATTATAGGAAGGTTGTGTTTGTATTGGAGGGAGTGCAGAGGAGACCAGGATCCTATGCTGGAGGGTCTGAGCTATCTGGAGCAGCGGATTTGACAGGGAAATAAAACAGAAAATGCTAGAAAATCTCAGCAGATCTGACAGCATCTAGATTTTCCAGCATTTTCTGATTTCACTTCAGATTCCAGCATCCGCAATACTTTGCCTTTATATTAAGGTAGAAGGGGACCTGATAGGGGTGTATAAGATTATGAGGGTCACAGATAGGGTGAATAGGAAGGCACTTTTTTTCCATTAGTGGAGGGGTTAAAAGCCAGGGGGCATCGACTTAAGATAAGAGGTCAAAGGCTAAGAATGGAACTGAGAATTTCCTTCACCCAGAGAATGGTGGGAGTATTGAACTCACTGCTTGAAAGGATGATCAAGTCAGAAACTCTTGTAACATTAAAGAAGTATTCAGATATTTATGTGCTGGAAAATGGGATTAGTGTAATCAAATCTTAGTGGTCGGGTTTGGACACAATGGGCCAAATGGCCTCCTTCTGTGCTACAAACATCTATGAATCTATGGGAAAAAAGCTATTTCTTGGCTACATTTACACATCTGACAATGTCTGTAAAGATGTACTTTCACTCTTTGCATGCTTGGGAAATCTATCTGGATGGATTTTAGCAATAGAAGTAATCCCTTACATGTTTAACACAAGAACCTGTCTGGCTTCATCCTTACAACTGCACACAGTCAAACTGGCAATACAGCATCGTTTTAAAATCCAAAACCTCTGCTTTAACTGAGTGTGGAGTGGTAAAAGAGGCGAGTCACTGCACCCTTTCCTTTCCTTGTCCTTATTATGCTCCACAGCCATCTCTTACAAAGCAAACAGCAGCAAGTTTTTGGCCCCCCTGTCATTTTTGCTCCCAACGTGCCCAGGAGATAGCTGCCTCATCCCATTCTTTTCTCTGGCAAAGACCAAGGGCGGATTCTCTGGCTCCGTCCGCCTCTGGGATCAAGCTGGGCCACCGAATCTCTTATGATGGATCCCATCACCATAACGGTGCCAGAAAAATCCCAGCCCAATTGAAGTCAGGGCTGTGTTGACAGGAGTTGTGGAATTGTGAAGCAACACCACCTCCGTGTATGACGTGCTGCAATCTCAGGACTGTTTACATAAAACATAGAACACTACAGCGCAGTACAGGCCCTTCGGCCCTTAAAGTTGCGCCGACCAGTGGAACCAATCTAATGACCCTCTAACCTAAACTATTCCAATGTTATCCATATGCCTATCCGTTGACCATTTGAATGCCCCTAAAGTTGGCGAGTCCACAACTGCTGCTGGCAGGGCATTCCACACCCTTACTACCCTCTGAGTAAAGAACCTACCTCTGACATCCGTCTTATAATTACCACCCCTTAATTTAAAGCTATGTCCCCTTGTGTTAGCCATCACCATCCAAGGTAAAAGGCTCTCACTGTCCACCAAGATTTTGAGAGAAGATGATTTTTTGGTTCCAAAGGTGCTTTTATTTTAAATTCACTTTTGTTTTGTTACCTTCACTCATTAGAATGTAGCAAGTTGACACAAAATAACTGATTTCCACCAGCTCCCCCAAAAAAATTAACTGATGTATTTTGGCAAAATAATTATAAATTGGTGCCATTTGCAGAACATTGGAGCAAAAAAAGTTCTTAAATTATCAGATTTCACATGATGCTTCAATCAAATTAGTGTTTACACCCCACTATCCAGTGTTAAAGGCACAGATATTTGACAGCACACGACATGGCGAAAGCTATAGCTCCTAAAGAATTCCACACCAGAACCAGTCGCTTGAATAGCAAAGACAGAACACAAGCATTTACCAGATAACATGGAAAATTGCCCAAGTACGTTCAGTCAGAAAAGGGACAACACATCAAATTCAATCAATTACTGCTTCATCAGCCCTGCCACTTATCACAATGTTAATGTAAAAAGAGTCATAAACAGCACTATTAAGGCAATATACTGTTCAGCAATTGTAGTGGTGCCGGTCTAGATTATGTGGGCATTCTCTTTAATGGGGTTCAAGTCCAAAATCATCTGACTGAGAGCCCTACCATTAAGCCAAGGCTAACCCCCAAGTGCAGGTAATGACTACTTTCTCAACAAGAAAAAATAACAATCTCCCCAGACTTCAACAGCATTGTTATTCCCACACCATCAACATCCTAAAGGTTATCAGTAACCGGAACCTTAACTGGACCAATCACATCAACATGGTGGCTATATGCAGGTCCACAGATTGTTCAATTGGGACTAGGTGATGACAATGTCATTGAAGAGTGGAAGAAAGTGGTCATTGCCAGGCCCATTAAGCCTCCAGCCTGGGCTTAGCTGTATATTCGTATCTGATTGATAAGGTTGCGAGTTGACTTTCCACCCTACAGATCTGACCATATAATCCCGGTCAACACCAATGCAATACTAAGAGGTTAATACAATGTCATATGCATCATTCAGCAGAGAGATTCAACAGAGGCCCTATCTGCCCTCCCAGGTACGCACTGTTCAAAAAAGAGCAGGGAGGTTCTCCCCAAGTTCTGAACAAAATAGAGCATTAAACAATATCAAAATTGATTTTGCCTTTCAATTTTCTAAACAACAGCTGGGATTTTCCACCTTTACACCCCCAAAGACCGGAAATTCCCACCAGAGGTCAAAGAATCTTTACACGATCCACCAAATTTTATGTCCCAACTGCTACGATTCCTGCGGCAGGAGGGAACAGAAAATTTACTCCACTGTATTGGCAGAGCTGAAATTAGGAGGTTTGAATGCTCACTGAATGGGTACATTTGCAACAGTATTCAAAAAGCTTGATGCCAAAGACAGAGCAAGCCCCTGATCTGTGCCTCTGCCACTGAATTCAATATGTGGAGATGCCAGCATTGAACTGGGGTAAGAATTCTTGCATCTTTGTAGAAATTTGATGTTTGTGTCGATATGCGCGATCTTCTTGGAGATCCTCTCCACTTGGAGCCAGCAGTTACTTACAGTACTGTAACTCTTACTGTACTGAACTCAATGTACAGTCCTTAACCTCAGTTGCACCATTGCTGCAGTATGTTCAATTTAGATGCATGCTGGATATGGGGGTTTTTCAGATTTTGCGTCAGTAGGGGAAGCAAGGCAGGATGTCTCCTGTGCATGCTGGGACATAATCTCTTCCACCATCTTCCGTCAGGAAAAAGATACAAAAATCTGATATCACATACCAATCGACTCAAGATTCTTCCATGCTGCCATCAGACTTTTGAATGGACCTACCATACATTAAGCTGATCTTTCGCAACACCGTAGCTAGGACCGTAACATTATATTCTGCATCCTCGGCCTTCCTTCTCCCTTATGTACTCTATGAATGGTATGTTTTTTCCGTATAGCACACAAGAACAATACTTTTCACTGTATCCCAACACATGTGACTATAATAAATCAAATCAAAAACAAATCAGATGGGCTTAATTAGTTGGACACATGATATCCACACTACTTGTAAGGAAGTGCAGTCCAGAGAGACATTTTGATTTGGGAGTGAGAGCTCAATTAGTTTAAAAGGCATGAAGTGGAAATGCTGAGGTGGGAACAGTAAGAAGTCTCACAACACCAGGTTAAAGTCCAACAGGTTTATTTGGTAGCACAAGCTTTCAAAGCGCTGCTACTTCATCAGGCGAGTGAACAGTTGGGTTCACAAGGGACATATAGGCCCAGACTCACTTTACAAGATAATGGTTGGAATGTGAGTCTTAACAAGTAATGCAAGTGGAGAGAGGTTAAGCACAGGTTAAAGAGGTGTAAATTGTCTCAAGCCAGGACAGTTAGTGAGATTTTGCAAGCCTGGGCATGACATGGGGCTTACAGATAGTGCGTTATGAACCCAAGATCCCAATTGAGGTCATCCTCGTGTGTGTGGAACTTGGCTATCAGTTTCTGCTTGGCGATTCTGCGTTTCTGCTACAACGCAGAATCAAGATATCTACAGGCATACATCCCAGTAGAGACTCGCAAGCTGGCTACAAGCTGCAGCCAATTATACTTCAATGATCAGAACACAACTTTTTATGGCTTGTGAAAACGCACACCGTAAGAAAAGTAAAATAAAATGAAAAGGTTTGATAATTAATAAAATACTAAATAGGTAAAGATTGTTACCTATGAACTTGTGCCAATTGTTTTCTAAATGAGCAATTCTTACAAAAATTCAATTACGTACATGCAAAACATATTATACATGTGAGATTATAATGGTATTCAACTGACCAAATAGGAGTGTTCAATTTCTCAACAAACTATTCACCTTACTGTACATCAGATTGCTATCCAAAAGGTTGTGTTTCAATCCAGTTCTGGAACCTCATTTGTCACAAAGTTTAGTATAATACTGGTCCAGGCCTAACATGAAGCAGCACAGAATAGAATATCAGATCAAATCATTGATTGGCCAAATTGAGGATTCAACTCATAACAAATCAACTGGAAATTGAAGTTTGGATATCTCCAGTTACATCCGTCAGATTCCAGACTATTCACTCAGGGCTCCTCGGAACTTCCAAAGTGGTGGCAAATCTAATTCCATCAGCAGCATTTCTTCGAAGGCCAACATCCTTTATTTGCTTTCTTCCCTCTTTCTGTCTGGATGAAAAGGCATTTTTTTTTCTCTTTTGAGGGACGCTCCCTTCATCCAACATGGACACAATTCAACAGTACGCTATCACAGTATCTTTACAGTCCAGGTCACTCAGCCCATCAAGTCTTTACTGACTCTCAAAGAACATTCTACCTAGTCCCACTACCCTGCCTTATCCCCATAACCTTGCTCATGCTTCCTTTTCAGACAGCAATCCAATTCCCTTTTGAAGGCCTCGATTGAAGCTGCCTCCACCGGTCTCTCAGGAAGTTTGTTCCAGACTCCATCCACCCTAAGGTGAAAGCACTTTTCCTCACTTTCCTTTAGCCAATTATTTTGAATCTGTGACCTTTAGTTCTTGATGTTCTCTTCAATGGGAACAGTTTCTCATATTTACCGTGTCCACACCCCACTCAGGATCTTGAACACCTCTATGAAGTCTCCTCTCAGCCTTCCCTTCTCCAAGGAAAAGTCAAGTCTTTTCAACCTATCCTCACAGTTACAATTCTTTATCCCTAGAATCATTCTTGTGAAACCCCACTGTACATTCTCCAATGCTGAGTGCAGTACTCCTAATGATGCCTAACTAGTGTTTTGTATAAGTTCAACATGTTCACCTTACTCTTGTACTCAATGTCCCTATTAGTAAGGCCCAAGTTACTATACGCTTTATTTACTGCTATGTCAACTTGTCCTGCCATCTCTCATGACGTATGTACGTGTAGACCAAGGTCCTCTGTTGCTGCACCTCTGAGATTTTCCTTTTGTTTTACATGTCTAGCCATATTCTTCAAAATGAATCACTTCACACTTCTGTACTAAACTGCATTTGTCACTTGTCTTCCCAAACCACCAGCATGGCCCTTTTGAAATTCAAAACATCTTTGCATCAGTTGCAAATTTTGAAATCATACCCTAAATGCCACAGTTTAGGTCATTGATGTATATCAGAAAGAGCAAGGGTTCCAATATTCACCACTGGAGAACTCCACTATAAACCTACCTTTAATTTCAATAACAACTATTTATCACTACTCTGTGTCCTGTCACTCAATCAATTTTTTTTTTCTTTAAATTAACTATTTGTGGACATGGACGTTGCTGGCTGGCCAGCATTTACTGCCCGGCCAGCATTTACTGCCCATCCCAAGTTGTCCGAGGGCAGATGAGAGTCAACCACATTGCTGTGGCTCTGGAGTCACATGTAGATCAGGCTGGGTAAGAACAGCAGATTTCTCTCCCTAAAGGACTTTAGTGAACCAGATAGTTTCATGGTCGTCAGTAGATTCTTAATTCCAGATATTTTTTATTGAATTCAAATTCCACAAACTGCTGTGGCAGGATTTGAGCCCAGGTCCCCAGAACATTAGCTGAGTTTCTGGAGTAATAGTCTAGCAATGATACCACTAGGCCCTCACTGCCCCGATGATCCAAGTGCCTACTTTCCCTTTTGTTCAATGAGCTAGAATTTTGCTCATAAGTGTGTTGTATGGTAAATACTTTTTGAAAATCCATATATGCTACATCTACAAATTGCCCTTATTAACCTTCTCTGCTACCTCAAAGAACTCCAGAAAGCTTGTTAAACATGACTGTCCCTTAATGACTGTCCTTTAATTCCTTAATTATTCTGCACTTTAGTATTAATTGAATTCTGATCTATAATTTCCAGATGTTTCCCCACCACTAAAGTCAAACTGACTGCTCTATAGTTGCCGACGTTATCCTTACACTCCTTTTTGTACAGGGGTGTATCATTCACAATTCCCCAGTCCCCAGGCACCACTAGTGCCTTGAAAATTTTCACTCTCGTTTCCCTCAGCATCTTTGGATGCATCTCATCCAGTCATGGTGCCTTATCAATTTTAAGATAGCCTTTTTAACACCACCTCCTTTTCAACTGTAAATTCTTTTTGTATACCAGTTACCTCCTCTCTCATCTTGGCCTGGGTAGCATTCTCTTCCTTTGTAAAGACAGATGCAAAGTACTCACCTAATACTTCTGCTATTTCTCCTTCCTCTGCATGCAAGTCCTCTTTTTCATCCCTACTCTTTCTTTTGTCCCTTATTTATATGCTTATAGAAGAACTCGGCATTCCCTTTTATGTTAGCTGCTGGTCTCTCTTTTCAATACTTTTTACTTTCCCACTCTGGTCCTTCTATGACAAATCTGCGCTGAGCGGTCAAAATGAACTGAATGTTAGGAGGGAGATTCAGGGTGAATCATGACTGATTAAGCTAAGATCATCTACTCTCAGAATTGTCTCAGATCAGGGAGAAAGCAGGGTTTCCCCAGAACCCTAAAGAGTCCTTGGGCTTCCTCAGCCCCCATTCTGAGCTAGTTGAAACTCCCAATCACCTGCAAAGCTTTCCGTCCACTGACACTCCAGGGCCTTCTTCACCAACCGCCAGCTGCAGCTTCTCAACACAAAATTCCTACTATCACCCACTAGCCAGGCATCTGGTAGGAGACAGCAAACATCCATTGAAATAAGGCCCTGCCATTAAATGTTGAGGGGCTCTGGCCTTGCTAAGTTCTCTGCCTGCAGCCTGCTCCACTGCACCCTTCCTGCTTTTGCATTAATATCAAAGCCAAAGAGCAAGAACTCAATGATTTTTCCCCTCAAGCTGAGAATGCTGAAGTCAACTCCAGCACCCTGCTGCTGCCTTTACTGAGAATAGTCAGCCTAGACTGGTATCAAATCCTTACTAGCTGAAACTAAAGAAAAGGTATTGCTTTTATCCAGTTGCCTACTGAGATAGTGCTTTTTTCAACCAAGGTTCGTTCCAAATCCAAGGGTTCTGCCAGCATCCCTAAAGGGCTCCATGTAATTTTTAAGTAATTTGAAAATTGTATCAATTTATTTGTACCAATTTTTAAAGATGTGTTCTTCTTCCATTTAAATGAAAAATAATTAAACTTTTGGCATTTTAATTCATTCACTGATGCTTTACTTTGAAGTTTTGTTTTATTATATATGGAGGGAGGATTAGAGTTCCAAAAAATTTCACAATATATTTATAGGGTTTCTCAGCCAAGAAAAGGTTGAAAACCACTGCATTCAGGAATGGTGCATCACTCCATATTTGGAAAAAAAAGTACTGATTTTGTCTTTAGGTCTGACAGATTTGGTCCTCTATTTTAATTAACATAACTTCTCCCAAAATACTTTTGAAAACTAGAGTTCCAAAACTCCTGGTTTAGGAGGGTATATTCTGGGCACAGAGGCCAGAATCCTGGTTAAGACCACCAGGTCCCCACTGCTTTTTCCTCAGAAAAATTCCTAAACAGGAAGGAGGAAGGCTCCATTTGCATTCACTTCCTTCTCCATGAAGGAGGGACCAGCAGGATGCCATTACACATCAGAAATCTTGCCAATTCCATCCTACCTACACTCCGTTGAACGTAAACCTTTCAAAGAGTCAGCTCCAAAATCCCGGCCCACTATGAAGCAGTGCCTGAGGGATAAGGCACCCTTACGTTTAGGTAAATTACTCCAGGAACATGAATAGAATAAAGATTTTGATCTAGCAGCAGGAAGTCTCACTCCTCCCAACTTGAAATTTCTTCTTCCCTCTCCATTTTTTTTAGTTTATTTCCCTCCCACTCTCCTTCCTCCACATAATTATCAAATTGCCTCATCTCTCCCTTGTGTCAGTCTCAGGAGTCATGTTAAGGCCTCTGTAAATACCTGATATAAAATATACAAGTGGGATAAGTTGGAATTCCTTTAGGATCGTGGGGAAAGGCTTTACATTCGCTTATTATCCCTCCATGTATCCCAGCAGTACTTAAATACTCACCACATTGGAGGTGAACACATGTCCTATCATCACAGAAAACACAGCATCACCATCTAATTCACAACTTGCTTCTTCAAACTCATCATGAGGGCACATGTTGAATGTGAAACTGTCGGGAAGTTGTGTGCATGTGGTTCTCACCCCTACCATAAGTACACATTTAAGTTATTTTGGATATCCTCCAGTTGGAACCTGGATTTGTGGTTAAAAATGTATGATCCTCAGCAGTTTGAGAAAGGAACTGTGCTTACAGACTGTATTTTATTCCTCAGTGATGTAGTGCAACAGCCTGCTAGAGGTCATAGATAGATGCAAAGTATCATAAACTACACGAGCCTACAATTAATTTCCACCATCCCTCCTGCATTTAACTTTTTATATTTTTGGTTCAATAAGAAGCACTGATGGTACATTTAAGGAAAGTTGGCTTGCAGTAGGGTAGATAGACTTTGCGGAAGGTATTCAAGGCAACCAATGGTACTTCTCCATCAAAGTTACTTCAAAGTCAGGAAGTCCAAGTATGTTATCAGAGCCAAAAAGTATAGAAAAATGTGCAAAATCTTGTTGAGGTTGGCCAGAATCCATTTCCCCAGTGCACAGCACTTTCTAAGAGCCAACAGGACAGAAAGATGATGGGATACAGGCTTACTCACACATCACCCCTTTCACACCCCTGAAATATGCTGCTGTGAAGAGATGGTTTATTGGAGGGAAGGCATCTTCCCAAAGGAATGAAGGGGGAAAAGAAAATGCAAGAAAAATGTTAAGAAAGTCAAATGGGATATAGAAAACTGTGAGACCCCTGGTAGGGGGATATCCAGGAAAGTTTTGGTAATTAATAAATAAGCAACTGTAATCTTTTTATGGATTGTTTTATGAATTAGAGGACTCTGTCTAAAAAGACAAGGAGAAAATTACCCACAAAGAAGTGACCAGACAAAGGAAGCAAGAACCTGGTACTATAGGCGTAAACCTGCTTAGTAAAGAAAGGGACATCAGAGACTGACCACATCTTTATGGATATTTCAAAGGATTCACTAAATACAGGAAATCTGCCAAAGACCAGGGCAGAGATTCCCAGTGGGTCACAACCCATAAGACAAGACTTTGGTGTCGCGAGCTCCAAAGCAGCATTGGCTGCTCACTACCACCCTCCTCCGAGCAACTGGTGGCTACTCTTCCTCCTCACTCGATACCTCCACTAAAGTTTTCTCTCTGAGATCATGCATGGGGCCAAACTGGGAAAGAGCACTGGAGTAGAGCGTCCAATCTGGCACCAATTTATAACAATGGACGGAAGGGTAGCCCAGGGATCTATAAACTCGAGTTTGACATTCACAGTCAGGAAGTAACAGAATATTTGAAATGGAAGAAAAGTGAAAAAAAGAATTCATGCCATTGGGTTTTTTTGAATATGTAATCATGTTAGCTCAGTAGAAAGTCTGTAAATTTAATATACCTCGCCTTTAGGAAGGACTTTGACGTACGACCATACAGAAAATTACAACATAGAAAGACATGAAATAGACTTAAGCTTTTAAAGCAGATAACTAATTAGCTGTGTTAAATGATGCAAAGGACAGTTATTAAGGAACTAGCAACTACATGGCAAGAGGGTGTCAGAGTACCACAAGTATCAATATCATAGAATCATACAGTGCAGAAGAGGCCCTTCGGCCCATTGAGTCTACACCAACATGTCAGAAATTTCCCACCTAATCCCATTTACCAACACTTGGCCCATAGCCCTGAATGATATGACATGCCAAATGCACATCCACATACTTTTTAAAGGATGTGAGGCAACCCACCTCCACCACCCTCCTAGGCAGATTGTCACCACCCTCTGGGTAAAAAAGCTTTTCCTCGTATCCCCCCTTAAACCTCCTGCCCTTCACCTGTCCAGAGACGCTATGTTTGAATGCAGTAATAAACTTGCAAAAGGGAGAGTAACAAAGCTCTTCACTTTTGACTAGTATCAATTTGGGATCCATTATAAATAGCAGTAAAAATCTGCACCAGTAGCACAGAACATTAGAACACAGGAAATACAGCCCTGCTCCACTGAAATAATGGCTAATCTTCTACCACATCTCCACTTTCCAGGGTTGAGAGCTTCAGGTTTCTAGGTTTCCAGATCACCAACAACCTTCCCTCATGTTGACGCTATAGTTAAGAAAACCCACCAACTTCTCCACTTTCTCACGAGGATAAGGAAATTCAGCATGTCCACTACGATTCACACCAACTTTTACAGATGTATCACAACTTGGTATGGTCCTGCTCTGTCCAAGACCACAATAAACTACAAAGGGTCGTGAACAAAGTCCAGTCCATTATTCAAACCAGTCTCCCATTCACTGACATTGTCTATACTTCCTGCTGCCTCGGAAAAGCAGCCAGCATAATCAAGGACCCCATGCACCCCTGACATACTCTCTTCTACCTTCTTCCGTCGGGAAAAAATTACAAAAGGACAGAAAAAAATACAAAAGTCTGAGATCACGTACCAGACAACTCAAAAAACTGCTTCCTCTCTGCTGCCATCAGACTTTTGAATGGACCTACTAGATATTACGTTGATCTTTCTCTAAATCCTAGCTATGACTGTAACACTACATTCTGCATCCTCTCCTTTCCTTCTCCCTTGTGTACTTTATGAACAGTATACTTTGTATAGCATGCAAGATACAATACTTTTCACTGCATACTAATACATAGTGACAACAATAAATCAAATCAAATCTGGTCTGCTCTCCATTTCTTCAGGTTCCTGAAAATCGAAAACCTATCAATCTCAGTCAGTCTTGAATATACTCAACAGTGGAAAACAATTCCAAAGATTCACAACCCTCAGAATGAAAAAATTTCTTCTCACCTCAGCCGCAAACGATTAGTCCCTTATCTTGATGCTATTCCCCTCATGTGCTAGATCTCCCAGTTGGGAAAAGTAACTTCTGTGTCAAAACCTTTCAAACCCCTTCAGGATCTGCTATGTTTCAATCATCTTGCCTTCCACTAAACTTCAGAGAGTATAGATGTAATTTACTCAGCCTCTCATCACTAGACAAGCTGCTCATCCCAAGGACCAATCTAATGAATCTTTGCTGTACTATCTATAAAGCAAGTATAATCCTTCCTTAGACATGGAGACCAGAACTGCACACAGTACTCGAAGTGTGACCTCACCAAAACCCTATTGTAGCAAGACTTGCTTATTCTTGAACTCCAACCCCTTGCAATAAAGCCCAACAAACCATTTGCTTGCTAACTTTGTGTACAAATATACCCAAGTCCCTCTCAACTTCAACATCTCGCATCTTTTAAGAAATAATCGACTTTATTATTCTTACAAGCAAGCAGGGACTCTGATAGTTGGATCACGTGTGCTGAATGGATGACAGCCCTATCCCAAAGACATGCTTCATGGTGAGCTTACTATTGGCATGAGACCAACAGATCACCCACATCCTGAAGTAAAACCTCAAGGTGCCCAGGGTCAGTGTCGATGCATGGAAAGTCCTTGCTGCTGACTGCAGTGCCTAGAGACTAGCAGTCTGGAAGGGCATGGGAAAGGCAGAGGGCAAAAGAAATGACCAGATGACAGAAGAGGAAGCCAGCCAAAGGTTAAAAAAAAATCAATTGATCTTAGGATAATACTGTTCATTTGTGCCAGCTGGGGAAGGGACTGCCATTTGTGAATTGGCCTCTAATGCCACAGACCATATTCAGTGCAGAAGTGATATTTTGGCCCTGGAGGGAGTGCAGAGGAGGTTTACTAGGCTGATACCGGAGTTGAGGGGATTGAGCTATGAGGAGAGGCTGAATAAACTAGGCTTGTACTCGTTAGAGTTTAGAAGAATGAGGGGAGATCTCATTGAGACGTATAAGATGATGAATGGGATGGATAGGATAGAGGTGGAGAGACTCTTCCCGCTCAAAAAAGACAGTAGGACTAGGGGGCACAGCCTCAAGATAAAGGGGAGGCGGTTTAGAACGGAGTTGAGGAGGAACTTCTTCACTCAAAGGGTGGTGAATCTCTGGAATTCTCTGCCCGTTGAAGTGGTGGAGGCTGCCTCGCTAAATATTTTTAAGAAGCGGGTTGATGGGTTCTTGATAAGAGAGGGGATTAAGGGTTATGGGGAGAGGGCGGGAAAGTGGAACTGAGCCACAACAGATCAGCCATGATCTTATTGAATGGCGGGGCAGGCTCGAAGGGCTAGATGGCCTACTCCTGCTCCTATTTCTTATGTTCTTATGTTCTTATGTAAGTGATATACACCCTGGGTGCAGTCCATCATCTCCTGAGACAAATGGATTCCAAAGAAGATTACCAAGGTGAATAACCTCTCACTCCCTCACATTATACTCTATCTAGTTGTCTATCCACTTAACGTATCTGTATCTGTTTGCAGCCCTTCTCTGTATTCTTTCTAGCTGGCAGTCCCACCCAACTTTATTATCATCTGCAGATTTGAATAATTATTCTCAGTCTTTATTCATCCAAATCATCAATATATATTTTAGCAGCACACCACCAGTTTAAATCCTGCCAATGTGAAAATGTCCTGTTTATCCCTCCTTTCTGCTTCCTGTTAGCTAATCCTCCAACCATGCTAATATATTACCCCCAACTCCATGAGCCCTTAGCTTTTGTATTAACCTTTTGTGAGGCATCTTATGAAAATAAGATAACTAAATCCTCGAGAAATCCAAGCATACTACCTCTACCATTTCCCTTTTATCTATTCTATCAGTTACATCCAGAACTCTTAATAAAAATTGTAAAACACAACTCCATTTCTGTAAAATCATGTTGACTTTGCTTGATACTACCATATTTTAAGTGAATTTTTAAGACTTTGTGAATAATAAATTCCAGCCTTTTCCCAACGACTGGTGTCAGCCACCTGGCCTGTGGCTCTTTGTATTCTCTATTCTTCCTTCCTTGTGTAGCAGTTATCTTTGCTAATTCCCAATTTGCTGGGACCATTCTAGAACCTAGGGAATTTTGGAAAATCATTACCAGTGTATCCACTATCTCTGCAACCACCTATTTAGAACTCTTGGATGTAGGTGAAGAGGAATCTGGAGTGGGTGGGAAAATTTGCCACAGGGGTGAGCGATATCATTTAACACAGAGAAATACAGTCATAAAAGTAGGGAATGGAAACAAACAGTGGGCAAACCAAATGAAACAGACAACACAGCAGCGCGATCTTGGGATTTTAGTAGAAAGCATCCTGAAACCATCAGCACCATGTGTATTGCTGGCAAAATAAATAGGAGCTTAGGATATCTAGCTTGAAAGATTAAGCACAAATCTCAGGATGTGACAGCTGTGAAGAGCACTGATCTGCCCTACCAAGAGTAATATAGGCAGGTTGGGCATCATTATAGAGAGGAGAACACCTTGTCTTGGAGCATTACATTAAAGGGCAACTATAGTGATAGATGAAATGCAGTGTCTAAGCTTTAAGGAAAGCTTTATTTAGTAGCCTTACACTGACACTGCAATGAATTTACTCCCCTAGTCACCATACTCCGCATCTGTTCTAGTACACTGAAGGAGAATTTAGTATGGCCAATGCAGCTAATCAACACATCTTTCAGATGGTGGAAGGAAGCCAGAGCGCCTGGAGGAAACCCATGCAGACACGTGGAGAACGTGCAGACTCCACACAGACAATGTTCTAAGCTGGGAATCAAACCCAGGTCCCTGGTGCTGTGAGACAGCAGTGCTAACCACTATGCCACTCTGCCAACCCAGAGAGTGTCTGAAAGTACTAGGAATGCTTATGTTAGGGAGAAAAAGGTAGTTCAGAGGTGGTCTTATTGGACTACTTAAGATTATGAAAGGAATAGATGCAGATGGTGATGAGAAACAAACACCTGCCTGTACTCCCAAGGGTAGAGAATGTTAAGGAAGGATTTAACCGAGAAGGAGTTTTGAAGAAAAAGGGGAAGCTGTTTTCAATGCCAGACAGGTTAGTAATCAAAGGACACAGATTTTAAATAACTGGCAGAAAAAGGGGGAGACAGGAAAATTACTTTTATTTAGTAAATCATATAATGGAGAGCATTGCCTGAAAGGATGATAGAAGTTGATTCTACAGTAATGGACCTGGAATAGAAATGTTAAGGCTACGGAGAATGAGCAGAATGACTAATTGGATTGTGCTTTCAAAAAGTTGGCACAAGCCTAATGGGCCAAATGGCCTGCTGTGCCATAAGGTTCTATGATGATTCTAAAAGTATTGTTGCCTCATGTAGAAGCTATCTCATGGTTATTTATAAAATTGAGTAGAATAATTCGCACTGAACTGGTTTCGTGCTATAATGTTACTCTGTAGTGAATTCAGGATTATTTGTACACACTTTTCAAAGAGTATTAATCCAGTATATTGGTCTAATTGTTGGCAATATGTGCCCTTATGTGTTTATCTCATCTCTTAGCTTCTGATTGAACAGCTGCAATTTATTGAAACTTAAGGTCTACTTTCCCCACACACAATACCCATTGAAAAGCAGTCTGAAAATCTGCTGCACAACTCTGACCCATATTTTATGGTAAAAAGTCTCACAACACCAGGTTAAAGTCCAACAAGTTTTTTTGGCAGCACTAGCTTTCAGAGCCCCAAGCGCCTTCCTCAGGTGAATGAGGAATTGTGTTCACAAACAGGACATATAAAGACACAAACTTAATTTACAAGATAATGGTTGGAATGCGAGTTTTTACAGGTAATCAAGTCTTAAAGGTACAGACAATGTAAGTGGAGACAATGTGAGTACATTGTCTGTACCTTTTAAGACTTGATTACCTGTAAAGACTTGCAATTCCAACCATCATCTTGTAAATTAAGTTTGGTGTCTTTACATGCCCTGTTTGTAAACACAATTCCTCACTCACCTGAGGAAGGAGCTTGGGGCTCCGAAAGCTGGTGCTGCCAAATAAACCTGCTGAACTTTAACCTGGTGTTGAGAGACTTCTTACTGTGCTTATTCCAGTCCAACGCCAGCATCTCCACACCAAATTTTATAGTTAGGAATTAGGACACAGTCAAGACCATTTCTACTAAAAAAACAGAAAACCAGAAAAATCCATTCATGCCTGCATTACCTCTAGACTTTGCCAACACTACACTCCTTGCTGTTCTCCCACATTGTACCCTGGGTAAAACCTGAGGTCATCCAAACCTCTGCACCTTGTGCCAACTCATACCAAGGCACATTCACCTATTATATTGGTTCCTAATGAAGCAACGACTTTGCTTTAAGACTTTCAATCTTGTTTTCAAATCTCTGCATAGTCACGCCCCTCCCTATTTCTAGAATCTGTTTCACCACCACCACCACGACCCTCCAAAATATAACAAAGGTAAAGTTGCCATAGTCCCAGATGGCCATAGGCTGCTCTCCCCTTTGAGCAGCAGAGTTGACTGGTGGTGATTTAACCTGAGGATCACCACATCTCAGGTGAGGGGCAAGGTTGAGTAGGCGGGGCCTTCACGAATAATCTCAGCCAGTACAGGAATTGATGCCATGCTGTTGGCATCGCTCTGCATCACTAACCGGCCAACTGAGCTAACTGACTCCCAAAGTTTATGCGCTCCTCTAAATCTTGCCTCTTGAGGATGCCTGCTTTTAATCATTCAACCACTGTATCAGGAACTACTAAGCGCCTAAGCTCTGAAACGTCCTCCCTGCACAATTCCACCTTTCTACCTCACTTTCCGCCTTTAAGATGCTTAAAACCTACCTTTTTATCCAAGGCTCTGGTAATCTGGTAAGATCTTTTTGTGCTCAGTATCATATTTTGTTTTATATTGCTCCTGTGAAGTATCTTGGGACATCTCATTATGCTATAGGTACTATACAAGTATATATATTGTGGTTGGCTAAAGTCCTTTCTATAAGAAACCCAACAAAAAACATGAAACTAAATCGTAGGTATGGCGGCAATATAAACGTTCTAATTGTCACACAGGGAGCAGGGTTAAGTCAGTTGGCTCTTCGAGTTTGCTCTGCTATTTGGTAAGATCCCCCTGGTCTCTATTCCACTTTCCTGTCTGCCTCCCATCCCCCAACCCTTGACTCCTTTATCCATCAAAATCTAGAAAACTCAGCCTCCGCTGTTTTCTAGGGAACGAAACAACCCTGATAGGGAAAGTAATCCTCATCTCTGCCTAAAAAAGGAGACAGCAAGTTTACAAATGGAATTAAATTCCAGCCACGCACCGACTCCATCACCAAACAAAACACAGATATCCTGCATCTGTAGTCATATAGATATACAGCACAGAAACAGGTTATTTGGTCCACCTTGTCCATACCAACCAGGTTTCCTAAACTGAACTAGTCCCATTTGCCTGTGTTTGCTGCATATCCTTCAAACATTTCCTATGCACCTGTCCAAATTCTTTTAACAGGCACCACCCTCTATATGAAAAAGTTGCCCCTCAGGTCCCTTTCAAATTTTTTCCTGCTTACCTTAAACCTATGCTCTCTACTTTAGGACTTCCCTACCTGGGGAAAAGACCTTGGCTGTTCACCTTATCTATGCCCGTTATGATTTTATAAACCTCATAAGGTCACCCCTCATCCTCTTACGCTCCAGGGAAAAAAACTCCCAGCCTATACAGTTTCTCCTTATAATTCAAACGTTCCAGTCCCAGTAACAGTCTTGTAAATCTTTTTTGCACCCTTTCCAGTTTACGAACATCCTTCCTATAGCAGGTAAATAACTCTTAGGAATTTTGTGAGATTATGTTTGACCACAACGTGTTTCTAAATTATAATGCAAACTTTAGGCATTAAAGCGATTTTACTTACTTCTTCCAGTGTATCAGGAGGTGGTGTAGGTTCAGCCGTTTCCTTGCTTGCTTCACAGCTCTCTGCTTTAACTGCAGGAGTCCTACCATCTGAAGATGTGGAAAATCTACTCATCTGACTAGACTGGTCAACAGGCGTCATACTGGCCTCTGATGCAGACCGAGAGCTTTGATTCTGTTGAGCAGTTTCAAAAATAGGATCCTCGTCATCTGAATCTGGGAGAGGAGTTGGACTAACATCCTCTAGACCCGTGCTGGAAGGACGGGACGACGGAGTAGGACCTCGCTGAAGCGAGTGGGTATTTGACCCAGGAAGCGGTAATGGCGAAAGCTGGGAGGAAGAAGAGGATATGGGACTATGCTCCATTTTAACATCGACATCAGATTCTTGGTCGAAGAAAGGAAGCTTTGTCCGCTGCTCCTTCAGCAACATCTCAATACGGGAGTCTAAACTGTTGGGTTGTGTTGAACTACTTGGCGTTTCAGACGTTGGGGCCTCAGGAGTGGCAGCCCTTTCAGGAGATTTGCTAACGGAAACGGGCGTTTTATCGTTTGAGACATTACCCTCCGAAGAAACTGGATCTTCTGCCTTCTCCTTTACAGGCACAGTGTCCAAGTTGGTATTGTTATGCCCAAAAGTTTCAGCTGGTGGCACAGGTCTTCTGTAATCATGATCTCTGGATGTCTGACCATGTTGTTGATCCAGAGTGCGGGAATACAGGGGTTGGGCAGAATGCACATTTTGGTATGGTGAGAAGGCTGACTGGTAGCTTATCCCAGATTGGCTTGCTGAAGGATTATGTGAATACGAGCCACTCTCTGAGCGAGCTGACTTGTAAGCGTTGACTGATAGCTCAGTAGCTCTGTAAGATCCGGTGTTGTGAGAGTAATGGTGCCCCAACCTCCTGAAGGAATCTTGATAATTAGATTCGGGTCTTCTGGATTTGTACCCAGATTCTTGGGAGTAAGAATAAGCTGGCGTGCTCTGTCGACTGGAATAGCTGGAATCTTGCGAGTAGGGGGTTCCCAACCTTGGTGTATGTGGCGTGCTTTGGGAGGACTGTGGCGTATATTGGCTATAGGAATTTGGTGTATCCTGGCGACAACTGGAATAAGCAGTATCATGGGAAAATGGGGTACTACTATTAGGGGTTACAGATGGTCCCATGGATAGGTAATTTTCACCCGTTCTACATTTCAGTGGATCATTCACCTGCAGCAAAGGGTGGGAGGAGAAAAAGGATAAAAGTTTTAGCCAAAATGAAAATCTATGCATGCACACAATTTTCTACACTATTCACAGAACCCCTACAGTGCAGAAGGAAGCTATTCAGCCCATTTGAGTTTGCATCAACTCTCCAACACAGCATGCCACCTAGACCCCAAACCCATATCCCAATAAACCCACCTATTTATCCTGCCAATCCCCTTTACCTACACATCCTTGGATAGTAAAGGGACAATAGAACATGCCAATCCACCAAACCTGCACATCTTTAGACTGTGGAAGGAGACTGGAGCATTTGGAGGAAACCCACGCAGACAGGGGGAGAATGTGCAGACTCCATACAGTCACCCAAAATGGAACCCAATCCCTGGCATTGTGAGGTAACAGTGGTAACCACTGTGCCACCATTCATAGTTTTCAAACAATGAACTCTTAATACTATTGGACGCCAGAACAGAAGTAAACGTGATTAAATCAACTAATCTTTCTGCAAAAAGGGAAGAAGTCTTACAAGTATTCATTTATAGCCTCCTCCAAATTCAATCTGTAATTAGGCTTGTGGCTCTGCTGTGAAATTAGCTGACTCGGTTAATCAGCTTTATTACCACAGCCTGATTCAGCTACAACCACTTCACAGCTGGCCCTTAGAAGATGCACAGCTAATTGTATTGACACATCTTCTGATGTCCTGTTCCTGTGGATGGAATGTCTAGATGTTCAGTCGGCACCTCAGACAAACAGGGGCAAAACGAAGCAGAGAGAACTAAAGACCTATCCTTCCACCATGCAATATGGCAGCATACTAATGTGCAGCATCATTGTGACTGGCTTGAAGTACTTGCGTTTCCCATTGATTCTTCTGGTAATTCCTGCCACGTTTACAGCCCACTGCTGCATGCGCATTGCCCAGACCTACACCATTTACAACTTTGCTGCTGGACATTATAATGGACATGAAACAAGCTTAAAGGCCCACTCCTATCCCTGTTCAGCAACCTTGGCTTCCCCACTGCTCATTTGCCCCTGTCCAAATTAGCCCAGCTGAGATTAGAGATCTCTAATGCAGAAAATCACAAATACAAACCCATGCTTAACAACTGCATTGTGCGTGAAAGTATACTTTCAATTATTTGCTTCTAAACAATATAAACAAAGAGTGCTATGTTGTTTGCCAACTTCGTAATTAAACAGTCAATATATGAATTAGTCCAATAGAATAACATGACTTAAAAAGGGAATTAATGGAATGGTATGAAATGGATTGCAAAAATCAAAATTTAAACAAGTTTAAAAGTTTATTTATGGGTATTACAAGTAGGCTTACATTAACACTGCAACTAAGTTACTGTAAAAATCCCCTAGTCGCCACACTCTGGCATCTGTTCGGGTACATTGAAAGAGAATTTGGCGTGGCCAATGCACCTAACCAGCACAAGTTTCGGACTGTGGGCACCCGGAAGAAACCCACGCAAACAAGGGGAGAACATGCAGACTCCATACAGACAGTGACCCAAATCGGGGATCGAACCCGTGTCCCTTGCACTGTGAGACAACAGTGCTAACGACTGTGCCACCGTGCTGCCCACTTTTCTTCACTGTGTATTTTTAGATTTGAACATAACCCAAACAGAAAAGAAATTACAGCTGAAAAGGATCAACTGAATTAAATTTCTACAAAGGTTCAGTGGCATGTTTCTTCAAATTGAAACATGAATGATTGTATTATTCAATTTTAAAGATGAAGTGTTAAGTTCTGTTGCTGTATGATAGAAGTTAGCTTTATTCAAAAAGAAATGGGCTGGAAAATATATTTTAAAATGCTACTTCAGCTCCATCTAAGGCAAAAGCACCGGAAATGAATATTTGATAATTGATATTAAAGATCGAAACTTGTCTATGCACCTCACTACATTCACTGAATAATTAATCCAATCCCTGTTAACTGACATTTTGGACTCGGATTACTAATTTACTTGCCCAAATTATGTAAATCAACTCTTCAAAAATATTGATATTTATTTCACAGATTTGTTTATAATGGAAATAAGCACTCCAAGCTACCAATGCCAGAAGACTGCCCATAACAATAAAGCAACAAGTGAACTATTCTTTTAATCTCTCCCTGAAAAACAAGTTATTCAAAGCAATAAGGAAACTAGTTTAATTTATAAATTCCTAGTTTAGGTTTTAAATATCCTCCCATCACCAGTTCTTCTTTCCCATTTTTACTGATACTTGAAGAAGCAGCAGCATCCACTTTCTCATTGTAGAGATGTTTCTCAAAAGCATCAGCAAATAATGAGTTTTGACTAAGTTATTTGATCATGGGAATTATTATAGAATCATTACAGTATAGAAAGAGGCTGTTCGGCCCATCAAGCAAAAACCAACAATAATCCCACCCATGCCCTATCCCTGTTATCCCATATATTTACCCTGCTAATGCCCCTGACACCAAGGAGCAACTTAGCATGGCCAATCCACCTCACCTGCATATCTTTAGAGGAAACCTACGCAGCCACAGGGAGAACATGCAAACAGTAACCCAAGGTGGGAATTGACCATGGGTCCCTGGCACTGTGAGATAGCAGTGCTAACCACTGTTGCACCCTTATAACTGGTCATCATCATGTCTAACCAAATAGACAAAGAGCTACATTTTACTGCAAGCTTCAGGAGCTCAACATTGGGCTGAAAGATGGGTCTTGAGTTAGCAGCAGACCCTACTGGATGACTTTACCTCATGCAGCTTCCTAGTTGACCATCTATAGACTCACTGCCCAATTAAAGTCAGTGGGCAGGCTCCTGATGCTACTGGCCCAGAGGGCTAAAAGCTCTGACACCTCAGTAATACCACAGAGAGGTGGACACAGCCAAAGCAGCCAAAGATCTTGAGGGTGCCTCAAAATGGTCAGGTACGCAAAATTAAAATTCAGGAGGTGGAGGGCATCAGATCCTGCAAGACGAAAGAGAAATGCTTCGTAGAAGGGCAAAATCTGTGGGACCATTGCGTGCCCTCCTCCTGCCCCAAATCAGCCAATATTCTGCTATGCCACCTCAACAAGGCCACCTCCATGACATTGGCAGCCATCACATGGTGGGCAAGCCATCACACCATCAACAAAATACCAGTAATCCTGTAAAATCGAAGACTTCTTTATGCAAAAGGCTACATGCTCTGTGGGAAACATTCCTGGTGGCTGAACAGTGATCAGGAGCATCCCAACACTATTTTACCTGCCCTCCTCCCTTCTGTCCCATTATCCAGCAGCTGGTAAAAAGCAGTTCAGAGAAGGTTCACCAGACTGCCAAGAATAAATGGGTTGTCTTATGAGGAAAGGTTGGAGAGGTTAGGTTTGTATCCACTAGAATTTATAACAGTGAGAGATTTGATCAAAACCTTAAGGTATTGACAGGGTAGATGTGGAGAGGATGTTTCCTCTTGTCAGAGAATCTAGAAGTAGGGGTCACTGTTCAAAAATAAGTGATCACTCATTTGAGACAGAAATGAGAGAGTTTATTTCTTTCAAGAGGGTCCTGAGTCTCTGGAACCCTCTTCCTCAATGGCAGTGGAAGCAGAGTGTATGAATATTTATAAGGCAGAGCTAGATGAGATTCTTGATTAATAAGGGGGTGAAAGGTTATGCAGAGAAGGCAACAATGTGGGGTTGAGCTTACAATCAGATCAGTCATGGTCTTTTTGAATGACTGAGCAGGTTCGAAACGCTGAGTGGTCTTCTCTTGCTAATTCATTGTTCCTATGTTTGTATGTATGTTCCAGCAGGAGCAAGAATGCTGGCTGTTTGTTTACAAGTGCTCTCTAGTCCAAGGATGCTGTGGGCAATAATAATTTTGCTATTATCTTCCTAGTAAAAACAGATGACCCTCCTACTCTGCACCAATCAGACAAGCTAGATAGACAGTGTACACATCAGCTGAGCGTTTACAGATTTTTTTTTTCATTATTTCATGAGATGCTTTTATATTTTCATGAGACGTGGACATTGTTGACAAGGCCAGAATTTATTTCCCATCCCTAATGGGCAATGAGTTAAACCTATTTCCATTGGAAATTTAGAAAAATGAGGTGACTTTATTGTAACATACGAAATCTCAAGGGGGCTTGACAGGGTGAATACAGAGAGGATGTTTCAGCTTGTGTGGGAGACCAGAACTAGAGGACACAGTTTAAGAATAAAGAGATCTTCTGTTTTGGGTTGAGATGGGGAGAAAATTGTTCTCTCAGAAGATTGTTAGTTTGTGGAATGCCAAGAAATTGGATCCTTCATTCAAGACTAAGTTGGACAGATTTTTAACCCCCATGGGAGTCAAGGATTATGGGAGACAGACAGGAACGTGGAGTGAGGCCACAATCAGATCAGCCATGATCTTACTGAATGGCTGTGCAGCTCGCAGGGTCAAAGGCCTTCTCCTGCTTCTATGTTTCTATGTTCCTAATTGGTGGTGAGTTACCCCCTTGAACCACGGCAGTCCATGTGATGCAGGTACACCCACAGTACTTTTAGAGAAGGGTTCCAAGATTTTGACTCAGCCATCGGTGAAGGAACGGTAATAATCGTTACAAGTCAGGGTGGCATGGGACTTGGAGGGGAACTTGCAGATCACAGTATCCCCAATGCATCTGCTGCCCTTGTCCTTCTAGGTGGCAGAGATCATGGGTTTGGTGAAGCTTCATTAACATGGGAACTATAATACTAGAAATTTATACTGATTGTGAATGACAAATTACAGGTTGCAACACAGTAATTAGAAGTACAAAAAAAAACATATTTTGGGGGTGGTTACTTTATAGATGTGGTGTTGGTTTGAAATGGATTCACATCATGTCTGGGAGAGTACTCTTCTCAAAAGGTACAGTATCACGTTTTAAAGACTGCACTTTACAAATCTATAATTAAATCTACGTTGATTGAATCTCTGTAACTATTTCATTCTGCTCAAGTTTTTCTGAAAGGCTGTTTAAATATTATATCATTACTTGGTTAGCTGGTGGTGCTCTTGCATATTAATTGGCAAAAACAAACATTTCCATTTAACTTAGATTTTGGAAAAAACCCATGAAGTATAAGTAACCTTTGAATAATATCACACTGATATCATTTCATTATCTGCACAATATATCCTATGTTTCCCATATGGCAAGTTAATGAATCCAACTGTACCAAAGCGGAGAGGTGCCTCCAGTTCACCAAAATAAATTATTGGCTTCAAAGAAAAGCAGAGTAAATAACATATAGACAAATCATTCTCATAAACATTCTAATACACAGTTCAACGTGACATTGACAAAGTATTAGTGGTAAGGTATCTGCTTGCCTGGAGTCAGTGGGCAAAAGAACACGATTATTATAAAAAAAAGGGACAACACAAAATGAAATTAATGGATTTTTAAGATGAGGAAATAGTATCTGCTACTCCATAATAGTTAAATGCAACACAATTAAATGACATTTTGATCATATATTTTACCAATCTAGTTTTTAAAAAATTATAAGAAATACTGACTGGCATATTTCTACTGTTACTTATACTCAGAAATACTGCCAATTTTTATTTAAACCAAACATTTTGTCTGAACAGATAAAATACATCTATATCCTAAAAAACAGTACTGTGATCAGCGTGTCAGTTTATACATTAAACGTTAAAGATCTTTCTTAACAACAAGACTTGCAAATATTCAACTGAGAACATACACTGTATGGGCTGGGAAGTGGAGAAATAACCACTCCTAGACAGGAATTAACAGCACTGGTCTTAAGTTGCCCTTAAAAGCAGCTTTCAACAGTAAATCGCTCTATGAGGAACTTATACGCCTAGCGTTCATTTTAAATGGTTTGGGAAATCAGTATTAAAGTTGCTTGATTGAATTAAACTTAATGCACAAAGGTGACCAAAATGCATAGTGTGATGAAATACCAAATTGACATAACACACACCAACTAAATTTCTAAAAGATTTTATCCTAAACAAATTTCTTCTCCTTTCTTTTCCATTTTTCTAAAGGCTGGCACACAGACTGAGGTGAAGTTCTATCATTTCCAGCAGCTCACTGATACCTTGTCCACGTGGTCACTATGCATGTATGAGCCAGCACCATGATTATTGGCAGTTTATTCAATCAGGGCGATTGTAACCAAGTCTAATCTTTAGTCACGTGACATCCAAATATACACACATCCAATAAAGGGGTGTCATTTGATCACTATCAGGAGTAGTTATTTCTCCACTTTCCAGCCCTGGGAGGTTAAAATTAATCATAGCACCCCAAGAGCCAATCTGTCTAACATCAGTAAACTCAACAAATATTACAGTTCAAACCTGGGAGTTTTTCAGTCTGCTTTTCTCAATTATACCAGATGTTTATTTAAATGCACAATATTAAAATAGTACATCCTGCCCTATTATTTGGGTGTAATGTAATTGTAACTTTGAAAGTTATCTGAAATCAGTGATCCATTCAAACTATAGAGATAGAAGCTTTCAAACTATAGAGATGTAATTAAATGGTCCAGATAAAACAAAGAGTTTTAAGTCACAATTTTATATGTACACACTAAATAATTTTTTCTGTTTTATTAAGTTTTTTTTTAGCTATACTGGGAGCATAAGGAACCTGTGTATTAGGGAATAGAAACATAGAAAATAGGAGTAGGCCAATTGGCCCTTCGAGCCTAATCTGCAATTCATTGTGATCATGGCTGATCATCTAACTCAAAAGCCTGATCTCATCTTTTCCTCATATCCTTTGATCCCCTTTGCCCCAGCAGCTATATCTAACTCCTTCTTGAAAATATATAATGTTTTGGCCTCAACTACTTTCAGAGGTAGTGAATGCCACAGGTTTACCATTCTCTGGATGGAGAAATCTCTCCTAATCTCAGTCCTAAAAGGTTTACCCATATCCTTAGACTATGACCCCTGGTTCTGGACACCCCCACCCATTGGGAACATCCTTCCTGCAACCACAATGCCTAGTTCTGTTAGAAGTTCTTTTTGGAGAGTCAGAGCAGGCTCAATGGGCTGAATGGCCTCCTTCAGCACTGCAGGGATTCAATGGTGATAGTGTAACCCATAAGATAGAGAGCTAAAGGACTGGAAAATGTAATTAAATGCTCCAGATGAAATGAAGAGTTTTAAGTCACAATAATTTTAAATAAATAAACACATTTCCACTAAACCATCAGCAAAATACAAGTTAGGGTGAACTGAGACATGTTGCAAAATAATGAAGGCGGAATTTGTTTTTAAAGATTGAAACATATCATTTTTAATGTGCTTTATTTAATAGTTCCAAATTTTATAAAGTTGACAGTAAAACAGCAACTAAATGACAGAATATTCATTGACACCAAGTCAGAAATACTTATTTTCACTAATTAATTAAACTTCTGACAGGCCAAAACATGGGGCTTTACAAAAAAAAGTTAGAAATGTATTTCCCCTAGTTGTGTCATTCCCCGCAGCTTTGACATGTTTTATCAGAGAGTCTGTCCAGGCAGAAGACAAGTTTGTGACCAGGCAGAAATTGGGCTATCAAACATCTCACAATTACCACCGTATCCAAACAGCTTTAAGGAACGACTGAGATTGGCAACTGTCTCAATTTAATTGACTAGGGAACAATAGATATCTTTATCTCAGTAGTATTTAATAATCAGTGGCTGGAGCTACAATTTACCAGGCATTAAGGTGTGGACACTGATGGATGATTTCTCTAACACCTCAACACTCAATTCAACTGCCTACTGGGACTAAGGAACACCTTATCTCAAAAAAGTTATGGGGGCGCTGCTACTTAAAAAAAGTTCACATTTGATTTTATTTGGAATTGGAAATTGTCAACTTTAAGGAAGATTACTGAAATAGTTTCCAGAGCATAGGTATCTAAATTGCTTCAGAATCAATTTTATCCCAAATTGAGTAATTATTTTAAAACGTACGGTGCAAGTAGTTGTATTTCTATATCCTGCAACATATATCTCGCCTCTTGCTAATTTGCTGACCAGCTTTAAAGATCTCTGACAGCCGCGCAACTTCTGCTAAGCAGCCTCCACATTAAGCAGCCTTTTGACAGCGAGCATCACTAACACGGCGTGTGTGGAGATTCATACCATCCCACATGACAGTAAACAGAGCTCGGCAAAAGCATGTAGGGGGGCGGAGGGATTAGAGTGAATGAAATGCATTTGCAATCATTTGTAAATCCGGTGCTACAATATCTTTAGATGCAACAAAACTGTCCATACCTGTCCAAATTCGCTGTTTGTTATGGGAGAGGCGTCCAAAAAAGTATCGGAACCCACAGGGAGAGTTTGAGGGGTAAAGTAACCATTGACCAGGAGCTCGTAGTATCTCAGCCGATGTTCACCTACAGAATGGCAGGAGTATGATGACTGCGGCGCTTACAGCCTTTAACCTTACACACACACACGCAGAGAGGTCTCCACAATAACTAGCCGATTGGACACAAGGGCAATCCCCCCCATAGTCTGGAATCAACATATCGATCAGAACTACACGCGATTGTGATCTTTATAAAAACTAACGCGACTTTGCAAAGTTTAGACTGAAAGACAGCAACGCGAATTCCAAAGCTTTAGCCACTCATTAGCATCCAGCACCGGGATTCTCCAAATGCCCAGGTTAAGTGGATTTTACAAACGACAGCAAGTCCCTCTGCCTGTTTCCTAGCAACATTAAACAAGCTACATTTGTGTGTACACGTGACTCAATCGGTGTTATAGAATGAGTCAATATTACATATTTACAAGACAGTCCTTCGGGATGAAACAAGCATAGCTTTAAATCCTAATGGGGGTGCATAGTCGGAGGGAAGCCAGTTGTTATAAAAGTAATAACTTTATTGCACCTTTGGTATCCAGTTCCACATGCATGATGTTTCCCATCACGGAAGTGTTGTGGAGGTGCTGGACTGTGTCCTTGGCTCCCTTCACCGTGGCGAACACCACTTTGGCGATTCCTAGGTGCTTCTTGTTCTTGGGATTGTAAAGAATCTCCACTTCTTCCACCTCGCCATACTTCTTGCACATATCCAGCAGAAAACCCTCTCGTATGTTGTCGTTCAGCTTTGCAAAGGTTACCTGCTTGGGAGGCACGGGTCCCACATAATACTCATCGATCTGTTGGGGCACCAATCAAACAAACTTAACTGTCTCTCTCGCTACTCGAGAAAAAAGATTATTTTAGTCGCTTCAACGTTTATTTGTTTACGTTTTGGAGTTACCGGGTGAAAATACTACAGTCACAAACAACACTGCTGTCAGGAAACACCACTTAGGAGTGGGGAGAGTATTCTGAAATTGACCCCACTTTACCTTAAATTTCGGAACAGGTAAATCCAATTCTTTGCTTTTGGTCCACATGCGTCCAAGTCGAGGGTCTCTGACGGTATCAACCGGTGGAACGCCGGAATTCTGCAGTGGAATAAAACGACTGATGTCAATTTGTTTTGAAAAGGTGCAAAGAATGTGCGGCAAACAGCCGAACGTGCCACCGAGTGAGTGGGTTGTCAGCTTTAAGCAGGAACCACAGTGTAACTTTATTCGCTTACAACACTGTAACAATGGCAGCATCCTGTGATAAAGACAACAGACGTGGAGTTAATGGCCACACTGCCAAAATATCACTCACAGGGAGACTCAAGTGTTGGCCATCGTAGCGGTAGAGTTTGTGTTGTCCTTTCTTCAGCGCTGGGTCAATAATCAACTTATAACTTCGCCAATGGTGACTTTTTCTCTCCGTTGAACTCCCTCCTGCGTGGCTATGCTCCATCCCATTGATCAAACCTGCAAAGAAGGGGAAGGGAAGGGGAAAAAAAAACACACAGGAAAGGTTTTCAAGCAAAACTGACAAAACGCCTGGGCTACGAATTTTTATTTTGTCTTCCTCTGTCTCTCTTTCATAAATAGGTTTGCACATGAAATGGTGGGGGGGGGGGGTGGAGGGGGGATGTGGAGAGCTGGCTGGGAGTATTGGAGAAAAAGAGACGAGAAGGGGGGGGGGAAGAGAGAGAGAGAGAAAAAAACACTCACTTGAACTCTGTTTCTTGCCATGATCTTCGTGCTGCCTCGGTCTCTCGCCGGGTTTCAGCTCCTTGAACGACATTGTCGTCGATTTCTGTCGGTTTGGGAGCGTGATCTGGAAAACAATTACATTTCGCTGATTAGATTACATTGTGCGGCTGCTGCTGGCTGCCTCCTTTTTTTTTGCAAGCCAACACATATTGTGTGCTCCTGCTCAGTGTGTCTGTCCCACAATCCACCCGCCCAGGGCCACCCCAGCTAGTTTCCCATTCCCTCCGCCACATTCAAAACCTTTTCCGGACCCTGCCTTCCTCCGCCACCTCCCCCCCGCCCCGGGGACCAGCGGCTCCCCGCACACACACAAAAAAACCGGAGTGAATTTTATCCCACCCCCCCCTCCTGCCTGCTCCTCCACCTTGACTTACGGCGAATGTTTGAATCAGGGCCGCGAATCCATGTTAGGTTTACGCAGCCTCTCCAAACAAGACGGGCTTAGAGGTGGCCTCAAGTTTGAGGAGCCCGGCTGAGCATTAACTTCCATTTCGCCATTGCTGATTGTTTTTGTGGGTAATGTGTGGTGCGTGTTATTTTTTTTTCTCTCTCTTTAGCAAATAGCTGGGAGGAGAGGGAATTTCGCCCGGGGTTCTCTCTGTCACACAATCGTTAACTTCCGAGTGCTTTGAATGGTTGGCCGATTTTTTTTTGTGTGGGGCTTGTTTAAAGGTTGGTTGCTAACTGGAGCCAATCAGACAGGAGCTTGTATGAAGCTTGTGGGTGTTTTTTTTTCCGAAGCTGGATTGAAAGCTCCTTAAGGAGAGGCGAGGCTCAAACTGGGCTTTTGTGTGTGTCTGTCTCTCCACTGCAGCAGCAGCAACAACAACAGGAGCAAGAAGAGCAAGGACGGCTCTCTTCTCTCTTTTTCCTCCCTCTCTCTCCTTTTTGTCACCAAATGGAAAGATCTCTCTTCACAGTCTCAAAGCACAGTGGGTTTTCTACATTTTGCCTTTTCAGAAAACATTAAAAAAATGGACCTGATTTTAGATTCCTTTGACCACTCTGGAAGGACTGCTGACGAATTCGGATGCACTTACCTCGAAGTGCTAAAAGCCTGAAGATTATTATTATTTTGGGGGTATTATTATTTTCCTTTCGGAATGCAGCTTTTAGGGTCGAAACTAGGTCACGGCACACCCGCGCTGTCTGCAGTTACATTGACATGAAGTCTAAAGAAAATGAAGCAAAAAAATATTTTTTCAATCCCTCATGTGCTCTTTCATGCAACTTCTAAAAGCGGATTTTAAAAATGGATCGTTTGAGAGCAGTGTTTTTCAATTTGAAGATACATTGTCTGATTTTTTTTTAATATATGTATAGGTGCGTTTTGCATTTTAGAAGATTGTACGCCAAAATCACAATTGGGTTGTTTACCAAGAATCTTTCTTTATGGTTATTTGCCTTAACTCGTTAAGACTTCTAAAATGTACACAATGGATAGAGGGCTTCCTAATTTTACTGTAGTAGTTAGGCGTTGTCCTTAATTGGACGTGTTAATCCCTACTAGAATTGTTCCTTTTAATTAATGTGTTCGAATCCTTTAATATAGCCGTCCATTACAGTGATTCTGAAACTGAAGATAATTGAGACATCTATTAAAAGTAATGTCCAATTTACTAATTTTTGGTTTCGGATCTCTTATTTCCTTTAAAAGCTAAGTAATTGCGTGGGTTTCATTTCAGAAGGAAAAATCCTTTTAATATTCGGGTTCGAATCAGAAATATTTTTCTTTCTGATGGGATCTGCAAGAGGAAATCGCCAAACTTCGTATTTCAAAGTGGGCCTTGCTTCCCCAACCCCTCAAATTAACATTGACTCCTTATCCAGGACTGTCGTTGCTTTTTTTAAAAACACTTTCTTGTATGGCATACACGTTTTCAACTTGCAGATATATTAGGAAAAAAATATCTTTTGAGCTTCGTCTCAAAATCTAGTCGGTAGTGCGCCGACAACTGCCGTAAGTGACATTATTTTAAACCTGGATTAAAACGAAGGTCTGTACCACTCTTATTCTATTACCCGAATCCGGCGAAGTACCGTGTTTGGAGCATTTCCACTGTGAATAATGCAAATTTTCACTGGTTTAAAATAAACGTGGAGTTCTCATTGAATCATTCTTCACTGTTTGCGATCTTTAAATTTACATTACATTCCTCGTTTTGTGCACAACATTTTAAAAATAAAGGTAGGTGCATTTAATTCACATTTTTTATTTTAAAAAATGCTGTGAACGTCTCGCCTACAAATTCTTGGTGTGACTTTTTGCGTCTTTATATACTCGTTCGCTAATTTTGTAAAAAGGTTAAAATTAGCTGCTAAATGCTGAATTTATTTTAGAGGGCAATTGGGGCTGAATCCGATTTCTGAAACGAAGATATTCTTAGTATAAATGCTCGCCGTTCTGTGTTGCCATTACACTGGGAGCTACAAGTCATGGCAGACTGATACAAGACGATTACTCTTGTTGCTGTATATTTAGTGTCTCTGTTGTTGAGAGCTGTGGGCGGTTATGGGCTCCTGAAATAGTTTCGGATTGCACAAATAGCCCTGAGGCGTAGTGTGTTTTTGTTCTGTAGAGAGGGAGATGGATATTCTGTACTGTATAAGGAAATCTCTGCTCGAAACAAAATGGAGCTGGTGCACTGGTATCATTGAGGCCTTTAGAGCGAATACGAGCAGAACAAACTGCTGAATAATCGCAGGCCGCAGTCAGGATGCGATCAGTGAAACGTGTTTCTGTTTCGAAGAGAAGGGAGGTCGCCATCAGTGAAAGTAGAAGCTCAGAAGCGCTGGCCCCAAAACATTCACCAGGGTTTTTCAAAAAAAACCCTGCAAATGTTGGTTGTGGGAGAAGTGAATTTTTTTTATGCGTGTGTATCACGAGCCGAAATGACTCATCGAAATGAATGTTTTTCGCCGTGTGAAGGGCACTGCAATGAGGCCATTGTTTTGTCTGTGTGCCCCCGCCCCCGTGTAATGGCCAGGGCAGCTCCATCAATCGGACAGTAATTTCATTGCTCCACCTCCAGCAACAAAATTCATTACTGAGCCAACACTGTGTGGCCCAGTGTCCCAGAAGCTAAAGTACATCATGATGTGCATTGTGTAATTGTCAAGTGACTCTATATCTCGCCCATTCAATTCCAGGAGGCATTTCGAGGAGTTTAGGCAATTAGAATATAGAACAGTACAGCACAGGAACAGGCCCTTCAGCCCCGCAGTGTTGTGTCAAACATGACAACAAAGTAAACTAATCCCTTCTGCCTGCCCTTGGGCCATATGCCTCTATTCCTTGCATATTCATGTGTTTATCTAAAAGCCCCTTAAATACCCCTATCACATCTGCTTGTACCACCACCCCTGGCAGTGCATCTGAAATAAGAGTTACCAATATGGGAATAACGTTTATTTATTATTGTCACAAGTAGGCTTATATCAGGCTACTGAAGTGTGGGCTGCAGTGAAGTTGCTGTGAAAATCCCCTAGTCGGCACACTCCAGCGCCTGTTTGGGTACCCTGAGGGAGAATTTAGCATGGCCAATGTGAATTCAGCAGTTGTGAAAGATTAACGCTCATCCTGGGACACTCAGCCATTAGAAAAAGACAGCTCCTGGTGTTCCAAACACTAACTGTGTGGATCTCTTCAAGTAAATTGGGTTTTTTTTTGAGCTGGCGATTGGTTCGTAACCCTTTATAATTCCTGCTATCCCTATGCAACAGGCCAAAAATCCACCCAGAGGGTCTGGCAGTTATTCGCATGAGATTAGACATTAAGTGTTGATAGGTTTGTTGAGACTGATTTCCAAATATCCGCATGGTTTTTCTTTAGCTCAGGCCATTGGATAATAATCAATATCAGTTGCTTCATCCTCGTTGGTGAGATCACTGTTTGAAATCATGAGGACAATCCCAAAGAACTTTTTTTTTGTCAGGAGTCACAATGACAATATCCGAGTCCTGCATTTTTTATGGATAAGCAAAATCCAGGTGACACTGTGCCCGCCATGCCCCAACCAAAATTCTGCTCCTTGCAACAAGGCAGGAAAATGAAAATACCAGAAAGAAAAGTGAGAGTGAAGTGTGTGAAACAGAAATGCAGAATAAAACAAGTGAAAGTGAATTATAATGTGAGAAACTGATATGTGCATGCACGTGTTTGTGAGAGACAGAAAAAGGTGAAAGAAGTGGGTTTTTTTCTACAAACTTGAACGCTGTCAGTATGGGTTGTTAGTGAGGCTTGGTCAGCCAAGCCCACAAAAGGATTTGAGCACCACGTGAGATAGTTGGGTTCAAATTTATTTATCAGGATTGACAATTGGCTTCAGCCAATATTGCAGAAAGAGCACTTGTTGTGTGGTTGGGGAATGCATTGGAGTGGACCTCCAGTGTCACTCCCAGCGTTATCTTAGTGCTTGATCTTTTACCCTCTTTCATCCCCATCCCAGGGATGCTGAGGGCACTGATGTCCCAGCTGAGATCAGTTTGTTCAGTATTATAATACAATTGTCACGATAGATACATGTCACTGCTGGGTCTTCTGCGAAGTATTCTGTTAATATGCTATCACTTTTGAAAGGTAACGCCGGCATACCCACATCATCATACTTCATGCCATATTCTCAAATCTTTGACAAAATTTTACCAGGTTTCAGAATGCATGTAACATTTTCTATCATTGAAATATATAAATAAACATTGTTATTGAAACACTTCCCCTGGTGTGGTCTCCTTTTACTTATCAGCCGGTGGTGAATACAACTTTAGGAAGCTGTTCATCTAATATGCAGACATCATGGTCAGCTCATGGGCCGTACAACCATGACTTTAGTGTTTATGTTGGCAACTTCAGTGTTTACTCATCCCAGTGAGTTATTTTTAATTAGATCAGATATATGCAGGTGGTAGAATATTTTCAAATGCTTATGGTAGGAAGTGCACATTTTGCAGACTTGAGAGGTTGTTGTAACTAAATGCTACATTCTTGAAAATTTGTCTTCAGTTTCAGCCTGTTAGTTTCAAAAGTAATGATGTGTGTTCCACATTGGCCCTCTTGATGTAGCTGTTAATTTATTTGTGTAATTATATTTTGAAATTGAGCATGCTGCTTGGATATATATTCCACAGTATTTGGCTTTCCCTTATTGGATCCATTGCAGGTTCTAATCTGTGCATAAATGTGTTGGCTTTAAACTGACCTAACACAGAACTCCCAAGTGAAGTGCAAATATACTTTAGATAATCTTCCAAACAAGTTAGTATTGTACAGCCAATCATCATTAAAAGTTCATAGAAACTAAAAGTTCTTTTATCTGCTCCAGTTGTAAATGATGGTGGCTGTTGGAATTTGTGTAGATCCTGATACAACTTGCTATGTCACGTTGCAAGCAACCAAAAAGGGTTGGATCATTTGCAATCCTGCTTCACACTAAGGACCATGCAGACACTATGATAATGGGGGAATGAACACCACTCAACAATCATCAGACAAGAGTGTTCTCTTCCTGTTGGGAAATGCTTCAGCAGCCACGGGCATTCGGCTTCTGATCTTCGGGTAAGCATTGTCCAAGGCAGCCTTCACGACAATGCAGAGTTGCTGAGCAGAGACTAATAGCCAAGTTCCACACACATGAGGACGGCCTCAACTGGAATCTTGGATTTATGTCACACTATCTGTAACCCCCACGACTTGCCTGGGCTTGCAAAATCTCACCATCTGTCCTGGCTGGAGACAATACATATCTCTTTAACCTGTGCTTAACCCTCTCTCCACTCACATTGTTTGTACCTTTAAGACTTGATTACCTGTAAAGACTTGAATTCCAACCATTATTTTGTAAATTGAGTTTCTGTCTTTATATGCCATGTTTGTGAACAGAACTCCCACTCACCTGCTGAAGGAGCAGCGCTCGAAAGCTAGTGGCTTTTACTACCAAATAAACCTGTTGGACTTTAACCTGGTGTTGTGAGACTTCTTACGCTGTTTACCCAAGTTGAATGCTGGCATCTTCACATCACTCTATTGAAACATCCATTATGTATGGTGGTTTATTTGACTGTTAATGATCGATAATTTCCCTCTTAAAAGTGCACAAGCTAAGGTATAATTCTATGGGAATGGACAGGCTCTGGTTTTTTAAAAAAGTTTCATTAAGTTTATTTATTAGTGTCACAAATAGGCTTACATTGACACTGCAATGAAAATCCCATAGTTGCTGTACTTCAGTGCCTGTTCAGGTACACTGAGGGAGAATTTAGCATAGCCAATGCACCTAACCAGTACGTCTTTCGAACTGAAAGGAAACCAGAGCACTGGAGAAAACCCACATAGACAGGGGGAGAGTGTGTAAATTCTTCACAGACAGTAATCCAAGCCAGCAATCAATCCTAGGTTCCTGGTGCTGTGAGGCAGTAGTGTTAACCACTGTGCCACAATGGTATATAGGATTTCGATTAAAAAATAGTAGACAAACTAAGAGAAGTGTGTGAATTCAACATTAAATCAATTCCTGCTTTGTGCTGAGTTAGCTGTAGCTAAGATTAGTTTATGATCATGGACCAGAAAAGGGCAAAATGTGTTAATACCTCTATTTCAGATGATGACCCAGGCAAATATCAGGTCTATGTGCAAAGTAAAGCTCCGGTTTGATGTTTTCCACAGTTTAATAGCCTACCTGATGTCGAGGCCCTTACATGAAGAATGCCACTTGGGCAAGGTACTGGAGGAATGTTTACAACCAGGAGCTAATTATCAACAAGCAGAATAATGGAGGAAGGAAACAGATTCAAACAGAGAAGAGTTTAATGTAAGTTGTATAAATAAAATATAGGTGGTCAGTAAATTATATGAACAGTTTAAAAAATTAAGATGTAATTGAAATAGAACATCAGCCACCTGTGCCCTGCATAAGTGAAGATAATTCTGTGATTTAATCCAAGATATATTTCATTTAGAACAGGTGGTGACCCAGTGGTATTGTCACTGAACTAGTAATCTGGGGACCCAGGTTCGAATCCCATTAAGGTAGATGCTAAAATAAAAATCTGGAATTCAAACTCAAACGGTGACCATAAAACCATTGTTGATTGTCGTTAAAACCCATCTAGTTCACTAATGGCCTTTAGGAAAGGAAATCTGCTATCTTGAACTGGTCTAGCCTACATGTAACGCCAGATGCATAGTAATACGGTTGATTCGATGTCCTCTGAAATGACCTAGTATGTCACTTGGTTCAAGAACAATTCGGGATGGGCAAAAAATGCAGATCCAGCCAGTGGTGCTCATTGCCCATGGAATGATTTTTTAAAAAAATTGGTGCATTCTGCTATAAATTTGGCAAAGTCTTATCATGGGAATCTAAAAATAATAAAATGCACCACCTTTTAATGGGTACAGAATTAAATCTGCCTGCCCTGGTCCAGTCGTCTTCGGCTTTATCTGAAAACTACACTTGGTCTTCATTTTCTGTGTGCAATGCCATGGGCCGTAAGCTGATATGTTTAATTTGTTTGGGCTTCCAATTGGATGCAATTCAGACAGTGAGATATGTCTTCAATATTCAAATTTATTTTTATATAGTCTTTTAAAGCAGTTCCAAATTCTCTAGTACGCAGCCAGGTTTGTTCCAGTGACACTTTGTTGGGTTTAAAATCTGAGAAAAAAGCAAGCGACATGACCACATCCAAAATAAAATGTTTTTTACACCGATGATTCCTCCCTACCCAACATTATTTATTGTAATTAGGAAATTCTTATTCCAATGGCTTCTGAGAACACTGGCTCCAACGCATGGAATTTGGTAGTTCTCCGAGGCTGTTACAGAAAATTGTAATCCAGGATTGTACAAGGGAAACAAGCTTGCTGATACTGCACAACTCATCAGTCCCGTGATTCAACTAAAAATTCTTAGGTTTAAGTATCACAGTAGGCTTACATTAACACTGTAATGAAGTTACTGTGAAAATCCCCTAGTCGCCACATTCCATGCCTGCTCATGTACATGGAGAGAGAATTTAGCATGGCCAATGCACCTAATCAGTACTTTTTTTTGGACTGTGGGAGGAAACTGGAGCAGCCAGAGGAAACCCATGCAGACATTTGGAGAACATGCAGACTCCACACAGACTGTGACCCAAGCTGAATTGAACCTGGATCCCTGGCTCTGTGAGGCAGCAATGCTAAACACTGTGCCACCATGCTGCCCATAAAAAGCAAGGTTCCACCAAGATTTGAACTCTGATAACTGGATTCAGGGTCCTGAGTGCTCACCATTACACCACAGAACCCAAATGCAGTAGCATAGATCAATCCTACATACCACCCCTCCAGTGTCTCTTCAAACACTGGTAATCAAAAAAAAGGCTGACTAAAGGAGCCATGAATATAAAGAGAAGGTTAGAGTTTAAAACAGGGCTGTGTCTGAAGAACATTGGGAGAGGGAATAGAAAAAGGCAAGTGACATGGATTTCATGGTCAGACGCATAGCAAAGGGCATTTCCATCGACCTTGAAGGAAACTACACACAACCATTTAGCAATCTCTATGAAAGAAATTTCTTCCTTCCTAGTGGCAGTTTGAATCTGGTACCACGCAAGTGGATGTGTGGTGTGCAGCCGCAGTGATGCCTAAAAGCAGATAGGTGACAAACCAATCAAACAGCAAATCAGGAAGGAAAAACGCCACTTTTTAATTTGTATTTTCAGGTGGCAAAATACATGCATGGCTGCATTAAGATAAAAGCTAAAATAAAAAATAAAGACAAAAGAAAAAAATATTTTCGTAAATATGTGACCAAGGTGGAGAAATTACTTCATAAATATTAAAGTTTTTTTGAGTTGGTCAGGGTGTTTTGCAGTATTGATGAAGTTAGTGCTACATCTCATTAAACACAGTGTAACTTTTTCAATAGTCCAAAGGTACATCACAAGATATTATAAACCAAAATTTGACACTGAGGGCAAGATTTTACTGCCACATTCACCCCAAGACCAGAAAATCCCATCTGAGATCGGTGGACCTTTGTAGGGTCCATGGCCTGCCTGCTATGATTCCTGAGGTGGGCGAGGTGTGAAAATTCTGCTGAGTCACATAAGGAGACAGTAAGTCAGATGCCCAAAAGATTGATCAAAGATGGAGATTTAATGACTGTCTTAAAGGAGAAAAGGTAATACGAGGGAATTCCAGAGTGTAGGGCCTTTATTGCTGAATGTAGTATTTTCTCAGGTTTTTACCAATATTGGAGTGATTGAAAAATGTGCAGCTGAGGAACTGAGTATGCAGCTGTGAGTTTCGTGAGGGGGGAGTTCGATGAGGAGGGGCAGGATGTGTTCCTTTCCTTTTGCTTTTTCCCCCTGTAGGATTTCATAGAATCCCTACAGTACAGAAGGAGGCCATTCGGTCCATTGAGTCTGTACTGACCACAATCCCACCCAGGCCCCATTCCCGTAACCCAACACGCTTACTCTGCTAATTGCCCTGACACTAGAATCAACTTTAACATGGCCAGTCAACCTAACCCGCACATCTTTGGATTTTGGGAGGAAACCGAGCACCTGGAGGAAACCTACGCAGACACCGGGAGTATGTACAAACTCCACACAGTGACTTGGTTCTTACTCTACTACAGAAAAAGAAGCTAACTGTATTGAGAGTATCTGATAAATGGTTAAGGTCTGTTCCAGTCCTAAAATTTAAAAAAGTACAGGAATTTGTGGAAAGATAAATGAAATACTCACAAAACAAAAAAATGATTAAATAGTTAATTCACACATCACCTGTCCTGCCATTCTAATATGTGTCATGGCTGCAGCATGTGGGAGATCCTGGCTATCAGTGTGATCCAGGGCAAACATGTCTGCAGTAAGTGTCTGTGGCTTTTGTGAAGCTTTGGCTCAAGAGCTTTGATCTGGAGGCTGAGCTGCTGACACTGTGAAACATCAGGGAGGGGGAGAAGTTACCTGGATACCAGGAAATGGTCTCACCCCTTAGGACAGGCAGTCTGAAACAGGAAGGTGTGACTTCAGCTGAGGCAGATAAGGGGATTCAGAGGACAGGAGAGTCTGCCTGTACAACCATTCAACACTTCTGATGTTCTTTCAGCTTATTTCAGTGAGAGTGGGGCTGCAGGGTAGAGGAGCTGACTGACTATGGCACTGTGGCACAAGAAGCCATTCAAATGGGAGGAGCAAAAAGGAATGTGGTGGTAGTATGAGACAGTACAATGAGAGATTGACACTGATCTCGGCAGCAAAGGGCATGAGTACAGGCAGCTATGTTCCAGCCTGGTGCCAGCGTTCAGGACATGTGCTTAGGGCTAGAGGGAGACTTGTAGTGGGACGGGGAGGATCTAGCAGGTACCAACAACATAGGCAGGACAGGGAAAGAGGTTCTGCATAGGCAGTGTGAAGAACTAGACCAAATTAAGAAGCAGAACCTCAATGGTCATCTCTGGATTATTACCTGAGCCATTGCAAATTGATTTTGGACAAATAAAATTAGAGAAATGAATGAAGACTAGCTTGTTGGGCATTGGCATCAGAACTGGGGAAAGTGGGGATTGTACCATTGAGGTAGTCTACACCTGCTGTGTGTAGGACTGGCGTTCAAGTGAGCTGCATAATTAGGAAAGCAGGGAGGATTTTAAACAAAATAGTGGGGACAAGAAATCAAATTTGGGAAGATGTGTAAAACCAAAGAGCAGAGATAACGCAAGAGAGAAATGGAAAATAATAAACAGACTGTTAAAAGAAGAGACCGAGAGTACAAACCTGAGAGTAAATCAGAAAATAAGATAAGGCTAGACATTACAAAAATGATAGGCCTTGTAGCTGAGTGCATGCATCATTCGTGAGGAAAAGAAAACAGCACAAAAAAGAATAACTAAGTACAATCTGATAGCCTTACAGAGACATGGCTACATGATGACATAGATTCTGAAATGAATTTGGCAGGAAGGACGGAAAGCTAGGAAAAGGCAGAGAGGTGATCCCAGTTATTAATTATGATATTAGCATTAGAAAGGGATAACAAAAGTTAAGGAAACTTTGATGTAGCAGCAATTTGGGTTGCGATGAGATAAAGGCAAAAAGTAATTTGTGGAAATGGTGTACAGCCTCTTAACTGCAACTACATGGTGGGACAGAATATTAAGGAAGAGATAATGGAGGCTTATCAGAAAGATTCAGCAATTATCATGGGGGATTTTATTTACATTGCTATAACTGGTTGCCAGGCAAGATCCCCCAATTTGTTTTGATTTCAGGTGAGGAACACAAACATGGTAAAGTCGGGTGTGAGGCCATAGTGTGATCTGCGTCCGCGCAGATTGCCACTTTAACGAAACCCGGAATGGTGGCGATCCGCTTCGCGCCCAAAATGGGCGCAATGGTGATTTAAATGCATTTACATGCTGGGCAGGGGTGGTGATCAGTCTGTGTAGTGGGGGGCAGTTGATAATGGGGACAGTGATGTGTGTGGGTAGTGGGGCAGGTGGGTAAGGGGGACAGTGATGTGTGTGGGCGCTATCACTCCCGCTTTTGCTCCCAGGCTGCTTTCTCCACTTTCTGTGGCCTGGGAGCAATCTAACATGGCTGCGCTTTTTCAAATTTTTTTCCAACTGTGTACGCGCAGTTCAGAACTCCGATCGTTTTGGGTGCGCTAAGTCCCGCCCACAGCGCAAATGGGACTGGAGATGGCTGAGTGCGTATGGGGGCGTCAGAAAGCAGATTACTAAGTCAGATGTGCATTACGCCCAGATTCAACACTTGGAATGAAAATGGTAAAATCGGGCAGGAAGTGTTATATATTTAAGTAGCTGCATGATTGCTTTAAGACCCAGTCACATGATTTGATGGTGATGTCATTAGACTGTTGCGCAGGCTGCTGTATTGTTTCAGTTTCTACTGCTCCTAAAATAAATCTTGTTGCTAGTTTGAATCTATATGTGAAAACCACATCTTTTTCTTTTTGTGTTAAACTCAAACAAACCCCAAACAAAGAAAACATTGGCAATGAGTTGGGAGTTTGTTTAATTGAGAACATCAAGAAATGATCCTATGTAGAAGAAAACAACATTGTGGTCTTCACGCTTTGAATATTAAAGCTGGGGAGAAGCAGCAACAGGATTAAAGTAAGAGAAAATGCCCTCTATTGTCAATCAGTGTGTGGCAATCATCTCATTAAGAGAATTGCCAGCAAAACCTCTAACATTGATTGTGTCATAAATAGAAACAGCTGCAACACTTTGAGAGTTGAGCTCCTTGTTTGCCTGCAGCTCTAATGCAGAGGCCTACAATTAAACAGTTTGAACCTAAAGACAAGTGTGAAGTAATTCTTCCATTGCAACCATTTATCATGAGTAACATCTGTGTGGTTTTTAATAAGGGTGTCTTTCTGATCAGCAAAGAGTGAGACTCCAGGCAATATTTGGGATATTTAAAAAGAAAGGATGCTCTCTGCTGTACGGCTGGGGCTGTTTGAAAGTCAAGTCAACAGATTTCAATGGTAATAGGGGAGTACTGGGAAGCCAGTTAAAACAATATAGTGAACAGTCTCGAGTCACTCGTGCCTCCAAGATAAATGGCAGGACAATTAACATCCATGGGGCCTTTCAATGAAGAAAATGAATCATGGAGTTCCTATTTAGAGCTGTTTCTGCACTTTGTATAATGAATAAAATTGCAAACCAGCTTTTGTCAGTACAATAGGAAGTAAAGCCTTCAATTTTCTCCAGAGTTTGGTTCATCCAGCAAACACAAGAAGTCTCACAACACCAGGTTAAAGTCCAACAGGTTTATTTGATAGTAAACGCCACAAGGTTTCAGAATGCTGACAACGGATGAATGAACACCGCTCGACAATCACCAGGCAAGACTGCTCCCTTCCTGTTGGTGAACACTTCAGCGGTCGCGGGCATTTGGCCTCTGATCTTCGGGTAAATTTTCTCCAAGGCAGCCTTCACGACATATGACAGTGCAGTCCTGAGCAGAAACTAATAGCCAAGTTCCACACAGATGAGGACGGCCTCGCCCGGGATCTTGGGTTCATGTCACACTATTTGTAACCCCCATGACTTGCCTGAACTTGCAACATCTCACTTACTGTCCTGTCTGGAGACAACCTATGTCTGGAGATAACCTATGCTTAATGCTATCTCCACTCACATTGTCTGCACCTTTAAGATTTGAATAGCAGGTTAGCTGTATAGACTTGCATTCTAATCAGTATTCTGTCAACTGTGTGTGCCTTTATATGCCCTGTTTGTGATCAGAACTCTGCACTTACCTGACGAAGGAACAGCGTTCTGAAACCTTGAGGTGTTTACTATCAAATAAACCTGTTGGGCTTTAACCTGGTGTTGTGAGACTTCTTTTCGTGTTTACCCCAGTCCAAAACTAGCATCTCCACATCATGTAATCCAGAAAAGCCAGGGACCAAAACTTATGATGACTTGACAAAGATCTTTGCGGAGCATTATTCTCAAAAGCCATTGATCATCACAGAATGGTTCAGGTTCCATTGAATTAATCAAGTGGCAGGTGAAAGCATTGCTCAGTTCATGGGAATCTTAAAATGGTTGGCATAGCATTGAGAATTTGATGAGTTACCTGAGGTAATCATTGTGATCATCTACTTTGTGGTCTCCAAAATGAGGCTATCCAAAGGGGGTTGGTTACTGAACAGGCTTTGATTTTAAAGGCAACAGTGGAAATCACAATGCTAGTGGAATTGGCTGCTATAGACTTCAATCTGATGCAGGAATGATGATCTACAAGTTAGGAACTGCCCATAAAAAGTTAAAACAGCAATAAGCGTGTCACAGATGTGCCAAAATGGCCCATTGTGTGAACAAATATTGGAGGAAGGATTGTCAATGGAAGAATTGTGGCAAAATGGGTGATATTGCAGAAGTTTGTTGGGCTAGACCAGCTTCCCCAGTGAAGAATATTCAGACAAAGAATCTGGGTACATTCAAGAAGAAGAACACATTGCATTTCACAAAATAAATTTGCAACTTGGAAGAAAAGAATTACAACTGTAAAGAAGAGAATATCTAGAAATATGATGAAGATCTCCAACTGAACATCTTATCCATATATGGTGAATTCCATAGATTCTGGCTGATTCTGAAGTTAAGCAAACAACTTATTGGGATAGAGATTGAGGTTGATACTGGTGCTGCTGAATCTTTAATTCCAGAGACTACGTAAGCAACAAAAGCTGAAGTGTCTTTCTTTAAAACAAGCTGATAAAATGTTGAGGACATGCATGATTGTGACATGAAAGGGTTACATCATGGTCAATGTAGAGTCGAATCGACAAATAGTGGAGTTGCCTCTCCATGTACTTCAAGGTAAATTTCCAGCTCTATTTGGAAGGTCATGGTTGGAGAAGATAAAGTTTAACTGGAGTACTGTCAACAGATTGGTCGATGCCAAAACAGACCTACAATATCTTCTGGATAAATACAAGAGTGTATTCAAAGAGACACTTGGCTCAATGAAGGGAGTTCAAGTGAAACTCAAGAAAAAGCCTAGACAACCAATAATCTCAAAGCAAGAGCAGTGCCATGTGCAATTTGCCTCAAGGTTGAAGAAGAATTAATATGATTCATTAACACTGGTGTGTTAGAGGTGATTGCAATGAGTGTCTGGGCTGCTTCCATCGTGCCTGTCATGAACCCAGATGGTTTAGTTTGTATTTGTGGTGATTTTTAAAACAACTATAAATCCAGTGTTATGTACTGATCAATATCTGCTTTCTTTAATTGAAAGTTTGTTTGCTGGGTTATCAGGTGGCAGAAATTTAGCAGATTTATATTTCACAAGTGTATAGAAAAACGTAGCTGCTGAATCTCGAGCATTGCTTACCATTGTTACTCATGAAGGTCTTTGTCACAATAAAAGCTTATTTTTTGGAATCACATCCGCATTTGCCCTATTCCAAAGATTGATGGATCAGATTTTAAGTGGTCTCTGTGATGTACAATGTTACCTGGATGATATTCTAATTACAGGGTCCAGTGAACAAGAGCACTTGAAAAGCTTAGAAGCAACACAGGAATGTTTTCAAGCACATGGTCTGCATATCAAGAAAGAAAAGTGTGACATTTTCCAGATGTCAGTCCAATATTTTGGTTACATTATTAAAAGGAAAGGCTTACATAAAGCAGTAAAATGGTGAATGCTATTTTAGAAACACTATGTCTGATGAATGCAATGCAATTGAGGTCATTTCTAGGACTAGTAAATTATTTTGGCAAATGTGATCCTAATTTAGCTATATTATTGAAGCCATTGCATAAGTTAGTATGTGTGAAACAGTCATGGACTGGACATCAAAATGTGAGAAAGCATACAAGGATGTCAAAGATGCTTTGCAGAAATGTGAAATATTGGCTCATTTGAATCCAAAGCTATCATTGTTGCTTGCTTGCAGCACTTCATCTTGAGGAGTAGGGGCATTAGTTTCATGTATAATGCCTCTGGGTGAAGAACAACCAATAGAGTTTTCTTTGCATACTCTGACTAATACTGAATTCAACTATGCTCAGCTAGAAAAAGAAGCATTGAGTATAATATATGGTGTACAAATGTTTTGTCATTATTTATATGGTTGACATTTTACATTATTGACTGAATGTAGACCCTGATCTACTATTTTTAGGCAATATAAAGGCATACCATTGTTAGCTGCTAGTCGATTGCAAAGATGGTCACTGAACTTATCTGTATGCTCCTATGATACAAAGTGTCATTATTTAGTGTACCATGCTAATGGCTAATACATTTTTACTCTTACCTTTACCTATTGAGTTGATGCCACCAACTGGTTTTTGCTGGTACTCCTTAATTTTCACCAGTAGATCATTTGCCTGTGACAGTTTCACACGTTCAGAGACATACCAGAAATTATCCCATGATAGGAAAGGTGATGGCTATTGAATTAAATGTGCCAGGGATCCATGTTCGATTCCAGCCTTGGATGACTGGGCGTGGAGTTTGCACATTCTCCCCCTATCTGCATGGGTTTCCTCCCACAGTTCAAAAATGTGCAGGTTAGGTGGATTGACCATGTTAAATTGCCCTTTAGTGTCCCAAGATGTAGAGGTTTGGTGGAATAGTGCGGTAAAACACAATAATAAAAATGCAACATGCATGCACACAGTTTAAAAATAATAAATGAGTCCAAAAATAAAAGTTTAAAAAGAAAGACATATGATTCAGTCTTTGGCTGGGCAGTGAGGAGTAGATGGTGAAATGTTGCAGTCATTAAGTTGGGTGATTCCAGCACTGGCTTTGGCAGTTGAGCTTTTGGTTAGGAGATTCTTGATTCTGCAGGGTAGCTGAAAGAAGTTGTCTTGTTACCTTTTCAAATGTGGCTTTGTTGACTTGCATCCAGCAATCAGAGAGAAAGAAACACTTTTTTATCTGCAAGCACAGGGATGCCTTCAGCTGTAATCTTCACAGCACACACCAGCACAGTTGAACTAGAACTCCAGATTAGCACACAAAGACCAGGGGTGCAGTTAGTTTACCTTACAATAAAAACATCCCCAGGGAGCATCATCATAATATGATTGAATTTTCCATTCAGTTTGCGGGAGGGAAGAATGGTTCCAAGATTAGCATTTTAATTTAAATAAGGGAAATTATGAGGGCATGAAAGCAGAGCTAGCTGAACTGAGCATGCAAATGAGGTGAAGACAGAGGTCAATAAAAGTGCAGTGGTGTACAGTTAAGGGGACATTTCAGAATACATAGATATGTTCCAATGTGAGAACAATTCCAGGGGAATTCCATACATGGTTAATTAGAAAAGTTAAAGATAGTATCAAACTTAAATAAAAATCATATATTGTGCAAAGAAGGATGGCGAGTCAGAAAATTGGGCAAAAAAAGCAAAGATTGACAAAAATATTAAGGATAGAAAAAAATAGAGTACAAGAGAAAGATAGCAAGAAATATAAAAGGAAATAAAGAGTTTCTCAAAATATTTAATTAAGAAAAGTTAACAAAGTGAACATTGACCGATGGAACGTGAGTCTGGAGAATTAATAATGGAAAATAAGGAGATAGCAGATGAATTAAATATCTATTTTGCAACTTTCTTCCCTATAGACCAGGTTTGTTCAACCTTTTCACCACACACTCTCTCAATCACCCCCCACACACCCTCACACTGATTCACTCCCCCACACTCTATTCCTGACTTGCCCAAACTCACTCATTCCCTCACTCACTCCCACACAAATGCACTCCCTCCTGCACACACACACACATACACAACACTTACACATAATCATTTATTTGCACAAATACACACATTCATTCACTCCCTCCCACATATACACTCCATAATGGCCAAAAGAGTACGAAGGAAAGTGAGAGGCAATGAGGAGAGCATATAATAAATGTAGAAAAAGTAAAAGCTCTACACCTATGACTGGAAAAAGAACCTTGTAAAAAGAGAGGAAAGGATAGTAAGTTGGGCGATCAATAGAAATTGATGGGGATATTCACTTCATGTTTTATAAACATGAAGGATATTAGCAAACAGGTAAATTTGAATTTGTCAAAATGAAGTTTGGAATAAATGAAAAGAAGCTGGTTAAACTAAAGGAGAGCCAAATGGGATACAGGTTGGGAAAATAATATTAATTCTAAAATGACATTTCAGAATTTTATTAAGAAGGAACATGTGCTGAAGGATTGAAGATTGACCAAAGTAATGCCTATTTTCACAAGGGAAGCCAGAGATAATCTTGGAATTGTTAATTAGAGATGAAATTACTAAAATCTCCATATGAGGAGAGAGTAATTAGTAACTATCAACTTGTATTTTAGGAAGATGTTCACGTTGGCTGAGTGGTAGCATTCTAGTCTTGGAGCAGCTCTGCAGGTCTGGAAAGTGGGAGTTCAAGGCAGCTTCTCAGCATGGTCCGATGTGGATAATGATGTCCCACAGAGTCTGGAGACATTTCTGTTTACTGTGTATATCATTAGTTTGGATCAAGAGCTAAAGATCTACTGGATGTTATGACAAAGGAAATAAAATATAAAATTTGAGTTATAGTGGTGAATCTGTACAAAATATTGGCCAGTTTACAGTTAGATGTTTGTGGCTTTGGACAACACATTATAGAAAGGATAGTGAGGCAATAGAGCAGGATATATATAATGTGAATGTATGAGAATGCAGTTTGGTAAAATAGGAATGAAGGAAGACTTGAAAAACTGGTACTGTTTTAATTAAAACAAGAGCTTGAGGGATGATTTGATTTGGGTATTTAATATTTTGAACAGATAGGACAGAGTAGATAGAGCTGTTCCTATCCGGTGTTAGCACCCACCCTTTCAAATCTGCTCTCATCACTCCCTCAACTTTGATTCCCTCTACAAAGTCTTTCAACATGTTGTCATCCTCCACATCTACATCCATTTCTCCCATAGCTACATGTTGTGATGACTCATGTGCTTTTGGAGAGGGAAACATTTTGGGGGAGGTGGCTTTTTCATTCCTGTTTTCGAGGGGACGAGAACAGCAGAGGGGATGGAAAATCACATGGGAATCCAAAAATGGCTTTTAAGCCAGTGAGACTTCTACAATTGAATGTTCTCACCCCTGGCCAATGTCATAATAGGAATCCCTAATTTAAAGGATTCCCATTTGAATTAAGTTCAATCTCGTTATCAGGCCTTTACGTCTGCTAGTCTCCCATGTTAAATTGTCCATTCATGTCAGTGTGAGGGCACACCAACATGAATGACCACAGGCTTGGCTCCTCCCTCTGCAACTGGATAAGAACATAAGAACATAAGAAATAGGAGCAGGAGTAGGCCATCTAGCCCTTCGAGCCTGCCGTGCCATTCAATAAGATCATGGCTGATCTGTCGTGGCTCAGTTCCACATTCCCGCCCTCTCCCCATAACCCTTAATCCCCTCTCTTATCAAAAACCCATCAACCCGCGTCTTAAAAATATTTAGTGAGGTAGCCTCCACCACTTCAACGGGCAGAGAATTCCAGAGATTCACCACCCTTTGAGTGAAGAGGTTCTTCCTCAACTCCGTTCTAAACCACCCCCCCTTTATCTTGAGGCTGTGCCCCCTAGTCCTACTATCCTTTCTGAGCGGGAAGAGTCTCTCCACCTCTATCCTGTCCATCCCATTCATCATCTTATACGTCTCAATGAGATCTCCCCTCATTCTTCTAAACTCTAACGAGTACAAGCCTAATTTATTCAGCCTCTCCTCATAGCTCAACCCCCTCAACTCCGGCATCAGCTTAGTAAACCTCCTCTGCACTCCCTCCAAGGCCAAAATATCTTTGCGTAAGTGCGGCGCCCAAAACTGCACACAGTACTCCAGCTGCGGCCTCACCAATGCCCTATACAGCCGCAGCAAGACCTCCCTACTTTTATATTCAATCCCCCTCGCTATGAAGGCCAGCATCCCATTAGCCTTCCTGACCACCTGCTGCACCTGCAAGCTGGGTTTTTGCGACTCATGCACAAGGACCCCGAGGTCCCTCTGCACCGTTGCCTGCTGCAGTTTTTCGCCACGTAAGTAATAATCCTTCCTACCATTATTCCTACCAAAGTGGACCACCTCACACTTGCCAACATTAAATTCCATTTGCCATTTCCTGGCCCATTCGCCCAGCCTATCTAGATCCTTCTGTAGACTCTCCACACCCTCCGCACAATTTGCCGTTCCACCAATCTTGGTGTCATCAGCAAATTTCGACACCCTACACTCGGTAACTTCCTTACCCACAGACCACAATTAGTAAGGGTGGGCAACAACGCCTCTGTGATTATCCTCAACACCAGTGCCCTTATCTTCAGACCCTTACAATATTCCTTATACACCTATCACTGTGTGGCCAAATTTCCCCCAACTCAATTTTCAAGTTTGCTGATGACACCACCGTAGTGGGTCAGATCTCAGACAATGACAAGACACAGTACAGGAAAGAGACAGACAATCTGGTGAATTGGTGCGAAGACAATAATCTCTCCCTCGATGTCAACAAAACTAAGGAGATTCTCATCAGCTTCAGGAAGTGTAGTGGAGAACATGCCCCTGTCTACATCAATGGGGATGAGGTAAAAATGGTCAAGAGCTTCAAGTTTTTAGATGTTCAGATTACCAACAACCTGTCCTGGTCCCTCCATGCCGGCGCTATAATTAAGAAAGCCCACCAATGCCTAAACTTACATAGGAGACTAAGGAAATTCGACATGTCCACTATAACTCTCACCAACATGTTAAGATGCATGACAGAAAGCATTCTTTCTGGTTGTAGCACAGCTCTGTACAGCTCCTTCTCTATCCAAGGCCGCGAGAAACTACAAAGGTTCATGAACAAAGCCCAGTCCTTCACTCAAACCAGCTTCCCATCCAAAGACACTGTCTACAGTTCCCGCTGCCTCGGCAAAGCAGCTAGCATAATCAAGGACCCCATGCACCCAGAATATTCTCTCTTCCACCTTCTTCCATCGGGAAAAAATACAGAAGTCCGAGGACACACACCAAACAATTCAAGAACAGCTTCTTCCCTGCAAGGGACCGGCCCTTTAGTTTCTTTTGGCAGTTTTAAAAAAAAATGGGAAAACCTGCCAACTGTGCCAGCAGATTCCCCTCCATTTTTACTGCCTGAGACACTGCCAAAAAAATGGCGACATTCCACCCTTAACCTTGGAGTGACAGTCATGATAAGAATTAAGATTCTCTATGAGATGATTTTTGGTAAAGCACCTGGTTCCCAATAAATGTTCATGTGCCCAGGCTGCCTGGGAGATAAACAATAGGGAAAAATAAAGGTCAAAGACGAATTAATTATAGGGGTGAGTATGTCTCCAGCTCTGGTCTCAAGCAGGATTTAAATTTTTAGATTTTAGTTTTAGAATAAGCTGAGAGCTTGAAGTCCTTAATTGAAATGCTGAGTTTTGGCTAAAAGAGTTTAAACCTGAAGGACTTCACAAACATTGAGTTTGAACCTCTGGGGTAGCCAAGCAGAGTTGAGAGTTTTAAAGTTTATTTACCAGTGTCATAAGTGGTCTTATATCGACATTACAATGAAGTGACTGTGAAAATCCCCTAGTTGCCACACTCCAACACCTGTTTGGGTACACTGAGCAAGAATTTAGCACAGCCATTGCACCTAACCAGCATGTCTTTCAGATGTGGATGAAAACTGGGGCACCCGGAAGAAACCCACTCAGACACGGGGAGAAGGTGTAGATGCCACACAGTGACCCAAGCCGGGAATCAAACTTGGGATCCTGGCACTGTGAGGCAGCAGTGCTAAACACTTTGCCACTGTGAGGGAAACACTTTTAGATAGAAGGCTCCAGTTTTAAAGAATAGTGGGAGTAGAGGACTTCTGAATTGAGGTACCTTTAAAACACTAGTAACGTCTGTTGAATGGGGAGCTTGCAGGGCCAACCTTGGAGGTAATTGGACAGCCAAAGAAATTTCAGTTGTTGTGCAAATCTTTTGAAATACTATGTAGTCTAAAATCTTCCATTTTGTTTTGATAAATTACACGCGTTTACTGGGGTGTAAATCAAATGAACTTAGAAGGAAAGTTGAATTAAGAAGTTTGACCTTCAGTATCTGTTTATTACATACTTAATATCTTCATGTAACTATTTAAGATAGAGTGTAGTTATCAGTATTCATGTTCTCTAAATTTTATTTTTATTTATTTTGTCGTAAAATTATTTTGATTTAAATTGTGAGCGTTGTAGCTTAATTCTTTTAGCAAATACCTGGGGATTCTAAACTAAAAAATAAACACATTAATGGTCTCTACCAAGATCACAGTAATGTTTCAGCCTTTGCCATTGTCATAGCACTGAAATTGCCCTATAATCTCCTCTGTGACTGTGAACATGATAAACTAGTTCTCCTTATCTTTTTTGACCTGTCTGCAGCTTTTGATGTGGTTGACCACACCAATCTCCAATACGATTCCATTATCATTCAGCTACCCTCACCTAGTTCCACTCCCATCCAAATGGCCATAGCCATAAAATGGCTTCTGCTTCCACTTCAAAACTGTTGCCTCTGGTGTCCCCCAAGAATCTATCCATGGTCCCCTCCCATTTCTCATCTACATACTGCTGCTTAGCAACATCCTCCAAAAATGCAATAGGTTCCACATGTTCGCTGACAACACCCAATTTTATCCCACCAACACTTAACACAACCTCTGACATGTCACACTGGTGGTCCGACATCTATTGCTGGATGAGCAGACACATCGGGAAGACTGAAAGCATTGATATTTGTTCCCTGTGCAATCTCTATTCTCTAACTACTGACTCAATCCCTCTCCCTACTGCTGCCTGAGGCTGACTGAAACCTTATTTGACCCTGGGCTCAGAATTTGATCCCATATCTTTTCCACCATCAAATCTGCCTCGTCCCACCTGGCATAACATTTTCATTCCTCCCTACTTCAATTCACCTGTTGCTGAAGTCCTTATATTCTCATTACTTCCTTTGCCAGTTACTTTAAATCAGTGTCCCGTAATCTCAATTTTTCTACCGATAGGAACAGTTTCCAACTACCTACTCTGTCTAGACCCCTCATGATTTCTTAATTTCATCTTCATCAATCTCGACAGCGAGTGTTTTTATTACCAAGATGTCAAAATCACCCTAACTGTTTGGATCAGTTCTTTCTCTTTTCTGGAGGTGTTGATTAAATGGTTCTTTCTGCCTTGGCTGACCATCAGATTCCACCAAATAAATCTATTGATTCTTTCTGCACCCTCTCCAATGCCTCACATCCTTAGTGTCCAGAATTGGATGAACTTCTCCAGAAAGGCAAACCAGTGTTGGATACAGGTTAGCTTCTTCCCTTATTTATGTTCATGCTCTTATTTATAAAGCTCAGGATCCTGCCTGCCGCTGGCATCCCCATCGAAGATGCTCAGCCGTCGGTGTGCCCTCATCCTGTAGTTTTGCAATTACCACCATTTGCAATGGTGTTGCTGAGCTGGCTGAGTAGAAAGGGCAGCTCCAGTGTCGGCCGCTGCTGGGGTATGCCTCCAGCAAGAGCAAGCTCACTTCCCAGTTTAAGTTTTAAGTTTATTTATTAGTGTCACAAGTAGGCCTGCATTAACACAGTTTCAATTAACATGAAGTTCTTGTGAAAATCCCCTAGGTGTCACACTGTGGCACCAGTTCAGGTGCACTGAGGGAGAATTTAGCATAGCCAATACACCTAACCAGCACATCTTTCAGACTGTGGCAGGAACCCAGAACACCCGGAGGAAACACACACACAATGGGGCGAATGTGCAGACTCCACATTGATAGTGATCGAAGTCGGGAATCGAACCCAGATCCCTGGTGCTGTGAGGTAGCAGTGCTAGCCTCTGTGCCACCGTGCCACTTTGAACCCATATGGCAGGACTTCAACCTCAGTCTTAAAATTCAGTCAGTTATTTTTGTCTAATCCAATTCGGCTCACTATTATTTGCATGACCTTTAACTCTTCCTCAATGCAGCGATTTCCTAATTCTGCCATGTGAGATGCGCTTCAAACGCATGAGAAAATATAACAAGAATAGAGGATGCTTGAGAAACTCAGCAGATCTGGTAGCATCTGTAGGGGGAGAAAGCAGAGTTAATGTTTAGAGTCCTTTTAGCTCTTTGTCAGAACTAAACTTACTTGAGAAAGGATATACTGACACTGGAGGGGGTGCAGAAGAGATTCACTAGATTGATTCCAGAGTTGAGAGGGTTGGCTTATGAGGACAGACTGAGTAGACTGAGTTCACATCGGAATTTAAAAGAATGAGGGGAGATCTAACAGAAACATATAAGATTATGAAGGGAATAGATAAGATAGAAGCAGGGAAGTTGCTTCCACTGATGGGTGAAACTAGAACTGGGGGCATAGCCTCATAATAAGGGGAAGCAGATTTAGGACTGAGTTGAGGAGGAACTTCTTCACACAAAGGGTTGTTAATCTGTGGAATTCCCTGCCCAGTGTAGCAGTTGAGGCTACCTCATTGAATGTTTTTAAGGCAAGAATAAATTTTTGAACAGTAAAGGAATTAAGGATTATGGTGAGCAGGCAGATAAGTGGAGCTGAGTCCACAAAAAGATCAGTCATGATCTTATTGAATGGCAGAGCAGGCTTGAGGGGCCAGATGGCCTACTCCTGCTTCCAGTTCTTATGTTCTTAAAAAAAGAGAGAATGTGTTAGATGTTAATCTGTCTTTGTGAATGATTGCAACAAAAGGTGGCAACCTCAAGTACAAAAGACAGATGGCCTGGTGTGGGAGGAGGAAGGGGAGTCAATATGTGTCTGGGATATTTATAGTAAGTAGTCTCACAACACCAGGTTAAAGTCCAACAGGTTTATTTGGTAGCACAAGCTTTCGGAGCACTGCCTCTTCATCAGGTGAGTGAAGAGTTCAGTTCACATAGCATATTTCGACACATACTCAATTACAAGATAATGGTTAGAATGTGAGTCTTAACGGGTAATCAGATCTTTACAGGTGCAGACAATGTGAGTGGAGAGAAGGTTAAGCACAGGTTAAAGGGGTACGAATTATCTCCAGCCAGGACAGTTAGTCAGATTTTGCAAGTCCAGGCAAGTCATGGGGGTTATAGATAGTGTGACATGAATCCAAGATCCTGATTGAGGCCGTCCTCATGTGTGCAGAGCTCGACTATCAGTTTCTGCTCAGTGATTTTGCGTTGTTGTGTGTCGTGAAGGCTGCCTTGGAGAATGCTTACCCGAAAATCAGAGGCTGAATGCCTCTGATAAAAAGGGGTTTGAGATGGAGGAGGTCACAATTTAAAGTTGCTGAACTCAACGGTGACTCCCAAGGGCCACAACTTGCCCAACCGGCAGATGAGGTGCTGCACCTCCAAGTTGCAGCAGGCTTTGCTGGAGCATTACAGTGGGTCAAGAATGGACGTGGCAGACTCACTGAGTTTTCCCAGCATTCTGTTCTTGTTTCAGATTCCAGCATCAGCAGTGGTTTGCTTTTTTTTAAAGATGTGAAAATGTGTTGGGGAGGATTTTCCAGCCCACTGTGGTGTGTTTCCTGATATCTGAGGTGGCAACGCTAACGGCCACCGCCAGGAACCTCTGATCCCATTGATGTCTGCTGCCATTTACCCATCCCACTGCTAAGGGGCCCCGCCTGGGTCAGGGGAATTTTAAATCTTTTAAACAATCTCATTTTGCTCCTAGCTATGACTAACACCACATTCCTTCACCCCTATGTACTTTATGAACAGTACGTTTTATCTGTATAGCATGCAAGAAACAATACTTTTTACTGTATCTCAATACATGTGACAATAAATTAATTCACTTCAAAGGGAAGATTCCGCTGGCGGGAAGAACCGGAAACCCGCCCGCCCCGATGAGGGGCTGTGAAACAGGAATTTCCCAATGATTGTGCCTGACTAAAAAGTCACATATTGCAAATTCACAGCAGGTGGCGTGTTTTAACCGGGAGTTTGAAACACAAATTAAAAATAAACTGCTTTTTAGAATCAAGGAGCAGTAATCACAACAGTGAGTGGAATTCACTGAGCACTGTCTCACCCTTTTGAAAACGTTTGCTTCCGCTTGAGTGCATGTTTGGATAGTTACCCAATTAAATTGTGCAAACGGAAGATCGCAGGACTGGAGAACCATGTGTCTTTGCTCTGACGTGAACGCCTCAAACTTAACTGAGGAACTTTGACAAGGGTGTTTGCTCCAGTCATTTTCTCACAAAAATCCCCTGTCAGGATCATCTATACTGACATGAAATTACGTGATATTTGCTCAGGATTGCGGACGTTCAGCCAGGGACTTTCCGGTTAAAGCGGGTTCAGTGTTGATTATTTCCTCCCCTGTGTGAGTGCAAAGGTTCAAACCCACTTCCACACTCTCTGAAACGTGGCAAGAAATTAATGACCTTGTGTGATTCTCATGGATTGAAACACTTAACATCACCGTGACTATTAATTTCAGAAATGTCAATGCAGTTTGAAATCAGAAACAATCAGTTAAGATCTATTATAAGATGCAACATTGGAGCAGTTTGCACTCTCTGGGGCTTTATTTTGTTACAATTGGATGTCAACAAGTCTGGTTACTGAGCTTGTTTTCTGAGCTGGTTCCTGGGAGTTAAGTTCCAATTAAAGGTCATCAAGTCTATGGCCAAAAATTTCCAGCCATTCACTTCCCACCTCTGCTGCCAGCAAGGATGAAGTATTTTTGGCAGTCAGCCAACTCTCCGTTCACTGCAGCGGGGCCAGAGAATCCCATCTGAGTGAACGGCTGGGAAATTCCCGCCAGAGTTTCGACCCTTCGTGTTTGTGCTGGCCACCACATTTTAATCCCATTTTCCAGGAGCTAATCACTCAAAACCAGCTCTGCCCAGCAGAGATCCCTGAAGCGGGGGGGGGGGGGGGAAGAGGAGGAGGGGGCCATGGGACTCCCAGGAGGGAAGAAACTCTTCCTCAAAGCATCCCTGGTCAAACATATCCATCAACTCATAGAATCATAGAACCACTACAGTGCAGAGAGAGGCCATCCAGCCCATCCAGTCAGTACTGACAACCTCACCAAGACCTTATCCCCTTAATCTCACATATTTACAGTTAATCCCCCGACACCAAGGGGCAAAGTAGCATGGCCAATCCATCTAACCTGCACATCTTTGGAGTGTGGGAGGAAACCCATGCGGACATGGGGAGAAAGAGCAAACTCCACACAGTCACGCTAGGTTGGAATTGAATCTGGGTTCCTGGCACTGTGAGGCAGCATGTGTGCCACTGTGCCATCCTGGGCTTATACTTGGCCAAAGAGGGGAAGGTTCACTGGGGAAGGCGCCCAAGACTTTGTGGACAAAATACAACAGCAAAGTGGAGGCATGGGAGAGAGCGCACAAACCTCCAAACAACTCATCTACCAGAACCATCAAACATCACCTTCTCCACAGAGTTGAGATGGTGCATTGGTATTAGCAACCAACTCAACCCATCAAAGTGGAGTGGAAGCAAGTTACCTGGATTCTCAGAGACTGCAGAAGAAAAAACATCTGGCAGCTGCAGTGAGCATGTGTGCTTCCTGTGACCCATGTTAGAATGTGGGCACTGCTCTCAGTCTACTTGCACACCGTCAGACACTCATAACAAGAAAGAGATCTTCAAATGAGTTCTGTGGCTGCAGAGTGAGGGGAGGAGAGATGAGGGAGCAGAGTGAGGGGAGGGAGCAGAGTGAGGGGCGGGAGCACAGTGAGGGGAAGAGGAGGCAGTGCTGTTCTCTCTGAGCATCTACTCAGGCGCCAGGTAGCAGCAACACTCAGCTCCACTCAACCTCCTTCCGGATAAAGGCTGTCTTCAGATCGCCTCAAACACCGAGCGAGAGGCGCGGGATCTCCGCAGTTTACAGCCAGGAAAGCAGCATTTTCGGCGCGGAACTCTCCATCCTCCTTCGGCAGATGTGGCACCAAATGTCACGTTTGTGCTCCGGGGACGTCTGGCTGGAGTTTGGCGGAGTTTCCAGGAGTTGAGTGTGTACGCGCGGAGAGACAAAAAAAAGCGATTAGTTTTCTTTTTAAAAAAAACAGTAACTAAGATGTCAAATGGTCACAATGTCAGCGGCGCGGATAGGAAAGAGCTGAAAGTTGTGATCGTGGGAGATGGTGGCTGTGGCAAGACGTCGCTCCTTATGGTGTTCGCCAAAGGAGACTTTCCCGAGGTAAGTTTGAATGAATAGATCGCGAAAGCTAACTCAGCAGTGTAGTAAATAGGAGTTAATGTGAATCCGCTTCATATCTTACCAGAGCCACCATGTGGATTTGATAAAAGTAACCAGTATGTGCTGTATTTAAAGTAATGTAATTTGGCACAGTGCTGTATTGGAATAACCATCATTGGAGTGAATCTTGCTGTATTTCGTTCATCACGTTGGCCATATTCTCCCAACACTGACTCGTTACAGAGACAACAAACTTAAAATGTTTCCCCAGTAAGATAGTTCAGCTGTGATGTTGGAGTAAGTGGGGGGCAGACAAGGGTTGGTGTAAAGTCTATCAACTCACTGAAATCCCCGAAGCTGGAAGCAGGAACAACTGGAAAGGCAAAAACTAATGAGGAAGAAGATCAATTGCAGGGAGGTGACAGAGAAAAAGGGAGAAGAGGGACGTTGTAACACGAGTGACGAATGAGCCTGTTTCAATTTTACCACACATTTCACACTGCCTAATTCATACTGTTTAGCCCCAAACTACTCGCCCAAAAATATTGTTATGAGGATCATTCGTGTTGGTGTTCATTATGCATTTTGATAGTGTCAATGTGTCCACCACATTTTGTTTTATTATTACTTAACAAACATGTTGCTGTGTCAATGGTGTGAGGATTACTACAATTGTTTCTCCCCGTTAGTGGAATTATGTGATGGCATTTGTTTTTTTTAAAGAAATTAAGCTGTTCATGGGAAAGTACTGGGAAGAAATGCCATGTCCCAATTACAAGTGAAATTAAGCTAACCACTTAGACACAAGGGAGCAGTTTCATAGCAGATTCAATTGGCACCGTCTCAAGTTGCAATCATGAAAGATCTTTTCCTGGGTAGAACCTTTATTTTCTGAGCTTGAGCAGTGCAGACCAGATGAGCAAAGAGCAATGATCAATTGAGTAAGATTTGTTTCGCCTTTCTCAAGCACAGAGGAGATGTGCGAGGCAAGTTTTTTTACACAGAGGATGGTGAATGTCTAGAATGTGCTGCCCGGGGAGGTGGTGGGAGCAGGTACGAAAGTGGCATTTAAGGGGCAACTAGACGAATACATGAATAGGATGGGAATAAAAGGGTATGAACTCCCTTAGTGCGTACGGTTTTAGTTTAGGTAGGCATCATGATTGGCACAGACTTGGAGGGCTGAAGGGCCTGTTCCTGTGCTGTACTTTTCTTTGTCCTTTGATAGGTGTTGTTTATTAGATTCCTTCAACTGGGAGTTGTTCTGGCTTTTTCTAGTATTGACTCCCTCGCTGTGTAATATTGTTTTGGCAGCTGTCCTAAAGATCCCTGCATAGCATGAATATGATGTGGAGATGCCGGCATTGGACTGGGGTAAACACAGTAAAAAGTCTCACAACACCAAGTTAAAGTCCAACCAATTTACGATCAAATAAATTGGTTGGACTTTAACCTGGTGTTGTGAGACTTTTTACTGTGTTTAGCATGAATACCACAGATGCAATATAGAGGTAACAACAGAGGTGTTACTACTTTGATGGATGATAAAAGCTGTTAGTCCAGTATGAACAGTGTAATACTCCGATATTTGTTGGGGTGGGGCATCATGTAGGGTACACTGGGAGTTCAATCTTCACCCTTCAGCTCCAACTATATTTCTGCACTGCAAATTGCTGGGAGTATAAACTGATAACAGCAAGTGAAATTAGTGGAATACAATTACATTAATCAATGACGTTTAAAGACAGGGAGAAAAGCAGAATGAACAACAGAGGAAATAATGCAAATTAGAATCAAATTAGATACAGAAAGAGGAAAAAAAGGAAGATGGAATAAAAGCAAAATAACCACGAAAGCAAAAGAAGGGAAGATTCATTGCAGGTGCAGCAGGTGGTCAGGAAGGCGAATGGGATGCTGGCCTTCATAGCGAGGGGGATTGAATATAAAAGTAGGGAGGCCTTGCTGCAGCTGTATAGGGCATTGGTGAGGCCGCAGCTGGAGTACTGTGTACATTTTTGGGCGCCGCACCTGCGCAAAGATATTTTGGCCTTGGAGGGAGTGCAGAGGAGGTTTACTAGGCTGATACCGGAGTTGAGGGGGTTGAGCTATGAGGAGAGGCTGAATAAACTGGGCTTGTACTCGTTAGAGTTTAGAAGAATGAGAGGAGACCTCATTGAGACGTATAAGATGATGAATGGGATGGATAGGATAGAGGTGGAAAGACTCTTCCCGCTCAAAAAAGACAGTAGGACTAGGGGGCACAGCCTCAAGATAAAAGGGGGGCGGTTTAGAACGGAGTTGAGGAGGAACTTCTTCACTCAAAGGGTGGTGAATCTCTGGAATTCTCTGCCCGTTGAAGTGGTGGAGGCTGCCTCGCTAAATATTTTTAAGACGCGGGTTGATGGGTTTTTGATAGGAGAGGGGATTAAGGGTTATGGGGAGAGGGCGGGAATGTGGAACTGAGCAGCGACAGATCAGCCATGATCTTATTGAATGGCGGGGCAGGCTCGAAGGGCTGGATGGCCTACTCCTGCTCCTATTTCTTATGTTCTTATGTTCATAGAATACCAACAAGCAGAAGGAGGCCATTTGGCCCATCCAGCCTGCGCCAACAACAAACCCACCAAGGCCCTATTCCTGTAACCCCATGTATTTACCCTGCTAATCTCTCTGACATTAGGGGACAATTTAGCATGGTCCATCCACCTAAGCTGCACATCTTTGGATTGTGAGAGGAAACTGTAGCATTTGGAGGAAACCCACACAGACACGGGGAGAAGGTGCAAACTCCACATAGACAGGCACTCATGGCCAGAATTGAATCCAGGTCCCTTGTGCTGTGATACAGCAGTGCTAAGCACTGTGCCACCATGCCACCCTGATTGGTTTTGACTGAGGGAAAAGAGAAAGAAAAGGCAAGAAAGAAGTTTTACAAACCTCTCGTAGTAATTTACCAAGAAGCAGGAGGGAGACTCCCAGTTAGTCCACTTGCTGTGGTTGAATAATGTGACAAGACTGTTATTTGTTCCATTGATGTGGTGACCATTAGTCGCCCCTTTACTGGAGTGCTTATGCCATGATGTAGCATCCCTAATTGTGCTAAGTTTAATTCATATTTATGGTGCAAATCCAGTACTTGAACACTAAAGTCAAGGCTGACACTTCAGTTCGGGACAGAGAGAGTGCTGCACTGTTGGAGGTGCTGTCTTTTAGATGATACGTTAAACTGAGGCCCAAATCGTATACCTCGGTAAACATATTTGAAAACAGAAAATCTGCTCATGGTCACTTTGCTGTTTGTGAGAGCTTGTTGTATGCAAATTATCATGTTTCTAACGTTACAAGAATGAACTTCAAATGTATTTCATTGTTGTAAAGCAACTGGTGCTGTGCAAAGATCATGAGAGGTGCTTTGTATACGCAAGTCTTTGTTTAAATGCAGACATTTCTTGACATTCATGGAGCGGTTCATGGTAAGAGCCATTATAAAGTCTGACAACACCAGGTTTTAGTCCAACCTATTTATTTGATAATAATTTGATAATATTATCAAATAAATAGGTTGGACTAAAACCTGGTGTTGTCAGACTTTTTACTGTGTTTACGCCAGTCCAACGCCGGCATACCCACATCAAGAGCCATTATGGCAGGGTAATGGCGGAGCTGTGCAAATCAGTCAGCAATATGTAGCAATTTGCAACAAGTGACGCATCTTTTCCTTACCACAGATTGCTTTTTTTCACATGCACAGAACAGCATGCGGAAGAATTGGGTTTGCATGTGGCCACCTCCAAACTCACACACAGACACACGCACACACACACACACTCCCGCCTTACTTATACAGTTACTTAGCAATGCTTACTGTCAAGACGCATATAGATAAAGGGCTGCTTGGAAGGAATACTGTTGATTTCCCAATACTCATACCCCAGCTAGAATCATTGCCTTCAGAAACAGAAAATGGAAAATTAACAAAAAATAGCAAATAAATTGAATCAGGATAACAACTTATGAACGTTCAAAGATTGTAAATAGTTTTATCATTCAGAATTTAACTGAAGGCAAATACCATGGTATAGAATCATAGAATGCCTACAGTGCAGAAGGAGGCCATTCAATCCATTGAGTCTGCACCCACTACAATCCCACCCAAGCCCTATTCCTGTAACCCATATAATTACCCGCTAGTCCCCCTACCATTAAGTCAATTTAGCATGGCCAATCAACCTAACCTGCACATCTTTGGGGTGTGGGAGGAAACTGGAGCACCCAGAGGAAACCCACACAGACACAGGGAGAATGTGTAAACTCCACACAGATAGTCAACGGAAGCTGGAATTGAACCCAGGTCCCTGGCGCTGTGAGGCAGCAGTGCTATCCACTGTGCTATTAACGTCACATAATTCAGGCAAAGAGTTAGGCAAGGAGTACAATTTAACACCTAGCATATTGATCATACTTATCTAAAATCTGTATTGGAAAATTTACACCATCCAGTCAGTAAATCTTATTGGTCACAAACAATACCTCAAGGTGCAATTTCTACACTGAATTGTACAAGGATTTAAAGGTCATTTATTATGCACACTAAAAATATTAGATGTTGTACTGGTCTGCTTCAGGAAAGGAAGAAAAGCCAGTGTTAACTTCCTCTCATTTAAAAATTTAAGTTTATACATCTCAAAGATATTTATATGGTGCATCTCATTTATTGATGCAATGTCAATTGAGTTGGTCCCAGAGCTCTTCTTCAGGGATTAGTCTCACAGCCTCAGGGCCCGAGTTCAATTCCTGGCTTGGTCATTGTCTGTGTGGAATTTGCACATTCTCCCCGTGTCTGCGCGGATTTCCTCCAGGTGCTCAGGTTTCCTCCCACAGTCCAAAGATGGCCATGCTAAATTGCCCCTTAGTGTCAGGAGGATTAGCTAGGGTAAATGTATGAGGTTATGGGGATAGGGCCTGGGTGGGATTGTTGTCGGTGCAGACTCAATGGGCTGAATGGCCTCCTTCTGCACAGTAAGATTCTGTGACTCTTCTGCCTCTTCTGGTCACATTGCAACAAGGTAGGCAAGATATGGACAATTACAGTCTGTCCTTGGCTTGCTGCAATGTTCCAGTGAAGCTCAATGCAAACTGGAGGAACTGCATCTCATCTCCGGCTAGGCACTTCACACTCTCAACATCGAATTCAACAACTTCAGATGATTTGCTCTACCCCACCTTGACCCCTTTGTTTTCATTCTATTTTATTTAATTTTTTACTGTTCGCTACCTTTTATTTCTTTATTGTCTTTCTTCATTTTTCTTCCCCTCCCCACTCGTTCCCCCAGTTTATCCCCCTTCCCTTACCTTTTCTGCCCCCTTCTTCCCCTTTTCTAAATCTTACCTCTGTCCCATCCATTTCACACCCCCCCCCCCCCCCCCCCCCCCCCCCCCAGCATCTTCATTTTAGCTCCTCTGCTGTTTGGCCATTCACACCCTTTATTCTCTCTCTGGGCAGCTATTAGTAGTCTTTTCTCCTTGTTCCTGTGCTTATGACTCATCTTTCATTCCCTCACCCTGCAGTATAAATATCTCCCACATTCTATGGCTTTTAGTTTTGACAAAGTGTCATCTGGACTTTTCTCTTTTCTCTCCTTACAGATGCTGAGATTTTACAGCATTTTCTCTTTTGGTTTCAGATTCCAGCATCTGCAGTAATTTGCTTTTGTTGAGTCATATCTTTATTTTCTTTCCTGGGCAAAAGTGCATTCTTCAGCACCTCCCCTTAACAGTATCATTGGGATCAGAAAACTATATAGGGCAATAAAATATGTCAACCTTTGTAGTTTTATGTTGGTCATTTTGAAAGCTAAACATTTTAATTATCTTCTTTCATGTTTTGCTTTTAGCAATATGCCCCATCAGTGTTTGAGAAATATGTGAAAGATATCACTGTTAGGAACAAGAAATTTACCTTGACTCTATATGATACAGCAGGTAAGACTCTTCGATGTACTTCAGTTTTATTGAAAATATTTTAATATTTAACATTCAATAATGCTTCGTAAGCCTGAGCAAAAGACAAGAAAGCTTTCGATTTCTTTTCCAGCCTGTGCTAAGTTGACTGATTTTTACCACAGCAGCTACATTTGGCTTCAATCAAAATCAAGGCTGACAGTGTAGTGCAGCTTTGAGGGACTGCTGTACTGTCAGGGGTACCATCTTTCAGATGTGACATTAAATCGAGGCCTGTGTGCCCTTTCAGGTGGATGCAAACGGGTCCCATGGCATTATTTCAATGAGTATCCGGGAAGTTATCCCAACAACTTGGCCAATGTTTATCTCTTAATCAACTTCCCAAAAAGTTTATGTAGCCATTATCACATTGTGTGGGAGCATCTGTGTATAAATGGCTGCTACATTTCCTATGTTACAGAAGTAACTACACTTTAGAAGAATTTAATTGGTTGTAAAGTGCTGTAGGACAGCCAGTGGTCATGAAAAATGCTCTATAAATCCAAATCTATTTACCCCTGGAATGAGCCTTGGTGGAATGTAGGAAAGTAATCAGTCAGAATGTTAGTTCCAGACCCTGTTGTGATGCCTGTTTGTTTTCAGATTGTAGACATAGTCAGGATCAGTTTATGTTACTTATAAAATGCAGGATCTGTTCAATTTATTAATATTTAAATATTCACAAAAAAGGGCGGGGTTTTCTGTGCAACCCGATGCGTGTTTCACAGTGGCAGGGACAGCCTGCCACTGGCTGGCGGTGAGATCCTCTGGTCCCTTTGTTGTGATGATGTGGAGATGCCGGCGTTGGACTGGGCTAAGCACAGTAAGAAGTCTCACCTGAAGAAGGAGCGACACTCTGAAAGCTTGTGCTACCAAATAAACCTGTTGGATTTTCCCCTTGTTGTGAACAGGGTTTCCTGTTGAATGCACCTCTCGCTGCCGGGAGACCCGCAGTGGGACTGGAAGACCCCGCGGGTGTGAACAGCTGGAAAGTTCCAGCCACAGTAAGAATGTAAAAGTTAGAATGACCCTGGGATTGTATATGTAGAGCCAAATGAGAAACTAATCCTGAAGAATTAATTAATTATCAGAAGGGATGTTGTTAACATGCACAAATAAGGCTTTCAAGTGGTGTCAGGATTTACAGTGCTATTGCTTTTCAGTTTGTAGAACTTTATACACAGGAGCATTGATACTGCTAATGATGTTAGATGTTTACTCATTGAAGCTATTAAATTGAAACACTGTTCAGTAATATACATCAGGCAATAAAATATGGCAACAATCATCAGCAAATTACTGCAGATTCTGAAGCAAAAACAGAATATGCTGGAAAATCTCAGCAAGTCTGACAGCGTCTGTGGCGAGAGAATAGAGCCAATGTTTCGATTCTAGATGACCCTTCGTTTCATAGGTTTATGTTAGTTATTTTTGAAATCTTGATTTTTATCTTCTCCAATATCCTTCATCAGTATTCAAAGTATGTGACTGTTACTGACTATTGACGACATGTAGAGTTTTGCTATTTACAAGCATGCAGGAAACCAGGAAGCTACAGTGGACTTAGTGTGTGTGCTACAGTTCACCCAAGGAGTCTGAGTTGTTGTGGCATCATGCACTTTTACGTTCAGCTTGAAGCAATGGACAATAATTGTAGAGGCTCCAACTTCTTTTCCATTACATGGGTAACCAGGAATATTCTATTTTTACCACCCATTATGGAATCATAAAATCCTACAATGCAGAAGAAGGCCCATCAAGTCTGCACCGACCACAATCCCACCCAGGCCCTATCCCCATAACTCCATGCATTTACCCTAGCTAGTCCCCCTGACACTGAGGGGCAATTTAGCATGGCCAATTTGCCTAACCTGCACAACTTTGGATTACGGGAGGAAACTGGAGCACTTGGAGAAAACCCACACAGACACGCGGAGTACATGCAAACTCCAGATAGACAGTGACCCAAGCTAGGAATTGAACCTAGTGCCACTGTGCTGCCCAATGGCATATATTGGAAGGATTTACTCCACCTGTTTTTCAGCATTATAAACATAGCTTCTGTGTCCATCAAGTCCTGAGGTGGGACTTGAACCTGGAACTTCTAGCTCGGAGGCAGGGACACTACCCACTGCACCACAAGACTTCCTAGAATATGCAATACTAGGTTTTATTGTGTGAAATTATGAACTGCTTATCATTTGCTGGTTAGTTCCTGGTTTCATTGTCATGTATTACATTAATACATGACAACTTGACTCCAACACCTTCCTCATTTTCCATTTTGGACGCTTAAGCTTCTTTGTTGTCACAGTTGAATTTTACTTGGGAGGCAGTAATGCTGGAAGGAAAAAAATACATATTTTCCAGTTAAATTGTGAATGACGTATTACTTCAGTTCTGTTGTGAAATGTTTTACAACTGGAGTGTGATGGTGATGGCTCAGTGATGGAAATGGGAATTCCATGGTACAGGGCGCATGCTCATCTGGCCACACTTTAATAACTGGAATTTAGATTACACACAATCTGTTCAATTATATAAAAGATGCAATGTGCATCTGTCAGATTTTAAATGCCTATGTACTTTTCAAAAAAGGAAGCAATTTGATGTTCTGTTTTCTGATGTGGAACCAAAAATTTACAAGCTCTTGCAAATCTACAAACTTGCTTCACTCATGACAATTGACTTTGGCGTCAACTATCTCTGTATTCAAATATTGTGAACTGCATGTTATGCAACAAGCTCAAGAAGATCAGAACATTGGGGGATTTGGGTGTGGAACCTGAACCTTCCTTAAAGTGTTAGCTTGTTACTTAGCAATGTCTGACATTGGTACAAAACCATTTCCTGCCTGGGTTGGACTTAAATTTCACCGCAGGAAGGAACTGACTAAACATTATAAGTTTGAAGGTGAATACCATTTTCAACTGAATGTTCTTGTCAATTCAATGAAATGCTAATTAGTGTCCAACAGATTCACTGGGAGTTAGCTCAATTCTGCAGGCAACTTTGACAATTTGGGTAGTTGCCCTCCAGTTGAAGTCAATTCCCTTGACTTTAACTGGAGGTGAGGATGGTTGCACACAGTAATCACATTTCTTTATTCTTAGAAAGAGGTTTCATAAATTGCTGAATTTAGTATGTCGATCTGTAACAAATTAAGATATCCACATTGGAAACACATAGAACATGGATGTTGCAAATAGTTGAGAGTGTTTGCTTGTCAAGAGCTGTGGTGAGGTGTTGGGAGGATGGAAGTATAATCAATGGATTCTGTATCAGATTGCACTTGCCTGGGACAGAGGAACCGTACATCAAAAGAATCTGCATTTGTACAGCATCATTCACATCATCAGGATGTGAAAGCTCATTATTGACAATTATTTTCTTTTGACCTGTTGTCCATATTGCAGGCATGCGCAGGGCCTAAGCAACCATGAGGCAGTCACCTCAAGTGGCAACGTTTAGAGGATGGCAAAAAACTGAATGAAATATCCATGAACCTACATAAATAAGCAAACAGGCCTCAGCAGTGGGAATGAAAAGTCCAGATCTATTGATTTTCTGTCCAAATTATTATAATCCCAGACCAGACCATCACATTTTTGGTGCGATCTGGTTAGGGACCAATTACATTTTGTTTAAAGTAGACAAGGTTTGAGATTCAAGACACTTGTGAAAAGAATATAGCCACAACATTCCACAGGTTTTGAACCAGCAAAAGTAAACTTTATTATACAAGGTCAAAAAGATTAAATGATTTATAATATCTATTTTATACCCCTAATATTCAGGGTAAAATAAGATACATGTAAATTAACTGGCAAACTGTGGTTGAACACACCACACTGTACAATAGCAAATATGACCAAGAAACATCCCATTCATATCTTAGCAACCCACCCAGACCTCAGTAAAAATTGTGACTCAATCTCGTTAACACTCTTGTCACCCTCATTAGAGGCTCCAAACATTTTACTTTCAAAGATCGAGTCCCTAAATTCCCTCAAGACCTCACCAACTCAGACTGTCTCAATGACTGCACACTTCCCAGGGTTTCAACCTCATTGCTGTTCCCCCGGATTTCCAAGTCTTCACTCCAGCTTCTTCTTACTAGTACAATTTCAACTCTTAGATCATAGAATCCCTACAATGCAGAAAGAGGCCATTCGGCCCATCAAGCACTGACAACAATCCCACCCAGGGCCCATCCGGTAACCCCATGTATTTACCCTATTAATCTCCCTGACATCCCCCTAACACTAAGGAGCAATTTAGCATGACCAATCAACCTAACCCGCACAGCTTTGGACAGCGGGAGGAAACTGGAGCACTCGGTGGAAACCCATGTAGACACAGGGAGAATGTGCAAACTCGACACAGACAGTGACCCAAGCTGGGAATTGAACCCAGGTCTGTGGCACTGTGGGGCAGCAGTACTAACCACTGTGCCACCGTGCCGTGCCAACCTGGCTAGCTTCACTGGCCATGCTCCTAGATATCCCCAAGCTCCAATCTCCCCAGCTATGCCAAGCTACAAACAGCTCCCAGGGCTTCTTCTGAGCTCCAACCCTTTCCAGCATGGAACAGCAACCTTCTGCCACCTTTTCAGTTCCCCAAGACTTCTCCTGAGACCTAACAGTACAGAAGCAGCTCAGGGCTACAGCTTTTCTGTATGGCCTTTTCCCCTGTTTCAGAATATTCACTCCCCCAGTCAACACAGATAAGTCAAAACCTCAGACCTTTATTAAGCTCCACCCATCTTCATGAAGTAGCCTTCCAGGGTTCACAATTAAATTAGTCGTAGCTCTAACTCCCAAAACAAAACACCCCTCTAGGCTGCATTACTTTGCAAACAGTCTAGAAACCACATCTCCAATACTCCAGCTAAGTAAGTCCCCCTGCTGTTTTATGACCTTACCTTGCTAGCTGTTAACACCTTAAGTCAGCCTTTTAAGCGTAATAGTCTTCAAGCTGCTTTGGTTGCATTTATCCCATTTTCTTTAGTTAAACCTTAATCTTCACAGAACTAAAAATTCCCTCAATTATGATGAACCATGAGTAAGGACCAAAATTCTCTGGCCATTGTGGTCGGCGCAACTTGTGGGCCGAAGGGCCTGTTTGTGCTGTAGTGTTCTATGTTCTATGTTCTATGTTCTATTCACGTCAGTTGGATTCTCTGGTCCCGCTAACAGCACACTCCTGCCATGGGTTTCCCAGCAACGTGAGGTGGATTCAATGGAAATTCCCATTGACATAGGTGGGACTAGAGGATCACGCCACCAGTGAACAGCACGTTGCCTCCCACTGCCGTGAAAATGCTGAGGGAAGGCCAGAGAATCTTATCCATGGTCTTTAGAACAACATATGTTGACATATGTTTACATTTCTGAGTCTTTACATTGAAGTCCTTTCCAAAGCTTCATCCTATACTTCTCATTCTATCTATGCAATAGTTTTACATAAACTTATACATCTGTGTGACTATTTCAAAATTGTGAACCAGTAAATAATGTCAAAAAACATAATTTAATCTAGCGCACTCAAACATTTGGGGCGGCACAGTAGCACAGTGGTTAGCACTGCAGCTTCACAGGTCCAGGGACCTGGGTTCGATTCCTGGCTTGGGTTACTGTCTGTGTGGAGTTTGCACATTCTTCTCGTGTCTGCATGCATTTCCTCCGGGTGCTCCGGTTTCCTCCCACAGTCCAAAGATGTGCGAGTTAGGTTAATTGGCCATGCTAAGGTTGTGTCCTGAGATGTGTAGGTTAGCGGGACTAGCGGGTAAAATATGTAGGGATATGGGGATGGGGCCTGAGTGGGATTATGGTTGGTGCAGACTTGATGGGCCAAATAGCCTCTTTCTGTACTGTAGGGTTTTTATAATTCTGTGTAATCATTATTGATTGTGTAAATTTTTTTGGATTCTTTCATGGGATGTTGGTGTGGCTGGCTGGGCCAGCATTTATTACCCATCCTTGAGGGCACTTAAGAGTCAACCACATTGCAGTGGATCTGGACTCACGTGTAGGCCAGACCAGATAAGGTTGATGGATTTCCTTTCCTAAAGGCTATTAGTGAATCAGACAGGGTTTTACAACAATCAGCAATGGTTTGCATGAAACCATCTAGTAACTTTTGCAGGAACACAGAGGCCCATAACTTTTGGTGATGCGCTGGGGTATCGCTCCCGGAAGATCCCACATAAATGTTTATTGAGCAGTTGCCAGAGGCACTTAACTTCCTCTGGACCTTGGGTGGGGAACCATCTGACAGAAGTGATTTAAATCGCTAACTTTGGACGGGCCTGCCAATTTTATCTGTCAGTTATTCTTTTAAAGAGTTAGAAGGAAAAAGACACTTTTAACTCTAGAGCAATTATCTGAACACCCAGATTCAGCATCACAGGGAACCAACCACTTTCCCACTCCAGCCTGTGCACTCCCCCTCCCCCCCATTCCAGCTCCAGTCACCACACCCCCCCCCCCCCCCACCCTCCTTGGGGTGGAGTCCACAACACGGTCATCGTTTTGGAAGCTTGTTGTGTGAAAATAATATTTTCCTAACATGTTGATTGAATATTGCAATGGCAAGGTGAAATGGGGCTTAGACTCAAATGTTCATATAGTGGTGTCCCAATCTCAGCTTTGCTATCTGCGGAAGTCACCTAGTGTTGGGCGCAACATGTGTTCACATAAAGGCCTGTCTCCAAGCTTCAAGCCCACAGTTCTTAAAAAAGCAAATTGCAAAAGTTCTCAATCAATTTACAATGCACACAAAATACACATCACTTGGTATGGGTAGTGGATGTGTTCTTCTAGGATATCTGTATGTGTTGGGCCACAGAACTTTACCTTGACCCTGTAGGTAACATATATATTTAATGCAGAGTAGAAGACTATGATAGTATTGGTTTATGGATACTTTCCATAGAATCCCTTGATCAATATAAAATTAAACTTCTTCATACAGGATCAGAAGCTGTAGGGCTAAATCTTAGAGCTCTTTGAAGACAGGCCTTGAGGCAAGAAGGCTCAGAAGATGGTGGCGGGAAGCTTTAGGAGGAAAGCTTCACGTTTTCCGGCCACCATGGGATATTCCCAGAAGCAGGAACAGCAGTGGCTTGGCTGCTGTCCAACCTGAGGCAGGTGGTCAATTAATGCAATTATGTGGCCAATTAACAGTCTGTTGGCACAATCTCATGATCTTATAAGCATCAACATGGACAGCACCCACCCCCACAGAGTGGTACATCAAGATTGTCTCCAAGGGCTTCCCAGCAAAGGGGCCTACCAATCTGGCCGCTCCATGGCTCACTCTGGCAGCAGTGTCACGCCTGCACCCCCATCACAGCTTTGATGTACTCTATAATGCAAAAAAATCTTTCCATGTAAAAGTTAATCTTCTTAATCTCAGTAACAATTTTAAATTGGCACTTTTGTGACAAGATGATCTCACTCTAAAATTCTTCATTATGTTACAATCTATTGCATTTCCTTTGCTTTCTTTGTTTGTGTGGAAACAGTTCCAATATCTATAATCTCTCCACTTAATGTTTGTTAACCACTGGTATTATGGTGCGGTGTGGACTGCATGGCTTTAATGTCCTTTTTAGAATGGATCTGCCAATTCTGTGCAAAGTTGATCATTGCCGTCTATAGAATTATCCCTTGCCCTTTATGGCTTGATTGCTTTTCTTTACAACAAGACCTATAGTACTGGCTGGAATGCAGCAATTTTATATCGCTCATTTGGTACTGGTGCACCACCAGGATTTTTAGTCAGATGGTTTCAGAAGTGGAAATATAAGGCTGCATTGTGGCAATAAGACAATAATTTTCGTCTTCAGTGTGATATTGTTTTGTTAAAAGGTAAGACAAGAGAACTCCTGAAGAATCACACTGTAAGAGTTTATATTGCACTAGACAAACTGGTTGTTTTCGTGCTCCAGGAAATGAGATAATCCAAAAGTTCTGAAAGCAGCAACACGTAAAAATTCCACCTAGATTATACAAAAACAAATAGTTAATGTCTTTGTGATGCTTTATTTATGACTGTTACAGTTTATGGTGCTGGACAAAGATAAGCAGTAACTCAAACTTCAGTAACTCTGATTGTTGATATACCTAAACCTAACTAAATTTTAAAACCGTGCTATCCAAGGAATAGCAAGAGATAGGTGCAGAATCTATTGAGGCATTTATACTCAGATATTAGGATGATATGCAAGGAACAACTTTGGATGTCACACATGTGGCTTGCACACATTGGAAGCATTGAAAATGCTTCACAATTTCCTAGTATGGTCTGGCTGCACTCAAGGTCCTGTGCTCTCCCATCCCTGAGAATTGTGCAGTGTTGGTGCGGCTATGGGAACAGTTCAGTAAGTCACTGTTAGACATCATAGAGCCAAATAAACTTTCTGTACTCTCCTGAAGGATCTGGGTCCAATTTCATGAGGCCCCCAGTCCAATGCTGGCATCTCCACATTACAATTTCATGAGGCATAGCCATACTCCTGTTCCTTGTCCAGGTAATGTTTCTTCAAAAATGAGGCTAGACAGTCCATGTTGCAGACTATCCCAGTACGGATGGTGTCAGATTCTGTTTTCAGTCAACATTCGCGTACACGTTCTAGCAACGCTGATTGAAAAGCAATCAGAAACAGAAACACAAGAGACCTAGTCCTCCCCCCGAACTCAGTGACACTGAGCCTACTTATACCATCCCAACCTCAACTAGAATTAGCTAAATCAGGAGAAACTAGAAATAAATCCCAGGATATTCATCCATACAGTGAGTTATTACATTTTCCATAACAACTGAGCAATTCTTTTGCAGAGCTTATCCTTGAGAGATTATCCCTCTAATTTCACCTCCCCCACACTCCTCTTATTTATGGTTCTAAAATAGTAGATTGTAGTGTTTCCATGAAAATTAGCTTTTCTTTTTAACGTAATGGAATGTGTTTGAGATGTGTGCCATTTTATATCTGTATGTTCTCAACCGTAACAATATTGATATGTTTACTCTGGTTGCTTCCTCCAACTTGGAGGAGCTCACGTCTTTTGTTTAAAATGGCCGTTTCCTTTTAATTAGTGGTTTGTTAACATTGATCCAAATAGATTTCCTTTGGGTTGGGTTGTAAGTGACAGTTTGTGGAAAGTTCACCACAAAATACCGAGCTACAGAATTGCTCTGGAAAGTCCCCAGTGCTACAACTATTTTAACAAAAGGGTGTAAAATGGGCCACAAAGTTCAGATCACTTGTTTTATTTAATTGAAGATGAACTTAGTCAACAAATTGTTGGTAAAAGTATCAAGATGCATTTGATTAAATGATGGAGAATTGTGATTGTATTTCCAGCCAAGTTCCTGTAATGCTAGAATTATGAATATATTTAGTAATATAGTTGTACAGAGCATAATCTCCCAATTGTGTTTGGTTAAAACTCAAGTAATATTTATTCATTTTCTGAAAGCTAATGCAATCTCCTAAACCATTAGGATGATTACACAAGATGTTATTTGATGAGATTTAGCAAAAGCAGATGTTGAATTTTCCTGGATGATGGATTTGTCCCCAATTTTTGACAATTGCAGTAAGTCATTAGGATCCCACCCCCAGGACTGGCATCTTACATGTAATTCTAGTATTTGATCCGGTAAATGGCTATTTACACTTAGCTTATGAGATAACACTTTTGATTTATCAATTGGGAAAACCTTACATAATTAAGGAAACAGTTGAATTTGCCACACAAAAATTTTGAATTTAACAAAAATAACTGACCAGAGATTTTTTAATATTTCTTCCAATCGTTTGTTGACCTGTTACTGACACTCATTGTATATAAACCTAACTTTGAGAATGAGCATGATTTTGATGCTATGTACCACCTTTAATTGAAAGTTCATATACATAGAGTCAAATAATTATACAGAACAGAAAATGGCCCTTTGGCCCATCACATCTGGACAAACCATCTAACTATTCAATTTCATTTTCCAGCACTTGGCCCATAGCCTTGTATGCCTTGGCATCACATGTGCACATCTAAATACTACTTAAATGTTGTGAGGGTCTGTGCCTCCATCATCCTTTCAGGCAGTGAGTTCCACCAGAGTCCCATCACTCTTTGGATTAAATTCTTTTCTTCACATCTCCTCCAAACTTCCTGCCCCTTAGCTTAAATCTATGTCCCATGTTCATTGATCCCTCCACCAAGGGGAAAGGTTTCTTTTTGTTTACTCTGTCGATGCGCCTTATCATTTTATTCATCTCAATCACGTCCCCCCTCTGTCTCCTCTTCTTCAAGGAAAACAAACCCAGTCTATCTAATCTCTCTTCATAAATGAAACTCTAACCCAAGCAATATGCTGATAAATCTTCTCTGCATCCTTTCCAGTGCTAGTACATCCCTCTTATAACGTGGACAGTATTTTCTCTTCAATTTGTAAAGTGTGGGCTGCTTGATATCCCATAGTGAGATATTAAATCTAGGAAGAAAATTTAGTGTCATATTGACTCAGTTGCAGTCCATTCATTTTGAGTCAGACAATTGTGGGTTCAAGTTGTTTTGTAGGATTTGAAGTATCATGGGTGAAAATCCAGGGTGGCACTGATGGAATGTTGCATTATCAGAGGTGTGACTTTGGATGATCCTGATGGTTTACTTTTCTCTTGAATAGCATCTCTGATAATGCATCACTCCTTCAGTGCCACCCTGGATTTTCACCCAGAGCATCTCAAATCCTACAAAAGAGCTTGAACCCACAATTATCTGACTCAGCATGAATAGATGTGCATCTGTGATGCCAAGGCATACAAAGCTATGGGCCAAGTGTTGGAAAGTGGGCTTAGAGTAGTTAGATGATTTGTTCAGATGTGACGAGCCAAAGGGCCATTTTCTGTTCTGTATGGTTATATGATTCTATGTATGTGAACTTTCGTTTAAAGGTGATACGTATGTGAGGATATAAACATGTTCAAATGGACATAAAAGATGCTGTTGGCATTTATGAAGAAGAACAGGATGTTTTCCTGGTATTGGGTCCAACGTTCCTATCCCTCAACAAATGTCATCAAAAAAATAGATAAAATGGTCATCCATCTTATTTGATGTTTATCAGGCACTGTGTACAAATTAGTTGCTTCATTTAGCTACACAATAACAGCCTCTAGACCTTTAGTCAATCTCAGAATAGGTCATCAGTCCTTGCTTCCAGGCTATTGTATATGTGAAAATTGTCAGTCCTCAGTTACTCACACAAATTGGCCAACAGGTTCTATGGGATAAGGTCAATACAAGAGAAATGCCTCTCCAGCATTGTGAAATTGTCCAAAAAAATCTGAAACTGTGACAGAACAGTACATCCACAATGCATTGCTCACTCCGTACACTGAAATGATACAAGGAAAGGGATGTGGTTAACATTTACTGCAAAGAGACAGATAAATATTTTGTACACCTCTTCCTGTCTTTGCAAGATAACTCATTTCCTCTGAAACTTGTCTTTTGTTTATATCACCTCAGCATTGTGGCTTAACCTTGAATTCTCTAGGTATTATGGTTCAGCATGCTGAATTCAATGGGGAAAAGGTGCATTCTGCTTTTGACAGGAGTTGGTTCGTCGTTTTTCTCCTAATCTCCTTACAAATCTGTTCAGTGCTTACATCGCAGATTGTAAATGGGTCACTCAGCTCATTGGGTCTATAATGTTGCTTAAACCTCTCACACTCTAATTTATCTAACCCTATTGGCAAATAGATGTGAGGGTTAGGTTGATTGGCCATGCTGAATTGATCCTTAGTGTCAGGGGGATTAGCAGGTTAAATACGAGTAGTTACGGGGATAGAGCAGGCTCGAATGGCCGAATGGCCTCCTGCACTGTAATGATTTTTAAAAATCCTATTCCTTTCCCCTACAGGTCCCTATAACTAGCCTTTAAATATATCGGTGCTATTTGTTATTGTTATTCTATATTCCACATTCTCTCTGGATAAAGAAGTTTATTCTGAATTCCTTATTGGATTCATTAGTAGCCATCTTACATTTATGATCCCTAGTTTTGGACCTCATCTCAAGAGGAAAAAAAATCTTCTTTATTTCTTACCTCTGTCAAACACTGTCGTAATCTTAAAGGTGTTTATTAGGTCTCAAGAACCATTTGTTAAACAGATGCTTTATAGATTGGAGTATATTGCTTCTGATGTTATCCAAGGTAATATACATTTACTGAAAAACAGTCTAAATGTTATTAACCTAATTAAGTGAATACCATTCACTTCCTGTCCTTCATACATTTTAATCATTGATCACCGTTTCTTTATTAAATGCACAACACAAATGGAAGTAGCCGTTTGAAGACTTTAAAGATATAAACATTGTATGAACAAAGATTTTTTTTTTGACACAGTTCAGAATTTTGCTAAACTTGTAGAAAGAGAAAGCTTGATAGGCTAAAATGAAAGCAAAATACTGCGGGTGCTGAAATCTGAAACAAAAATAGAAAATGCTGGAAAATCTCAGCAGTTTGACAGCATCTGTGGAGAGAGAATAGAGCCAGTGTTTCGTGTCTGGATGATCTTTTGTCAGAGCTTAATGGCCTGATCTGTAATTGTAGGGCAGTTATCTTGTAGCAGCAGAATATTGCATTCTGTGTTATATAGAATGGTGAATCCTTTGATTTATCTTGAAAAGTGCAACAGATTTTTTTGTTAATATATTAAAATGGTACATCAGTACCCATTGACATCACATAGGAGGTTTAAAATGTCTCCTTGTCCAAGATCTATATATCATAGAATCCCTGCAGTGCAGGAGGAAGCCATTTGGCCCATCAAGTCTGTATGACAACAATCCCACCCATGGCCTATCCCTATAACCCCACATATTTATCCTGCAAATTCCCCTGATGTTAAGAGTCAATTTAGCATGGCCAAACATCCTAGCCCGCACATCTTTGGACTGTGGGAGGAAACGGAAGCACCCAGAGGAAACCAACGCAGACACGGGGCAAACGTGCAAACAGCAGTTACCCAACGCTGGAATTAAACCCTGTGAAGTATAGGTTCACCCACAGTGCTGTTAGGGACAGAGTTCCAGGACGAAGAACAGTACAGCACAGGAAACAGGCCCTACAGCCCTCCAAGCCTGTGCCGCGCAATGGTCCAACTAGACCATTCGTTTGTATCCCTCCATTCCCAATTTTGGATTTGACTCAGTGACAATGAAAGAATGGCAATATATTTCCAAGTAAGTGGCTTGGAGGGGAACTTCCTGGTGGTGATGTTCCCATGTTTCTGCTGTCCTTGTTCTTCTGGATGGTAGTGGTTGTGGGTTTGGAAGGTGCTGTCTATGGAATCTTGATGAGTTCCTGCAGTGCACCTTGTAGATGGTGTACACAGTGTCACTGTTCGTCATGGTAGAGGGATTGAATGTTTGTGGAAGGGGTAACAATCAATTGGGTTGCTTTGTTCTGGATGGTGTTGAGCTTCTTGTGTGCTGTTGGAGCTGCACTTATCCAGGCAAGAGGAGAGTATTCCATTACATTCCTGATTTGTGCCTTGTAGATGATGGACAGGCTTTGGGGTGCAAATGTTGTAAATGGTGGAGAGTGCTTGTGTGGTGCAAATGTTATTTGCCACATCAGCCAAAGCCTGCTTACTGCTCAGGTCTTACTGCATTTGGACATGGACTGCTTCAGTATCAGAGGAGTTGTGAATGGTACTGAAATTGTGCAATCATTAGCAAACCTCCCACTTCAGACCTTATGATGGAGGGAAGATCATTGATGAAGCAACTGAAGAAGGTTGGGCCGAGGACACTAGCCTGAGAAACTCCTGCGGAGATATCCTGGAGCTGAGATGATTGATCTCAAACCATCATAACAATCTTCCTTTGTGCCAGGTATGGCCCCAAGCAAATGAAGGTTTTCCCCCTGATTCCTATTGCCTCCATTTTTGCTAGGGCTCCATGATGCCATGCTGTGTCAAATGCTGCTTTGGTGTCAAGGCCAATCATCACAAGTATTACAAAATTCAACATGAGACACGTTGTGATTTCTACACTAAGTTTGGTTTAGAAAAGAAATTCTTTTCTAACCTACAAGGAACAAAGAACAAAGAAAACTACAGCACAAGAACAGGCCTTTCGACCCTCCAAGCCAGCACTGACCATGCTGCCTGACTGAACTAAAACCCCCTACCCTTCCAGGGACCATAACCCTTTATTTCCATCCTATTTATGTATTTGTCCAGATGCCCCTTAAAATTCACTATTGTATCTGTTCCCAGTACCACTCCTGGCAGTGAGTTCCAGGCACCCACCACCCTCTGTGTAAAAAAAACTTGCCTCATACATCTGCTTTAAACTTTGTCCCTTGCACCTTAGATCTATGACCCCTAGTAATTGACTCTTCCACCTTGGGAAAAAGTTTCTGACAATCCACGCCCCTCATAATCTTGTAGACTTCTATCAGGTCACCCCTCAACCTCCATCGTTCCATTGAGAACAAACCAAGTTTCTGCAACCTCTCCTCATAGCTAATGCCCTCCATACCAGGCAACATCTTAGTAATTTTTTTCTGTACCCATAGAGCAGGAAGATCATGGCCTCAATTACTGACCTACACTGAGTTTGTTGATTTTAGCCAGGTAGGAGTGGGAAGCCTTTGCTCTTTCAGCACATCTTTAGGAGAAATATCATCCTGGGGTTCGATTCCACGGTTATTGGAAGAGGTGCGTCTTTATATTTTCTTTACAGTTCCAGCCACATACAGTCCAGTGTCATGAATGAAAACAACAAGTTGACTGAAGTACAGGGTATTGTCAGCAACAATGGCACCATACTCTCGGATGAGTCTACAGCATTTGTTTCTTTGCATTTATTTGTATCAAGATGCTCCTAGTTCTAATATATCTTGCACAGACAAAGCGTATTTATGGACAGCATGTAGCACAGTGGTTAGCACTGCTGCCTCACAGCACCAGGGACCCACATTCAATTCCTGGCTTGGATTACTGACTGTGTGGAGTTTGCATGTTCTCCCTGTGTTTGTGTGTGTTACCTCTGGGTGCTCTGGTTTCCTCCCATATTCCGAAAGACATGCTGGTAGCTGCATTGACCCGGACATGCACCGGACTGTGGTGACTAGAGGAATTTCACAGTAACTTCGCTGCAGTGTGAATGTAAGCCTGATTTGTGACTAATAAATAAACTTTAACTTTTAATTAGTTGAATAAATAGTTGCAAATAAAGAACATCATCATTTTATGCTTACTTTTCTGTTTTGTTTAATTTAGGTCAGGAGGATTATGACAGACTCCGCCCACTTTCCTACCAAGATACACATGTCTTCCTAATATGTTATGATGTCACAAACCCTACAAGTTTTGACAATGTCCGTATTAAGGTGAGGGCACAATTCATGTCCTTCAACTTTTGTCATGGTATTTATTTCAGCATTTTTCTGTAATTATTATTTAACCCTAACCACAGTTTTTAGAGTACATTGTGCATTATTTTCTTCCTTTCCTTCTTGATAGACAAAATATCACCTATAACTAACAGGATGGGAAATGCCACATCTGTTGTCTGCTAATTGCACTTTATCTCTATGGATCTGGAGGTGTATGGGGGTACTATTGTGGGGTAGTTCACCCGTGTTCAACATTTCCTAAAAATATTACAGTTATAAACCTACCTCTTAATTTTATGTAATGCAGTGCATGGAACTTCCATGTGGAAGCACAACATGGCCACATCTTACAGAATTTCACCAGGATGGCAGTAAGGCCCAAGGATTTTCAGAATATTGATACAGTATGATCATCTACAGTACAAATATGTTAATTCCACTGCTCGTTATGTGTATTTCATCACCTAGCTGTTTCCTACAGTGCATTACTGCACATTAACATAACTATTTCAGGGATAAATAGTCCCTTTGGAAAAGGTACTTGCGCTGTTAAATTATTGAGTTATCGCAGCACTGAAAGATATCATTCAGTCCATCACGCCCACCCAGCTTTCTGTGGAATAATTCACTCAGTCCCATTTTCCCACCTCATCTCCGTAAGTTTATTTCCCTTATGTGCCTATTCAATTTCCATTTGAAATCATCAATGGCCTCTGCTTCCACTACGCTTGTAGGTGGCATTACCACTCATTGAGCAAAAGAAATCTCTCATATCCCTCTTGCATCTTTTGCCCAAAATCCCTTAAATCTCTTGTCTCTTTGCACTGACAGCTTCAGCTAATGGGAATTACTTCTGTCCACCCTACCTAAAACTGCCTTAATCTTATATACCTCTTTCAGCTCTCCTCTGCTCAGCTTTCTTACCTTCAAACAGATTAGCCTCACCTTCTCCAGTCTAACCTTGTAGCTAAATTCCCCAATTCCTGGGACAATTTTGGCAAATCTCCCTGGGCACTAACTTTCTGTGTTGAATTCAGTTGATAATTGATGCGCAGATGCGACCATTTCATGAAATGCTCTGAAGGGTAGAAGGTGAGTTGCTATTTTCACAAGGCTAGTGACAAATCGCCAGCAAATTGTGCTGAATTACAATTCACGGGGTACTTCTTGCTCGCCACAAATTGCTGTACAATTCACACATTAATAATGGCGGGCACTGTTAAACCCATTGTTATTTAGGGCCAAAATTGTAAAGAAAAGCAACTGAAGAAGAAGTAATTTGAGCTCTGCCAAAGCTTGAACAAATGTGGGATGATGCTTAACATATATGCAATGCTATATTTGCCTGCAAGTGATGTTAAAGGCTGTTTTTTGTTGCATTTCCTCAACAACGGCAGTGGATTCCTGAAGTAAATCATTTCTGTCAGGGAGCTCCCATGCTTCTGATTGGTTGCAAAACAGATCTTCGAATGGATAAAGAACGTTTGAGAAAATTGAGAGCTGCCCATCAGGAACCAATCACATATAATGAGGTAGAGTGGAACCTTTCTTAAATATTTGAACTAATCTTACGTGATCAGTTTAATTACCAAGCTCTTCCTGTTTTTCAATATAAAAACATCATTAAAAAAACTAATGCAGGAGTAAATTGTTCAAGCCATACATTTGAAGAGTGCTCCAACTTCCTCCTATTTACGCAAGGTGTTACCTTGTTACTGAGCTGTGGATTCAGGTGTGCCATATGTTACTATTTATGCTCAAGCCATATCAGTCAATATTGGAAGGCAATTTGAGTGCTGGTAACATCACAAAATAGCCAGATTCTTTCCTTAGCCAATATCTACATAGGAGCACTTTGAGAAACTTAAGGTTCATTGGATCACCATAACCAAAGAAAGCATCCTTTCTGAATGTATCATAGCTTGGTATGGCTTCTGCACTGACCACAGTTACAAGAAACTGCAAAGGGTCGTTAACAAAGCCCAGTCCATCAGCTAAAGCCATACAGACTGGGGAGTTGAAATAGGGCCAGAGAGGCAGATCATAGAATCTATGGTGCAGAAGAAGGCCACTCAATCCATCAAACCTGTACCGAAAATAATCCCACCAAGACTACATCACTGTAACTCCACGTATTTACCCTGGCTAGGCCCCCTGATACTGAGGGACAATTTAGCATGGCCAATCCATCGAACCTGCCTATCTTTGGATTGTGGGAGGAAACCCACATAGGCACGGGAAGAATATGCAAATTCCACACAGTCACCTGGGGCTGGAATTGAACCCGGGTTCCTGGCACTGTGAGGCAGCAGTGCTAACCATTGCTAGCAATGAAAGCTGTGTTCGCAGTACAGATTTGCTGATTACATAAAAAAAATTGAAAAATTAAGATACTTGTGATATGTTTGAGAAGCAAACATATACTTCAGACATGTTTCTCTGATGTTTACGATACATTAAAAATTAAACACACTTAAAATTGTTTTGAATGGAGCAGTCACAGAATGGAGCAGTCACTGTCAGAGTACCTTTGGTGATGTTGGTAAAGGGGCCAGCTTGTGTGTAGAAGAACAGCCAAAGGCAATTAGAAGCTTTGCTAGGAATATGAACCCTATTCTGGAGTTATGCAAAGGTAGTCATGATGTGGGTATGCCGGCGTTGGACTGGCGTAAACACAGTAAAAAGTCTGACAACACCAGGTTTTAGTCCAACCGATTTATTTGATAATATTTGATAATAGTATATTATCAAATAAATAGGTTGGACTAAAACCTGGTGTTGTCAGACTTTTTACTGTGTTATGCAAAGGACCATGCAATGAAGACCCCTTATAATCCAAAGAAGCTCATCCATACACTTGCCTGATGGTCTGTTGGACAAATGGATAATATTAATCAATAATAAACATATCCAGAAGGAGATTTAACAGAGATGTGCAACATTACAGGAGGTCTAGAGGGTAACTTCCCAATGGTGGAAGGATCTGGAAGCAGAGGATGTTGGTTTAAAATTATAAGAACCAAACGTGAAACGAGGTAAAACTTAATGCAGTGAGTGATTATAATCCGGAGTGCACTGGTTGAAAGGATGGTGGAAGCAGATTCCATTGTGACTTTCAAAAGGGAATTAGAAAAGGGAAATATTTTCTGGGTTACAGTGAAAGGGCAGGGGAGTGGGACTACTGGATTCAGCACACAAGAGCCAGTATGGACTCAACAGCCCAAATGGCCTCCTTCTTTGTTGTCATCATTGTGTGACAGCAATGCTAAAGCCCTTCACATCCCCATGAGATGTGGTTTTCCTGACTTGTAGGAGTTACTGACTACCACAAGCCTGGGCTATGGACAAGAGTAAAATCACCAAAATGGTAGAAAACAGTTTAAAAAAAATTTAAAATGTCGGCAAAAAAGGGAACTGAAAATGAAACAGGAAACAATGGAAACTGTTAAAAGCGACAAATGAAATGGAGAAAGATGAAGAGGAATGAATAAAGAGAAGAGTAAGAATAAAGTGGTAAGGAAAAATGTTTTTTTTAAAAAAGTGAATCTTGAATTATTGGATTCTGTAAAAAAATCGTAAAACTTTCAAAATGGAACCAAAGAAAGCATCATTCACATTTGTAACCTAACTTTGTAAAATGGTGTTGTCTATGTAGTGTCTTTCATAGCTTCAGGATATCCTGCAGTGTTCAAAGCAAAGTCAGTACTTTGTAAGTATGGTCACTGTTGGAATGCAGGGAAATACAGTCGCCAATTCATACAATGAAAGGTCCCACAGCAGCAGTGATAAATGATGAGATAATCTGTTTTGGTGACGTCGATGGAGGAATGAAGTCCAAAGATGTGCAGGTTGGGCGCATTGGCCACAGTAAATTGTCTCTCAGTGTCAGGGGGATTAGCAGGGTAAATCCGTGGGTTCCAGGGATAGGGCCTGGATGGGATTGTTGTCGATGCAGCCTCGATGGGCCAAATGGCCTTCTTCTGCACTGTTGGGATTCAATGAATAAATCTTATCCAGAATGTGATGGTTGATGGACATCTCATTACAGAACTGCATAGGAAAAACTAAAGAGAAGTCTGCAACCTAGCTCTATCCATTGACAAGGCTGCAGGGGTGGAATGAATGGCAGCAAAACAGACTAAGACTGTGGGAAGGGAAGAGAAAAAATAATGAAGTGTTCACATTGTCTCATTTTTTTCCGAGGGTGAAGAGGTTGCTCGCCAGATTAATGCTGTGATGTACTTGGAATGCTCAGCCAAATTCCGTGAGAATATAGAGGATATCTTCAAAGAAGCTTCAAGTGCAGCTTTAACTGCCATTAAGAAGAAAAAGAAGAGTAAGCAGAAGCTTTGCTTGCTTCTTTGACAGTTGTTACCTGTAGATGTTAATGGACATCAGTGTGCCAAACTGAGATGCATACACTGTATTATAAATCTGTTAAACCTTTCATTAATAGAATATAATTGTCAGACATTCTCAGTGAACTTTTTTTTACTATGAGAATACTTTTCACATCAGTGGGTAAATTATTGAGTTGCATTGCAGGATTCATTAGGCAAGAGCTGCATTGCTACAGTAGAATCAAATAAGTCATCAGAGCTACAAGAAGAATCTTTAGAAATAGAGTGTATATCCATATTAAATTAACCCAAAAAATAAAAAAAAACTGCAAGTGTTGACCACTTGAAACAAAAAGTACACTGAGCAAGTCTTTTAGCGCCTGTTGAAGGTGATGATGGGACGTTGTTTTGTTAGAGAGTGTTTTCATGGTTTAAGAGGAACCTGGTGAAATGTTGCCTTGACTTTATGCTGACTAACCTGTCATACATTTCCAGCAACATTTGTTCTTGTTCATACATTGCTCATTTGCATATGTCACTCAACATCATCTTAACCATCACTGCTGCTATGGGGTGTTGAGCTCAGTGCTTCATGTGTCTGATGCATCATACTATTACAATTTTTTTAAAAAATAAATTAAAATTGAATGTTAAAAAGTAACAATAACTAGCAGCTGTTTTCAACCATGCTTATAATTGTGAGAAATGAGAATATGTAATTGGTCACTACAAGCAGCAGCAGCTTAATGGCACTATAGCACTTTTTAAAATAACTATTTTTCCAGCTTTTTCCCTCCCCTCTTGAAAGCACCGATTTGTGTGAGGATTATGGTTCCACCAGTGCCCATGGTCTTCTGCAACCTTTCCCAAATTACCTTTTGTGAAATGCTTCAATCTTAAATAACAGCAGAATATTCAGCTGTAGAGATGCAAGGTAGCCTTACCCTCATTTCAGTTTCCAACAGCAGTTAGGGGTGTGAATGTTTGGAGATCTTCCCCTCCATGAGCCTAGAATCCCAATTGCAAGCCTCCTATCAGTACCCTAGCTCAGAAACAGTTCATTCAACTCCAAACAGAATCATAGAATCCCTACAGTGGAGAAGGAGCCCATTTGGCCCATCGAGCCTGCACCGACCACAATCTCACCCAGGCCCTATTCCCATAATCCCACAAATTTACCCTGCTAATCTCCTGATACTAAGGGGCAATTTAGCATGGCCAAACAACCTAACCCACACACCTTTGGGTTGTGGGAGGAAACTGGAGCACCCACAGGAAACCCATGCAGACACAGGGAGAATGTGCAGTCTGCACAGAGTGACCCGAGGCCGGAATTGAACCTGGGCCCCCGGTAATGTTAGATAGCAGCGCTAACCACTGTGCCATCCCTAGGATATAAAAATTCTGGTTTGCATTACTCATTCACTCTGTACTTTTAAAAACTGATCCATCAGAAAGGCTGCTGGTGCACTTTAAAAAATATACACATTTACAAGAATGTGTTTTAAGTGCATTTTGTTGAACAGTCACAATTCTTTCCTTACTGTGCTGAATAGCTTAGACGAATAATACAACAATGCTGTAGGAGCCAGACTGAAATAAATGATGCTGTTTTCATTTCCCGAATAACAGAAGTAAAGTCAAACCAACTTCTGTTGGCAAACAGACTACTGATTTTATAGAATGAGGCACCATATTCTAAGGGAAAATCAATTCAATATTTTAAGTGCCTATCATCCTTTCACATTTTTAAACTTCATAATTAATGAGTAATTGTGCAATAACAGTGAAGGAAGAGGTACCAAAGGCAAGGAGATTAACAAGTAAGGGATGAAGAAAAACTTGTTCCTCTAATTTGGCCCACAATAGCTGAAATACCTTTCAGAGGTGGCTGCAGCTGCCAGCCTATTCCTGCAGCCATAATCCAAGTGGCTTGTCCAGCATGATACAAAGATAAAAAATGGCACTGCATTTGTTTTGATAACTGTACAAAGCCATTGTACATTCAGTAGGATAAAGGTACATTCCTCTTGCATGCAAACCAGTGCTTCAGAATTTTGCTCTGGATAAAATTAGAATAATGTCACAAGAAATTTAGATGCAATGTAAAATAAATTTCTAATTCGCTATCACCTGTTTCACATTTGTGTTGACCAATTTTATCCCCAGTGTATTTTATATAGCTGGCTCTGCATTACCTAATGAGTTGTATTGTATATTTCTGTCAATGGGACAAGGATGATAATTGGTTAGGAGCTGTCTGCAATTTGAACCTTCGGTGATTTTTGTTTTAAAAGTACTTGTTGAAATTCAAACGTAATCTTTAGCAAACCGTTTTACCAACATAGGAAATTATATTTTAATACAGTATTTTGAACCATTGATATTTCTGCTTTCATCTTTTGTCACTGACTATTCTATAAACATTTCCTAATTTACCCACTGAGTAGAGGCCGGCAGCCAATTAGGGAGTCATTTAGAGGGCTCACTGGCATATTGCTAACAATGGAAAAAATCCCCAGCCCTATGTGTGAGCCACTAGCTCTGTAGGCTCAGCTTCCCTTTGACAGACTGGGTGGCTGTCGGAGTTGGAAACTCCGTCCCTTCAAGGAGGGGGCAGCAAAGGCTGCATTCTTGACCAACAGGGCAGCTGGCTTAGTCCCTTTGAATTTAAAGCTTAAATTTATGCCTCTGAGGGGCACCTCAGTAGCACGCACCTCTCTCTGTAGAGGCTCCGGAGCTATCTGGCCTCTCATTGGGCCAACAGAATTAAGAACCTGACTGCTGTCCACAAAAGGACAAGCATGGACATGGCCAATTAGGGAAATTAACTTCACCAAGGGACCCAGATTTGCTTCCAATGTCAAGTTGCAAAGCCCATGGGAAAATCCTGCCCTATGGATGGAAGTTTCTTTTTAAGTGATAGACATCTGCATTAATTGGTACTTAATTGTCAATTGCACTTAGTGAGAGACCACAGCAAACAGAAGTGTTGCACTGGTTTGAGTTGAGGGTACTAGTCTAAGACCTGGCGTACCTAACGATCTCGCAGTCAGGCTGAAGAACTACGTTTTATTATTTGTCCCTTTTTTTGTTTAGTGGTCCAGAGATTTGCAAGAGCTGTCCTGAATACCTTTGCCTTCATAGTGGTCTAAACATCATTTGTACATTTTCAAAAATTTGAGATATATGCAAATTAATTGAACAGCTCTAAATGTTACACATGGCCTGAGACACCATAGTAGACACCTATACAGTCCACAAAAAAACCCTCTGCTACCCACTATGATTCAAACGAAAAATATTCATTCCTCGGTACTGCCATCAATTACTTTACTAATACTAATACAAGACTTATTTTGTGATGTCTAATATATATTGTGGTGGATATATATTTATCAATGCCATAGTCATTGTCATGCCCAAAATGTCACTCATACAGTACACAATAAGGACTACATTTCCTCTGCAGCATCATTATCAGTTCGTGCTGATCATGGGTAGCATTCTAAAATGGTAGATTCATTAGCAGTTGCATTTTGTGTATATTCATTTTGCATTAAAAATTAATAATGAAGGAATTCTTCCAGAATACATTGCTGTCTTCATCAGATGTGATATTATGCAACACATACATTTTTATTGTTATTTTCCATATCAATTTTCCTCTGTTGTGTTGGATATGCTTCATTATCTCTCCTAACGACAACTATTCCTACGTAGTTGAGTGGTCAGACAATTTAATCCAAACCTGGCCATACACACACAGACACACACACACTCAAACAAACACAAATAGTGACCAGGATTTGGAACCCTAGACAATTTTCCCTCCTATCCTACTGTGGATTGGGTCCAGCTAACTTCACTTTTAGAGGAATAATAAGTTAACACATTGAAACCACCAACTAAAAGATCAATTCCTGCCCTTACAACAGTAGTCATAATGTGGAGATGCTGGCGTTGGATTGGGGTAAACACAGTAAGAAGTCTCACAACATCAGGTTAAGGTCCAACCAATTTATTTTTTAGTAAACTCACAAGCTTTCCAGATTTGCCCCTTCGTCAGACGTAATTTGCCATCAGACCAAATTGCATCAAAAGGAAGACTTCATCACGTCTTTCAATTACCAAGTCTTCTCACAAGTGATTTGGACAATTTTGTTGTAAAATCCTTGCCCAATCAGCATTATGAAGTAATTGTTTGACGTTCTTTTAAGCCAAGTCACTAAACAGAAAAGACAATTGTGCATCTTTTGGTGCTTCATCTGGTGTTAGAGCAGGAAGGCCATGCTAATTAGACACAACATGAAGCATCAGACACTAACCTACAACTGGGTGTAAGTTTCCACAATCCTTTCTTACTGGAGCCTGCCATGCTTTTGTACCATTTGTAGGGTGACCTACACTATACTTAATGAACTGATGTGCAAGATCACTGATTTCAATTTGGAGCAGGAAGTTGGCATTCTGAAGATTTTCTATAGACCAACTAGTATTGAAGATTGTGGCAGTATGTAGAACACAACACAGACACCCAGACAGTAGAGAAGGAAAAATAAATTCCAGCAAGGCGAGTCACCTGCAGGAACACTGGATAATTCAGAGGAATGATGTGGATGTGCCGGCGTTGGACTGGGGTAAACACAGTAAAAAGTCTGACAACACCAGGTTTTAGTCCAACCGATTTATTTGATAGTAAACGCACAAGCTTTCGAGGTTTCCCTCTTCGTCAGGTGAATGGAGAGTTCTGGCCTCAGACCGAGCATATAAAGCACAGACAGTTTAGAGATTACTGATTAGAATGCAAATCTTTACACCTAACCTGCTGTTCAAGTCCTAAAGTGGCCGACAATGTGAGTGGAAGGAGCACTGATCACAGGTTAAAGAGATGTGTATTGTCTCCAGACAGCACAGTGAGTGAGGTTTTGCAAACCCAGGCAAGTCACGGGGGTTACAGATAGTGTGACATGAACCCAAGATCCCTGTTGAGACCGTCCTCATGTGTGTGGAACTTGGCTATCAGTCTGTGCTCAGCGACTCTGCGCTGTCGTGTGTCGTGAAGGCCGCCTTGGAGAACGCTTACCCGAAGGTCAGAGGCTGAATGCCCGTGACCACTGAAGTGTTCGCCAACAGGAAGGGAACAGTCTTGCCTGGTGATTGTCGAGCGATGTTCATTCATCCGTTGTCGTAGCGTCTGCATGGTCTCCCCAGTGGTCTCGCTTGACAATCACCAGGCAAGACTGTTCCCTTCCTGTTGGCGAACACTTCAGTGGTCACGGGCATTCAGCCTCTGACCTTCGGGTAAGCGTTCTCCAAGGCGGCCTTCACGACACACGACAGCGCAGAGTCGCTGAGCAGAGACTGATAGCCAAGTTTCACACACGAGGACGGTCTCAACAGGGATCTTGGGTTCATGTCATACTATCTGTAACCCCCGTGACTTGCCTGGGTTTGCAAAACCTCACTCACTGTGCTGTCTGGAGACAATACACATCTCTTTAACCTGTGATCAGTGCTCCTTCCACTCACATTGTCAGCCACTTTAGGACTTGAACAGCAGGTTAGGTGTAAAGATTTGGATTCTAATCAGTAATCTCTAAACTGTGCTTTATACGCTCTGTCTGACGTCAGAACTCTCCATTCACCTGATGAAGAGGGAAACCTCGAAAGCTTGTGCGTTTACTATCAAATAAATCGGTTGGACTAAAACCTGGTGTTGTCAGACTTTCTACTAATTCAGAGGAAGACAAGTTTGCTGATTGGGAAACATTTATGGAGAAAACTGATCAGGCACATCTATCCCTATCAGCTACAGCAATTGCAGCAAAAATCCCAAAAATGTCAAATTATTCATATTGACATTCAATTTTCGCACCTATTTCTGAAATATTGAAGTTATTATTCAGTAAGCAAATGTCATGTAATAATGCATGAAAATGTATCCCAATGGTTACTACAGCAATCCACTTAAAATAATTGTGCTGAAAATTATCCTAAAACATAACCCATAATTTATGATTTTTGCCTATTTTCTTACAAAACATTTTTTACAATGTTGTGATGCTAAAAGACACAACAAAGAGCAGATTTAATAGATGGCAGATCATATTACAAATGACCATTAGTCTTTTAAACTTTAGTTTCTTATTGCACAATCTCACTGAATTTAGCAAGCAGCGACCAGGTTTCAAAGAATAATGACTAATACACATAAAAAAGGTAAGCAACCTCTATCAGGATAAAAATTCTTTAGTATGTCTGCAAGACATGCAAGGATTTATTTTGTGAACAATTTTTCTTAGGTCTTCAACATATGTTGAAAAACAACCTAAGACTACATTTTTTCACTCTTGCTTTGAGTGTTGAATGTTTAAACAGACACACCCATGTGAGGAATGTACTGTGATTGGGTCATAGATTATGGTGCAGATTTGTTTAGGAGGATCAGGTATGATTCCTGGTCTGTACTGTGTTAGCTGATTTCAACTGGAATAACAGCAAGGGTCACTACAACAAATGACAAAATCCTGGGCTAGGGAAGGGAAAAATAAATCATGTTCTGGTTCCTGATCACTATGATGTGGAGATGCTGACATTGAACTGGAGTAAGCACAGTAAGAAATCGCCCAACATCAGGTTAAAGTCCAACCTGTTGGAATTTAATCTGGTGTTGAGAGACTTCTTACTGTCCTGATCACTAGCCAGGGACCAACTAAAGAGGTATGTGCGTAGACTCTAGAAGTACAGCTGGGTTACAATGCCTCTCCATGTTAAACAGTATCTTAACATTTAACTTGGGATTCTGGGTGTGGTACTGTAAAGTGCTCAATGGCTATGGGTGTGAACACCAGTCAACCCCTTCTTTAGGGAAGAGTAGAGATTGGTGACAAAAGTGGATTAACTTAATCTTTGGGCAGGCATAGCACAAAGCAAGTTGATTCTGCTTTGCCAGCTGCCAACATAACTTGTCAAGTACTTGCAACATCCACCTTTCGGCTTCTTATAAATTTAACCTGGTCAGTCAAGCCTCAATTTTGAACCTTTGCTGCTTCATAAATAATTGGCACCTGAGATAAGATTTTCTAACTCAAGATCAACTTGTATTAATGAAGGTCTCAGCTCAAAAATTAACAGTGGAATGCAGAAGGCACAGAACAGATAAAGTATATATTTCAACCGTAAAAGAAAAATGTTGGAAACTAAAATATGGACTGTAGTCAGCAAAATATAAAGAGTACATACTAAATGTTGAAAGAAGGAACAAAGATAGAGGATCAGGCAATAAGAACAAGTGGTAGAGCATTTAAAAAAAACCCCATCAGTCTTAAAGTGAATTGTTTATTCATTTTGCCTTAGTAAAATAACAAATCTATTCCTGACATCACAGTACTATTGTAACTCTTTAAGCATCGCAGTCTGTTATCTGGTTTCCCAAATGGCAAGCCCAAAGTGTGCAGAATTCCCTGAATGTGCCAGTAATAATGATATAAGAATTAACTTGAGCAACTTTAAAATATCAAACATTTGAATCAGTTTGTGGATTTTTTTTCCCAATACATTGTCTATTCTATGATACCAATGTACAAGGGGAATGTACTACTTCATCTATTTCTTCTTCCTCTGGAGAAAGTTTCTGGAACAACCCCCGCTCATCACAGAATAGCCCTTCAAGGCATTTTCTGAAAAAGGGTCTAAACCAAAAATGATTCTTCCTAACATGTGAATATATACAAGTGCAAGGTGATCCAACAATGGATGATAATTTAGTGTTTCCTACAATGAGCTGGCCTCCAGATGGGGCATTACTTTTGAAACAGCCATTGCCCATTATTCAAGGTAGTGATACTGTAATCTTGTGAACCAAATATTGTTCAGAATTTTGACTTTCCAAAATTTGGTCGGAGAGTATCCATTCATGATACAATCTATTATCAACTCTTCTGGAACCCTGTGTGTTTTTTAAAATTTCTTGAACTAGTCCAGTAACTGCAGTCACCCAAATACTGACTTATATCCAGCTGTAGATTAGTTCTAATTCTGCAAAAGCTTTTTAAAATAGTAAAAAATGTAATGTAAGATTAAGATCACTATTATCCAACTGCTTTATAATATGCACTTTAATGGGTTAAATCCAATTTCTCAACATCAAGATTCACATATCACTGGTGGCCATTTTGGGAACATACCAGTGGATTAAAAAGTACCATGGAGCTATTTGCAACAGGACATCTGGGGCAAGGAGCAAAATGAAAAATGGCAAGAAAACTTCAGGACAGTCTTTCAGCCTTGAGACCAATTAAGGCCCTTAACTGGTGGGTAGATCTGAGGCTTGATGAGCTACGGAGAGCCTTGCCCCTCTGTTGAGCCGAGTGGTATCTATTTGCAGAATGGAAAAACATGAGTGAAACTCCCCTACCCTTTAATTTGAACCTCCTCCTCTACTTACCAGGGTCTAGTCTGATCCACCCCATTGACTTTTTATCTGGGCTCCAATGTTAATCCATGATGTAGGCTTCACTACATAGTAGCCCACAGTCTCAGTGGCTCAGTACTGGAGAACTGCCATTTTCCACTTGGCCAGCAGCCTTCAGATACAAGACATACACCTTCCTGGATTACTGGTGATAAGGTAGGTGCTTATTTGTGTCACAGTAGGGTTGCCATTGATTTTGTACCCAGTAGACAGCAACCTCCACCTCCCCCACCAACACCCCCAAGTGACAATTAGGTTGCACACTTTAAATTTATATCAGAGCATTCATGATTGGAAATTGAGGCACCACCATTTTTCTGAACCTATCCAGACATACTATTGCCAGACCCATAGTCCAGCATCTAGTACTAGATGAGCAAAAATTACTTTTAACTAAATACTGGAAAGACAGAAGTCCATGGATGGAGTTTATTGTGCCTTCAAGTGGTGTGTGCTGCAGCAGCACAGGTGGCCCACCATTGAGATCTAGTGTATTCCACACAAACTCCACCTCAACCTCCCCAGGAAACATGTGGCAGGGTTCCATCATCAGCAGGACTGTAAAATTCCACCAGGAAGAATGGCAGAGAAATTCCAGCCCCTGTCCTGCCACAAACTTCATTCTTCTCCCTGGCAACTACCTGAGGTTAAACCAGATTGTTCAGAGTCATATATGTCACTAAAGTAGGCTTGCAAATGCATTTGAGCCACCTATTTCTATCTCCCTAATATTGCCCTATTCTACATCTGCCTCAGCACGTCTGTTGTGGAAGGCTCATTCTTGACCTTATTCCTCCGAATTTGATTATCCAATGAACTCTTGGATGGCCTCCTGCTTCCTAACTGCTGTAGAATTTAGGACACATTCTACTGTCCATGTCCTAACTTGCACCTAATTCCATTTATCCATCACTTCTGTGCTCACTGATCTAAACTGGCTGCCAACTAAGCAACATTCAAGATTCTCATCCTTTTTTTCAAATCTCTCCATGCTCCTGCCCATCCCTACATTTGTAATTGCTCTCCACCTCTGCAGGCTTCGAGTATCTCAATGTTAGTTGCTCCATCACTGGTAGATGTAGCTTCAGCTACCTCAGTCCTAAAGCTTGGGAATTCACTCCTTGAACCTCTCCGCTCTCCACTTCAATTTCCTAATTTAAGGTACTCCATGAAGCTATAATCAAGTTTTTGATCATCTGCTGTAATATATCCTTACATAGATAATATTTTGTTTTATGATGCTCCTATTATTACATTAATGGTGCTATATAAATGTTGTTGCTATTAAACAATGACAGGGCTTTTCACCAGGCATAATTTCAAAATGTTTACATATTCAATGAAAAAAAGCAACAAAAAATACCATGAATGATGAAACATGTAACAACTCAGTCAACAAAAGACATGAACATCTTGGGTGGGCTCCTTCGGATGAGAAGAATCTTTTGACAAAGGGTACTACATAAATCATTTACTATCTTTCTCTGTTAAGGTGCCAGCCAACCTAACGTGCATATTCAACATTATTTCATTTTAGGCAAAACTAGATCCATTTGTGAAAAATACAACCATGGATAGAGATAGAAAGTGCTTCAAAGTGTTTGAAAAGCAATGGTCAATTTGAGATTGGATGTCCATTATTTATAAATTTGTAGCCCAAGAGATCAAATTGGTTTATCTTAAACAGCCTTATTCATGTGAAAGTACAGTTTAAGTTAAGCCCATATAAACACCAAATCATCTCTGTAACAATCACAAAAACGTTGAGTGAGACAATGCCCGATTGAAGCCTTCTGCAAGTCTACCATGTGTATTTTCAGCAGGACTCCTTGCTCCGACCAAAAATGAAAATTACAATTACAATGATATGCTGCTGATAACACAACATGGCCATAACATTTATAACAAAGTTTTCATTTCTAAATTATAAGTCCTTTTGTTTATGAACTGTGTTCCATTTCTGTTCATCGTTCTTTTTAATTCTCTTTCACAGTTGGGTGAACCGTATTAAGATAAAACCTTTTCAGGCAGCAAATGGTTAAGGTCTGGAATGCACGGTCTCAGAATGTAATACAGACAGGTTTAACTGAAGAATGCAAAAGGGGAATTGGACTGTTATCTGCATAGGAAGAATGTGCAGGGTTACAGGAAGAAGGCAGGGGAAAGATACGAGGAGAATTCCTCATTCGGAGAGCTGGTGCCAACATGGTTAGGCGAATGTATTGTACTCTGTACTGCAACAATTCTGATATTCTTACATAAAATTATCCAGGAAGTGCATTTTTTTTTTACAATCAGCATTTGGAAAAAGAATTTTCAATTAAGAAATACGCTAACTTAAAGATCACTTTAAATGAGGCTGTGCATCACAGCGAATGTGTTCTGTTTATTTATAAACAGCATTTTCATTATCACCATTATAATACAGACCTTTTTATAAAATGTCCATCACATGACTTCAATAAGTACAGTTAACTCACAGCAACTTTATTAATCTGATCAATTATTTTTTCTCTGTATAACCATTTAAGGCACTACACACTCTACATACTGGTATCCTTCTTAAATCAGTTGATTCGCGCAACTAGCCTCAGCATTGCAATATCCTACTGCAATACAACTTAAACTATTGAAAATTGTAGATTATGGATGTATTGCACTTTGCTAGTAAAATAATTTAAATTATACTTGTTAATGTGTGATTTCAGGTTAAATATTGAATACTAGATAGACATTGAATTACTCTCATTTTGAGCAGCAAAAATTTGTTACATTAATTGAAAATGTTAAATACAAAAAAAAAGCTTGTTCCATAACAAGCTGTAAAAATAATCTAAAATTTCCTAGCATTACCAAATAGAAAACATTGGTTTAAATGCAAAATAAACTTCACTGATATAAAACTTTCTGGTCACAGTTAGGTTTCACAGTTAACAATAGTCTGAATGACCCACAGAACGCGAGTGTGAGACAATGCCCGATTGAAGCCTTCTGCAAGTCAACCTTGTGTATTTTCAGCTTCACAGACATTTGTGGACTCCTTGCTCTGACCAAAAATGAAAATTGCAATTACAATGATATGCTGCTGATAACACAAGGCCATAACATTTTCAACAAAGTTTTCATTTCTAATTTTATAAATCCTTTTGTTTATGAACTGTGTTCCATTTCTGTTTATTTATTTTTCTCCAGAACATGTAAATTGTTACATAGGCTATGAATCACTGCAAACATCTTTCAAGGACTGTACAAAATGCCAGTTTGGAATTAAAAATTCCAAATTTTGATGCCAATTAAATGTGTCTGGTCAAAACACATTTTTAACAAATCCTAAATTGCACATGCTGGGATTGATGGTATCTGCCTTTAGAGCACACTTCACATTCAGAAACAATCATGTTACCGCAATGCTTGCTGGTTATTAGTGCATCAAGGTCAACATGTCTCCATTTTGAAAGAATAATATACTCTTGCTGTGAAATAGCTGTGAATCCACACCGTGTTTATGCTTATTACTCAACTGAGATTTGAAATGCCCTGAAATACATCAGTTTCAGCGTCACATCAATTTTAAACAAAGATTAAACGAATGTAAGAGAATCTTATTGTTTGTGCTCAATTAGATTTGGTTCTGTTTCACTGAAAAAAAATTATTGCAATTCTTGCTACTACGCAAAAAAAATTTGTTGGGCCAAGTGGAATTCAACTAAAAAAAGACAAACATTCAAAAAATTTCCTTAGGTCTAGCTAAGTCACAGTGATTTTCTATTACATTTTCACTGTTACAATTTTGAGAGAATTTCAAAAATGATGAAATGTTTCAATGTACAACAGCCTTTGGTCTAAAAGTTAAGCTTCTCTCAATTTTTACAGCAAAAATACATTTGTTTTGCAAGAAAATATGAACTAGCTATTTTAATGAGTTTTAATGCATCTTAACATCATGTACAAATACAAAGTATTTCACAAATTTGAGTGTACAAAATACTTAGACCAGCTTATGTGAAAAGCAAATGGCTTAATGACATAAAAAACCTAGGTGGGCAAACGCTAGCTACTGTTTGTAATTAAATGCACCATGTCTTAATATGTAACCAAAATTATTTAACAAAGTATGTAAGCCAATTAAAATTTTAAATCATTCAGGAAAATCAATTTATTCACTGAGTGGTATGAACTAGGTTAATCCGGAATCCTAAATCTAATGAATTTCTTTCAAAGTGTTCCAGCGAGTGTAGGCATTAAATGGATCCCAGGCACTTCTCCCAACTGTACGGAGATTACGTCACCCTGCGCAAATCTAACCAGCTAAATCAAAAGTGGCATTGGTAGACATAGAGGAGGTAGTTTGGTTGCCGTAGTGCATGGTGTTGGGAAAAATGTCTTCAAAACAAAATCCAAGCAAAAGACATAATAAACATAAGGAGAAAGGGTGGGTGACTATTTTATAAAATAATATTACGCACACAACATTGGATAATGAAATAATTCAATATATAATCCAACTTGTAATATACATTTACTTGATGTTAACATAACATCCACAAGGGCTGAACACAAAACACACGTGCAGAATTTACATGAATATGTCATTTCAAATGAGGCAGTATTCAATTTTACTTGGAAAACAGCCTTTTTCATTGGCCATTTCAGACTAATCTTATTCTTCAAATCAGACTTCATCTCCTGTTTACATTGCAGACAATTCACAACTGGATACCTCCAGTCAAACCATAATAAAGGATTAGCCAAACATCTGATCTAGGAGAAGACATTTACCGTACGCATCCATATCCTCCCCTGCTAAAACCACCCCCCAATGTCATTTCAGAAGGGCTTCATGATATAATAAATCACATTAAGGATGATAACATCTCATGGTGGTGAGAAACAACATTGAAATTAATATTCAATTAACTTGTTTAAAGGACAATGAACATATTAATGTACAGATCTTAAAAATTAGTGTAGTCATTTTCTCTAAGAATTTGTATGCAGCTAGCATCAGGATTCTCAAACATTTGTACGACAGTTGCAAATCCAACCTCAATGATGTGCAAGAGTATTCAGCCCTCAAACAGAGCAGCACTGAAACAAAATGGAGAATATGGTGCCATGTTCCCCAACAATGTTGTTTATTCAGCAGGTTTCGTACATTCATAGCTTCTTCAACTTATCTTTGTTTTTCTGAAATTTTTGATGAACAACTTTAAGAGTGGTCAGAAAGTTCCCAAGGAAGAGCACCAGGAATGTGAGAGCCAAGACAAAAACCTGAGGGGAAATAGGTAAAATCAACTGACAAAAACACTAAAAACACAGTATTGCTTTAAAGTATTGGAACAAAACTAACCATTTTGAGCAAAACTAATCAAAATTATAGCCACTGTTGCCAACTTAAACTATCTGTGAGAACCCCTCAGGCAACGTTTTCACCAGTCCCAGCCATGGCCCCCATTCCAACCTCTGCACAGACATATCAGACTTTGCCAAGTGCATTCACACCATCAGTTTGGAAGTGCAATAATATCACAACTTCTAAGCTGTAAAGAACCATTATACACAAATGTTTTAATTATGTTCCTTATACATGAGTATCATACTCTATTCATGAACAAAAAGTACATTATTGTGGGATTGTTTTTTCATGGTAATAGTCATGGAGAGGATGGCTGTGGCATATCAGAGGTATATTTTGTTTCAAGTTACAAAATACTTCCTACTTTAAATATTTCTTTCTTAGATGAAAGATGTTCAGCTGATTAATTGATAACAGTTTGCTGGAATCAGCCTGTACACAAATCTGCATTGTTGCTTGGTATACAGATTGCCATTTCAAAGACAGATGAATTACCTCTGCCCAGCGAAGTCACCCAGGAATTAGAAACTGTTAGCACCCATTACCAGATTGACAGAAGAGACTGAACTAGTTATTTGAGATTACCAACCTGCCCGAGGGGGAGGAAGAGATGCCATTACTCACTGTTATAAAGGAACCTGTTGAGTAATTTTTGTGTCTCAAGTCTATACTAGTTTGGAGTATGAACAAGGAGGATATTTCACTGTATCAAAGTTCTTTTAGTGACTTTCAGTTTTGATAGGCAGTTGATGAGTTTAAGTCAATGACTGGCAAATATAAAATGTCATGTGTAAGCTTTTCTGCATAGACATATGATTCAAGTTCCAAAAATCACTAAAGGTTTAAGACAGTTGTTAGTTTTAAAGGACAGGCAAGAAATCAAGTATTTAATTATAATCTAACGACATCTGCACATCTCTTATGCCAGCTTAATTATACTTCTTTATAAGTTATATCCTGAGATACAAAGTTTCTCAATGAGTATTATTTATTCATTAGTTGGAAAGACCAGAAAACAGTAAGCATCTCATACTTGCAATGAACTTATCAGCAGCACAAGGTTAACCATGGCATATGACACCATGAGGTACAATGCTTCCAAATTCATGCTTTGATTCAGAGAGAACAAGGCCTTGTTTATGGCAATGGCCTAAGACAGAGGAGTTGCCCCGGTGGGCAAAATATTTGAATCGGAATCAGCCGTTGCATAGATTGGATTAACCTTTCATCTGGAGATCATGCAAAGGCGATGAGTTTTATGGTGGAAGGACGTGGAAGACTTTTACCAAGCAGAAATCTGTACTCACTTGCCATTCTTTGCACCGCTCATGTTGTGAAAGTCCAAAAAGTGTCACTGAATTGTATAATTGCCAAAACTGCGAAAGTAGGACAAAGTAACAAATAAATAAGGGTGAGTACACTTAATTTTGATTGTTTTCTGATCATTACCATTTTCTCTCCTCCCCAGAAGATGTTGAGTTCTTGCTCAGCGCTGTTCCGAGTGTCTTTTGTCCATATTTTGCAAGTGACTCTCTACCATTGAATATCAACGTACCACTTGCTTTCATTGCAAAGCTCAATCCTGTCCTACTTAGATGTGTACTCACATGCATGTCCAGCTGAATCCAGTGAAATTTTTTTCCCCCTCTAGCCCAGCTGGTTGATCACTGTTCCAACTGAGAATAGCAAATTCCACAGAAACAAGGGGGTCAACTAGTTTATAAAGCTGATTTGCTGCATAAATTCAGAGTCATCATAACAAATTACCTTCCAGGCAAATTTGGGTTGTGAAGTTACTGTACCACAGCAGTAATAAAATTTACAGCATAAACTACATTTAACTGGCTTGCAATAGTTTATTGCTGAGCCATTATGGTACAGAAGGAGGCCATTCAACCCACTGAATCCATGCTAGCTCTTTGGAGAGCAATCCAGTCATTCCCATTCCCCTGTTCAATCCCTGTATCCCTGCAAGTTTATTTTCCTCAAGTGTCCATCCAATTTCCTTTGTCATTGATGACTCAGTTTCTATCAGCCTCATTGGCAGACTTCCAGGTTATTACCACCAGTTGCCTAAAAATGTCCTTCTTCACACTCCCATATCTCTTGCCCACAACTTTACATCTCCTATTCTTTGTACTGTCTGCTAATAGTGGCAGCTTCAACCTCATCTAAATGTGTCATAATATTGTACACCTTTATCAGATCATCCCTCAAACCTTGTTAGCTCCAAGGAAAACAACCCCAACTTCTCCAAATTGATCTTGCAGCTAAAATCTCTCATCCCTAGAACATTCTGGTAAATCTCCTTGGCACCTTCTTAAGAACCCAAACATCCTTCCTAAAGCGTAGTGACCAGACCTAGACAAAACATATCAGTGTTTTATCAAGGTTCAGCATCACTTTTCTTCTTTTGTACTTAATTCCTTTATTCGTGATTTCCAAGATCCTATATACTTTGCTGATTACTCTCTCAATGTGTCCCTCACCTTTAAAGATTTAAGCACATGAAAGTCCAGATCCTTCTGTCCCTTCAAACTCTCATGGCATTCAATACACATTGCTTTTTCCCATTCCCTCTGTCAACACACATCACCTTGCACTTCTGTGTTAAGTTCCTTCTGGGACCTGGCGTCAGCCTATCTATGCCCTGTTGCAGCAGTTTGATATCATCCTCACTCTCACAAGTTTGGTATCACAGTAAATTTTGAAATCTGGCTCTACATTCCAATATTCAAGTCAGTTACATATATCAAAAAAAAAACAGTGGTCCTAGCACTGAACCTTGGGGAATACCACTGTCTACAGTCCTCTAGTCTGAAAAGCGACCACTCACGGCTGTTAAGCTATTTTATTTATGCAAGTTGACACTGACCATCCTATTCCATAAGGCTCAATTTTGTTAACCAGCCTTTTATGTGGTGCTTTGTCAAAGGCTTATTTAGAATTCATATGGGCAACATCCACTGCATTCACTTCATTAACCTTCTCTGATACATCAGCAAAAAATAGATTTGAAGCACAATCTACCTTTTGTAAATCCATGCTAGCTCTTCTTAATTATTTCTTCAAATGCCTGTTAATTTTTTCCCTGATTTAGGATTCCAAAACCTTACCCACCATTGCTGTTAAACTCACCAGCCTGTATCCTTTCTTGAACAGAAATTGTCAGATTTTTCACTTTGCAATCCTCTGGCATTTCCCCCGTATTGAGGGAAGTATCGGAAGATTATGGCAAGCCCACGATCTCCATTCCCACTTTCCTTAGCAACCTGGGATGCAAGCGAATTAGCCCAGCCTATTTATCTAAGCCATAGCCAGTACATCCTGCCTGTCTGTTTTCACACCATCCATTATCCCTACAATCTCTGCTTCTGTCTGTCACTATCCTCTTTCTTAGTTAACACTGATATAAAACACTAACTAAAGTTTTCTGGCCTGGTTCTGCACCTCTTAAGCATCCTTCATTGTCCCTATAGACATCACTCCATCTCTTACCACTCACTAACTATATATAGGCTGATGGAACATAACTGCCTTTCTATTCTCATATTCTCTTTACTAGTCTTATTTTCTTTTTCACTTCCCTTTTATTTGGCCTAATGCATATCACAGATCCTTATTTTTTGTTTCTTTCTCTTTCATTTTATCTCCATCTTCGCTTGGGATTGAAGGGGGCCATAGCTTTGGTTCAGCTGTCTATCCTTCTTGTTGGAATGCATCTAGTCTATGCTTGAAACAATTACTCCTTAAAGATCATTGTTCTTTTATAATCATTCCTACTATAGTTCCTGGCTGGATGCCCTTTATCCCAACAAAGTTAGCCTTCTTTAATTTAGAAGTTTTATTTTAGATTATTCCTCATTTTTCTCCATTACTAATCAAAATATTAATAATTATTCATATCCAAGTGTCTTCAACAGACATTAAGCCCATTTCACCCACCTCATTCCCCAGCATCAGATCCAGCACGGTCTCCCTCCCAGTTGGACTGAAAAAAACTTCAAGAAAGTTCCACTGAACAAAATTCTTAAGCTCCTCCCCTTCATTTCCCTTTAATTTCCCAGTAAATATTTGAATAATTAATGTTAAAAGTCCCCCAGTATCTCTACTCTATATTTTTTGCATATCTCAGATTTACTCCTCAATTTTTCTCACTGTCTGCAGGCCTAAAGAACACCACCCACGGAGTGATATGCACTTCTTGCTTCTCACATTTAAGCAAAGGGATTGTTTTTTGCCTTTTCAATATCCGTGAATGTTATTCACCTCCTACAAAAGTATATTCTATAAATGTATTTTAAAACATTTTCCAAACTATTATTAGCAAAGATTGTTATACTTACATGACCAAAGAAAAGGAATGGAAGTAGAAAAGTTAAACCTCTCCACATCCAAGACTGAAATCCTTCTGCAATTACAAAAACAGTATGAATAACCAGCTTGTGGGAGTGATATTAATGGGAACTTTATTAACCCTGCATCAATTTTTTGGAGTTTAAATATAAAAATACTAAGTGTTTGTTGTTTATTGTTACAGAAATATAATGAATTATTTCCTTTGCTCCTCTGGTAACAACTTATTCTACTCTTTAGGCTATTTCCTCCTTCATTTATTTGTCACCAAAGAAAGCATCAACCAATAGGGAACGTATATAATCCAAACTCCCTTTCTTTAAAACTAGGACAAGGTGCCAAGCAGTAAAGTTGGTCATTTCTGTACTCCAACTATGCATTGGAAGAGAATGCATTTTTTGGTTGAATTTTGACAGAAGTGGACATAAAGGAAGAAACCTCCCCAGTTCTCTCTTGCTACTCTTTCAGATGGAAAAGCTTATGTAACCACATGTTGAAATTATACTTTTTCAGTAGGAGACAGTGGCTTGTTTACAGAACCATCAAACATTAGGGATAAGATTTTGCACATTTATATACTCAATATTAGTGCCAAGAACAATGATATCCAGTTGAAATCCACTGCACATCCAGCCATATTACAAAATTGGATATATAGGCTGGAGTATTCTGTTGTGCCATTACTATAGCCTGATGTTCAGTGGTGGCGATGTGACTGACTCTTTAAACAAATTTGGGTCATCTTAATTGTCAAACTGTTGTAGTGATCCAAGTTTGTTACATCAAGTGACAAAGCAGACTTATGGGGCAATTCTCCTCGTCTGCTGCGCTTCTTCCCACTAGGAAGCACGGCCTCCGTGCATCTCTGGTCACCAGAATTTCAGCGTCATCAGTTCCGCGCTGGAAATCGGTGTGGGGCTGATAACAATATTTAAATTCTAATTTGAATTTCATTAGTGGGCCCAGGGCTGAAGTCTCCGGGCCTGCTGGCCTCTCTCCCCACCCATGTCAGGAGTGTTTCACTCCAGCAGGGTTTACAACAGCCTCCCACTAATGGGGAGTTGACAGCCTGACCCCACTGGAATGAAGGGGGAGGCCATAGAGGCACCCAAGGGGCAAAGTGGAAAGGTCCCAGAGGCACCAGGCCTGTTGCGGGGTGTGTGTGTGTGTGTGTGTGGGGAATGGCAGTGTCCCGCTCAGCGCTATGCATCTGGTTGCTCCAGCAGGATAGGCCCTGTCCATTGTTTTTTTAATGAGATTCATGCTAGGGCTCTTTGTGATGCACAGAGTATGGGAGATACATTTTGAAAATCCCGCTGAAAAAAGCAGCAGGATTTACTCCAGATTTGACATTTTGTATTCCTTTGGGAGAATTTCACCCTTAGTGCGACTCTTTCCACAATAAAGGAATAAAAATCTGAATAAGGCACCTGGAATCCATTTAATATATCCAGACAGGACAACATATAATACTAAGACGTTAGTCCATGGAGGATGATAGATACACTACCAAGCCTGTTACTCTGCGGTGCCCTACAAAGTGAGTGGGGTGGGAGGAAAACATGAGACGTCAACATTGTTTTGTTCTCATAATTTGTAAATATTTAAGTCTGCAGTAATACAAATCACTGCTGCAACACATACCTACTGTTAGATCCATGTGGTCCCTTTCCCCCAGTGCCCGCAATCTATAAAGACAGCCACTTTGGTAATAATACTGCAGGAACTGTACACAACCTGCAGGAAAACGGATTTATAAGCTCAGGAAATTATTATGCAAAACCAAAATGGTACATTAAGAAATCATCATGGAAAGTCAAAATATAGCCAATGTCAATGGATACATTCCACTTTATTGTAAGAATTTTCTGATGTGTTCTCCATTTGCCTTGCTTACAAAACATCAAATTGCTCAAAAATTATTTCGGCACCTTTTTTGCTAATGTTAAATACAATTCCAAAGTAAATGGCTTGCAGCAAGCAATCTGCTCCAATGTTTAATGTTAAGAACTCTCAAAAAAGAGCAAGATTGTGGCCAAGTTCACTTCCTCCTTAATTTTCTTATCCTCTGCTAAGGAAATTGTTGGCTTTTACCTGACAACATGCTGTGATAATCTGTTTATAGACAAAATCTCAAAAAGAATGTCTTTATTTGCTATACATAAAGGCTTTGTTCTTTTTGAATCACATACTGATCAGTGACTACCCCTCATCCACTTCAAGATGGGGATTGCAATTCCAAGATAAACTCTAAAATCTGTCTCAAGTGTCTGAGCATTTTAATCATTCATACATAAGAACATAAGAACTAGGAGCAGGAGTGGGCCAGCTGGTCCCTCGAGCCTCCTCCGCCATTCGATAAGGTCATGGCTGATCTTTTCATGGACTCAGCTCCACTTACTCACCCACCCACCACAGCCCTCACTTCTTTTACTGTTCAAAAATTTATCTACCCTTGCCTTAAAAACATTCAATGAGGTAGCCTCAACTGCTTCACTGGGCAGGGAATTCCACAGATTCACAATCCTTTATGTGAAGAAGTTCCTCCTCAACTCAGTCCTAAATCTGCTCCCCCTTATTTTGAGGCCATGCCCCCTAGTCCTAGTTTCACCTGCCAGTGCAAACAACTTCTCTGCTTCTATCTTATCTATTTCCCATATAATCTTTTGTTTCTATCAGATCTCCCCTCACGCTTCTGAATTCCAATGAGTATAGCCCCAGTCTACTCAGTCTCCTCATAAGCCAACCCTCTCAACTCTGGAGTCAACCTAGTGAATCTCCTCTGCACCCCTCTAGTGCCAGTATATCCCTTCTCAAATAAGGAGAACAAAACTGTACACAGTACTCCAGGTGTGGTTACATAAGTGAGCATATAACTGTAGCCACCTTGAATGGATGAAAATGCAATTCATAGTATTCATGCTACAAGGTGATAACCAAAGGTTACATGTTGATGCCAACAAGTAATTGCATCTTCAACAAATTTACCTCACAAAAATTAAGGAGTCAGAGAAAATATATGACTTACTTTGATAAATGGAAAATGCTAAAAATTGGCTGCGAAACATCTGATACATTAACCCATTAGGCCTTAAGAATAAAGAGATGAAAATTAACAGAAAATAAAACTTCATATGTATGCATCATACACATTTTCTGATCATTAATGTGAACTGTTAATTCATCAACATTTAAATAAATTCACATTGACATTTAAATAGAATAAACAGAAATTAAAGCTTTGGTGACAAAAACACAGTGCTGCAAAATAAACTAATAAAAATAATCTAATCCTGTCTTCACCATTTTTCCACTTACATATTTATTTTTCAGTAACCAATTCCATCAACCCTCATTTACCTGAAGATTTTGACACCCTGACTGAGCTATAACAGTTTCAACAGCAGTTACTCTTCATTATCTCAAGTAAAGTAACAAGTTTGTGTGTGAACAGTGACCGTGAGTGTTTACAGGTCACTCAATTGTGGAGACAGCAACATCAAAGAGAACCAGGCCATTCAATCAATAAACCTATTTTGCCATTCAATCGGATCATGGCTGATCAGTAACTCAACTCCATTATCCCGATTTGTTTCGTTATACTCCCATTACCCTGCCTTACAAAAATTAATCGGAGTTCTGAAATTTTCAAATTGCCCTAGCCTCAACAGCTTTTTGAGAGCAAGTTTTAGATTTCCACCACGCTTTGTGCAACACTTCCTGACATCACCTTGGTGAATGGTTTAGCTCCAACTTTAAGGTTAGATCATAGAAGTTCAAAGTCCTTCACAAGAGGAAATAGTTTTTCTCCCCCCATATACCCTGTTAATTTCTTTATTTATTTAAAATACCTCAGTTTTAAAGTCCGTAATCTTCTATACTTAAGGGAATGCAAGCCAAATCTATACAACTTATCTTCACAATTTAATAATTTAGCCTCATCATCATTCTGGAAGAATCTGCACTGCACTCTCGACAATACATCTTCCTCGACTGTGCACTCCAGATGTGGCCTATCCAGAGTTTAGTGCAACTGTGGCATAACTTTTATCTCAAGGTGGCAGGAATACCAAAATTTCAGCTGATGCCTGCACACGAGCATTTTCATTGTCACAATATTGTGATCAGGCATAGAAATGTATTGGTTCCTTTGATTTCCACAGGTCAGGAACACTACAGCTGATTGCAATACCCCACTACTTTGCTTGCTGAAACTAGCTAATAATTGTATTAGGAGCCTTTTCAACTGTATGAGCAAGTATCATAACAAGAGTAGCATTTACCCACCAAACACCTGGGATGGGGAAGAAGTTCATAAATTGACGTTACCATAAATTTTACTACATCAATAACCATTCTGAATCATAAATTTCCCAAAATAAAATGGAATTTTCCAAAGTGCATTTTTTGCCTAAATGTTGTGTAAGAAAGAAATTAAGCTTACCATGTTAACATAACCCCAGAGAGAAATGTTGACACATAATGATGAGACACCCACCAGCCCTTAATTCTATCAAACAAAGAAACAAAAAGTGTAGGTGAAAAAAGTGTTTGAAACCAAATTAATAGCTTACAGTCACTTGTACTATAGTTACGTTCAATCCATTTTCCAAAGTGCCAAAAGCATCAAAGTTACTGGAAGTTCTCTGGCACTGCATGATAAAAGCTTTAACATTGGAAAGAAAGCTAGAATTAAATTTAATTTAAATCCATTAAATCCATTGTGAATACCCAATACCAGATTTTTAAAAATTAGAAATTGTGCTGCAAACAGAAGATTTCCTTTTGTTAGGCCGTTTTGAATTAATTCAAGTCATAAAACTGCTAAAATCATGAGATACCTATCCAGTGTATATTAGTTCACATTTTATCTAAGATAGTATAATAGTTACATTACTGAATTTGTAATCCAGAGGCCAGAACTAATGAAACTTAGACATCAATTCAAATCCTAGTGGATGGCTGGGGAATTTAAATACAGTTACTTAAATAAATCTGGAATAAAAAGTTAATATTAGTAGTAGTGAGCAAAAAATTGACGGATTGTTGTAAAAGTCCATTTGTAATAGTTTACAAATTTAATTTAGAAGAAATCTGTCTTTACTCCATCTGATCTATATGTGACTCCATGACTTTGCAAGCCATTCAGTGGTATCTAGCCACTACAAAAAAGTTATTATAAAACCAGTCAGGCCATCCAGCAGTGACTTAAGCACCTGACATGACAAAAGCATATCAAGGCCTGTTGACCCAGCAAAGTCTTCCACACCAATATCTGGGGACTTGTGTCAATATTGGGAAGACTACGCCAGACGATTCAAGTAATCAACTGGCTGATAGTCATGGTCACAGAATCAAATCTTACAACCAACATCCTAGAATCCTCCCATCACAGTCCCTGGGTGTATCTAGTCTCACCAGCAGGGCCGACCCACAAGAGATGGTGAGGCAATACAGTGCACACAGTCAGGAGACAGTGACTCTGTCAGGCCTCAACATTGTCTCCAGGTCCCATCCAGTCTTCTGGCATCAGGTCAAAATTAGGCCAGTGTGTCTCTGTCCTGTGATGACTACATATCACCCTCCTTTAGCTGACCAATTAGTACTTGTCCTTATTGAACACCACCTGGAAGAAGCACCGAGGATAGCAAAGGCAGAGAATGCACTCTCGGTGGGAACTTCAACATGTACCACAGAAGCTTGGTGTCACCATTGCCAATCAAGCCCTGACATATACAGCTCTCAGACTGGGCCTGCAGCAAATGGTGAGAGAATTAACAGAGGGAAATATCTACTTGATCTTGTCCTCACCAAGATGTCACAGATGGAACTGTCCATGGCAATATTGATAGGAGTGACCACTGCATGATCCTTGTGAAGGTAAAGTTCCATCTTCATACTGCGAACATTCTTTTTGCACTCCCAACGTGCAAAAAGAGGTAGGTTCAGAATAGATCTTGCGGCTGAAAACTGGACATTTATAATAGAGTCCCTACAGTGCAGAAGGAGGCCATTCGGCCCATCGAATCTGCACTGATCACAAATCCACATAAGACCCTATTCTCATAACCTCACATATATACCCTGCTAATCCCCCTGACACTAAGCTCAATTTATCATGGCCAATCAACCTAAACTGTACATCTTTGGACTGAGGGAGGAAACCAGAGTACCCAGAGGAAACCCACATAGACATGAGGAGAATGTGCAAACTCCATACAGAAAGTGACTTGAGGCTAGAATTGAACCCAGGTCCCTGGTGCTGTGAGGCAGCAGTGCCAACCACTGTGCCATCCCTACAATGCAAGACATTAGCAGCAGCAAAATTGTATTCCACTGCAGCTTTTAACCTCATGGTCTTGTATGCTCCTTGCTCGATCATTGTCATCAAACCATAGAAGCAACCCTGGTTTAATGCGGTGTAGAAGGCCAGCACCAGGCACACTTGAAAATGAGCTGCCAACTTGGTGGTTGAAGCTGCTACACAGAACCATATGCATAATGAATAATGTAAGCAATATGTTTTAGGTAGAGCTAAATGAAACCACCACCAATGAATCAGACACACACATGTATGATTGGATGTGGCAGACAATCATAGATGGTGGCAGACAGTTAAACAACCAACTGGAAAAGCACGTTCAACCCCAACGATCAACTCAAAAACCCAGCAGGCGGATGAAAGTAAAAGCTGATACATTTGTAAGTATTTTCAGCTGCAAGTGATGAGTGGATGATCCATCCTGTCCTCCTAAGAGATTTCCACGTGTCATTCAACAACTTAAGTGCATTGAATATAGCAAAATCTATGGGTATTGAAAACATACTGACTATAGCATTGAAGATTTGTACTCCTGAACTAGCCACACCTCTAGCCAAGCTGGTTCAGTGCTGCTACAACATTGGCATCTACCAGGCAACCTTGAGGCAAGTAGAGGGATCCTGAATTATGGAACGGAGAAGCCACAGCTCTTGACGTTGTCCAACGGTTATGGGGTACTTGCTCCCTTTGCGGATGAGCTAGCTGACCACTGCACCGTGGTACAGGAGGCCATTCATGAGGAGGGGAGCAAAAAGTCAACTGCTGGTTGTAGAGGATTCTATAATTACAGGAATTGATAGCATCGTAAGTAAGCAGGATCGAGAGTCCAGTATGGCATTTTGCCTGGCCAGTGCCAGGGTGAGGGACATCTCTGACTGGCTTGAAAAGATATTGCAGTGATAGGAGAGGATCCAGTTGTTGCGGTCCACGTTGCGACAAACATAGGCAAGAGGACCTGTTTGGGGATTATCACGCACTAGGAATTAAATTAAAGGACAGGTTCTCAAAGGTTATAATCTCTGGATTATTACCCAAGCCACGTGCAAATTGTCACAAGAATGAAAAAATTAGGGAAGTAAACACATGGTTAAAGGAGTGGTGTGGGAAAGAGAGCGGTTCCATTTCACGGGGCATTGGCACCAGTATTGGATCAGGAGATATCTGTACTGTTGGAATAATCTTCACCTTCTTCATCTGAAATTATCTGGGACCAGTGTTCTAGCTAAAAGGATAAATAGAGTGGTCACAGGGACTTTAAACTTGTGAGTGCAGGGATGAAGGGGAGAAAGGTAAAATTACAGGAAGTATAATGGTTAATGGGAAGCAGGTTAGCATGTGAGGAGGAAGGTTCAACTACGTGGAAAATTATGAAAAAAGTTAAAAGGAAGGAGAACTCAGGAGATGTTATTAAATGGGAGTGTTAGGATTCACATGTGTACTTTACCTAAATGCTTGCAGCATTCGAAACAAGATAAATAAGTTGATGGCACAAATCATCACGAATGAATATGATTTGATGGCCATTACAGAGACATGGTTGCAGGGTGGTTATGACTGGGAGTTAAATATCCAGAGGTATCAGACTATTCGGAAGGACAGACAGGAAGGTAAGGAAGGTGTTGTAGCTCTGATACTTAAGGATGACGTCAGGATAGTACAGGTTCTATGGAGAAAAAAGGTTCAATCCATTTGGGTGGAAATCAGAAATAGCAGGAAGAAAAAGTCACTGATTAGTTTATAGGCCACCAAATAGTATCACAGTGGGGCAAGAAAAAAACAAATGCATGTAAAAATAGTACAGCAATTATGGGGGATTTTAATCTACATGTCAATTGGTCAAATCAGGTCAGTCAAGGCAGCCTCGAGGAGGAGTTCACAGAATGTATCTGCAATAGCTTCCCCGAACTGTATGTAATGGAACCTAAAAGGGAGCAAGGTAATGAGACAGGAATAAATAAAGCATGACAGAAAGTTTTTAAATGGCAAAACATTGCAACATGCTGCTGTGCAGAGGGATCTGGGTGTCGCTGTGCATGAATTGCAAAAAGTTGGTTTGCAGGTGATTAAAAAGGCAAATAGAATTGTGTCCTTCATTGCTAGAGGGATGGAGTTTAAAAACAGGGAGATTATGTTGCAGTGGTATAAGGTGCTGGTGAGGACATACCTGGAGTACTATGTACCATTTCGGTCTCCTTACTTGAGAAAGGATCTACTGGCGCAAGAGAGGGTGCAGAGGAGACTCGCTAGGTTGATTCTGGAGTTGAGATGGTTGATTTAAGAGGAAAAAACTGGGTAGACTGGGGCTATACTCATTGGAATTTAGAAGAATGAGAGGGAGATCTGATAGAAAGATATGAAACTATGAAGGGAATAGATAAGGTCATTTCCAAGAGCAGGTGAAACTAGGTCTAGGGGGCATGGCCTCAAAATAAGGGGGAGTAGATTTAGCGCTGAGCTGAGGAAGAACATCTTCACCCAAAGAGTTGTGAATCTGTGGAATTCCCTGCCCAGTGAAGCAGCTGAGGCTAACTTAAGGCAAAGGTAGATAGATTTCTGAACAGTAAAGGAATTGAGGGTTAGAATGAGTGCGGGATTAAGTGGAGCTGAATCCACAAAAAGATCAGCCTTATCGAATGGCGGAGCAGGCTCGAGGGGCCAGATAGCCGACTCCTGCTTCTTGTTCTTAAGTTCTTTATGTCCTCTCCACCAAAACAGGATAAACCCAATCTGGCCAATTACCACCCCGTTTATGCCGATTATCAGGAAAGTAAGGGAAAGGGATGTTGACAGTGCTATCAAACAGTACTTAGTCACCAATAACCTGCTTACTGGTGCCCAGTTTGAGTTCTGATAGAATCACCTGCCTCCTGAGCTCACTACAGTCTTGGTTCAGACATTGACAAAGAGCTGAATTAAAGAAGTAAAGTGACCAAATGACTGCCCTTCAAATTAAAGCATCATTTGATCAAGTGCGTCATCAAAGAGCTCTGGTAAAACCAAAACCAATGGTAATCAAGAAGAAAACTGGCTGAAATCAAATGTAGCAAAAGGTGGTGCAGTTGTAGACCACTCAGCATAGCTCCAGGGGTTTTCAGAGGCATGTCCCAGCCCAACTATCTCAATGACCTTCTGTCTGGAATTATTTGCCTATGATTGTGCATTGTTCAGTGTCACTCACAACTTCTCAGATAATGGAGCAACTCATGCCCGAAAGCAGCCAGATCTGGATATCGTTCAGGCTTGGGCTCGTTTTGGCAAGTAACTTACAAGTGTCAAGTAATGATCATTTCCATAGAGTTTAAACATCTCCCCATGCCATTCAACAACATTGCTGAACCCATCAAAATCCCAGCGTCAACAACGACTAGAAACTCATCATCTATCACATAAATACTGAAGTTATAAGAGGATATTAGAGGCTGAATACTCTGCTAACACTAAAGCCTTTCTGCTTTTTACAAGGCATAAATCACAATACAATAATCTTCTCTTGCATGGTGAGTGTAATTCCTTCAACACCAACTGGGACAAAACAGTCCACTTGATTAGCATTCCAACGGCTACATTAAGCATTCACTCTCTCTGCCACTGACACACCACAGCTGCCATATGTAGCAGTTACAAGATTGCAGCAATTTGCCAAAGTTTCTTCGACACCACTTTCTAAACCTGCGACTCCTACTGCCTAGTGGAATGAGGGATACACATGCATAGCAACATCACCACCTGCAAGTTCCTCTCCAAGTTGCATATAATCCTGACTTGGAAATATATATAGGTGTTTCTTCATTGCTCTCGTCCTATCAATACCTACATGAACTGTAGCAGTTTAAGTCAGCAGATGACCACTACCTTCTTGTTGGCAGTTAGGGATGGGCAATAAATTCAACTCTTGCCAGTGATATACATGTCCTAATAAATAGAAATCTATATTTTAAAAAGCTGGTTCTGTTTTTGAACAGGTCTATTGGCCAATGGTGGTCAAATTTGATTTTTCCAATCAAATGACTAAATCAAATTAAACTGGAATGTCAGTTTTCAAAATTTAGTGTTAATTTTAAACCATCTCATTTATTTAAAGTAAACATGATTGCTCTGCCCACGTTATTTCGAGCAATGCATTCAGTTGCAGCTGATCGCATGACCAAACTAGTTGTTCTGTGCCCAAGGGCTCGGCACTGATACTGGTGGAGGCATAGGTGTGGCTGGGATCCAGTAGTTTTGGTTGCAATGAAACAAAGAACTGAGTCAATTCTTGTTTGCTGTCTCTGCAACACAAACTAACCTAGGGAGAACAATATGAATGAAAAATCTTGACCGCATTGGTCTGTGGTAATTATCAAATCATTAGTTCTGATAACTCCACAGCATAGAGTTATCAAAGTGAGACAGTATTACAGGGCAGTTTCATCCAATTTTACTTTTGGTGTTAAAACATCACTTTCAAAAGTATTTGCTAGACGTAGGCATGATCATACCAATAGCAACATTTTAAGGCGTGGGTCGCAGTGGACAATTAAATTGAAAGCACATATGGATTTTTAATCAGCCACATTTAGCTACTGTATCAGACAATATTGATTAGTTGATCTTGGTTTTGTACAAAAAGTCTTTGAGCGAGTGTATTCTTTCATTGAAAACAACGTGAGATGAGGGGAGACCAAGCTGTGTAGATATTATTTAGGCTGAATATTAGAATCTTTCACGGTATAGTGAAGTAGCTAAATATCTAGCAATTCACTAAACAGAGACGTACATAGTCGGAGAAAGAATTTCTCTGAAGTTTGGAGATGCAAAACCAAGGCACTATATTGCCACCAAAGGTGGGAGGATGCAACTGCAGAGAGAAATTTATATTATAAACTTGAACATTAAAAATTACAATGGAAGTTATGCAGTGTAAAATTATTACTTTATATAACCCAGTTTGTAGTTATTCCAGTTTACATTTTTATGTAAAAATTGTTTAAAACATTGCTGATAAGTGATGATAGGGAAGATCAACTAATTGAAAACAATATCTTAGAAATAAACTATGTCCATTGTGATATTACACCTGTTGCTCATTACTGAAAGTTCTCTTCCAAATTCATGATAATTGCATTCCAAACAAAATTGGAAATGGGAGAATAACCATGTGGATCAACAGAATAAGGGAGTAGCCAGGTGACAACTTAGACATACGTACTTTGGTGCTACTTTTGACAAAAGCGGTGTTAACCACGAGCTGGTGGAGACAATGCTTTATCTCTTTCATTATTAGCAAACAGTAAAATAGTAACACTCAGTGTGCATCTTAGATCTGATTATGATATTAACAGAAGTGACCAGAATAGGATAGTCACATGCACACATTGTGGGAACTATGTCCCTTACAAGGGCCACAGAGCATGAGCACATACATAAAAAATAATTAACTCTTGACCCGTAAGCTTCACGAATGAGAAGCAATAGGCCTGATTTTACCAACTATTTGTGCCCGTTTTCAGGCGTGAAATTGTGATAAAGTTGGGTGTGAGACCTTTATCGCAATCTGTACCCAAGTCTGTGCAGATCGCGATACCCGCGAATGGCAGGATCTGTTCCGTGTCCAAATTGGGTGCAATGACTTGCGTTTAAATTGAATTAACAAACTGCCCACCCAACTCCATCAGCGTTTCCCCCTTTACCACTGCATTTACCAATCAGAACCGTGCTTTTAGGGACCTGCTGAATAAAAATGAGTTGGGTGCTTCAGCCTCTGAACAGCGTGATCAGTATTTGCAATGGCTCTCTGACTCAGATCAGTGCTGGGGCTGAGGGTGGAGATGGGTCAGATCATTCTCTGGTTGGAGGGAGGAGGAGGAGATGGGTCAGATGTATCTCCGGTGGCGGGGCGGGGGCTGATCATTGTCTTTTTTTCAGATTGAAAGCTAGTTTTAATGGTTCAATTTAGACTTGAATTCACATTTGAACATATTCAGAGTCAAACCAGAACAGTTGTCTACAATTATAGTTTGTCATCTATACTTTGCAGCAGAGTACAAACCCCTGACCTAGTCAGTGCAAATCCAAATACAACGTATTTGAATGGCTGAATATAAAAAGAGTACTCAAAAATTCTACACATTCTTATTCTTCAAATAAAATGTTATGCTCTCATTTACTCATCTTTTTCCTCTTCCTCAACTCCTCTGATGTACAGGACACTGTTACACCTTATTAGAACTTTGCCAAGGTGAGCCGCTAAAGCGCCATCAATATATTCTCCTGTTTGCCAGCTGCACGTTCACATATCCATCGACTGATACCAAGTAGCCCTTGTACTCCATTCCCTATTTTAACTTCACTATCAGCGGTTTGCCAGTTAAACCATTGAGGAAAGGTTTTGGATTCAATGGTGAACTCCCGCAGGGGTGGGGGGGTAGGTACACAGAGCCCTCAGGGCCCAGTTCCTCTATCTCTCCTCCCCTCACCATGCTGGGGGTGAGGGCTGATCGTTGTGGTGGGGCGGGGTGGGGAAGGGGGTCCAGATGTTCTTCTGGAGCAGAGGGGGAGTGAGGCCAGACAATTCTCAGTAGGAGGCGGAGGGGTATAACATGTATCTCAGGGGAGGGGGACAGATGGAGCTCTGCTGGGGGAGCTGGATAAGGGGGGGGACAGTGATGTGTATGGGGTAGTGGGGGGGGTGGATAAGGAGACACACACACCACTGTCCCCCTTATCCACTACCAAGATCGAGCGCCACCCCTGCCCCCTCTCCGCCCCCACGGATTGCCCACAGGTTGGCAGCGGACCCCCCCGCCACGGATTGCCCACAATTTTTTTCTAACTGCACATGTGCAGTTCAGGGCTCCTATCGTTCCAGCAGCGCTAAGCCCCGCCCACAGCGCGAATCGGACTGGAGATAGCTGAGAGTGTATGGGGGCACCTGAAAGCGGATTTTCTAAGTCAGATCTGTAATACGCCCAGAATCCGCAGTTAGAATGAAAATGGTAAAATTGGGCCTATATGCCACTTCTGGTATGGGGCCAATGAGAGGAACCAAAAATGCCTCCTGTAGATAGTTTTGTTAGCCACACTGCATCAACAGCGGTCCACTTTTTAATCTTTCTCCAAAAAAAGCAGCAAAATATATAGCTTTTCAATTACGATAGACTAAAATAAGTTAATTGTTCCAGTAACTTTTCCCAAATGAACTTGAACAGAAAGCAGATACCTTCTGACTATTTGAGTGCACATTTAAATAGCTCAGCCTTTTACTCTGTTCCCCTGTTAAGTATTGTCAATCACTGGACAAAGAGCAAAGTTTTCTAATGGTGTCTATTTACTTACATATACCAAACAACAGAGATGATATGACTATCATAATAATGTGTCCTCAAGTATAGGGAGGCCAGTCAAATATGGGGTTAGATTCAGCAGTATTTCAGCTGTATTGGAAACCAAATTCAATTAAACTGACGAATGGGAGACGATATCAAAAATAAACACTCAAAATGTGGAGGCAAAACTCTACAGCATGCAGTCATCCAAAACCCAACAGTCAATGCTCCTCTACCAGAGGTTAGAACTATCAGTACTGAGGGAATACAACAGCTTTTATACTTTCGCCTAAGCATTTAAAAATTAGAAATATTACTGATTGTGTGTAGGATAAACTCCCTTTATCAGATCCTATAACATGGCTCTGTTTCGATAACGTGGTTCAACTCCACCATCAGAGTCCTTTCTACATCAGCCAATCTGTGGGTTCTTTGAATAACATTACTAATTTCATCAATTTATGTTCAATTTGGGCAGTTTTAAGAACATCAAGAATGAAAACAGAGTACACCTTAGGCCCTCAAATCTGCTCCACCATTTAATAAGATCAGATTGGATCTTATTTGTGGCTTTAACTCCACTGTCCTATCAGTCCTTCATAACTCTTGTAGATCAAGAATCTGACTAACCTAACCTTGAATGTATTCAATGACCCAGTTCCACTGCTCTCTGGAGTAGAGAATTCTAAAGATTAACAACCCTCAGAAGAAATTTCTCCTCATCTCACTCTTGTGTAAAAGAATGTTTCCTCCCTTAAACCAGAAGCAATGAGATGAACCATAAACTCCTCTGCCTTCATTCTGGCGATTAGCAGCTATTAAATTGGAGCAATTATAGGGCTGGGTTTCTCAGCTCAGCCATCAAGACAGACAACACAAAAGTCTTTTCTTATTTTACACTGGGTCTAATGGCAATAAGTCAGGGAAAAAAATCATCCCATCATGACCTCCACATTCAAATCCATATTCAGGAACCATCCACTTCAAAAGGTGGTGGTACAGTGGTTAGCACTGCTGCCTCACAGTACCAGGGACCCAGGTTCGATTCCCAACTTGGACCATTGTCTGTGTGGAGTCTGAACTCTCTCCCCATGTTTGCATGGGTTTCTTCCAAGTGCTCCAGTTTCCTCCCACAGTCCGAAAGGTGTGCTGGTTAGGTGCATTGGCCATGTTAAATTCTCCCTCAGTGTTACCCGAACAGACGCCCGAGTGTGGCGACTATGGGATTTTCACAGTAACTTCACTGCAGTGTTAATGTAAGCCCACTTGTGACACTAATAAATGAACTAAAAGAAAATATAGATTTTTAAAAACTTAACACTGAGATTGGTGGTTGTCATGTTCAATTCCACAATGGTAGGTGCACATGATAAATGCATTTAAGTGTAATAATCTTAGTACTTGACCAATCAGAATTTCCCCCTTTACTGATATCATCATACCAAAATTGAATGCATCAAAATGTAGCAGTTCCACTAGATGACACAGTTCTTTAATTATGGTGTACTAAATATTTAATGAAATCCTCTGGTCTTTTCCATGGGAGTTTCCTAGTGGCGAGTTTGGTGAACTCATATGCATGAACATTAGGACACTGGTTTTACGTCACAGCGGTTAAAGAAGGCTTCTGTTCTAGAGGTGCTATTAACACTTCAGAAATGCAAAAAGGCAGAAACATCTCTTTTTGTTAATTGGGAGATGCTAAAATAAGAATTATGTTGCTGTCAGGGAGGCGTTGGTTGATCAATGGAGCAATTTGACAGACGGGCGAAATGGGAGTCAGAAGGTATGCTGCCAACTTGTAGGGTGATCTTGATCAAGAATGCATGTCATGCAGAGAATGTGTGACATTATGGGTCAGAGAAATACCATAGAGTTCATAATGATTTAAGACACTGAAAAACTAGGTAGGCAAATGCCAATTTAGAAATTGGAGGTGCTGGCCAGATGAATATAGAACTGATTTGCAGTTGGCTTGGATTGTTGTCTGGCTGCTTCCGTTGCTGTGGAGAGAATGCTAAATATTGAGATCCTGTTGTTTGACTTGTTTTTAAACGGAGTAGTATGTTCTTCTCCCACACAGAGTATATCTGTTCCTTCAATACAAGTTGAGAAAAGGGCCAAAAAAAGCAAGATAATTTATTAGCTATAGACTGTCATCAAAAGGGATAAACTTCCTGTCTTATTTGTTTCAGCAGAATCACGGAAACCAAGAAAATTGCTTAGCTGTTGTCCAGACTATTTTTCTAAGGTTTCTCTAGCTATTATGCTGAATTATGGCCAAGTATCACATATACCCTTTCCAGGCAAGGATGAGAGCTAAGATCATGAACAATTGTTCAGATAACTGTATAAGTTTGTTGTAATTGCAGGGACAAAAAGAACGTTGCACTGTTCCAACAAAACAGTGCAGACACAGCAACGTAAACAATAAGATCCATATATAATCAAAGATAAGTACCTGTGAAACTTCCTAACAAACGTCTCAGCTTCTTAAATCTACACCTCAATATTGAATATGGATTGTTTCATCAATGGTATCACAGTGTGGATTTTGTTTTGGATGTGATGCTTACCTGCTCTGGGATACAAGGTCAGCCTGGTTAACACCATCATATCAGGGGCTGGTACCAGAAAAGGAGAGGTGAGGATTGGGGAAGGGATCATGCAGATGGAGGATACCTCAGCACCTTTATTCAGAACTGGAGCGGTGAATCAATAAAATGACATGGTAGAATTAGTCTTTGAAAGCCCTATTCGCATTGTTTCTGAAAGCTAGATGCTGTATCGATCCCTTTACTTTAGTTAACTATGCTGAGCTAGTTTTCCAGTATGGGTAGGGAAGGAACAATAGTACCACAGGAAGTGGTTTTAAATACATATTTTTAAAGTCACCTTGAATAATGCTTCTCCAACGTTATAAATTTAAAATAAGAAGGCAAATTTAACTTTTAGCTGTCATCCTTGTACTGCAGCATTATTAAAACAAATTCAGTCTAATATAATGTAAAGCTAACAATAATTCAAGATAGTAAGAAAAAAAGCACCAAAACAGCTATTACCTTGATCCATTGCTGATAAGAATGCTCTCCCTTATTGTTAATGTGCAGTAGTACCAGACCAACAGGAAATTAAAGATTTCATCAATTACCCTGGTAACAAAAGTTAAAAAAAAACTCAAAAAGAGCAAGTAAACCAAGATCAAGTTCACAACAGTTGAGCTCCTTATCAACGATGAAATTTGTTCAACTAAAGGTGCAGTTTTATTTAAAGAAAATGAATAATGTTATGGTTTTTACCAGCACAGGTGGTTGTAGACATCTATTTCTGCCTTCCACCTAACAAGCTGACCCTGCTTCCACCACAGTACATGGTACACAAATGGATTAGCTTGGTGCACAGTGAGATCCCTAATTTTTTTTAAGTGTGTAAACAATTTCCTTAATGTGTGTGGTCCTTTTAAATTTTTGGATAGCTACACATCTGTGGTGATTTGTGCATGGCCTATGTAGGGACTTTCGGGTTGCTGTGCAACAGAGGGAATATTAGATAACAACTTTTATTTGTATAGGCATCTTTATTGTAATAAAACATCTCAAGTGCTTTATGTGACAACTGCAAGGTGCATGGCATATTTGCTTGTGATGTAAAAATAGTCCAACCTACATGCAACACAAATTGTGTCATACTTTCATCCGATTAGCTTAACTTCATATTTATAAATCACCAAAGGGAAAAAATGACTGCTTAGTTGCAAGATTGTAAACTGCATAAATAAACTTCAGTTAAATATTAACAATAGCTTGAAACAGGTATCAGCAAGAGCAAAACATTTTAAAAGTGATCATATTGCAAGAATTATTTATTTAAATGTTTTCCTAGCAACCCAACGAGTTACACTCAAGTTGTGAGTTAAGATATGGGTAGCGGGGTTTAGAATGTCCTCAAGTTTACAGAAGGTTAAATCTTCAGCCAGAAATTCAGGGTGGACGATGCATCCCAGTCTCCTCTAGAGGTCCCCAGCATAGAACAAAGAACAAAGAACAACACAGCATGGGAAACAGGCCCTTCGGCCCAATGAAGTTGGACAGTTAAATTACGTGTCTTGCAACTGGATCAATAAACCTGTCTAATGAATTACTCTACCATTTTTGAAAAACGTCCACAAACATTTTTCTTCACAGACCTCTTGCTATGTGACAAGGCTTGGGCTTGACTTTTAATTGTGTTGAGGCATTTGTTGGTCTAACTCATTCTTTGCTTGCCATGTGCATCGTGCATGTACCATTTGTCCTATTTTCTAAAATGGTTCTTTTCAATATTATTCTAGATATAATTTTTCTGTAAATTTGAACATTTTCTTCATTCTATTTTAGTTACATTATTCAATCACACCTGTACCTTTACAATTAATTTTATTTCTCCTCGCTTTTTATAGTTTGTTTTCCAACTCAAATATTCCTTAAAGCAAAAGAAAAACATAGCCGCTTTGTTCAATGTCCTGAGGTGATCTTGATTCAGTCCTGCATATCAAATTCAATTTGATATGCAAAACACCAGAAAATGTCACGCTAATACTCAGACTTTACAGTAGATGGAGTATTACTAAAACAAAAATCACAATTTACCATAACACGCAGATACCAAATGCTATTTAATGCAAGAAAGGATGGAATGAAAAAAAAGGTTCACGATGTTAAGTTCATTACACAGTGAAAAACCATGCTGAGCGCAGGAAATAACCAAAAATAAATAAAAAGGGACAAAGGCTGTATGGAAATTGATCAACGGGAAGCATAAAAGTGAATCAAAAGCCATTATAAATCTATGTGTTTACAAATAGCAGAAGGGTAGGGCCAATATAGCATCAAAAAGGAGAACTTCTTGTGGAGATTGATGGTATAGCTGAGTTACTAAATAAGCGCTTTGTGTGTGTTTTTTTCTGAAGAAGTGGATGCTGTCAATGTTACAGCAAAGAGCAGAGAAATTGGATAGGAAAGAGGTGGATACATCGAATTGCAGCGTTCGAAGCAGAAAGGTCACGGGTTTCTGCCCATTCAAACCACAAGCTGCTGAGAGAAGGGTGAAAATTACACAGGCTCTGGCCACAATCTTGTTAAGACATGCAAGTTGCAGATGTTGCAGACTTGTTTGAAAAGGAGAGAAAGATAAACGCAGGGAAAAATCTGAAGAGCAACATCAAAAATGCAGGAATTTTGACTAGACCACTGCACAGATCTTTTACAGGGTCAGAAAAGGAATGATAGACGGTAACTTCTTTCTGTGCTGTATCATTCTATTATACTACAAAATAGAATTTATCTACTCCTTATGTCCAAATGCGTTCTCCATTTCTGAAGGGAACTTTTTTCCTGTGCATTTCCACTAGGCATTATAGGCCTGGTTCATGCTTATTCATTAGGAAGGAGCAAAACCTAAACTAATAATCACCACAAGCTCAGCCTGTGTATCAGCTAGTGTCTGGCATTGCATAGTAAAAGATGCTTCATTGCACAGTTGGCTTGGGGAGATGATGGGATAGTTGAATAACAATTATTTGCGAACCTGGTTTTTCCTGAGGTGCAGTTCTAAGGACAATAGTACCCTCTGGTTCCTTGAAGTTACAATTCTTTACAAATTAACTGGACAATTAGGTGCATGCATGCCCAATTGTGAATATTTTGGTGCGCAGCAGTTAAGCCTGAATCCTATTAACATTCACATCCATGGATGCATTTCCTGCAGAGCATCTGAATAGCAAGCAGCCTGATCAATTTACTCTTTCTATAACCAGAACACAGGCCAATTTCAGTCTGCCCATTGGCACCCTGGAGCACATTAGCTCGCACAGCACAGAAACGTCTAAAGTTTACACTGAACCATCCAGATAAATCATGCCACATTAAAAAGGCATTTAAATGCAGAAGGCATAATTTTCAATCCAAGCGCAGGTGGTAAAATGATAGTTGCAAATTGACTGCCCATTAAACGACATGCCAAATGTTCCTTCCTACTGACTTAAATAAAGGAAAAATTGTACAATGCATATGACATGCTGCTGATCTTTCACTGATAATTTTCTATCCCTATCAAAATTTATTATGAATCCTGGAAAGTTTAAAATTACAGTTGCATTATTGAATTATCAAAATTCATGCATTGTGAAATTTGGACTCAGCACAAAAATTAGTTATGCTGGAAACTGCCCAGAGGACCGTCCTGCGCAAAACACTGCCCCCTGTTTTTAATCAAGTCATTTATATAACTAGGAAAAGAATTTATAAAGAAAATAGAACAGAATAATTGACCTCTAACAGATTCAATTATATACATAAAAGCATACAGCAAAATTATCACAGAAATAACAATGTAAAATCAATGTTGTGCTGCTGTAGACTAAATTGAAATCACATCAATGCAGGAGCTTTAACCAACATCCATCTCAGGCTGTTGCAATGTAATTCTTTTCTGTTTGCAGTTTCAGGGGTTACAAGTAGAATAAGTCTGAGCAGTCATAATACGGTTCCTTCTGGACATCAAATTACTGTACCATTTGTTACTAAACCAGGAGGTCCCATTGAAAACGGCCAGAATACTATGAAGAAAGTAAATAAAATTCAATTGCACAGTCTAAGATTCAAGATAGGAAAGGGAAATAAAATGTGCATTTGGTCAATGCAGAAAGCAGACACTGGGTCCAAATTAAAAACTTTCCAGCACTATCAATCTTTGGTTCTTCCAAGTTGCGTTCTGTTGCTGAAAGATTGGTGCCTTCATAAAATGTTAAGATATTCACTCTCCCACTCGTTTCACTTCCCAATGTAAATTGCAGCAAGTAAAAGAGGACCATCAGAAAACAGGGTACATGGGCAGCAACTTTCCAGGATATAATTATACCAAAAGGTTATGTTTATATAAACAACGTATGAACTATAGTATTTAAATAATTCAGTTTTACTTTAAATGTAGTATTGCAGCTGTCCTTCCAATTGAAGGATGGACAAAACAAAACCTTTACCTATTCAGTAGAAACATGCAAGATATCGCACCAAGTAACAAGATGATGGTCAGATAAAGTTTGAATTTTTCATATTCATCTTTGTAGGCAAACCTGTGAAAACATTGTCAGAACAATGGTTAGGCCTTTTCACAAATGGAATGAAACAAAGCAAAAATTTCATACCTTCCCCTTTCAGTTTTAGGATCGTTCTTCAAATCCTAGCTTTCAGACAGGGCAAACATTCACATGATAGAGCAAACTCAATTAGTGTTTCTCAGATGTTAATGGTTTCAGGTAGATATTTCATTAAATTCAAAAGCAGCTACAGAGTGGGGAAAAAGAGCATATTTGAAATCAACTAATTTCAATCAGCAGTGTATTTCAGATCTTTGGGACACAGGAATAATTGTATGATTCCTGCAACTTTTATTGATTTATGATTTAGGAGTATCCGATTGTACATTTCTGTAAGTTCTCATTCATTTAAATCTTTGCGCAATAATAAATTCTGGCTTTGATTTAACTGTATCCTGCTGTGGGATCCCTCCTCCCAGATTGTCCAAGCCTTTATTCTGTATATTTTCAAAATGCATAACGTACATTTTATTCATAGGATCAGCTGTATGGATAAGTACAAAGTGTGATGACAAAAAAATGATAAATTGTAGCATTAACACTCAGTGCCACTGGAAAATGATTAGTTGTTCACCTGACCACCTGAGCATCTCTACCCCGCACCCCCCCAACCCCCCCATCACCACCACACCTCACTTCCCAATGCAACTTTAAAGCTGGATCATCCTCCTGCAGAAAAGCGGACACATGGGCCTCAGCAATATACTGTACCTCTGAGTGAGTGTGGGCAACAGGAGTTATCTTGAAGCAAGCTGTCAATCAATCTTCCAGCAAAAGAATTTGGAGCAAACTAATGAATTATGGTGTTAATTTATATAGAGAAAATTTAAGAGAAGTTCAAGTTATCCAGCACAGGTAGAGGTAGTTTCCATAAGATGTGGGAGCAGAATTAGGCCACTCGGCCCATCAGGTCTGCTCTGCCATTCAATCATGGCTGATGTTTTTCTCATCCCCATTCTCCATTCAGGAAGTAGCCATGTTTAAAAATGGTAAACTCCGAACAGGTATATGATAGTTTTGAATTATCATAAAATTGTAATTACATAGTTACAATAAATTGATAATTTTCAACGTACATGAACAACAATGGGCCAAATTTTATTGTAAAGGGGCATCTAAATGGTGGCTGCTGTTCTAAAAGGTAGAAAATGCTGGAAATACTCACTAGATCTGACCAAAGGTTCACTCATTTCTTTTGGAGTCAATTTATTTAAGTACGCAGTGTGGCCTTGCATGTGTGGTAACTTAAGAGGCTGACTCGTGCACGGCCTGTGCAGAAATTTTTGGGTTGCTGCATGGTCACGAGGCTTGCAGATAACATTGTTTCTCTCTCCACAGATGCCACCAGAACTAGAAATAACACTTCAGGTCAATGACCTTATATCAAAAGTCACCATCAGAAGCATCAACCCAAAACATTCTCTCCAACAATGCTGCCAGACCTGCTAAATATTTCTAGTATTTTCTGTTTTTATTTCATATTTTTGCCACTACAATATTTTGCTTTTGCATTGGTGCCTCTTAAGAAACTGGACCAAGTGAAGCAGGAATTACACAAGATAGTTTCACTGATGAAAGATCCCAAGTTCTTTGGGGTGGTCAACAATCCTCACATCAAGTGCAATATCAAGCAAAAAACTATGAGTGATGTCTTTATTGAAGCAGAAAATTTCCCCAATGATGCTCGACTTTGTCAATTTGCGAGCTGAGAATGGCCAGTTACGCCAGATTTCTGATGTTGCTTCTGCTTTTGATAAGATCATGAGTGCGCATCGTGGGGAAGTTCTCTGCTCAGCCACTACTGCTCAGCTCCTTGATGAAGTAAATCTTTCAGAGCTAAAATCTGCTCTTAATGGTTTTCTGAAGAAAAATGAAACCCTGAAACTGGAGACCAAGACTAATCCTTCAATCCTGGGTGGAATGATTGTCAGTGTTGGTGATAAGCACGCTGATATGTCCATGAAAACCAAGATTCAGAAACTCAGCAAACTAATAAATGAAGCCGTATAATTGCATCGCCTAAATCTGAGCAATTTTCTGTTGGATGTTATTGTAAATCTGCTGCACTGTGTACAGTGATCACCGTCACTGTCACTGACTTTCATTAGTGTGTTAAAGATTTAATAAAAGTACCATTGAAAAAAAAACATGCCTTTGCATATTTAGGTTTATACATTTTTGTGTGACAAGCTGATGAACAAGCGAGCTCATAACATCACAGTGAGCGCAACAGGACACCTGGGACCTGAGTGAACATAGCAAGCATTACATTTCTCCTAACCCAATCAGACTGAAGGATTGTGAATTTAACAATGAAAGGACTGAAAAGGCATGAATTATAGCAAGTAAATTCAATATCAAATCAGGCATAGAGACAAAATGGTGCAGCTGTACAAAGCTGTACAGAACTCTGGTGTGGCCGCACTTGGAATATTGCATACAGTTCTGGTCGCCACATTATAAGAAAGACATGGAAGCATTGGAAAGGGTGCAGAGGAGGTTTACCAGGATGTTGTCTGGTATGGTGGGATGGTCTTATGAGGAAAGGCTGACGGACTCGAGGTTGTTTTCGTTAGAGAGAAGGTTAAGAGGTGACCTAATTGAGGCGTACAAGATGATCAGAGGATTAGATAGGGTGGACAGTGAGAACCTTTTTCCTCGGATGGTGATGGCTAACACGAGGGGACATAGCTTTAAATTGAGGGGTGATAAATATAGGATGGATGTCAGAGGTAGGTTCTTTACTCAGAGGGTAGTAGGGGCGTGAAATGCCCTGCCTGCAGCAGTAGTGGACTTGCCAACCTTAAGGGCATTCAAATAGTCATTGGATAGGCATATGGATAATATTGGAATAGTTTAGGTTAGAGGGTCATTAGATTGGTTCCACTGGTCGGCGCAATGTCAAGGGCCGATGGGCCTGTACTGCGCTATAATGTTCTACGTTCTAAGATGCAAAAAAAAAGTTTAAAATGATCAACAATTTAAATGGCACTTGCAATATTTCATTTTCACTGCCAAACAGGCTATTTGATAGCAATTAACATCACTTCATTAGAAGAGTACTTAAACTGGAATAGTCAAAGCTTAACTTTATGGCAAGTTTGTTTTGTATCCACCATGTAAATATTGTAACTTCTGCCATTCAAATGGTGGGCCAAACAGTAAGATATTGTTTTTATGAATCTAATAAAAAAACAGTGCAACTTGGATAGTAAATGTGGATATTCACATTTAACTGCACATCTGCAGTTTGGCTGATGTTCCTATAGCAATTGTACATGATCACCATTAGCTTCACCACAGTTTTCACAGGAAAAACTGGAGCAATACGAAATGAAGTGTATGGAGTGGCGTGTACTGGGAACGATATTGGACCCTGATGCAATGAGTGGCAATGGTGCTGTGATATAATGTTGTTTTCACCCATGACTTTATTGCCTGCTCCAGATAATTGGCTTCTGTGGTATGTAGAGAATGTGGCTGGTATGTCCACAAGTAAACCAGGAATGTAGATAAAATTTGAAGCAAATTCTTTGTCCCTCAGTATCAGAATAGAAGATTTTATTCAAGTTGCTCAACTGCTACTTTGTTTGGCTATGGTTTCTTTACCATCAGCTTAGTGGAATGCACAAGCTTCACTGTTGAGAAAACTTCAAAGCATACTCATAATGAAATGTTGGAGATGTTACAATGCGGTGTCCAGGAAATTGTGTGCTGAATTCAGTTCAGCAGTAAGCTTGGGTTACCTGTAAGGGTGTCACATTGCATCTTTTGGCAGAAACAAATGGCAAGAGGCCCTGCAATAGTTTTAATTTATGCTCGCTGGACTTCTTACAGAATTTTACTAAACTAAGTGATGAACAACAGGAAGCAATTTGTACTTCCTGTCTTTCAACTAGAATTGGTGCTTGGAACAAGAGGAATGATAAGTGGAAAGGGATGCAAACGTAAGTGGGCTTCTAATTTTAAAAGAAAATCCCAGTATCATAAATTGACTAATGAGGTGAAAATTAAATAGTGTTTATTGTGGCTGTTAACCGTGGTGGTAAATTCACTAAACACTGATGTGGTACAAGTTAAAGGAATTCCAAACATACCAAGTTTGATTCCTGACCTGTGCAGAGTAATCTAATTGGAACACTATAAATTTACATTAGAAGTCCTGTGAGGTCATGGGGAAATAGGTCAAGAGTTCTTACTCATGATCACTATATAGTTAGAAAGTGCAGGTACGCACGTCAGGTAAGAACAGAACTGGGTTCAGTTGTGATGCCCCCGGAAGTTAAATATTCTGCTGACATCGTCTCAATTCACACATTAAGAATGACTTCTTGGACTAATGCCAGGGGGCTGCTGGCACCATGGAATTATACTCTGGGAGAAGTTAAAACCTTCATAAAAGGGAAGAAAACAAAATATTAAAAACTCTCTCTTTGCAAAGCTATCGGAGAAGCAAAGTAAGCAATCAAAAACATTGGAAAGCGTGCTGGAAGATAGTTATGAAAGACAGACCAAGAAGTGAATTGGTATTACTTAGCCTGCTTGCTGAGAAGCGTTACATTCACATTTCCAAGCACCAGGTTTAAGTATAACCTGAAAGGAGGGAAAAAAAACATTAAAATATGCAGTCTTTCAAATATTGTATTTGAATATTAACATTAACAAAAATTGGAGTTAAAGTTGTCTTAAATCAATTCCATGAAGAAAATATAAATATACAGAACTTGGGTAAAAAGAACGGAGTCTGATGATATATCAATTAAGATTGCTGGAAAATAACATATCTTGTGCTAGTGAGGGTAATTCTGAAAGAATCATCTTTCTTAGCAAAACTGAATCCCCTTTATTCTTTCCACTCACCACAGCTAGTAAGCTAGATTGAATCTGAAACACGGGGTTTTAGTGAAATTTCCATACTAATATAGATTTTGAGAGGTTTACTAAGCATTTTATTAATGACCACAATCTAGATGATACAATTTAAAATAAAAATTCATTCTACAATTTCCTCCCATTTTTTGAAGGGCGATGTTGATACCTGCATTTTAAAGTCGTTCTACATTACTCTAATGTTTAAAAACGCCACATATTACTGGCATGTTAAAAGTGAACAATTCTTAACTGTTTGGCGTACAAGTGTTTTAACTGTCCTCACTAGCTCCAGGCCAGTAAGGAAACAAACTATTTCCAATGTCTATTTGGTGATCTTGGTGGAAATTTGTACGTATGCCTATGTGCATGTGTGGATGTTGGTTTAAGAATACAAATGGACCTTGTCATAGCTCTCCTTTTAGGTCCATGCCAATATTTTACTCTTCAGGTTCATATTAAAAATACAAAGAAATTTGGCATGTCCACAATGACTCTCACCAACTTTTACAGATGCACCATAGAAAGCATTCCTTCTGATTGTATCACAGCTTGGTATGACTCCTGCTCTGTCCAAGTCTGCAAAAAAACTACAAAGGACATGAACGAAGCCCAGCCATCATGCAAACCAGCCTCATCACTGACACCGTCTACGCTTCCCACTGCCTCGGAAAGCTGCCAGCATAATCAAAGACCTCACGCACCCAGACATACTCTCTTCCACCTTCTTGTCTGGAAAAAGATACCAAAGTCTGAGATCACGTACCAAATGACTCAAGAACAGCTTCTTCCCCGCTGCTATCAGACATTTGAATGGACATACCCCATATTAAGTGGACCTTTCTCTGCACCCTCGCTATGGTGTAACACTACATTTTGCACTCTCTCCTTTCTTTCTCTATGTACAGTATGCTTTGTCCATATAGCGCAGAAGAAACAATACTTTTCACTGTATACATGTGACAAAAATAAATTAGAAAATCAAATCATACCATTGGAGCAATAACCTAGAGTGTACCTGGTGTCAGAGTTCATATTGTCCTGCACCTCCTGCATTCCTACTTCCCTGCTAATTCAACTCACCTTCTTGATTCCTGTTAATACTCTCCCTTCTTTCCAGGTTATCATCTAGTCACCCCTTCCCTTCAAAACTTCCCTTCTCAAAAAAAAACCTTCTATTCTCTCTAATTACCACCGCATTTCCTAATTACGAAATGACAAATTTACATAGTGCATTTATACACTGTCTTTTTTAACCTCAGGACATTGAATCATATAAGGTTTATGGCACAGAAAGAGGCCATTTGACCTACTGTGTCTATCCCACCCAGCCCAATTTCACTTTCCAGCATTTGGTCCGTAGCCTTGTAGATTACACACTTCAGGTGCCTAACCCAGGCACCTTTTAAATGAATTGAGGTTTTTGCCTCCACTGCCCTTTCAGACAGTGAGTTTCAGATCCTTACCACCCTCTGGATGAAAAAAGCTTTTTCCCTTCCCATCTTTGTACAAGTCACTTTAAATTTAATGATGCCTTTGAGTCTAGTCACTGATCTCTCTGCCAAGGTAAATAGCCCTTACCCTCCACTCTATCCAGGTCCCTCAAGTTTGTACATTCCAAGAAAATATCTCCTCAGCTCCTCTGTTCCAATGAAAACAATCCCAACCTCTCTAATCTTTCCTCAGCTTCGTTTTTCCACTCCTGGTAACATCCATTAAGTGTCCTTCATGGCCTCTTTAGCGTAATTATAACCTACCTGCAATGAGGTGATCAGAACTGCCCACAGTACTCAAGTTGTGGCCTAATTAATGATTATTCAATTCCAGCATAACCCCCACTCTTAGATTCTAGACTGCTGCAAATAAAGGAAAGGATTCCATGTGCCTTCTTAACCATCTTATCATCCTGCCCTGCTGCCTTCAGAGATCTGTGAACATTCACCCTAAGGCCTGTCACTTCCTCTACACTGCTCAGTATTCTCTTACTGTGTATTGCTTTTGTCTTGTTTCATCTCTCCAAATGCATCACCTCAGACTTCTCCAGGTTGAATTCTATTTGCCACTTTTTTGCCCACCGGGCAATCCATCGACATCTTCCTGCTGTCTACAGTTATCCTCCTCACTGTCAACCACTCAAGGGCAATCAAAACCTATACTTAAATGTTTCATCACAGTCCCTCCATCAGATATTGGTGTCAGCCTTAATTATGCAGTCAAATCTCCTGACTGGGGAAAAGGGCTTTCTGACAGAGGCAAGAGTACCACCACTAGCACCACTAGGTTCTTCAATATGTTGCCTCAATATGTTGAATATAAAAGTAGGGAGGTCTTGCTGCAACTGTACAGGGCACTGGTGAGGCCGCAGCTGGAGTACTGTGTGCAGTTTTGGTCGCCGCACTTACGCAAGGATATTTTGGCCTTGGAGGGAGTGCAGAGGAGGTTTACTAGGCTGATACCAGAGTTGAGGGGGTTGAACTATGAGGAGAGGCTGAATAAACTAGGCTTGTACTTGTCAGAGTTTAGAAGAATGAGGGGAGATCTCATTGAGACATATAAGATGATGAATGAGATGGATAGGATAGAGGTGGAGAGGCTCTTCCCGCTCAGAAAGGACAGTAGGACTAGAGGGCACAGCCTCAAGATAAGGGGGGGGGGCAGTTTAGAACGGAGTTGAGGAGGAACTTCTTCACTCAAAGGGTGGTGAATCTCTGGAATTCTCTGCCCGTTGAAGTGGTGGAGGCTGCCTCGCTAAATATATTTAAGACACGGGTAGATAGGTTTTTGACAGGCAAGGGGATTAAGGGTTATGGGGAGAAGACGGGAAAGTGGAACTGAGCCACGACAGATCAGCCATGATCTTACTGAATGGTGGGGCAGGCTCGAGGGGCTAGATGGCCTACTCCTGCTCCTATTTCTTATGTTCTCTCAGCTCTGTGCCCATCTCTCCTCAAATATTCTATTCCGATTTCTCCAGTTCAGTGCTCACCCTTCCTGCAGAGCTGAAACGGTTCATACTAAAGTCCTCAATAATATTCTCTGACTATAACCTGACCCAGGTTACTGTGGGAGGCGGGGGAAGAGATTGCAGAGCCTCTGGCGACGATCTTTGTGTCGTCGATGGAGACGGGAGAGGTTCCGGAGGATTGCGCATGTGGTTCCTCTATTCAAGAAAGGGAACAGGGATAGCCCAGGAAATTACCGACCGGTGAGTCTAACCTCAGTGGTCGGTAAGTTGATGGAGAGGATCCTGAGGGACAGGATTATGAACATTTAGGAGAAGTTTAGTATGATCAAAAGTAGACAGCATGGCTTTGTCAAGGGCAGATCGTGCCTTATGAGACTGGTTGAATTCTTTGAAAATGTGACTGAACACATTGATGAAGGAAGAGCGGTGGATGTGGTTTATATGGACTTCAGCAAGGTGTTCATTAAGGTCCCCATGCAAAACTTCTTGACAAAGCGAGAGGGCACGGGATCCAGGGGGCTGTTGCCTTGTGGATCCAGAACTGGTTTGCCTGCAGAAGGCAGAGAGTGGTTGTGGATAGGTCTTTTTCTGCATGGAGGTCAGTCACCAGTGGAGTGTCCCAGGGATCTGTTCTGGGACCCTTGCGGTTTGTAATTTTCATAAATGGCCTGGATGAGGAAGTGGAGGGATGGGTTAGTAAGTTTGCCGACGACACGAAGGTTGGTGGTGTTGTGAATAGTCTGGAGGGATGTCAGAAGTTGCAGTGAGACACAGATAGGATGCAAGACTGGGTACAGAAGTGGCAGATGGACTTCAACCTGGTTAAATGTGTAGTTGTCCATTTTGGAGGTCCAATGGGATGAAGGAGCATAATATCAAGGATAAGACTCTTAACAGTGTAAAGGATCAGAAGGACCTTGGGGTCCGGGTCCATAGAGCTCTTAAATTGGCCTCAACAGATGGAGGATGTGGTCAAGAAGGTGAATGGTGTACTAGCCTTCATCAATCGAGAGATTGAGTTTAGGGTTGAGAGATAATGCTGCAGCTTTATAAGATCCTAGTCAGGCCCCACTTGGAGTACTGTGCGCAGTCCTGGTCGCCTCATTACAAGAAAGATGTGGAAGCTATTGAAAGGGTGCGGAGGAGATTTACAAGGATGTTGCCTGGATTGGGTGGCAAGCCTCATGAGGATAGGCTGAGGGAGCTAGGTCTTTTCTCCCTGGAGAGACGAAGGATGAGAGGTGACCTGATAGAGGTTTACAAGATGTTGAGAGGTATAGATCGGGTGGATTCTCAGAGGCTATTTCCCAGGGCTGAAATGGTCGCTACGAGAGGACACAGGTTTAAGGTGCTGGGGAGTAGATACAGAGGAGATGTCAGGGGTAAGTGGGCGAGTGGAATTGGCTGCCATTGGTGGTGGTGGAGGCGAACTCGTTGGGGTCTTTTAACAGATTTCTGGATGAGTACATAGGATTTAATGGGATTGAGGGTTATAGGTAGGCTTAGTAGATAGGGATATGATCAGTGCAACTTGTGGGCCGAAGGGCCTGTTTGTGCTGTAGTTTTCTATGTTCTATGGCACATTATTCCTCTGCAATCTTTCTTTGGCATTGACAAGTTGGTCATGTCATTTTCCACAAAGCATCTGCCTCTGTCACACTATGGGAATGGCCATGCATGGTTCCGGTTATATCTATATAAAAGCAACCAGTGAATCTCCATGCGAGTATGTTTGCTTCCCTCATTCTCATCTTTCCTGCCCAGTCATCTTTGTTACTTGCAACCTGCTCCTTGTTGAGATCACCTGCACACACGATATCAGCTTTTACGTGTGCAGATAGCTTCCTAACAAGGAAGTTGAGATTATCTCAAGCATAACCAGAAAATCAGGAAGATTAGAATCCTGTTCAATCCCAAACTGAGTTTCAAGCCCCACATTCTATCCACCATCAAGATGACCTACTGTGCAACAGTGACTATCTTGAACCCAAGTTCAACTACACCAACACTCTTCCCACTAGTCTCCCATTCTCCTCCACTCTTCATAAATTTTAACTTGCCCAATATGCTTTGCCACAGGTATCCTGCTCAGTCATTCATCCTTCAGATCTACCCTAACGTATTCTGCTTTCCATTCTCCAATTTGCCTATAAATCCATTGGTGGCCATGACCTTACCTCTGCAGTCACATCTAGCCCTATCTCTCTCTCATTACTCTCAATCTGATTCTGGCCTTTCTTGCATCCAACTTTCTTTCATCCTACTGAAGGTGATATGGGTATCAGTTCCTCAATTCCATTATTTAGGGGTCTGTCCTCAAATAGCTCTACCTCTCCCCAACTTCAACAAATTCTCAAAACACATTATTAACCAAATTTTTGGTCACCTCTTTGTTTTCTTTCTTAGCTGGTGGTCCTGTTTCTGTCCACATATTCACAAAGTATTCTTTATGTAAAAAGACGTGATATGCAGTATTTGTATGTTGTTGTTGAATTACTTTAGTGATAGCTGCATGTTCAGGAAGGGAGAAAATTGTCTGTATCATCCCATTATTCAGTGTCAAATTCAGTAATTAAGTTTAAATGTTGTGAGCTCATTTTTTGTTGAAAGAAAATAACCTGTCTGTTCAAAAACTAAAACACAAAAATATTACATTCAAATGGGAAACCAAATTTAAATTTCTGTTGGTTGTTCCTTATGAAACAAAATGGAAGAGGAGCTGCATAAATCTACAAGGGGTTAGCACACTAGTGTGTCACTGCTGAGACCTGTGTTTGTATGCAAATAGACAGAAGAGATGAAAATTTCCCTCACTTTAGCTTCAGCAACCTATATAGTTCATCTTGGAAGCCCCTAGTAAATGTCAGTCACAGTATAAAAGGTATTTAATTTGTCATGATTTTGTTCAGAATATCTACCAAGGTTGGCTGATGTTCAAAAAAAAAGTCACACTTTGTGCAATACTGGCTGACCTTCTGAGTTTGTGGCTCATTATTGGACAGGATAAGTTTTGCTCTGTAATTAACTCACACTGTGCCCAAAAGGAAAATACTGCATTACTAAGTGCTAACATGTTTGAGCAAAAAATCTCAATCAATAAATACAATAAATGCGTGCAGGTTGCTGTCAGCTGAAGCCTCCCCCCTGTTATCGCCTCACACAGGTTTGAATAAAAGCTGAGATTGTTTGTGGAGAAATTGATGCAAGCCCATATTGCCAATACTGTGCTTTGTATCTACATACAAGTTTTTTTTAAAACGAGAAAAACATACCCATTCTTCTTGGGCAAAAATGCTTCCATCTCAAAGAAAACACTGCGTCGCTCTTTGATGTCATTACTAAGTTTCTGTATGACTTCAGCTTCTTCGACATTAGCGGAATGTCTATGCCTGTGTGAAAAACATTTTTTTAAGCTGTCACACATCTTAGCCCTTATCATGATAAAGAAACAGAGACATGATATTACAACAATGTGTACTGTTTCTATCTAGCTACAGGGATGAAAGTGCATAAAGACAAAGGTCTGAAATTTTGCGACAGCATCACTTTACTATATCAGTTTTCTTGACCTGTAATTAAATTCAAATATTCCCAGGCCAGTTCAAATGGGTAGAATTATTAGTAGAAACATTACTTTTCCCTTTGTTTACCTTCGATTACCATCAAAACTGCGGACAAATGCATTTATATCAAATGGCCAAAGTGACCTCAGCATTTCGGCGTTCAAGCGCACAGTACAGGATGAAGTCCATATTAACAACAGAACATGACCTCGCTGAATAATATACACGCAAAGCAAAGCAATGAAGTACTTCAGTGCTTCACAAACTATTTTCCAAAGTGACTGGTAGTAACTCACCACTGTCTTTTCAAGGGCAATAGAAGATTGGCAACAAATGTTGGCCTTACAGTGGTGTCCATATCCCATGAATGAATTTAGAAAAAAAATTTGAAAATTCCTATCGCCATGGATGCCAGCAAAAGCAAACAGCAATAAATCAGCAAGATACATCATGAAACAAATAATACACCACAAAAGTATTAAAATCTGTATTAAGCATATAAGGGCAGCAGAGTGGCTAGTACTGCTGCCTCTCAGCTTCAGAAAACTGGGTTCAATTCTGGCCTTGAGTAACTGCGTGGAGTTTATACCTTCTCTCCATATCAGCGTTGGATTTCTCCAGGTACTCTGGTTTGCTCCCATAGTCACAAGATGTGTAGGTTAGATGGAATAACCATGATAAATGGTACAGGAGCAGGAAAGGGGCCTTCTGCACTGTGGGGTTCTATGAAATAACATTTTTAAAAGTACTTTATATAGGTTCCAGTCTACCCCTTCCTGGGTAGCTAGTTGTATTGCATCAATGCATTGTCCTCAAATTGTCATTTTTATCGTATTTTGCAAGAACTGTTGCTCAGACTTGATTTAAAGAAGGACTCATATTATAAATCACGATGCACCAGTCTGAATTAGTAGCAGAGGCAAGTTGTCAAAATAATTTTAGAATACTAGTTCAAGAAGGTTGTTTTGAGTTTACTTCCAAAAAGATTTTTGGTTAATTAATACCAGTTCACAATAACTGCAGGGGAATTTTACCTTCCCGCCTGCCATGGGAACCGCAGCAAATTGGACACAGACTACGCAGAGAGATCCGTTGACCTTGGGCAAGATTTTCCTGCCCTGGGGAAGCACGGCTGGAAAACCTATCCCTGCATGTTTGATTCTCAGCTTGCTGATGTTGCATTGTTATGGGGGATTCATGCGTCATGAGTTTTTCTTTTTCTGCAACGGACAAGTATCACAACATTTTGCATTCTGAGCTACAGTACTTGCAAAATACAATAAAAATGACAGTTTGAGGGCAATGCATTGACATAATATAACTGGCTATCCAGGAAGGAGCAGACTCAAACCTACATAAAGTACTTGTAAAAATGTTATTTTCATAGAACCCCACAATGCAGAAGGCCCCTTGCCTGCCCCTATCCCATCGGAGAAATTCGATGCAGATACAGAGAGAAGGTATAAACTCCACACAGTTACTCAAGGCCGGAACTGAACCTGGGTTCCTGGAGCCACTCTGCTGCCCTAATATTAAATACTTAACACAGATTTTAACATTTCTGTGGTGTATAACCTCTCACTGAAAAAAGAAAAATGTTCATGTCTTGTAATTCCCTTTTTTGTCAGAGATCAGAAGTAAACAACCTTCACATATTTCCTTTCAGTGCACAAGTTTCAACATGTCTGTCTTGACTTGGAATGTACTTTGCTAAACATCTTCATTTACATCCTCTGCAGTCACAGTTTCAAAGACTTCCATGAAAAAGACTTCTGCATCAGACTTTGCCCACCACTCCCCTGGCCCGTCTGCCTGCCGAAACCTTTGACAACTCATGCTCCACTTCTTTCCCCACTCTCTGGCCTGCCAAACCCCACTAAGATTGGCTCACTATTTCCTCCCAATCCGCTGATCCTCACAGCGCCACTAAAAGGCCAGCAGCAGAGCACGTTGACCGGTGGGTTAAGACACCAAGCTGCTTCTGGTCTCATTACTCTCCTCCCACCCTTGGACATGACGGCAATCATAAGACGTAAGAGCAGAATTAGGCCACTCGGCCCATCGAGTCTGTTCCGCCATTCAATCATGGCTGATATTTTTCTCATCCCCATTCTCCTGCCTTTTCCCCAAAACCCCTGATCCCCTTATTAATCAAGAAACTATCTACTTCTGTCTTAAAGACACTCAATGACCTGGCCTCCACAGTCTTCTGCGACAAAGAGTTCCATAGCTTCACCACTCTCTGGCTGAAGAAATTCTTCCTCATCTCTGTTTAAAAGGATCATCCCTTTAGCCTGAATTTGTATCCTCTGGTTCTACTTTTTCCTATTGGTGGGAACGTCCTCTCCAAATCCACTCTATTCAGGTCTCACAATGTCCTGTAAGTTTCAATAAAATTCCTCCCTCATCCTTCTAAACTCCAACAAGTACAGACCTAGAGTCATCAACCATTCCTCAAATGACAAGCTCTTCATTCCAGGGATCATTCTTGTCAATCTCCTCTGGACCCTTTCCAAGGCCAGCACATCCTTCCCTAGATATGGGGCCCAAAACTGCTCACAATACTCCAAATGGGGTCTGACCAGAGCTTTGTAACGCCTCAGAAGTACATCCCTGCCCTTGTCAAGAGGACTAGCATACATGAATGCTAACATTGCATTTGTCTTCCTAACTGCTGACTGAACCTGCACATAAACGTTACGAGAATCTTGTACAAGAACTCCCAAGTCCCTTTGTGTTTCTGATTTCCTAAGCGTTTCCCCATTTAGAAAATAGTCTATGCCTCCATTCGTCCTTCCAAAGTCCATAACCTCACACTTTTCCACATTGTATTCCATCTACCACTTCTTTGCCCACTCTCCTAACCGTCCAAATCCTCCTGCAGCTCCCTGCTTCCTCAATGCTACCTGTCCCTCTACATATCTTTGTATCATCTGCAAACTTAGCAACAGTGCCTTCAGTTCCTTCTTCCAAATCATTAATGTATATTGTGAAAAGTTGTGGTCCCAGCACCAAACCAACGCACACCACTAGTCACCAGCTGCCATCCTGAAGAAGACCCACTCTCTGCCTTCTGCCAGTCAGCCAATTCTCTATCCATGCCAGGATCTTACCATTAACACCATGGGCTCTTAACTTATTTAACAGTCGCCTAGGCAGCACCTTGTCAAAAGCCTCCTGGAAATCTAAATAAATCACGTCCACTGGTTTTCCTTTATCTAATTTCCTCGTTACCTCTTCAAAGAACTCTAACAAATTTGTCAGACATGACTTCCCCTTGTTGAAGCCATGCTGACTCAGTTCTATTTTATCTTGCATTTCCAAGTGCTTTGCAATCTCATCTTTAATAATGGACTCTAAACTTTTGCTAATGATTGAAGTCAGGCTAGCTGGCTTATAATTTCCCATCTGCTGCCTCCCTCCCTTCTTAAACAGCAGTGTTATATTAGCTATTTTTCAGTCCGCTGGGACTTTGGCTTTCTCCAGTGATTGCTGACAGATCACCAACGCTTCCACAATTTCCTCAGCTATCTCTTTTAAAACCCTGAGTATTCCATCACTGCTCCCTAAGGGTTCCTTCACCTTAAGTTCCCTAATCAAGTCTGCCCCATTACACATCACCAAATCCAGAATTGCCTGTTCTGCAGTACGTTGTCACAAGCTGCTCCAAAAAAAAACCCATCTCTTAGACATTCCACAAATTCTTTTACTGGGATCCATTACCTACCTGATTTTCCCAGTCCACTTGCATATTGAAGTCCCCTATGATGGTTGTAATATTGCCTTTTTTCACATGCCTTTTTTATCTCCTCATTTATTTTCTGCCTCACATCCTGACTACTGCTGGAGGACCTGTCCACAACTCCACCAGGGTTTTTTACCTTTGCGACTCCTCAACTATACTGTAGATAGAAAAGAAAGGGGCTACTCTAAAATTGCCACACTCTGCTAGGGTTTTTGTTTAATTAACTTAGCAGTAGAATTCATTTTATCAATGGGGAGCAAATCAGTAATTATAATTAAGTGTTTTAAATACTTCGTCGTTTTAAAGGTACAAATAATAGCTTTAATTAATCCATAAATATAAAATATATCTTCTATACATTTTTAGAAGTTAAACAGAGAACTTAGATGCCATAGTTACAGAGTGTCCTTTGATAATAAACGTATGTTAGATACAGTCCTTTAAAGCACCCAACTATTGGAATCACAAGGCCATAAAGAACACTCAACTGCCTTACCAGACACATTATCAGAAACAACTAATACAAGAGTGAGTTTTAATGAGGCTACCTTCATAGTTTCTAATCAAAACAGAGTCAGAAAGATATTAATGTCACAGCTAACGAAAAAGTTATGGCAAGGGACTTAGTGGAAACTGACAAGAATCAATGGTAACATGATGACACCCTTGAAATTGTAGGTAGTGATAAAAGCTCAGTCATTGAATTGATAAGCAACGTATACATGTGTTTCGTTATGTTGGCAATAAACGAACTTATCAGGGCTACAATTAGGGAATATCCTGAAGGCAAGTTGAGTTGACCACATCCCTTAAAGATTCAGTTAACTTCTCTGACAAGGCCATAAAATACTAGTGGCTTTTGGAGGCCCTCCTTTATCATGAAAGGATGCCCATGTGAGACTGTTTTGGCGATGTTTTGTGAGGCTGTAGGCAATATAGAGACAAGATAGGGATCTTCAAGAAGATTGCACATATTGACACAGACATCAAATTTCACATTATGTTGTAAATTGAGTTTGTGTCATTATATGTCCTGTTTGTGAACACAAGTCCTCACCTGAAGAAGGAACTTGAGGCTCCGAAATTTGGTGCTGCCAAATGAACCTGTTGGACTTTAACCTGGTGGTGTGAGACTTCTTACTAAGAGGCTAGAAGACAGGCTTAGGGATGATATATTGGGGTATTCCACGAGGTATTGTGATCTCACATATCAGGGTGGTTCAGTATGTTTTCTACTGGATCAATACATAAAGTATGTCATTTGTTGACGCTTTTGATTGGATTGTGTCCAACCAACTGTGAGCTGTAGAACTGTATAAAGCAGGATGATTTTCTTTGTTTGGTGGAGTGGTGTCTCTGACCCATTGTGTCAAGACTCTCCCGTTGCTAGCAAGTAAAATAAAGACAACCTGTCAGTTAAAGAGGAGCAGTGGAGGATCTTTAAGGAGATCTTTCTTGGTGCTCAGCAGAAGTTTATTCCGATGGTTAAAAAGGACAGTAGGAAGAGAGGTAATAAGCCGTGGATAACGAAGGAGGTGAAGGAAAGTGTTAAATTAAAAGCGGAGGAATTTAGAGTAGCTAAGAGTAGTGGGCGAGAAGAGGATTGGGAAAGGTTTAAATGTCAACAAAGATTGACAAAGAAGTTGATAAAGGAGGGTAGGAGAAGCTATGAGGCTGGGCTAGCACTTAATATAAAAAAGGATAGCAAGAGTTTTTATAAATATATAAAAAGGAAGAGGCTGGCTAGGGTGAACGTTGGTCCTTTAGAGGATGAGAAAGGGGAGCTAGTGGTAGGGGATGGGGATATGGCTAAGGTCTTGAATAACTTTTTTGTTTCTGTCTTCACGGAGGAGGACGTGAATAATTTGCCGGGTGTTAGCGATGGAAAGGTGGTAGGAATGGAGGGTCTTAATGACATTACTGTTACTAGAGAGGTGGTGCTCGACAGACTGGAGGGGCTGATTGTGGACAAGTCCCCAGGACCGGATGGAAGGCATCCGAGGGTTCTGAAAGAAATGGCGGAGGTGATAGTGGATGCCTTGGTGGTTATTTTCCAGACGTCGCTGGATTCCGGGGAAGTACCGGAAGATTGGAAAACGGCTAATGTTACACCGTTGTTTAAGAAGGGTGCCAGGCAAAAGGCGGGGAATTATAGGCCGGTTAGTTTAACGTCTGTGGTAGGTAAAATGTTAGAATCCGTCATTAAGGAGGAAATTGCGAGGCATCTTGAAGGGAATTGCTTGATAGGGCGGACGCAACACGGTTTCATTAAAGGGAAGTCGTGTCTGACAAATTTACTGGAGTTCTATGAGGATGTGTCTAGGGCAGTGGATAGAGGAGAGCCGGTGGATGTGGTCTTTCTGGATTTTCAGAAGGCGTTTGACAAGGTACCTCACAAGAGGTTATTGCAGAAGGTCAGGGGACATGGAGTTGGGGGTAGGGTGTTAGCGTGGATAGAGGATTGGTTGTCAAATAGGAGGCAGAGAGTGGGGGTCAATGGGTGCTATTCGGATTGGCGGTTGGTGACTAGTGGGGTGCCCCAGGGGTCGGTGCTGGGGCATCAGCTATTTACCATTTATATAGATGATCTGGAGGAGGGAACCGAGTGCAGGGTGTCGAAATTTGCTGATGACACCAAGATTGGGGGAAAGGCAAATTGTGCGGAGGGTGTGGAGAGTCTGCAGAAGGATCTAGATAGGCTGGGCGAATGGGCCAGGAAATGGCAAATGGAATTTAATGTTGGCAAGTGTGAGGTGGTCCACTTTGGTAGGAAGAATGGTAGGAAGGACTATTACTTACGTGGCGAAAAACTGCAGCAGGCGACGGTGCAGAGGGACCTCGGGGTCCTTGTGCATGAGTCGCAAAAACCCAGCTTGCAGGTGCAGCAGGTGGTCAGGAAGGCGAATGGGATGCTGGCCTTCATAGCGAGGGGGATTGAATATAAAAGTAGGGAGGTCTTGCTGCAGCTGTATAGGGCATTGGTGAGGCCGCAGCTGGAGTACTGTGTGCAGTTTTGGGCGCCGCACCTGCGCAAGGATATTTTGGCCCTGGAGGGAGTGCAGAGGAGGTTTACTAGGCTGATACCGGAGTTGAGGGGATTGAGCTATGAGGAGAGGCTGAATAAACTAGGCTTGTACTCGTTAGAGTTTAGAAGAATGAGGGGAGATCTCATTGAGACGTATAAGATGATGAATGGGATGGATAGGATAGAGGTGGAGAGACTCTTCCCGCTCAAAAAAGACAGTAGGACTAGGGGGCACAGCCTCAAGATAAAGGGGAGGCGGTTTAGAACGGAGTTGAGGAGGAACTTCTTCACTCAAAGGGTGGTGAATCTCTGGAATTCTCTGCCCGTTGAAGTGGTGGAGGCTGCCTCGCTAAATATTTTTAAGAAGCGGGTTGATGGGTTCTTGATAAGAGAGGGGATTAAGGGTTATGGGGAGAGGGCGGGAAAGTGGAACTGAGCCACAACAGATCAGCCATGATCTTATTGAATGGCGGGGCAGGCTCGAAGGGCTAGATGGCCTACTCCTGCTCCTATTTCTTATGTTCTTAAGTATCTTGTGTTAATATGTGTTTATGTTCGAGCCAAACTTAGAAGTCGCGATTTCGATACTACCCACAGAGATTCTATGCCTGCTGATCCTATATCACTTCTTGCTATTGATTTAACTTCATTCCTTACTAACAATGCAACCCCGACCCCTTTGCCCGTATGCTAAATATCCTTGGATATTTAGATCCCAGTTCTGATTCCCTTGCAGCCACATGATGCCCACAGCATACCAGCCAACTTCAATGTGCGCAACAAGCTAATTTACCTTGTTCCGTATACTGCGCGCATTAAGGTCCAGTGCTGACTACCTCCCTTCTCATACTTGTCACCTTTTTTGCCCTGCTTGAGGATAGATTCCTGCCACTTTCTATACCCTTTGCTCAATTACATTGAAACTTTACTAACATCTCCTGAGCCCTCGGCTCCTTTAACTAGTTCAAAGTCCTCTGCATTAACCTGTACTTCTACCCTCTCCTTTAACTTTCTAATTCTCCAAACAACTGAACCCTGCCCCTGATTATTTAGTTTAAAGCTCTATCTACAGTCCTTGTTAAACGATTCGCCAGACATGAAGACCATCCCATCAGAACAGGTCCCCTCTTCCCCAATACTGGTGCCACGAGTTCAAACCCATTCCTCCCAAATCAATCTTTTAGCCACACATTTATCTTATTGACCCTGTACCAATTAGCTCATGGCTCAGGTAGTAATCCAGAGATTATCATCTTATTTGGTCCTGCTTTTTAATTTGACTCCTTGCTGTTCATACCCCCTTAGGTAAAACAAAAACAAAGGTTCTGTTATGTCATTGGTACCTACGTGGACCACGTCAACTGGATCTTAACCTTCCCCCTCCAAGTTCCTTCGCAGCCCAGATGAGATATCCTGAACCCGAGCACTAGGCAGGCAACGCAACCTTAGGGATTCTCAATTCTGGTCACAGAGAACAGTGTCAATGCTCCTAATTATACTATCCCCAATTATGACTACATTTCTTTTTTCTCCCCCACTTGAACAGTTCTCTGTTCCACGGTGCCTTGGTCAGTTTGCTCATCCTCCCTGCAGTAACCATTCCTGTCCACACAGGGCGCAAGAGTCTCGAACCTGTTGGATAAGTTCAGGGACTGATGTTCCTGCAATCCTACCTCCTGGATCCCTCTACCTGCCTCACTTGCAGCCACACCTTCCTGTCCCTGACCACTGGCCAAATTCAAGGTATTTAATCTTAGGGTGTGACTACCTCCTGAAACAGTGTCCAGGTATCTCTTCCCTGTCCCTGGTGTATCGCAGATTCCAAAGCTCAGAATTCAGCTCATCCATTCTGAGGTGCAGTTCCTCAAGCAACTTACTACAGATGTGCTCACTGGGAACCACGATGGGGTCCACCAGTTCCCACATCATGCATGAACAACACATCACCTAACCCTCCATCTCTATTTTATTTAATCAGTTTTTAATTTGTTTTTCGTTATTTAAACCTCTATTATATACCTCCTTATGATCTCAGTCTCAATGCAATTTCTAACCAGTAATTTAAATGGATTTTCAAATTTACCACAGCTTCCCAGTTAGCCAATTAAATCAATCTCTTTCAAGTTTTTTTTAAGCACTTACTTACCAATCAGCACTATTCGTAGTGGCCTCTGATGCCTGTTTCACCTAATTCCCTGTTTTCACAACTCCAAAAGCATTCACCATGCCTTAATTAGGAATTCTATCCTTATTCCACAGATTAATTCTGTTATTAGAAAATGCTTCTTGTAAATTTTATATCCAAAGAAATTAGTCAAATTTTTAAATCCCTATGAATAGATATTAAAACCTCTATAAAAAGATAGATCTGGGCAGGGCAACTCTATAGGGATATACAATGAGCCTGTTCTTGCTGTAGCAAACATTTTGTGATGTATGCCATTTGGGCTTTTTCCTGCACCCTTCAGCTCGAAACATTTTGTGCAGCATGACTTAAAGGTGCAAGCATGTAACAGCGTGGTGAGGGCAACAGGAATCAGGCTTTCAAGGAATAACGAGACCCACTGTGCATCTCCTTCAGCAATTGGGATAGATACATAGGAGTAGCACTAGGCCATGTGGCCTCTCAAACTTGACTAGCTTATGACTGTTCTTCATTTAACTAGCTCAACGTCTAACTCAACATCTCCATATCCCCTGATGACATTGGCATTTAGAAATCTAGTGACTTCTGCTTTGAACACACTGAATGACTGACAGCTGTCTGCAGTACAGATTCCAAAGATTCTGCCATCTTCTAACTGAAGAAATTTCTCCTCATATCAGTACTACCTACATCTTATTCTCCTCGAATTTGCACCCACTCTGTTGAGCCCTGTCAGAACTTTCTTCTCAACAGGTCCAGTCTCCTCAATTTTATTCGCAGGACAATGCCATCATCTAGGGGTTAGCCTGGAGAACCTTTGTTGCACTCCCTCTATGATCAGTATAGTAAGAAGTCTCAAAACATCAGGTTAAAGTCCAACAGGTTTATTTGGAATCACAAACTTTCAGAGCGCTACTCCTTCATCAGGGGAGTGGCTCACCTGCGGAAGGGTCAGTGCTCCAAAAGCTCATGATTCCAAATAAACCTGTTTGACTTTAACCTGGTGTTGTGAGACTTCTTACTGTGCCCACCCCAGTTCCACACCAGCATCTCCACATTATGATCAGTATAACCTTCCTTAAGTAAAGAGAGCAAAACTACACACAATGCATCTGTACTCAAATTGCTTTGCAAAAAAGGTTAACATGCAATTTGCCTTCCTAATTGCTTGCTGCACCTGCATGTTAGTTTCCAGTTACTTATGAACTAGAACACCCAGGTCCCTTTGGACATCAACATTTCCCAATTTCTCCCCATTTAAGAAATATCTGCATTTTTGTTTTTCCTACCAAAGTGGATAACTTCACATTTTTCCACATTATTTTCCATCTGCCATGTTCTTGCCTGGTTTGTAGCTGGTTAAATCCCCATCAAGCCTCTTTGCATCCCTCATCACCGCTCACATTCCCACCAAGTTTTGCCTCATCAGCAATGTGGAAATGTTGATCTGGTCCCCAGGTCCAAATCACTGACTTTGATTGTGAATAACTAGGGCCACAAGCACTGATCCTTGCGGTATCCCACTAGTTACAGTCTGCCAACTTGAGAATGATCCATTTATCCCTACTTTATTTTTTGTCTGTTAACCAATCCTCAACCTATGTCTGTGTATTACCGCCATTTCATGAATTCTAATTTTGCTTAATTATCTCTACTAGCATGGTAGCTTATTGAAAGCCTTCTGAAAATCTAAATACATTGGTCCTCTCTTACCTATTCTGCCAATAACATCAAAAAAATTCCAACATGTTTGTAAAACATGATTTCCCTTTCACAAATCCAAGTTGACTCTGCCCTACCTTACCTTTTTTTTTTAAAGTGCCCAGTCATCACATCCTTTAGAATAGATCCTAGCATTTCCCTTCTACTGATAGTAGGCTAACGGGTCTGTAGTTTCCCCTTTCTTAAATACTGGGGTTACGTTTGCTATCTTCCAATCTATAGGCACCATTCCAGAATCTATTGAATTTTACGAGATGATCATCAATACATCTATTATCTCTACAGCCACCTCTTTCAACACTCTGGGGTGCAGATCATCAGATCCAGGGAATTAAGCAACTTTGTCCCATTAATTTCTCCAGCACTATATTTTTACTCAGACCCATTTCTTTCAGGCCCTCAATTTCAGTAGTCCCTTAGCTCCCCAATACTTCAGGGAGTTTTTTATATCTCCCTCCATGAAGACAGACACAAAGTTTTTGTTCAGTTCCTCATGTTTCTTTATTGTCTTTTATAAACTGTCCATTCTCTGCCTGCAACGGACATTTGTCTTTACTAACCTTTTTAGGTTAGTAAACTCTAAGTAGTGTTGACGAGCAGAGAGATCTCAGGGTACATGTGCATAGCTCCCTGAAAGTTGGCACCCAGGTTGATAAGGTTGTTAAGAAGGCGTACGGTGTGTTAGCTTTTATTGGTAGAGGGATTGAATTTTGGAGCCATGAGGTCATGTTACAACTGTACAAAACTCTGGTGCGGCCGCACATGGAGTATTGCATACAGTTCTGGTCGTCACATTATAAAAAAGACGTGGAGGCATTGGAAAGGGTGCAGAGGAGATTTACCAGGATGTTGCCTGGTATGGTGAGAAGGTCTTATGAGGAATGGCTGAGGAACTTGAGGTTATCTTCATTAGAGAGAAGGTTACGAGGTGACCTAATTGAGGCATACAAGATGATCAAAGGATTGGATAGGGTGGACAGTGAGAGCCTTTTTCCTCGGATGGTGACGGCTAACACGAGAAGACATAGCTTCAAATTAAGGGGTGGTAGTTATAGGATGGATGTCAGAGGTAGGTTCTTTACTCAGAGGGTAGTAAGGGCATGAATGCCCTACCTGCAGCAGTTGTGGACTTGCCAACTTTAAGGGTATCAGTCAGAGGATAGGCATATGGATAACATTGGAATAGTTTAGGTTAGAGGGTCGTTAGATTGGTTCCACTGGTCGGTGCAACATCGAGGGTCGAAGGGCCTGTACTGCGCTGTAATGTTCTATGTTCTATTTTTCTATTACATATCGATAAAACCTTTTACTCTGTCTTTATGTTTACTTTCATATTATATTTCTATTTTTAAATTTCTTGGTTCTCCTTTGATGAATATTAAAATGGTCCAATCATCAGGCTTGTTACTTCTTTGGCAACTCTATATACCTCTTCCTTTGACTTGATAAAATATTTTAATATCCTTTGTTAGCCACGATTGAATCACTTTTTCTGCTGGCTTTTTGTGCCTTAAAGGGATGTAAATTTGTTGCAAACTGTGTCTTATTTTTAAAAATGATTTAATGATTGAGCAAGAAACCAAAACTTCGGAGAAGGATAAATTAGAGTGATTGATTTAGCACTGAATTACTGAGAAACAAAAAGAGACAAAAGGAAAGATGGTTTGAGTGCGGTAAGAGATAAAGATAGAGATAAGTTTTTAATTTGTTTAAAATCCCTAACAATTTATAACATTGGGAATAAGATTTCACATTTTAAATTGTTCCTTTTCAGAACTAGAGGGATTGATTGGCATTGTATTATCAGCCTATTGTTAAAAGGAAACTTAAACTAAGTCTGGCAATTGACTGTAATAAACAATTAATATTCTTGAACGTTCTTGAAGATAACATGGAGACGTGGGTGTATTGCAGTTTGCATGAAGCAAATGGCAGAGCAGCATAAAATGACCAGCAACTTCTGGAGATTAGGCTATGAAAGCAATTGGAGCTGGTCAAATTGTATGAAATTTGATTTTTCAGCACAGGAAACATGTATTACAATTTCTTTTGCAAAACATAATTAAAATACTATTACATTGTACATCATTAATTTATTTACCTTCGCAGGTTGCAGGCAAGGTCTTTTATTCTTCTTTTCTGTTTACTTATTGAGTTGCTACATATAGTCTGAAGGTTTGTAAGTTCATCCAGTTTTTGTCTATACACTTTATGCGTTTCCTACAATAAAAAAAATTAGAAATTCTGTAGGTAAATCCATAAATAAGACAAGATCACACAACCGAACTGAACTAAACTGTTCATCATTTTAAAGATGTTTAGCAAATCTGGTGCTCGGATCAAAATGCAAGGATAAGATGAATAAACTAACTGGGAAAAAAAAACTGTGCAAAACACACCAGGTTTTCCTTTCTCCACCAAAGACCGCTTAACTCCATTTACATTCCCTTCACTAAGAAATGGTTGCTAATGTCAAGTTTTAAAAGAACCCCTTATTCAAGTAACGCAGCATCCCGTGGTGTGGACTGTTTGATTAAAACATCAGGTTGTGCTGCAACTCCAACAAGCCATCAAGTGATAGAAGCAGGAATAGGTCATTTGGCCCTTTCAACCTGCTCCACCATTCATTATGATCATACTTGATCTTCTGTCTCAATGCATGAAGCATATATGCCAATTACTAAGCTAATTTCACATTATGTTTCAATGGTTTATGCACATTTCTGATAGAACATGGTATTCCTCACAGTTTATTTCCATGTAACATTATTAAAATAGGCACAGTTTCCCATGGCTTTCACCATCTGTTCAGTTATTACACTGATAGGAGTTGTGACATGTTCTCTAATTTAACCACCTAGTTAAGATTGAATAAAACTATATTATACGTGCAGATTAAGAAGAGCTGTATCAGACGTTACAAAAATGCTCACCCATCATCACTAAACTGTTGTCATCTGAATGGCATAACTTTATTTTTGGATGCTGGAGAGAACTGTTATAAGGGGCAACATTTTCCCTTAGTGTATTGTTGTCCATTATAAATCATTAACTAGCAAAAGATATAGCTATGGCAACATGTGTAACCACATACAATAATTCTTCTAGAAAACATCTAACATACAAGTAATTATAGGGGTAAGGAAGGGAGCTGGTGGCACATGGTAATAATGACACTAGACTTGCAATCCAGTAGCTCATGCTAATTTTCTGGGGGCATGTGTTCAATCCCACCATGACAGCTGCTGGAATTTAAATTAACAAATCTGAAACACAAATTCAGTAATGGTGACCAAGGGAATTCTCATTAGATTGTTGCAAAAACCTGAATTGGCTCACTAATGTTCTTTAGGAACATTATATTCCTCCTTTAGGGAAAGGAAATCTGCCACCCTTAACCAGTTTGGCCTACATATGACTCCAGACCCCTTAACTGCCCTCTGCAATGGCACAGCAAGCCATTCAGTTCAAGGGCAACTAGGGATGAGCAACAAATGGTGGCCTTGCAGCAATGCTTGCATCCCATGAAAGAAAGAAAAACGCAGATTTAATTCTAAAAACGTACATTTCTACTCAATGCAAAACTTTGCAGTCTGATAGAAGGGCGGAAAGCTGGCATTAATTTAATCACACAGCAAATCTTATATAAACTTCTAGGTTTTCTTTGACTTCAGAGAGCTTGCTGAGAATGTTCATAGAACCCCTGGAGCGTAAAGAGAGTCCATTTGGCCCATCAGGTCCACACTAACTCTCTGACAGGGTATCTTACCCTCTCTCCACCCAAATCCAGTGACTCCACACATACAGTATGATTAATACACCTAACCTATACATCTTAGGACATCCAGGGGCAAGATTATCACGGCCAATCCACCTAACCTGCATATCTTTGGACTGTGGGAGGAAACCTACACAGGCATGGGAGAATGTGCAAACTCAGTCACCCAATGCTAGAATTGAACCTGGTCTGAGGCAGCAGTGCCATCAAATTGGTACCCTCTCTAAACTGTTGAGGTGAAGCCCGGTATTTGAACCCATAATTTGGGCAGATAACTTAGAAGCGGTAACCAACAATCAAAACACACTTGCACACTGTTCTTTTTGTCTTACCATTTACCAACAAATGCACAAGAGATTGATGCTCCCATGCATACACTGTGTGGACTTGAGCAGAGATCACATTCCAAATGACAGTGCCTATTACTAATTAAAAATGTAATTGGCCATATCTAGACTCCCAATGAGCAACACGTAGCTCGTGGCTAGCGTATTGGAAAACATGGCTTCAGCGCAAACTTCAGAGCCACCAATACACACAGTAAACAGGTTTAAATAAGTTATTTGCTACAGAAATTAAAAATTCTGAAAATTGTTCTTTAGTGTCCCATTTTCTAAACAATTAATATGTAGTTATTAACTGAACAATTGTAGGATTAATTTATTGCAGTATGACATACCCTTTGAAAAGGAATCTATTTCAGATAAAAGCTACTTTGATGTGGCAGATCACAAACAATACAAATTGAGTAACTTAAGATTTTTAAAACAGGCACAGAGCCATTGGCATTAAAGTGAACTAGTATAAACACTCCAATTGATCATATTAATTCTTCCTTTTTTTTTGTTTTTATTCCAATTCAAAGAAGAAAAGTCCAATTCAGGGTCTCAACAAGTTGAGACATTCCCGATCCAAGCTGACAAGACAGGGCTCTCACCTCCTGTCTTGAGCCTGATCTACATGATCCTCTAACTGTAGAATGCAGCCCTATATCAAGGGATAGGGCAATGACATTTATAAAAGTTAATCACAGAACAGGACTTCTTTTAAAAATACAAAAATATCCATGCCAAATAGTCAGTACAATTTTTACCTTTTGAAGACAATAGTTTCACATAAACTGTTGCGCTTCACTGATTTCATTTTCTTTGGAGATGTCACGAAACCTTAACCTATATTTATTATTTTTAGTGACTTGGTCTCCCGTGGTCAGCAGTGACCACTCCATGGTCAGATTTAGCTGATACAGATAAAAATAAAGCATTCTCTACTCTGACCAGTAATGTAGCTTTACAATTTTAGCATCACAAAAGGTCTTCTGCCACTTCCATTGCCCAAGCTTTCCAACAGCCTTTATAAACAACACTGCCAGCTTTTTGCCAAATTGTTTCTTCAAACTACCAGGCTGCCCAAACTCAGATGACTTGTATCAGGAAAGAGATTTTTACATACAAATGCAATAGGAATTGTGGCATAGTTGACAGTAATGAACATGCAAGAGGTCACAAATTCAAAACTCACCATTGAACTTTGTAAATATGCTCACTTGTGGGTTGGATCCAGAGTAGATATTCATGAATGCAAACCAATGGTCACAAAATGCAACAGATTCACTAAGGTTCAGGGAAGGAAACCTGTTACTTCCACCTGATCAGGTTCATAAGTGACACCAGAGTCCAGTATGTGGTCTTTATACGTCAAGCAAGCCATTCTTCATCAAATTTTTTAACAAAACGATAGATGTGCAATAAATTCCAGCAAGGCCCATTTCCAAGATCAAAGTTAAAAAAACAACTCTGGACTATATAAGTTCATATCTGAGATCAGAGACATAAAAAGCAGTGTACTAATCAACTTAGCATCTGACCTCTTGCCATAATTTTTTTATAATTTACATTATTTCAGTATAGTCTTCTGGTGAGAATCAAAATTTTCAGGGAGAAAGCTGGCACAGTGGCAATGGGAAGACATGGTGGCACAGTGGTTAGCACTGCTGCCTCACAGCACCAAGGACTCAGGTTCAAATTCAGCCTTGAGTGACTGTTTGTGTTTGTACATCCTCCCCGTGTCTGCGTAGGTTTCCCCTGGGTGCTCTGGTTTCCTCCCACACCCCAAAGATGTGCAGGTGGATTGGCCATGCTAATTTGCCTCCTGGTATCTCAAGATGTGTAGGTTAGAGGGTTAGCAGGGTAAATATTTGGGGTTATGGGAATGGTGCAGGGGATGGGATTCAGTAAGTTGCTTGGTTGGAGAACTGGGCTAAATTCTGTACTGTAAGGATTCTATGAAAAAAATTTTTACACATTATACGGAACCATTTCTGGGATGTGAACTAAGGGCATCATTACTTCTGTTCATTCTCATATCTTAGCTACTTCAGATCAGCTTTCACGGCTATGTGGAAGGTTCAAAGATACAATTCGGATCAGGAACTTTGTGGGCTGAAACTCATCCTTACATCTCAAAGACCAGTGCACAAAATGTACCAATATACTACATCACCAAAATCTCTGAAGACATTTAAAAGGAAGAATAATCATTCCACTACCAAATTTGGGTTAGATCATAATCATTGAGTGGTAAATAAGTCCACCAAACGTAGCATTAAGGAACTGTAGTAAAATGAAGTCAACGGAAATTAAGCGAAAATTCACCACTAGTGCTCATACCTAAAACAGAAGATGACAACGAATGTTGGAAGCCTATCATTTTAGCCCAGGGCATTGCTGCAGGAATTCCTCAGGGCAGTATCCTCAGCTCAATCATCAAGGTCAGTGTGGGATGTTCACAGGCAATTGTACAATGTTTAGTACCATTTGCTACTCCTCAGGTAATGCAGCAGTCTGTGTCCACATACAGCTAGGCCTGTGTGAAAACTGTTGACATTGTTGACCAGAAATTTAACTGGAATTGCTGCATGAATAAATACAGGCGTTACAAGGGCAGGTCAGAGGCTGGGTATTTTGCAGCAAGTAACTCACCATCAACTCCTCAAAGCCTTTCCACTGTCTACATGCTCAAGACAGGAACGTGATAGTCTTACCATTTGCCTGGATTAGTGCATCTCCAACAACACAAGAGCTCAAGTATTTGGGACAAAGCAGCCTGCTTGATTTGACACCTCACTTAAAACATTCACTCACATTACCACTACAGCGGATACCATCTATAACTTTCAGCAAGCAGCCAAGACTTCTTTGCCAGCACTTGCTAAACCCATAGTTGTTACCATCTAGATGGACAGGGCATGGACTATTAACGCAGAGCCCTGAGTAATACTCACGGGATCTGGGTTTGAATCCCACCACAGCAGATGGTGAAATTTGAATTCACAAAAAAACCTGAAATTAAAAAGTCTAATGATGACATGAAACCATTGCCAACAACGGTGAAAATCCATTTGGTTCATTCGTGTCACTTAGAGAAGGAAATTGGCCTACATGTGACTCCAGATCCACAGCAATGTGATTGACTCTTAATTCAAATGCAAAAAGGGATAGGCAGTAAATGCTGGTCCAGCCAACAACAACACGCATTCCACAAAATATTTTTTTGAAATCTCAGAACTTGCTACCTAAGAGCACTGTAGATGCACCTTCGCCACACATCAGCTTAAGGAGGTAGTTAACCTTCACCTTCAAGAGGGCAGTTAGGGATGGACAATACATCTCAGACAAATAATGAAAAATTGTGTTACTCCCACTATAACTTAAGTTTATTTTTTAACTACAATGCTAGTGGCATGCACTCTGAAAACATTTACTGACAATTATTTATAAATGAGCAAACAAAAAATGGCGACTCAGTTGTACCTCAGACTTACCAAGAATTTGAAATCCAAACAACAGCACAATTTGCAGAAAGTTTTGCACTATAACTGGAAACAGACATCAACTCCAACAATTAGGATATTGGGATACAAAATTCTGACCTAATTTTCCAACAATAAATTCCATTCTTCTTTACTTGCCTTCCTCTTAAATTATTCTGTCTACAAAATAGATGGAGTCAAACTGAAGCAAATCCTACCCACCTAATTTTAACTTGTTTTTGAATACATTAAGTGCCCAATTCCCATTCAAAGACTGGTGAGATGCAATCATGACCTGCTTTTTTGCTGGGAACGTGAATGCACCTTGGAGGGTAAAAAGACAACTGACTCTTCTTTCACTTTGGCATCATAGTGACAAATCTAATAATAAGTCACATGCACGAAGACCCAGTAATTATTAAAACACCTGGTATACTGCAATTTGAACTGCACTTATTTCAATTTAGCAGTTACCAGGATAGAACACAGCTGCCTTTTAACCTATCACATATGTTCTTCTCTTTCTTCTGCTCCATGTCAAAAAATTCATCAAATATCTCTACATGAAAAAGTAGATTCCACATACCCAAACCCGCCCCCCCCCCCCCCCCCCCATGTCAGTAAGAGCTGCTACGCCAAGCTCTGTTCTTTCTCTTGCTCATGTTACACACATTTAGAGAACTTGGACCAGGCAATTCCTTCAGATTTGCTCTTTAGGACACTTATACATGCTGCTTTATAAATAATTTGCTGACATTTTAATGTCCCTGTGCAAATTACTGTTTAACACTGTGGTAATTAATGATGCTTTTATAAGTCTCTGTATTTTCAAATTACATCAGTTATTAACACATTTAAAAGAAATATTTATGATGTTGAGTGATCCTCAAAGCATTCAAATGTCATATAAAAGGTTTTAAATCACCAAATCACAGTGCAGAAGGAGGCCATTCCGCCCATCATGTATGCACTGATTCTCTGACAGAGTATCTTATCCAGGCCCTTTCCCCTGCCCTATCCCCATAACCTCCCACACATTTACCATGGCTAATCCATCTAACCAACAACCTTGGACATTAAGAGGCAAATTCCATAGCCAATCCACCTAACCTGCACATCACTGGAGTGTGGGAGGAAACCGGAGCACCCAGAGATAACCCACCTACACATGGGGAGAATGTGCAAACTCTATACAGTCACCTAAGGCTGGAATTGAACGCTGTGAGGCAAGAGTACGAATCACTGTGCTGCCCTTGGAATCAAATACATTTCCTGAAACAAAGGACAATTTCCAGGTTGAGAGGAGTCATGTTCTGAATTATCTAATGTAAAAAAATGTGAATATCATTCAAAGTTCAGAGGTTATTATGACCAAATGATGGCAGGTGCCAGTTCTTGACCTTTCTTTCTCACTCCCCAGTTGATTGTAAAAGCAAAATACTTCAGAAGCTGGAACCTGAAACAAAAACAGAAAATGCTGGAAAATCTCAGCAGGCCTGTGGGGAGAGAATAAAGCCAATGTTGAGTAGGGGCATCCAGACTCAAAATGTTGGCTCTATTCTCTCTCCACAGATGCTGTCAGACCTGCTGAGATTTTCCAGCATTTTCTGTTTTTGCCCCAGTTGCTTGTAGCAAGTTTTTTGAAATTGTTAAGGATGAAGGTGTTATTTCAGTGTCAGTACTTAACTGTTTACATGCTGACTGCAAAGAACTCAGTCTGACAAGCTTGAGTTTAAATACAAAGGGAGGGGTTCATTTTTGATCTAAAAATCAAGCCAAGATAATAAAACTAAAAGATAAACATACCATTGCAGCACGCACAAACATGCAAATTTTATACACTATAGGTGGTTAATGTTTGACCATGTTATGATTCAACGAAAAAAGGCAAAAAACAGAGTTTAATGAGTCCTGGTGATGCTCATCACAGAGACAGACCTTTAATGGTGGGTCTTAAGACAGTATTTTTTAAACTGTAAACTGTCCTTTTCAAAAATGGATACTATGGCACCAGACATTCCTTTTGATTGAAATTCCCTTGTGATTGCTGTTATTGGTAAACAATGGGGGGGTGATCCATATTAATGAAAGAGCTTTGACCTATTGTCAAAGCTATTAAGATGCCAGAGTTTCTAGCACTTGACAGAGTTCCTTAACGCCCTCCTTGCATAATGAACTGCACTAGTACATCATTGTTCCCAAAAGTTTCTGTAGTCAGAAAATCTAGAGAGCCATCGCCCTTATGGTTAGTAGTAGTGAGCTTAGATATTGACAGATGTGAAGTCCACTGGAAGAACTGCTGTGGAAATGTCTCCTGGCAAATTCACATTTAGAATTTTATAGATTTGGCCAAACGGTAGCCATTTTGAAGTCTTTGCTTGACGAAAGTCCTTTTAAAAGAAGTTCAATACATATTGGCCAGCTGATTGAAGATTATGGTCCCACATGCATACATCATAGCGCCATGACATGTAATGAACATTTCAGCTGCCATCATAGATTACAACGAAGATTTTATTAAACTGTAAAATGATAGTACCAATGGACTATGGATTGTGTCCTCAAAAATATCTCAATTGATAAAACACTTGAACTATTGAACAGGTATCAGACCAAATCTGGTAGCATAGGTTTTGTTCTTATCTACATGTTATGCCCATTATCAAATCAGCAGAATCCAAAATGTATTTCAGTTGCGCCCGAATAAAAATCTGGAACCACTTTCAATCTTTATGCACTGTTAAAATGGAGTCTATGGCAGTAGTTTTAATTCAATTCACTTAATCAGCAATGTTTATGGAACATTCTCAGCAATTAACTAAATTTATTGGCTCATAACTTGATTATTTATTAAACAGACAAAATGAAAAATAACTTTCTGTTCACGTACAGAATATGCAGCTTAATGATGTGCAAATAGAAATGTTTCAACTGAACTACAAAAGGTCGTGAACAAAGCCCAGCCATCACTGAAACCAGCCTCCCAACTATTGACACTGTCTATAGTGCTTCAGAAAAGCAGCCAGCATAATCAAGAATCCCACACACCCCGGACATATTCTCTACCTCCTTCTGTCGGGAAAAAGATACAAAAGTCTGAGGATACATAACAACCAACTCAAGAACAGCTGCTTCCATCAGACTTTTGAATGGACCTACCTCTCATTAAGTTGATCTTTTTCTACACCCTAGCTATGACTATAACATTATATTCTGCACTCTTCCCTTTCCTTCACTATGTGCAGTATGCTTTGTCCATGCAGCATGCAAGAAACAATACTTTTCACTGTATACTAATACATGTGACAAAATAAATCAAATCAAACTTTTTTTTGCTTTCTAAGTTTTTCCTCTTGAAGAATCTGACTATTGCAGCATATTTCCATGTTTGAATGATCCTATTTTACATGTTTGAACCCAGAAAATGAGTTCAACAGGACAACTGATCACAGTGGGTGGCAAAGCAAATTATTACCCCAATTGCAAATGTAGAAATGGACACTTTTCCTTTGGGTCAAATGGGTGGGAATATTGTCAGAATTGGGAATATTACCTGACTTTTTTTCCTGACAGAGCAACTGTCTCACAGCAACCCACTGCTCAATCCGGGAACAGTTAACTAACAACTGGTCAGGACTTTCTGGTGTATGTGGCTTAAAAAATATCTTTATTTCATTTATCCAATAGGTTTGGTCCGTGTTTTCATGTATTTTACAAAACAGCATGGCACAAGATTACATGTTGGCATTGTACAGCATTGAAATTGTACTGTTAAGCAACCTGAACAACTCTTATTTAACATGTTTCTAACTACTTCTGGAGATAAATCACATTAGTCAGGATATTCTTGGGTCGTTTTCAAAGCCTAGGTCAATTTTAAGCCCATATTAATAAGCAGGCAAATTCTGCATCACACCTTAAAAGACTATTGCCACCAAAATTATATCAGCATTTAACCCTTTTATGGTTAAGAGGATTTAAATTTAAAATTAGCTTAATGCTTGACACTAACCCAAATACAAAGATTAATATTCCCTCAACATTGACTGTTAACCGATTATAAATGTTCCAACCACTACCTAGACTTCGAAAAAGTATAATTTAAAAAAAATCACTGATACGCCATTCCCTGACAGAAAATTAAATGGCCTTAGATTCAACTTCCTATTTTTAATACTTCGCTGAAGCACTTAAAGGCCATTCTAGATATGCCTGTATACATTGCGACAATGCATAGAAATTATGTGCTGACAATTAAATGAATTAGCGGTACAATAATCTGGGCAAAATTAATTAACAAAGGAGATAATAAACACATTCATCCCCAACACGGTGCATCTGCTCATTGGAACAAGCACAGATTTATAGCAACATGATATAAAAACGATATTAAAAAAAGTACCGTTATTTGCTCGTCAAAGGTCTTGTCTAATCCTTACTGAAAGGTAAGGTTTTGGTACCTTAAGTCTTGGGCCTTATTCCAACACTGAGACTGAGACAAAGGGCCCCCCCAACCCCAATGTGACACAGACACTGAAGAGATGCCTCACTGAACAATTAAAATCCCAATTCAAAAGCACCGATGCAGCGAGTTCGCCGAGCACAATCAGTCGCCTCTTCCTCCCAGTCTCAGTGCCGCAGACTCAGACGCTGCCATTTACCTGCAGTTGTTTGAATTCTTTATCCAACTCCTGCCATTCAGCCTGGCACCGCAGCAGTGACATTGTCCACTCGGCTCCGCAGTACATGCGCTGCACCGGGACTGCTGGGATAGCGCCGTGACGTCAGCCCAACCCACTGCAGCAGCAGCAAGCCTCCCTCTCCTGCATGCTGTCCCCTAGAGCCCACCCCAAACAGGGCACAGCAGGCCAGGGAATGGGGCAAAGATACCACAAAGGGGCTGCGGATATTAGCTCCTGGTGTAAAAAACACACACATTGAATCTTCAACAGTTAAAGTCTAAAGTGTATTCATTAGCCTCAAGATAAAAGGGGGGCGGTTTAGAATGGAGTTGAGGAGGAACTTCTTCACTCAAAGGGTGGTGAATCTCTGGAATTCTCTGCCCATTGAAGTGGTGGAGGCTGCCTCACTAAATATTTTTAAGACGCGGGTTGATGGGTTTTTGATAGGAGAGGGGATTAAGGGTTATGGGGAGAGGGCGGGAAAGTGGAACTGAGCAGCGACAGATCAGCCATGATCTTATTGAATGGTGGGGCAGGCTCGAAGGGCTGGATGGCCTACTCCTGCTCCTATTTCTGATGTTCTTATGTTCTTATTAAATAGGCTAACATTATCACTGCCATCAAGTTATTGTGAAAATCCCCTAGAACCCACAGGTCGTAGGACACAGAGGAGATTATTTAAATCAAACCTTTGGCATTTATGAAGTTGTCACTTTTAAGCCTTCTTTTAAAATCCAATTACATAAATCAAATGAAAAAAGTTGCTCAGTATCAGGGCAAGGGATATCTCAAGGCAGCTGGGAAGGGAACATAGAACATAGAAAAAGTACTGCACAAACAGGCCCTTCGGCCCACAAGTTGCGCTGATCATATCCCTATCTACTACGCCTACCATTAACCCTCAATCCCATTAGATCCCATGTACTCATCCCGAAAGACCGACCCGAAAGACCAACCCCAACAAGTTCGCCTCCACCACCACCGACAGCAGCCAATTCCACTCACCCACCACCCTCTGAGTGAAAAACTTACCCTGACATCTCCACTGTAGCTACTCTCCAGCACCTTAAACCTGTGTCCTCTCGTAGCGACCACTTCAGCCCTGGGAAATAGCCTCTGAGAATCCACCTGATCTATACCTCTCAACATATTATAAACTACTATCAGGTCACCTCTCATTCTTTGTCTCTAGGGGTAAATAAATCCAGCTGACTGAGACCACGTTGGCAATAAATAAAGGATAAACTCAGGAACAAGGAGGAAGCCCTGATGATGGGCTATCAGGGTTTCTGAACTATAAAGTGCAGGATCTCAAAGGTAATAATCCCTGAATTATTATCCAAGCCATGTACTAATGAGCATAGAAACAGAAATATCAGCAGGCTATCACATGATTATGTAATATATATGGCACAGTTATTGATCATTCAGCATAACAGTCCATACTGGTGTTTATGGCCCACTGGAATTTCATGAAAATGTATATTCATAAGCCTCTAATCCTTTCTCCAACTTATGCTTGTCTACCTTCCCCTTAAATGGATTTCTACTATTTGATTCCACCATTGGAGTGCATCTGCTTCAATGCAAGGAGCGTAACGGGCAAGACAGACAAACTTAGAGCCTTAATGCTTGCGCGGAACTTGCATGTGGTTGCAGTGACGGAGACTTGGTTAATAGGAGGACAGGACTGGCAGCTGAATATTCCAGGGTATGTGTTTTAGGCGAGACAGAGGAGGGGCTAGAAGAGGTGGGGGAGTAGCAATACTAGTTAGGGAGCATATTACAGCGGTACAGAGGGTGGACAATTTAGATGGGTCATGTAACGAGTCACTGTGGGTGGAGCTGAGAAACAGGAAGGGCGTGGTCACTATGCGGGGGGTATACTACAGGCCTCAACAGCCCATGGGAAGTTGAGGAACGGATATGTAAGGAGATTCTGGACAGGTGCAGAAAAAATAGGGTTGTTGTAGTGGGGGACTTCAATTTCCCGTGTATAGACTGGAAACTGCTTAGGGCTGGGGAGGAATTTATAAAATGCGTACAGGAAGTTTCTTTGGAACAATATGTTGATAGTCCAACTAGAGAGAGGGCTCTACTGGACCTAGTGCTGGGGAATGAGCCCAGTCAGGTCATCAAAGTTTCAGTAGGGGAACATGTGGCAAATAGTGACCACAAATCTGTAAACTTTAGGATAGTAATGGAAAAAGATGAGTGTGGTCCTACAGGTAAGGTGCTGAATTCGGGGAAGGCTAACTACAGCCGGATTAGGCAGGATCTGGTGGCTGTTGATTGGGAGAGGCTGTTTGAGGGTAAATCCACATCTGGCATGTGGGAGTCTTTTAAGGAGCAGTTGATAGGGCTGCAGGACAGGCACGTGCCTATAAAAAGGATAGGAAAGGTAGGATTTGAGAGCTGTGGATAACCAGTGAAATTGTGGGTCTAATCAAAAAGAAAAAAGAAGCATATGTAAGGTCCAGGCAGCTAAGAACAGATGGAGCACTGGAGGAATACAGAGGGAGTAGAAAAGAACTCAAAAAGGGAGTTAGAAGAGCAAAAAGGGTCACGAAATGTCATTGGCAAACAGGATTAAGGAGAATCCTAAGGCATTTTATACATACGTTAGGAACAAGAGGGTTGTCAGGGAAAAAAAAAATCCGACCTCTCAGGGACAAAGAAGGGGAATTATGCTTAGAACCAAAGGAAGTAGGTGAGATCCTAAACAAATATTTTGTACCAGTATTGACAAAGGAGAGGGAAATGTTGACTGGCAGTGTCTCAGAGGGATGTGTTGATCTGTTAGAAAAAATCTCAATTACAAGGGAGGAACTGCTAGGTTTTTTAGGAAACATTAAGATAGACAAATCTTCAGGGCCTGATGGCATCTATCCTAGACTGCTCAGGGAGACAAGAGATGAAATTGCTGGGCCTCCAGCAGAAATCTTTGTCTCTTCACTGGACACAGGTGAAGATTGGAGGATAGTAAATGTGGTCCTGTTATTTAAGAAGGGTAGCAAGGATAACCCCAGTAATTATAGGCCGGTGAGCTTGACATCCGTGGTAGGGAAATTGTTGGAGAAGATTCTTAGAGATAGGATATATGCACACTTAGAACAGAATAATCTCATTTGCAATAGACAGCATGGTTTTGTACGAGGGAGGTCATGCCTCACAAATTTGGTTGAGTTTTTTGAGATGAAAAAAACAATTGACGAGGAAAAGGTCGTGGATGTAGTCTATATGGATTTTAGTAAAGTGTTTGACAAGGTCCCTCGTGGCAGGCTGGTGCAAAAGGTTAAATCTCACAGGATAAAACGTGAGCGAGCTAGATGGGTGGAGAACTGGCTTGGCCATAGAAGAAGTGCTGTGAAGGGGTCTTTTTCCGATTGGAGGTCTGTGACTAGTGGTGTTCCGCAGGGCTCTGTACTGGGACCTCTGCTGTTTATGATATATATAAATGATTTGGAAGAAGATGTAGCTGCTGTGATCAGTAAGTTTGTGGATGACACAAGGATTGCTGGAGTTGCGGATAGTGATGAACATTGTCAGAGAATACAGCAGGATATAGATAGGCTGGAAATTTGGGTGGAGAAATGGCAGATGGAATTTAATCCAGATAAATGTGATGTGATGCATTTCAGTAGATCTAATGTACAGGGGAGCTATACAATAAATGGCATAACCATCAGGAGTATAGACACACAGAGGGACTGGGGTGTGCAAGTCCACAGATCCTTAAAGGTGGCAGCACAGGTGGAGAGGGTGGTGAAGAAGGCATATGGCATGCTTGCCTTTATTGGACAAGGCATAGAAAATAAAAGTTGGCATGTGATGTTGCAGCTATATAGAAAGTTAGTTAGGCCACATTTGGAATACTTTGTCCAATTCTGGTCACCATACTACCAGAAGGATGAGGAGGCTTTAGATAGAGTACAGAAAAGGTTTACCAGGATGTTGCCTGGAATGGAGGGTCTTAGCTATGAGGGGAGATTGGGTAAACTGGGGTTGTTCTCCCTGGAAAGACAGAGGATGAGGGGTGACCTAATAGAGGTGTATAAAATTATGAAGGGCATAGATAGGGTGAATAGTGGGAAGCTTTTTCCCAGGTCAGAGGTGACGAACACAAGGGGGTCACAAGTTCAAGGTGAGGGGGGCAAGGTTCAACACAGATGTCAGGGGGACGTATTTTACACAGAGGATGGTGGGGGCCTGGAATGCACTGCCAAGCAAGGTGGTTGAGGTGGACACGCTAGAATTGTTTAAGACTTATCTAGACAGCCACATGAACAGACTGGAAATAGCGGGATACAAATGAACGATCTAGTTGGGTGCATGAGCTGCGCAGGCTTCTTCCTGTGCTGTATTGTTCTTTGTTCACTCGGTGGTGGCAAGTTCCACATTCTGACCACTCTGGGTAAAGTAGTTTCTTCCAAATATCCCACTGGATTTCTTAGTGACTATCTTATATTGGTGGCCTTTGGTTATGTGCTTTCCACATAAATAGAAACATTCTTTCTGTACATTGTAAAAAGTTTCATAATTTTAAGGACCTCTATTAGGTCACCCTTCCTTCAGTCTACTTTTTCCAAGATAAAAGGGACCCAGAATTTCCTGATATGTATACCCATACGTTTCTGGCATTATCCTTGTGAATATTCCTTGAACGCACTCCAATGTCCCTATATTTTTATAATATGGCAACCAGAACTGCATGTATTCATCAATGTGATCTGGCCAAGGTTTGATACAGTTTTTTTTCAAATTCTATTGAAATTCAAGCTGGAACTGACTTCCATCTGTGGGAAACACAAACTCAGCAGAGCCATTTTGCAGCAAGGGTCCTATCCTGCAGTAAGGGAGTTACAAATTTTCAGACAGACATCAATGCTCTTGAAGAGTTGATAAGGTATGTAGAACTATCAAGCTGAAAAGCTTTTTATGTCCGCAGTCCTCTAAACATTGAAAACAAACTGCATGCTCATCTTAGTTGAAAAAAATCTATTCTAGCAGTTACAACTGCTGTTGACATTACCCAAAATGCTAACGCTACAGCATTACTAACGTACGACTGCTTTCTACAACCTCATTTTTACAGTGAGGGGTTATAGGTTTGCAGTTTGATTCACCAAATACGTTATTAAAGGATTAGCTGTGCGGTTATGAATACAAATGTTTTAATTTTATAAGGGTTTAAGTACTTGAGGGTACTTAATGGGCTTTCATGAATGAGACTTTCTTCAATAAAGTCTGTAACAGATATTTAGATGTTTATTTTATATCATCTGAGTGTGGCTACTGAGGTCTGCCCATGTTGGATACTGAGTTGGTTAGCATTTTGGCTATAAGGGGCCATGGGAGAGGGTGAGGGTGATGGGTTGGCATGACGGCACTAAGTTGGTATGAGGATTTCAAGGGTTATGGGATAGGTAGAGGTAGGAGCTGGCTGTATGATGGCACAGATGCAACAAAGTGCCATGGGTATTGGTAGCCCCCATGTCATAAATTGGCACGGATGTATGAGAGACCATTCAAAGTTGGTGAGTGGGGACATGGATTGGTGTATATGGGCATAAGGAGTGGATTCAGGATGAAGGACTCTGAGGGGTGAGGATTAGAAGGTTCAATGTTTAAGAAAACAACTGGGAGATGTCCAATAAATAAATATTTATTATCTACATTGAACATCACAATAAAATATAACCACATCAACTTTAAACTAAAATCCTCAGTTGAACCTTCCCTATTCCATAATGACTTTCCCCAGAAACTCTTTGATTACTTATCAGATTCTTGAAGGTTATCCAATTTTTTGGGGCCAACTCCAAAATTCTCCAAAGCAGCCTTGTGAGTGCTCAGAACTTTTCAACTTAAGCCAGAACCTTGCTTATAATTCTTGCACAATGATTAAGCAAAAAATTAGAAAGACCCCTCCCTGATTTTTAATAATTCTATTCCCCTGGGCCATAGCTATTTCATAGCTCCTGGCAAATTATTTTCCTTTCCCTTCCAAGTTCACACACCAACATAGTTGTTCTCAGCTCCGTGTCCAAAAATCTTCAGACTTCTCTGAACTGGATTGCTTGTCTCTAAGAAAAACACAGAAAAACCCCATACAAAAGGGGAGGTTCTTGCAACCTACATCAATAGCAATGTGACATATCTGGGGTGTTCCAAACAGAAATTTAAACTTTTGCCTTCAAAGCAACCCTTTGATTCTGTGACTTACATGAGTAACTAATGTCTCTAATGGAGCTAACAGCCTTTTTCCTGACCCTTCTGGTCCAAAAAAAGGCATTTGTTTACAAATGTGTTTATAGCTTCTTTGATTTTGGAAGTACGTGAATAACTTGAACTCCTCAATGAAATAACTGTAGACCTCCTCTCTCAGTTCAAACCCTGATCCTATTAACTAAATAAGGCCTGGCCTGGGCCTTGGACTTCCCTCTGCAACTGGATCCTGAACTTTCTAACTCACAGACAACAATCAGTAAGGATAGGCAACAACACCTCCTCCACCGTTTCCTCTGAAGGAAATGGCAGAGGTGATAGTAGATGCCTTAGTGATTATTTACCAAACTTCACTGGATGCCGGGGAAGTGCCAGAATATTGGAAAATGGCTAATGTTACGCCGCTGTTTAAAAAAGGTAGCAGGCAAAAGGCAGGGAATTATAGGCTGGTTAGTTTAATGTTGTTGGAAAAATGCTTGAATCCGTCATCAAAGAAGAAATAGCGAGACACCTAGAGAAGAATTGTTTGATAGAGCAGACGCAGCACGGATTCGTTAAGGGGAAGTCGTGTTTGATGAATTTATTGGATGTCTATGAGGATGTGACTAATGTAGTAGACAGAGGGGAACTGGTGGATGTAGTGTTTTTCGATTTTTCAAAAGGCGTTTGATAAGGTGCCGCACAAAAGGTTGCTTCAGAAGGTTAGGGGGCATGGAGTTGGAGGTAAGGTGTTAGCGTGGATAAATGATTGGTTGTCTAATAGGAGGCAGAGAGTTGCTATTCTGATTGGTGGTTGGTAACTAGTGGAGTGCCGCAGGGATTGGTGCTGGGGCCTCAGCTATTTACCATTTATATGATCTGGAGGAGGGGGCTGAGGGTAGGGTGACGAAATTTGCTGATGACACAAAGATGAGTGGAAAAGCAAAATGTGCAAAGGGTGTGGAAAGTCTGCAGAGGGATGTAGATAGGCTGAGCGAGTGGGCGAGGACCTGGCAGATGGAGTACAATGTTAGCAAGTGTGAGGTTATCCACTTTGGCAGGAATAATAGTAGGAGGGATTACTATTTAAAGGGCGAAAAGCTGCAGCATGCTACGGTGCAGAGGGACCTGGGGGTCCTTGTGCATGAGTCGCAAAAACCCAGTCTGCAGGTGCAGCAGGTGATCAAGAAGACGAATGGGATGCTGGCCTTTATAGCGAGGGGGATAGAATATAAAAGCAGGGAGGTCTTGCTGCAACTGTACAGGGCATTGGTGAGGCCGCAGCTGGAGTACTGTGTGCAGTTTTGGTCGCCGCACTTGCGCAAGGATATTTTGGCCTTGGAGGGAGTGAAGAGGAGGTTCACTTAGCTGTTACCAGAGATGAGGGGGTTGGACTACGAAGAGAGACTAAATAGACTGGGTCTGTACACGTTGGAGTTTAGAAGGATGAGGGGGGAATCTTATAGAGACATAAAATATAATGAAAGGGATGGATAGGGTAGAGGTAGAGAGATTCTTCCCACTCAGAAAGGACAGCAGGACTAGAGGGCACAGCCTCAAGATAACGGGGGGGGGGCAGTTTAGAACAGAGTTGAGGAGGAACTTCTTCACTCAAAGGGTGGCGAATCTCTGGAATTCTCTGCCTGTTGAAGTGGTGGAGGCTACCTTGCTAAATATATTTAAGACATGGGTAGATAGGTTTTTAGTAGGCAAGGGAATTAAGGGTTATGGGGAGAAAGCAGGAAAGTGGAACTGAGTCACTTCAGATCAGCCATGATCTTATTGAATGGCGGGGCAGGCTCGAAGGTCTAGCTGGCCTACTTCTGCTCCTACTTATTATGTTCTTATATTCCACAATTATCCTCAACAGCAGTGCCCCACAAGGCTGTGTTCTCAGCCCCCTAATAAACTTCTTATACATCCATGACTATGTGACCAAATTCCTCTCCAATTTGATTTCAAGTTGGCTGACGATACCACCGTAGTGGGTCAGATCTTAAACAATGACGAGACAGAGTACAGGAATGAGATGGAGGGTCTGATGAACTGGTGCGGCAACAATAATCTCTCCCTCAGTGTCAACAAAACGAAGGAGATTGTCATTAACTTCAGGAAGCATAAAGGAGAACATGCCCCTGTATACATCAATGGGGATGAAGTAGAAAGGGTTCAGAGCTTCAGGCTTTTAAGTGTCCAGATCATCAAACAACCTGTTCCCCCCATGCTAACACTATAGTTAAGAAAGCCCACTAACACCTCTACTTTCTCAGAAGACTAAGGAAGTTTGGCATGTCAGCTATGACTCTCACCTACTTTTACAGAGGCATCATAGAAAGCATTCTTTCTGGTTGTATCACAGCTTGGTATGGCTCCTGCTCTGCCCAGACCACAAAAGGCCGTGAATGTACCCCAATCCATCACACAAACCAGCTTCCCATCCACTGACTCGGTCTCCACTTCCTGCTGCCTTGGCAAAGCAGCCAGCAAAATTAAGGACCCCAAGCACCCCAAACATTCTCTCTTCCACCTTCTTCCTTTGGAAAAAAGTACAAAAGTCTGAGGTCACATCCAACTGACTCAAGAACAGCTTCTTTCCTGTTGCTGTCAGACTTTTGAACGGACTTACCTTGCATTAAGTTGATCTTTCTCTGCATCCTAGCTATGACTGTAACACTACATTCTGCACTCTCTCGTTTTCTTCTCTACGAACGGTATGTTTTGTCAGTATTGTGCGCAAGAAACAATGCTTTTCTCTGTAAATCCGTCAGACAATAATAAATCAAATCCAACATAGGTTGCCCTTTAAACTATCATTACCGCAGGTTATTCACTGGTTTATCAACAAAGTGTTTGCATTAATGTACATTTAAAACTGAATGTTTAAAGTAAAAATTATTTTCTAAAACACATGATTAATGAATCAAGATTTTTGCAAAAGTGGCGAGAATGTTAAACTCACTACCACAAAGTTGCTGATGTAAATACTCTAGAGGTATTGAAGAGGAAGCTAAATAATATATACGGAGAAGAGAATAAAGAGCTATGCCCATGAGGAAGCATGGGAAAAGACTCACGTAGAGCATAAATGACGCTAAATGACCAGTTTTTGTGCTGCTTATACTATGTGATTCTGTACATACTTGCACAAAACAGGAATTTAGTTCAACAGGTAACAGAAACACAGCATTGACATGTTGGCGCTCCCACATGTTCTTTAGAACCATAGAACATTACAGCACAGAAACAGACCTTCTGGCCCTTCTTGGCTGTGCCGAACCATTTTTCTGCCTAGTCCCACTGACCTGCACCTGGACCATATCCCTCCACACCCCTTTCATTCATGTACCTGTCCAAGTTTTTCTTAAATGATAAAAGTGAGCCCACATTTACCACTTCATCTGGCAGCTCATTCCACATTCCCACCACTCTCTGTGTGAAGACCCCCTCCAATATTCCTTTTAAACTTTTCCCCCTTCACCCTTAACCCATGTCCGCTAGTTTTTTTCTCAAACAATCAACCGTTCAACAACTTGTTGAACTTTTGCATAAATCTTAAAATGGTCTCTGCTTCAATCACTAATGCTTTGGTTTCACTCTCTGTTGAACAAAACTGTTTCACTACAAGCTGAAATCTCTTACATTTATACAACCTTATTCTACAAAACAGTCTGTTTTTTCATATCCTGTCACCATCCTTCAATACTTTAAATGCCTCATCAATCACCATGTCATGTCCTACATTCAATCTTCTGTTACTTGGAGTTATCTCAGCTCATAAGAACATAAGAACTAGGAGCAGGAGTAGGCCATCTGGCCCCTTGAGCCTGCTCCGCCAGTCAACAAAATATGGCTGATCTTTTCATGGACTCAGCTCCACTTACCGGCCTGCTCACCATAACCCTTAATTCCTTTAATGTTCACATAATAAGGTCTATATCTACTCTTGCTTCAACGTCTTTTTTTTGTAACTCAAAATTGCAAAATATTCTCCAACTATGGCCTTATAAAGTTTATTATGGATTCACTATTGCACCTCAATTTATATATTCTGTGCGCCTTGTTACAGCAGCACAGTGGTTAGCACTATGCCTCACAGTGCCAGGGACCTGGGTTCGATTGCCAGCTTGGGTTACTGTCTGCACGTTCTCCCTGTGTCTGCAGGGGTTTCTTCCCAGTGCTCTGGTTCCCTCCGAAATACGTGCTGGTTAGGTGCACTGACCATGCTAAATTCTCGCTCAGTGTACCCAAACAGGTGCTGGAGTGTGGCGACTAGGGGTTTTCACAGTAACTTAATTCCAGTATTAATGTAAGCCCACTTCTGGCACTTTACAGAACTGAATTGCTAGCTATTTTATGGTCTTTTCAACTTGAGGTATTACTTTTAAAATGTTCTGCACCTGTGCCCCCAAACCCCATTACTGTTTCAATTTATCCAGCTGTCCTAATCAAGTAAGAAGCAATACCTCATTTCTAATATATATTTACTTATATTGAATTCCATATGCCATTCTTGAACCATTCCAGCAAAAATCAATGACCTCTTGCAGAAATACTTACTATACTTACCCGCTCTAGTCTTACACCCAAATTGTTTATGTACATATTGTAGAGAAGCACTTCAGTACAGAATCCTTTGGAAAACTAAACTCTTAAACCCACGTAACTTTTGCCACAATAATTAGACGCTTTCTTGCATTGCTGTTCAGTTCCCCCATCTCTTAATACAAATAAGTATTTTATTTTTATATGCTTTTAAAATACTTACTGCTTCCTTTTTTAATTTATCTGCCAGTCTTTTTCATATTCCTAAGTTGCTGAGGAAAGGATTGGTGGACATTGAAGAGGCCCTGGCCACAATCTTCTCATCTTTATTTGATAAAGGAGTAAAAAATGTAAATGTCACCCAAGTCCGAGAGGACCAAAAAAGCTGCTCTCCTCTTTGAGAGGAAGCTGACGATGGTGATGATTTAGCTGAGGGTCACCACATCTCAGGCACGGGGCAAGGTTGAGAAAGTGGGGCATTCCATGGATAATCTAAGTCAGTACGGGAATTGAATCCATGCTGTAAGCCTCCCTCCTTTTCATGAACCAGCTGTCCAGATAACTGAGCTAACCAACCCCTATATGGGGGTGGTGTTAGATGACTGGAGGATTGTAAAAGATAAGCCTCTGTTTAAGAAGAGAGAGAGGAATAAATCCAGCACTACAGACTTGACAGCTTAATATCAGTACTGGGGAAATGTTTAAAAAAAAAACTCAGGACAACATTAACTGGCACTTAGAAAAATATGGATTAATAAACAAAAGTCATCACAGATTTGTTAAAGATGCATTTGACTAACTTAATTGGGGTTTTTGATTAAGTACTAGAGAGAATCGATAAGGATCTTGCAGTTGTAAATATTGTAGATTAAAGAGTTAACTCTAATAAGGAATACTAACCGTGTACAAAAGAAACTATGCCGTGATCACTCATTGAGAGAGGATGTCTAAATAGCATCTCAAAAGAGCAGTTCTCATTATAGGTTTGTCTTACTTAACCTTGTAAATAATCAGCAGATAAATAAATGTTGTTTTGAACAAAGACGATAGCCTGCCTTTAGAATCTTTTCTAAAATAAAAGCTAATGAATTCCAATACAACTGATATCAGACACAAAAGTTCTGATAATGTAAACAGGCAGACACACAAGTTTGATATGGAGAAGTTTGAAGCGACTCATCTTGGTAGGGTGAGTGAAAAGAGAAAATGTAAACTAAATGGAATGCGGAGAGACTAAAGAAACTTGGATTTAATAATGCTTGGAGCAGAGACAGTTAAGGATAGATTAGTTAGATGTGTTCAAAATTACAACAGTTATTGATAGCTTTAAAGTAGGAGAAACTGGTTCCAATGGAAAGTCAGTAACGAGTATCAGATATTCAAGGTAATTGGCTGAAGAACCAGAGGTGACATGAGGAAAAAACATTTTTATGCAGAACTTACATCGAGTTGTTGTGGTCTGGAAAGTACTTCCAGAAAGGGTGGTGGAAGCAGATTCAATAATAACTTTCTAAATGGAATTGGATAAATACTTGCAGGAAAACCAAGGGATTGAGTAAAATTTTATAATCTTTCAAAGAGCTGAGGCAGTCACGAGGAACCAATGGCCTTCTGCTGTGATTCTACATTCTCTAAGCTTTCTAATTTCCCTTTTCACTTTCCAACTATCACATCCAAATTGCTTGTGATTGTCTTTAATGTTGACAGCCCTAATTTTATCATATGAGTCTCTTTAAATGTTAATTTTAATCTATTTATCTTTGAATTAAAGTCCTGATATATCTATCCTCTTTTGCTTTATATGAATAGTAATTTTGTATGTTAATAATCACATGTAAAGATTTCCCACCAATCTTTCAACCTATTTACTAACTGTTTTCTCTAATTTGGGCCAGATCCCTTCTTACTCTTACTGAGCTTTGTTTTCTTCTAATCCTTATTTTTGAACTGTCATTATCATTATCCTTTTCTATTCTTGCAATGAACCAAACTATCTTGTAGTCATTATTTTCAAATTCTTCTCCTAATCTTGGTTAATTTCTTGACTTTATTTCCCCTCGATACATCTCTACTGTTTGGTGGCCTGTAATGCATGCCCAGAAGTGAACCATTTAGAATCATAGAATCCCTACAGTGCAGAAGGAGGCCATTTGGCCCATCGAGTCTGCACCAACATGCATTTTACCCGGCCCTATCCCCCCATAACTCCATGTATTTACCCCGTTAGTTTTCCTAACCTACACATTTTGGGACACTGAGGTTCAATTTAGCATAGCCAATCCACCTAACCTGCACATCTTTGGATTTTTTTCTCTTTGCATTTCTTAATTACTTATGAATTCTTCTTAACACACCCCCAAGACCACCTTTTCAAGTTCTGGCACTGTTGTTACAAACACTGCCATCCTACCCATGTGTTTTTCTTCATGTCTCTCATCCAAATGTTATCAGGATTTTACTGGTAATAAATTTCTAATCCTGTTGAAAGCTAAGTCACATCATCTCCACTATAGCTAATCTCACATTCCATATTATTAATACCTCTGCAATTTTGTTTTGAGTGCTTTGTTTATTCACTTATATCATACCCAATTCAGACATCAATTATTTGGTAGTGATTAGCAATGACTAAAAATCACTATTCATTCAGCTGAAGATAACGTATTTATGATTCCCACTGGTGAATTACTTGGTCTCATTTGACTAGTTGGCACACATTCCACATGGAACTTTCAAACCTGATCATATAGCACTATTCTTTCTCCACACTCAAATATGTGATTTAATATACTCAGATATTGGTGTAAATAGTTTTCCCTTTTGGAAGTACAACTTAAGTTGGTGAAGGAGAGGGGGCAGAAATTATATGGAGATGACGATTTCACATTTATCAGAGCCACCAAGATCAAGAGGTATATTTCAATAAGATCAATGTGGAAATGATGTGTAAAATCTTACACAGTCCCCTGACCACAAAAAAAGGTTCAGCTTCTTGGCGTGAAGATTACTGTTCATAAACCTTTGCGTACTGTCTTGTGAAATTGTTCAACTCTCCAGAGCTTTAAATGTAAAATTTTGGCATTTTTATTTTTTAAAAAAGATCAGTTTTGTGATACTTACGCGTTTATGAGTGAAAAAAAGTGAGTATCCAACAATTCACATTAAATGATAATAGAGATGTTCCAGGCCTGGAGTGAGAACCGCTTCCTGCCTTTAATGGTGCTTTCTCCAGGCGGGGTGATGGTGTGACGCATAGCATCAAACAACTTTTTGTAAAAAAAAATTATTTTTTTTTCAATAAAATAACTTTGGTCTGATACTATTTTCTCCCCCTCGCCCGTTTTAATTTTAAATAAAGACAATCATAAGGGCCTGAGCGCAAGGCCCGTCTCCGTTGCTATAGGAACGGGCCGTACGCTATAACACAAGGAGCGTCAGTAAGTGCGGGGATTGTTGTAAAACATCCTGTTGCATCGGTGTCTCTCCCTCGCTGCACTTGCTGACATGTTTTGCTGCCGAATTTCGGTCGGTTCTTCTGGTGCCTGCTTGCCAAGGTCCCTCGAGTGAGAGCGGCGCGCCATCTTCGACAAGCCCGCCTTGTGAAGGACCGGTGGCAGAGAGTCAGCCTCCCTTCCCTCCGTGCCGGCACCGTTGCACCCCGACCAGCCTCCCTCTACAATAAGCGAACCTTTCCGTCGGTATTCACAAAATGCCATTTCTGAGGCCGCGGAATCCCAAAGAAAATCGGTGGCACGAGTGGGATCGAAACGCGCAGAAAAACGGTTTAAAAAGCACCGTCTACTCATTAAATGGGGACGAGTATACAGGAGAGTGGCGGGACAATAAAAAACATGGTAAGGATGATGTCCTGGTCCCCCCCCACCCCCACACACACTCTTACAAAATACAACATTAAAAAATAAAGTGCAAGGCATTCGTGGAGATCTGCTTTAAAGGTGAACTGCTTATGTGACTGAACTGCTCATACATAGGCAAGGAAAAGAAAGCAAGCCGGAAGGAAAAGTTCCAAGAGATGTCATTAACCGAAATAAAGTGGTTGATTTTTGAATTTGAAAGGCGAAGAGGTTAAGGAATGCAGTTCTAGATGGTGAGACTTGGGTACATAGTTTAACATCCTGCATTGGTGAGGTGAATTAATGATGTGGAGATGCCGCCCTTAGACTGGGGTAAACACAGTAAGAAGTCTCACAACAACAGGTTTATTTCATTGCAGAAGCCACTAACTTTTGGAGTGGTGCTCCTTCATCAGGTAAGTGAACCTTGACGAAGGATCAGTGCTCCAAAAGCTGGTGACTTTTGCTACCAAATAAACCTGTTGGACTTTAACCTGATATTGTGAACTTCTTATGAGATGAATTAAGCCAGCTGTGGATGCACAAAAAGTTTGGAGCACGTCACGATGTTTAAAACTGGAAGAAATAGCAGGAATAGAGTAGACGAGAACCAAGACTTGGACATACTTTGGGGATAGGAAGCTAATGCTGGGGAGTGGCAGCCCAGTGATGTGGAAATATAGGTGGTGGACTGGGGTAAGCACCATAAGAACATAAGAAATAGGAGCAGAAGTAGGCCATCTAGCCCTTCGAGCCTGCCCCGCCATTCAATAAGATCATGGCTGATCTGTCGCTGCTCAGTTCCTCTTTCCCGCTTTCTCCCCATAACCCTTAATCCCCTCTCTTATCAAAAACCCATCAACCCGCGTCTTAAAAATATTTAGCGAGGCAGCCTCCACCACTTCAACGGGCAGAGAATTCCAGAGATTCACCACCCTTTGAGTGAAGAAGTTCCTCCTCAACTCCGTTCTAAACCGCCCCCCTTTTATCTTGAGGCTGTGCCCCCTAGTCCTACTGTCTTTTTTGAGCGGGAAGCGTCTCTCCACCTCTATCCTATCCATCCCATTCATCATCTTATACGTCTCAATGAGATCTCCCCTCATTCTTCTAAACTCTAACGAGTACAAGCCCAGTTTATTCAGCCTCTCCTCATAGCTCAACCCCCTCAACTCCGGTATCAGCCTAGTAAACCTCCTCTGCACTCCCTCCAAGGCCAAAATATCTTTGCGCAGGTGCGGCGCCCAAAACTGCACACAGTACTCCAGCTGCGGCCTCACCAATGCCCTATACAGCTGCAGCAAGACCTCCCTACTTTTATATTCAATCCCCCTCGCTATGAAGGCCAGCATCCCATTCGCCTTCCTGACCACCTGCAAGCTGGGTTTTTGCGACTCATGCACAAGGATCCCGAGGTCCCTCTGCAGGTTAAAGTCCACCAATTTATGCCACGAGCTTACAGGGCTCTGCCCCTTCGTCAGGTGAGTGGGGAGTTCTGATCACAAACAGGGCATATAAAGGCACACACTTAGTTTACAGAATACTGATTAGAATATGAGACTTTACAGCTAATCAAGTCCTAAAGGTGCAGACAATTTGAGTGGAGAAAGCATTAAGCGTAGGTTAAAGAGACGTGTATTGTCTCCAGACAGGACAGTAAGTGAGATTTTGCAAGCGCAGGCAAGTCATGGGGGTTACAAATAGTGTGACATGAACCCAAGATTCCAGTTGAGGCTGTCTTTGTGTGCGTGGAACTTGGCTATCAGTCTCTGCTCAGCGACTCTGCGCTGTCGTGTGCAGTGAAGGCTGCCTTGGAGAACACCTACCCAAAGATCAGAGGCTGAATGCCTGTAACCGTTGAAGTGTTCCCCAACAGGAAGAGAACAGTCTTGCCTATTGATTGTTGAGCGGTGTTCATTCATCCATTGTCGTAACGTCTGCATGGTCTCCCCAATGTACCATACCTCGGGACGTCCTTTGCTGCAGCATATCAGATAGATAATGTTGGCCGAGTTGCAAGAGTATGTACCATGTACCTGGTTGATGGTGTTCTCACATGAGATGATGGCATCCGTGTCGATGATCTGGCATATCTTGCAGAGGTTGCAATAGCAGGGTTGTGTGGTGTTGTGGTCACTTCTCCTGAAGGCTGGGTAGTTTGCTGCGGACAATGGTCTGTTTGAGGTTCTGTGGTTGTTTGAAGGCAAGAAGTGGGGGTGTGGGGATGGCCTTGGTGAGATGACATGTTGAAGACTCCGGAGAAGATGTTGTAGCTTCTTCGCCCCGGGGAAGTACTGGGAGACGAAGGGTACTCTGTCCACTGTGTCCCATGTTTGAATTCTGAGGAGGTCGGTGCGGTTTTTCGCTGTGGCCGTCAGAACTGTCGAACAATGAGTCAAGCACCATATCCTGTTCTTGAGGGCATCTTTCAGCTTCTGGAGGTGTCTGTTGTGATCCTGCTCATCTGAGCAGATCCTGTGTATACAGAGGGCTTGTCCATAGGGGATGGCTTCTTTAATGTGTTTAGGGTGGAAGCTGGAGAAGTGGAGCGTCGTGAGCTTATCTGTGGGCTTGTGGTACAGTGAGGTGCTAAGGTGATCGTCCTTAATGAAGATGCATGTGTCCAAGAATGCAGTCAATTCCGGAGAGTAGTCCGTGATGAGTCTGATGGTGGGATGGAACTTGTTGATGTCATGATATAGTTGTTTCAGTGATTGTTCACCATGAGTCCAAAGGAAGAAAATGACATCGATGTATCTACTGTATATCATCGGTTGAAGGTCCTATGCGGTGAAGAAATCTTGTTTGAGCTCATGCATGAAGATGTTAGCATATTGAGGTGTGAATGTGGTCCCCATGGCTGTTGCCTGTGTCTGGATAAAGAACTGGTTGTTGAAGGTGAAGACGTTGTGGTCCAGGATGAAGCGGATGAGTTGTAAAATTGCATCTGGAAACTGGAGGTTGTTGGCATTGAGTACTGAGGCGGTTGCAGCAATGTCATTGTCATGGGGGGTGGTGGTGTAGAGTGCCGAGACATCCATTGTGATGAGGAGTGCTCCTGGTTCAACTGCTCCATGTGTGCTGAGTTTCTGTAGGAAGTCTGTAGTGTCACGACAAAAGCTGGAGGTTCTTTGTACAATGGGTTTCAGGATGCCCTCGACATAGCCAGAGAGGTTCTCGCACAGGGTCCCATTGCCCGATATGATGGGATGGCCGGGTATCTTTGTCTTGGGTATCTTTGGGGGGCAGTCGAGATCTCCAAAGTGGGGAGTACATGGGATGAGAGCACGGAGGGTGCTCTGAAGGTCTGGATCAGAGTGAGTTGACGGATATGTTCTTTGGTCGGATCTGTGGGTAACTGTCAGTAGTGTTCCTCATTGTTCAGTTGTCGGTACAGTTCTTTGCAGTAATCCATTCTGTTCAGTATGATGATGGTCCCTCCTTTACTGGTTTGATAACAATGTTGCAGCTGGTCTTGAGAGCGCGGATGGCATTGCGTTGTGCTTGGGTGATGTTCGGGGCTGTCTTGTGAGTGTGATTGAATCTGGTATTGATGCACCTCCTGCGGGCTTGGACATACGCGTCAAGTTGAGGTCAGCGGCCTTCTGCAGAAGTCTAATTGGACTCTTCCCTCTTCATTGCTGCGCTGCGGATCTCTCTGTTGGCTGTTCCGGTTCGTTGGCTGTCTCCTTGTGTTTGCTGTTGGCCTCTGGGGTTTGTGGAAGAACTCCCGCAGCCTCATTCGCCTGGTGAATTCCTCATATTCTCAACTTGTTCTTAGGGTGCAGACTAGCTGCAAAACTCTGCCCTCGTGCGTGGAATTTGGCTATCAGTCTCTGCTTAGCAACTCTGCACTGTTGTACGTTGTGAAGGCCACCTTGGAGAAAGCTTACCCAAAGATCAGAGGCCGAATGCCCATGACTGCTGAAGTGTTCGCCAACAGGAAGAGGACAGTCTTGCCTGGTGATTGTCAAGTGGTGTTCATTCATCTGATCATGAGGATGGCCTCAACCGGGATCTTGGGTTCATGTCACACTCTTTGTAACTCCCATGAACGTGCCTGGGCTTGCAACATCTCACTTACTGTCCTGTCTGGAGACAATACACATCTCTTTAACCTATGCTTAATGCTATCTCCACTCACATTGTCTGCACCTTTAAGACTTGATTAGCTGTAAAGACTTGCATTCTAATCAGTATTCTGTAAACTGAATGTGTGCCTTTGTATGCCCTGTTTGTGATCAGAACTCCCCACTCACCTGATGAAGAGGCACAGCCCCGAAAGCTAGTGACGTTTGCTACCAAATAAATTGTTGAACTTTAACCTGGTGTTGTTAGACTTCTTAAGTGGCAGCCAAACAGGGCTAAAATGTGGGACAAGATCTATACAAGTTTTGGAAAATGGAATACCAGCAAGGAAAGCATTAGATAACTGAGTCAGGAAAAGTGAAAGCTATGCATAAGGATTTTGATAAGGATAATATGTTAAACGTAAGGTGAGGTAGTCAGTGCAATGGAAGTAAGTAGTCTTTGTGTTAGATTGGATGTAGCGTTTGAAGCTCAGCTAATAGTTGAATAGGGCCCCCAAGTTGATTAAGGCTGTCTCCTTCCATCCCCATAATGTCACTAGTTAAGGCCCTTAAGCATTCGCAACTTGCGTTTGTAACCTTAATGCTGTCCTGGCTGGCCTCCCGTCTTCAAACCTCTATAAACTTAAGTTGATACAATATGGGCAGCAGAGATTTGTAAGTCGCAACATATGTTCACTCGTCATCCAATGCTCATTGAGCGACATCAGCTCTAAATCCATCAATGCCATGGATTTAAACTCTCATCCTTGTGTTCCAACCTTTGCTGGCTCAGTAATCTCCTGCACGCCTACAATCTTCAGCGAACTCTACAATGCTACAATTCAGAGTTCTTGTGCATCCCAACTTAATTCATTGATCAACACGCACTAAGCTTTGGAATTTCCCCTCTGTCTCTTTTTTTTGAGAGACTCCTTAAAACCTATCCCTTTGACCAAGCTTTTGGTCATCTCATGTCTCCTTTTTTGGCTTGGTGCCAATTTTTGTCAGACTGCATTCCTTGACACGTTTTGCTGTGTGAAAGTACTATATAAAACAGGTTATTGCATGACAGAGTGACTCCTTTACTTCCTCAGATAATAGTAAGGGAGAAATGTTTGTTAATGAGCAAAAAACAAATGGTTTTATCTTCTGTTAAACTGGAGGAGTTGTGGCTATTACAATTACAGATCCCTGTTTAGGATTCACCATTAATAATGGTACTTTCCATTGCATCACTTACGATCAGAAGTTATGTTGGCATGGTGGCACAGTAGTTAGCACTGCTGCCTCAGAGCACCAGGAACCTGTGTTCGATTCTCATTGGCATTATTTTCGTGGTTACAGTCAGTGATAGAAATGAAATTAATGCATAATATGACATAACAATTATTCTATGCATTCACTTGCCGACTGCAAAATAAAGCAGACCATCTGGTCTTCTGCTGACTAAGCCCATGTCACTCTCTGCTAAACCAACCCCCAGTCCATTCTGACCACCCCTGGGCTCCCCTTGTTCCAACTTCAAACCCTCAGGTCACCCCCCACAAACAGTGCACACCCCTTCCGGTAAGGGTCTTCCCCCCATTGCAACTCTGCTTCCTTGGGTCTACCCTGTTACCCTGTCCCAACCATTCCTTAGGCCCCCTCCTCCACCCCCACCATTCCAACTCCCCCATTCCAATGCATCCACGCCTCCCCACCCCCTCGTGACTCCACCTTTCAGGTCTGAATCCACCCTGCCTCAATGTCTGAACCCCCACTTACACTTGAAAGTTACCTTCTCGCTTTAAGTTGAACCTCTAAACACTTTCTTTACGGCAGCTAGTGTCACAAAAAAGGGATGCATCCTACCTCTCTGTTACTCCACGCTGATGCAGCCAGGGACATGCTTCACTGCCTCTGTCTCACCCACCTTGAAAGTCAAGCGAGATGGGGCTTTGGAATTTTAATGAGGGTGAGCTCCTCCAGAATGGCAATCTGTTGGTGGCCTGTAACTCCCTCAGAATGGCAAATATAAAATGCAATTCTGACATTGTTAGTGAGTTGAGTAATGTTCCGAGTCTATCCTATTTCTGACTCGGACAAGGAATTACCCAAAGTTTGATTAACTGACTTAAAGTAGACTGGCGTAGGACCTTACCATTTGAACTACAAATGTATTCACCTGATCTTTAATCTGGCAGCTGGACAGACTTCATTTTAACAGCTGACAATTAATCTGACTGATTCATTATCTGTCACAGATGGAAGGAAACTAATGAAACTGCAGCCTTGGAAGTTTTGGTGAGATCAGATAAGATCATCTGCTGCACTTCCTTTGACTGAAGTCTGGAAAGGCAGTCTGCCAAACATGGAGTTGTGCCATGCTGGTGATACATGATGATCTCTACTTTTTTGCAGGGTTGGCTTCGGAGCTTCTGAAGCCACATTTCTTTTTGGTGACAGTATTTTGCTCATAGTTGGTGTCACTATTTGCACTGATTGTCAGCTAAGTTTATCATTTGTCACAGCAGATTTTGTTTGCTGAATAAACCAAATCCCAAAGGGATTACTGATCATAAACCTTTTTGTCTATGTTCTGAAAACAAGGGAAAAAAACTACTGATCCCAGGAGCATAGAATTCCATAACACTTCAATGATTTTTAAAAATTGTAAGCATTAGAAACAAGAAGAAAAACTTAAACGTGCACAAACTTACACAGTTAAAACAGGCTAACGAAACCTCCCCAAAAGAACCCACTCAGCCGGAACACACAAGTAAACGCCTTTTTGGCAACTTTCCCTGATTGATTTTGAACTCTAAAATTCCAGTAATATTACTCAAGGAAAAAATGCTGTCATAAAGGTATATGACGTGTCTTCTCAACCTCTTCCATTCTGCTGTGGAAATTCAAGAAAATTCAGAAACACTATTGCTTTCTGAAACTAAAGACTTTTCCAGGTTCTGGATGGCTGTTTCAAATGTTACACCTTCTCTCAGCACAGAGCTGTTCCCAATATGTCTTCCCCATTTTGCCAACACAACTCAGCATAACAACTCTCCATAAATATTATTTTCTCTTTCATATTTGATTCCATTATTCTCAGCACCTCTTTGAACTTAATTTTTCCAAAAATGTAAAAATCCTTCATGTAAGACCATAAGATCACAAAACAGAAGTAGGCCATTCGGCCCATTGAGTCTGCTCCACCATTCAATAAGATCTTGACTGATCTGATAATCCTCAACCTCATTTTCCAATCTTATCCTCATAACGCTTGATTCTTTTCCTGATTAAAATCTCCACCTTGAATATGCTTAATGACCCAGCATCTACAGCCCTCTGAAAAAAAGAATTACAAAGATTCATGACCCTCTGAGAAAATAAGTTTCTTTTCAGCTCTGTATTAAATGGGCGGCCTCTAACTGTGAGACTATACCTTCTGGTCCTAGACTGTCTCACAAGGGGAAACAAACTCTCAGCTTCAACATGACAAGCCCCTGGAGAATTTTAAATGTCTCAATAGTTTGTGTCTAGACTCCAAAGAGTATAGACCCAACCTACTCAACCTCTCCTTGTAAGGAAATCTCTTTATACCTGGGATCAACCTGGTGAACCTTCTCTGGACTGTCTCCAATGCCAGCATATCTTCCTTTAGGTAAGGTGACCAAAATTGTTCACAGTATTCCAGGTGTGGTCTAACTAGCTTCTTGTATAGTTTTAGCAAGATTTCCCTATTTTTGTATTTCATTCCCTTTGAAATAAAGGCAACATTCCATTTGCCTTCCCTATTACCTGCTAAACTTTTATACTAGCTTTTTGTGATTTATGCACGAGGATCCCCAAATCCCTCTATGCTGCAGCTTTAGAACCATAGAATCCTACAGTGCAGAAAGAGGCCCTTCAGCCTATTGAGTCTGCACCGACCACAATCTCACTCAGGCCACACCCCCACGTATTTTACCCGCTAATCCCTCTAACCTACACATCTCAGGACACTAAGGGGCAATTTTTAGCATGGCCAATCAACCTAACCTGCACATCTTTGGACTGTGGGAGGAAACTGGAGCACCCGGAGGAAACCTATGCAGACACGAGGAGAATGTGCAAACTCCACACAGTGGACCGTGACCTGAGCCAAGAATCGAATCCAGATGCCTGGAACTGTGAAGCAGCAGTGCTAATCACTGTGCTACCGTGCTGCCCTTTCTGCAGTCTTTTCTCCATTTTAACATAATATTGCTACCAAAGTGCACAATTTCATATTTTCCTACATTATATTTCATCTTTCAAGCTTTTGTACCTTCACTTAACCGCCCGATAGCCCTCTGAAGGCTCTTTGTGTCATCCTCACCACTTGCTTTTCCACCTATTTTTGTGTCATTGGCAAACTTCTCTCATCCAGGTCATTAATATATGTTGTAAGTAATTGTGGCCCCAGCATTCCACTAGGTATAAGTTGACGTCCTGAAAATTCTACTCTTATCCCAATTCTCTGTCTTCTATTAGTTCTCCAATCCTCCACTCATGCCAATACATTTATCCTAACACCATCGGTTTTATCTCATTAAGTAGCCTTTTTAGCGATATCTTATCAAACGCCTTTTCACCTATGTCTTCCTATGGCCTCCCCTCTTAGGTCAAATAAAATTTAATAACCTCCCCTTGTTTACTTATGGAACCTTTGTAAGTTGTAAAGTTCCTTATTCTGTTTTGAAATTTAACAACTGAAAAGCCAAGCCCCTCTCTAGCTCCTGTCTTCTGATGCAAATTTTTAAACACTGGGCCAAAGTGTTTTGGGAAACATGAACACAGAGCTGGGAAGTGATAACATGTACAAAGCTTGGAGAGGAAGGGGGGATTGGAGATGGGTCTTCCATTGGAGAGGGTACATAGGTCAAGGATGGATTTTGAGAAGACAGTGATGGTAATTATGATGGAGAGAAGAACAGTCTCTGAGGAAAAGGAGGCACCGACAATATCAGTTATTATGACTTTTATCATGTTTATTCATTAGCATGAAGAAATATTGAACTCAAAGTACAATTTGTTATTACATATTTTACAACTCAAACTCTTTGCAATTGATATTATTCAGATGCTCTGTTGTGTTTACAATAATACCCGCTCAACCAAAAATTGTTTCTATAGAGTGCTCTTTGGATAATACTTATAAAATATATAATTATGTATCTTTCCTTTAATAACTTAGCTTTCTACAAAGCTCAAATGTAACAAAGCTGGGGAAACTTTCAGCAGCTCTCACTTCTGAACAGGATACATAAAAAGCATGTCGTTTAATTCTAGATCTTTGCTTTACATAAAGAAAGTTGTGCCTATCATGTGACATCACACTTCGTTACAGATCACTTTTACAAAAATAAAACCATTCATTGTCATGGAACCTGAAATATAGAAACAATTACAATTACCCCTTTGATTTATTTTAGAAGCTCATATGTAACTCTAATTAAAGAAATTAGAAAGAATCTAAATCTGAAAGAAATGGCGGAGGTGATAGTGGATGCCTTGGTGGTTATTTTCCAGACGTCGGTGGATTCCGGGGAAGTGCCAGAAGATTGGAAAACGGCTAATGTTACGCCATTGTTTAAGAAGGGTGCCAGGCAAAAGGCGGGGAATTATAGGCCGGTTAGTTTAACGTCTGTTGTAGGTAAAATGTTAGAATCTGTCATCAAGGAGGAAATAACGAAGCATCTTGAGGGGAATTGCTTGATAGAGCAGACGCAGCACGGTTTCGTTAAGGGGAAGTCGTGTCTGACAAATTTACTGGAGTTCTATGAGGATGAGTCTAGGGCGGTGGATAGAGGAGAGCCAGTGGATTTGGTCTTTCTTGATTTTCAGAAGGCGTTTGACAAGGTACCTCACAAGAGGTTATTGCAGAAGGTCAGGGGACTTGGAGTTGGGGGTAGGGTGTTAGCGTGGATAGAGGACTGGTTGTCAAATAGGAGGCAGAGAGTGGGGGTCAATGGGTGCTATTCGGATTGGCGGTTGGTGACTAGTGGAGTGCCCCAGGGGTCGGTGCTGGGGCCTCAGCTATTTACCATTTATATAGATGATCTGGAGGAGGGAACCGAGTGTATGGTGTTGAAATTTGCTGATGACACCAAGATTGGTGGAACGGCAAATTGCGCGGAGGGTGTGGAGAGTCTGCAGAAGGATCTAGATAGGCTGGGCGAATGGGCCAGGAACTGGCAAATGGAATTTAATGTTGGCAAGTGCGAGGTGGTCCACTTTGGTAGGAAGAGTGGTAGGAAGGATTATTACTTACGTGGAGAAAAACTGCAGCAGGCGACGGTGCAGAGGGACCTCGGGGTCCTTGTGCATGAGTTGCAAAAACCCAGCTTGCAGGTGCAGCAGGTGGTCAGGAAGGCAAATGGGATGCTGGCCTTCATAGCGAGGGGGATTGAATATAAAAGTAGGGAGGTCTTGCTGCAGCTGTATAGGGCATTGGTGAGGCCGCAGCTGGAGTACTGTGTGCAGTTTTGGGCACCGTACTTACGCAAGGATATTTTGGCCTTGGAGGGAGTGCAGAGGAGGTTTACTAGGCTGATACCGGAGTTGAGGAGGTTGAGCTATGAGGAGAGGCTGAATAAACTGGGCTTGTACTGGTTAGAGTTTAGAAGAATGAGGGGAGATCTCATTGAGACGTATAAGATGATGAATGGGATGGATAGGATAGAGGTGGAGAGGCTCTTCCCGCTCAGAAAGGACAGTAGGACTAGGGGGCACAGCCTCAAGATAAAAGGGGGGCGGTTTAGAACGGAGTTGAGGAGGAACTTCTTCACTCAAAGGGTGGTGAATCTCTGGAATTCTCTGCCCGTTGAGGTGGTGGAGGCTGCCTCGCTAAATATTTTTAAGACGCGAGTTGATGGGTTTTTGATAAGAGAGGGGATTAAGGGTTATGGGGAGAGGGCGGGAATGTGGAACTGAGCCACGACAGATCAGCCATGATCTTATTGAATGGCGGGGCAGGCTCGAGGGGCCAGATGGCCTACTCCTGCTCCTATTTCTTATGTTCTTATGTTCTTTATGTAATTAACTCAGTTTGTCTATTTGGTGCAGGCATAAGCTAATTAGGGTCTGAACATAAAAATCATGCTGCACACCTAGAACAATCACAATCAATGCATCAGGAGATTTTGTGGTTATTAAGGAATTCCAACAAAGTTACCACAATGTTATTTTTCTGCCCGTTCTTTTTTTTAAGTTCTTTGAGTCAGTTTTGCGTTCTGTCAGTTTTACTTCTAAGATATTTACTACTAACTACTGTTTTAATTTTATATCCAAGACAGATATCTCTGACTACAATTTGCCTCAAATGCGCTTCATATTAATCCTGAATGCGATAAATATTGTGAATTGTTTTATCTTTCTGACCTTATATAGGAAAGTTTATTTTGCTTGTTCAAAAACTGTGAACTTTTGTGACTTTATTCTCTTAGCAAGCACCTTGAATCTTAAACTTTACTTTAAACGTACTGGTCCCTAACCAGATTGTACCAAAATTTGGGAATCTGATTCGGAATAATAACAATTTCATTTGAAAAGTTAGCTTTTTTCATGGAGTTAATATGCGTAAAGGTAAAGCTTTAACTAGTAAACATCATTGTCATCATTAGGATAATGTTCATCTTTTGTTCCACAGAAAATCAAAGTATTAATTCGGTGACACAGCACTGAATCCACAAGTGAAATCCTTATTACATGAATTACTGTGTGTCATGAGACCCAAGCCCACCTTAGTATGGAGCGAGGAGGTCAGGAACTCCAAGTCCTGAAAGTCTCCAGATGTTCCACTCATGCAGATTGAGAACAGGCTGCAATATGCAATTAAGAACATAAGAACATAAGAAATAGGAGCAGGAGTAGGCCATCTAGCCCTTCGAGCCTGCCCCGCCATTCAATAAGATCATGGCTGATCTGTCGCTGCTCAGTTCCACTTTCCCGCCCTCTCCCCATAACCCTTAATCCCCTCTCTCATCAAAAACCCATCAACCCGCGTCTTAAAAATATTTAGCGAGGCAGCCTCCACCACTTCAACGGGCAGAGAATTCCAGAGATTCACCACCCTTTGAGTGAAGAAGTTCCTCCTCAACTCCGTTCTAAACTGCCCCCCTTTTATCTTGAGGCTGTGCCCCCTAGTCCTACTGTCTTTTTTGAGCGGGAAGAGTCTCTCCACCTCTATCCTATCCATCCCATTCATCATCTTATACGTCTCAATGAGATCTCCCCTCATTCTTCTAAACTCTAACGAGTACAAGCCCAGTTTATTCAGCCTCTCCTCATAGCTCAACCCCCTCAACTCCGGTATCAGCCTAGTAAACCTCCTCTGCACTCCCTCCAAGGCCAAAATATCTTTGCGCAGGTGCAGCGCCCAAAACTGCACACAGTACTCCAGCTGCGGCCTCACCAATGCCCTATACAGCTGCAGCAAGACCTCCCTACTTTTATATTCAATCCCCCTCGCTATGAAGGCCAGCATCCCATTCGCCTTCCTGACCACCTGTTGCACCTGCAAGCTGGGTTTTTGCGACTCATGCACAAGGACCCCGAGGTCCCTCTGCACCGTCGCCTGCTGCAGTTTTTCGCCCCGTAAGTAGTAGTCCTTCCTACCATTCTTCCTACCAAAGTGGACCACCTCATACTTGCCAACATTAAATTCCATTTGCCATTTCCTGGCCCATTCGCCCAGCCTATCTAGATCCTTCTGCAGACTCTCCACACCCTCCGCACAATTTGCCGTTCCCCCAATCTTGGTGTCATCAGCAAATTTCGACACCCTACACTCGGTTCCCTCCTCCAGATCATCTATATAAATGGTAAAAAGCTGAGGCCCCAGCACCGACCCCTGGGGCACTCCACTAGTCACCATCCGCCAATCCGAATAGCACCCGTTGACCCCCACTCTCTGCCTCAGCATCTTCACATTCTTTCGGGTTCAGGATGGACCCAGATAAGTCCTGTGCACCTGCGTCTGGAGAAAACCCCCGATGTCAGGTCCAGAACACCAGAATTAGCAAGTGTCCCAGTGAAAGGGAGAAGGGAGTGGCTCAGGGAGAGGTCCCAGGTAGGAGACAAAGATGGAGTGGGGGGGAGCTGAAACAGGTCCCAGTTAAGTTAAAAGAAAGGAGCAGAAGTTTAAGAAAGGACTGCCAAGACCAGACGTTAAATGAAGTGGTTTTGGAATGAGCCCTTAAAGATTCAAGAAAACAGTCTCCATGCTGCAGGCTGTTGGGGTAAAGGAGCCTCTTTGGAGTGTTCTGTTTGGCCTGCCAAGGAATTGAAATTGTGCTTGGAAATTGATGCTCGAGTCTACACAAGAGTTGGAATCTCATTAGGTGAGATTGAAACTCTGAAAGGTGGGCCGTTGTTGAAGTCATCTCGAGTTGGAGCGACTTTTGAGAGAGAATTCAAAGGTGAAGATTGGAAACCTTTGTGAGAGAGAGGGGAATTTCAATGAAAATGGTTGATTTTCGGGGTGACTAACGTCTAGGTGGGTTGTTGAGTAATCCGTGGAATCTACCTTTTATTGTGCAGTGTGGTGTGTCTGACCCACAGCTTGCCTGGTAATTCACATGTACCTCAAACTTGCCCTGAATGTTAGGATAGAAGCCAGATATTGTACAGTTGCTAGTTTCATCTTTCTAACTCTAAATAGCGAAGTTTAGTTTTGTTTGTTCAAAACTCATGGAATCTGCTGGCTTTTGTCACTAAGCGAACATCTTAAATCTCAAACTTTGTCCACTTTAAACAAAATGTTGTTGGTCCCTAACTGAATCTCACCAACAATTTGTAAGTTTGGTCAAGGATCATAACATGTGAAAAGACTGAAGAAACTTAAATATTGGGATATGTAAGGATAATTCCTTATTCAAAGTAAAAATGACAATTGAGTGTGCAAAACATGATCTATTTTACAATACAATAAGTGTTGAAACATTTCCTATTGCATTATTATTGATAGTTTAATCTAAACAGGAAAGGGAACACAGAAATGGAAAACTACTGGAGCCATATACAATGGTGATTGGGAATATGGAAAAAGAAATGGGTTTGGAACTTACAGTCTACCAGATCCAATCAGTGGAGAATATAAAAAAGTGTATTCAGGAGCATGGAAAAATGACAAAAGACATGTGAGTACAGAATGACTTCATGATTTCAGTATTAGTTATTTTAATGTATGACTACTACTTTTATTTCAAATTACTCAATGAACACATGCCTATACCCAGTTCTGTTCCTGATTTGTTTAAACCTAGAGTTCTATAAGTACGAAACATAAATATTTGCTGAAAAGAGAGATCTGTTGCCAAGCTGTTGTCTTGCACTCAGTAGGATAAACACAAGAATGTCACATTTCAAACGATCACAACAACTTATACGACAAAAACAGGGTGCTGACTGGTTGGCAAATCATCTCTGATTAAATTAATGCCATGGAGAAAGTAATGGGGAACTAAGTACCTGGATAATTCAAAAACGGTGCAAGGTCCCTGTGAATGAATGTATGTCACTTGGTAAGCGTAACTGAATCATCTTACAAGCGTGACTGTTTATCTTAAATTGTTTGTTAGTGTAGCTAGTGATGTACTTGAGACTGTTCAGTAAATGCTGCCCGATCACACAATCACATCTAACAGTAGACGTTTTGTTTTGGAAGCACTATCTGGTTAAGCGTAGGCTATACTTTACCTATTATGAACAACTGAAGGAATGTCAAAGCGAAATACTGCAAATGCTGGACATCTGAAATAGGAACAGAAAATGCTTGTTTGGTAGCATCTTTGGAGAGAGAAACAAAGTTAACATGAAGAAGAGTCACACTGACTAGAAACATTAACTCTGTTTCTCTTCCGCAGATGCTACTAGGCTTGCTGAGTTTTTCCAGCATTTTCTACTTTTAACTGAAGAAATTGCTATTCTCGGAAATTTCGGGTCGATCAGTCAGATACAGTTGCAAACAAATCAGATTTCTATTTTTCTTTAAAGCTCTATTGTCCATATTTTCTATATTGTCTATATCTTCAAATCAGTTCAAAAACAACAAATGATACACACAGTATATGATGGAAATTTTACCAATGTAGAAACACACTGCGTGAACCTAGGTACTCATCTACAGATGCCAGGATCCAAAAGTACAACTAATGGACTACAAATATTACTAAACCTCTTTCAATGTCACCAAGTCTTTTGCGAAACTGAGTGTGCCACTATGATGAGTGTGTTGAATTCAGCAGTGAAAATTATGTAAACTAGATCATGAACTCTGATCTCTTGCAATTGAAACTAAAATTAAACTTGTAAAAATGTGCCTCAAATCACTTTCACATATTTGGAGTCCCATTTTAAAACAGTAATTGAGTATCACCTAAAACTGTTGGTTTTGGTCTTCTGGCAACTTGGAGGCAAGGGAAGTCCATGTAGATTCCACACCCGAATGATCTGCTCTTTAAAAAATAGGTACTGTCTTTCGCTGCTTGCAATGACTGGTCACCTTTCTACATAATAGTTTGCACTGTTGTATTGATGATGGAAATTTATTTGAACTCATAAGGTAGAGATTTGTTGCTTTCTGTGCCTTTTTGAATTTTAAATTTAATCGCAAGTTGAGAATCAGTAGAGCAGGAAGGTAAGAAAAATCCATTGTATGGGAGAGTTGGGATGACAAAATCAATGGAGCAAGGGTTGTAAATTCCTTTTCTATCTTTGATTCATGAAACTGTCTTGCTGTTTAAATTGGTATTTCTGTGAGACAATGGGCTGGCAATTTGAATATCAAATTAGAGTGAAGTAGCAGGTCTTGATATAACTAAGTTCTGTCTTTTCCTCCTCTTGGAGGAAAATGCAAATCGATTTGGTGCTGATATCATTTAGTGGCTGATATGTATTGCCCTAGTTTTCCTAATCTGCTAACCCTTCTACTCTTGCCTGTTTATCAATGATGTGCATCATACATGCACACAATATGCAGAAAAAATAATCTTTGAAACACACAGTCTGTCATATAAATAGGGTTGCTACGTTGTAAGAACCATTTTCAGAATTGTGACAATGAACTCAGTGTAAGTACAGCATTTTATATCTCACAGGAAACCCTGTGGTATGTGTGAATTTCCAGCAGTGCTGCTAGAGCGCCCTTCTGACCCTTCAATTAGTTGTAAAATATCCAATGATATTGTTCTGAAGAAAAACATCGGGGTTATGCCCAGTGTCCTAGCCAATTTTTTTTATCTTGATAATCAGAAAACCAGATTATCTGATTCATATCACAGTGCTTTTTTTTATTGCTGTGCATAAAGTGATTTGTCATGTTTGCTATATTACAATAGTGATTACAATTCAAACATAGTTCATTGGCAGCAAAAATGATTAGGAACATCCTGAGGCTGCAAACGACTGTATAAATGCAAGTCCTTGTCTTTCTTCATTCCTTTTTGTAATGATTATCATTTTACCTTTATTTTTCCATCATTGTTATTTTATATCATTGACTTTTTTGCAGGGGTTAGGAACCAACTTTTACTCAGATGATGACATTTATGAGGGTCATTGGTATGCTGACAAGAGAAGTGGCTGGGGTAGAATGTATTATGCAGATTGCTCTACTTATGAAGGTGAATGGTTTGATGACGCTCCCAATGGTCAGGGCATGCTTTGCCTGGGTGAGTACTTGCTAGAATAACTTAAGATAAAACTGCTTATTTTTTGAATTGAGCAATGGCAGTTCAATTTTGTAATAGACTGAAATACAGTAAAAATATAAAAGTTTGGATTGAGAAGAGAGTTGTATTGATCAAACTTGTTCTGTCCAGAGCCTATTTTTACTAATTGGTGGACTGTGCCTTCTACCTCCTCTTCCACTCATATCTATTGAGCCATATTTCAAGGAATACTATTTTCCTTCCTAGATCTCGCCTACAAAATAAATCAAGCATGATATTAATACTTCTGTAACCCATCACCTTCCCTTTTCAATGGATGTCCTTCCAGATCCCTTTTAATTCAATTTATCATAAAGTAGTTACCTGCTCTAGGAGTCTCTTCCAGATGTTCACTATCCAGTGAGACAAGGAAAAAAAGCTTTCATCAATTCCTAATCTTAATTTCATTAATTCTGTACTGAGTTTCCTCCAGTCCTATGTTCATTATTCCAAGTTAAATATCTTGTTTACTTTCAATCTTGTTTGTAGCATTCATGTTTCCTGTATCATATCTTTTCTTCGATTAAAAATAAGTTATTCACTTGAGCCTGTCTTCATTGTAGTATAAAAGGTTTACAGATATGATGTGGATGATAATGTACCACTAACATCAAGCAGTCATGTCTTAGACATTAAGAGAGAGAGGTTGGAACACCATGCTCAGGAACAATATGCCTATCCTATAACCTGTTTAGATGTAGTACTAATAAACAAGTGCTAAGCAAGTACTAGAATATAACTATAGTCTGTCTAGTGTCTAAGTACCATGCTTAGAGTCTACAGGTAAGAAGAACCATCTCAGAACATTTATAAATCAGTCTAGTTGTAGATTAACCTGGTCACTTGTATGAAATCTTTATATTGCATTTTTATCTTTTTTTGAAGTATGCTGGCCAAATGGCATGCTTTACTTCAGAAATTACCTTCATTTTATTCTGCAGAAGGTAATTATAATATGCATTGACTTGTAATCCAGAATCCACAACTTGAATCCTAGTACCTCATTGTGCTTTATAGAAAACGGAAAATGCTGGAGATACTCAGCAGGTCTGACAGCACCTGTGGAGAAAAAAAAACAATTAGCATTCCAGGTTGATGATCTTTCTTCAGAACTGGGAAAACTTAAATGCTATAATAGATTTTAGGCAAGTGAAAAGTTGGAGGGTTGGAAGAGAAGTGTGAATGGGAATATCTGTAATGGAGTGGAAGGCATAAGAGATTAGATGACTAGAGTTGATGTTGCAAAACCATAAGGAGTGGTAATGGGATGTGGATGCATCTGCTGTGTTTGCACGGAAAGATGATGTGGGAAAGGTGTGTTGGAGGTGATTGAGGAGTGGATGGTCCTTTCAGTATGTTGAAAGGGGAGAGGAAGGTGGTGGCATTACACTGGCAATGGTAGAGGATGACTTGTTGAATGTGGAAGCTGGTAAGATGGAAGGTAAGTACAAGGGGAATCCTATCATAATTCTGGGAGCGCGGGAAAGGTGAGAGCAGAAATACATAAAATGAAGGAACACAGCTGAAGACACTGGCCAACAATGGTGGGCAAGAATCCCAGGTTGAGGAAGAGGGAAGGCGTATTGGAAGTGTTGGTATGGAAGGTTGTATCACCAATACAGATATGATGGAAATGGAAAAACTGGCAGAATAGAATAGACTCTTAACGAGGAGCAGGTTGTATGCAGGTGTATTCAAGTAGGTTTATGGTGAAGCCTTATTGATAACTCCAAGGGTTCTGAAAGAAATGGCGGAGGTGATAGTGGATGCCTTGGTGGTTATTTTCCAAACATTGCTGGATTCCAGGGAAGTGCCGGAAGATTGGAAAACGGCTAATGTTAAGCCATTGTTTGAGAAGGGTGGCTGGCAAAAGGCAGGGAATTATAGGCCGGTTAGTTTAACGTCTGTTGTAGGTAAAATGTCAGAATCCGTCATCAAGGAGGAAATAGCGAGGCATCTTGAGGGGAATTGCTTGATAGAGCAGACGCAGCACAGTTTCGTTAAGGGGAAGTCGTGTCTGACGAATTTATTGGAGTTCTATGAGGATGTGTCTAGGGCAGTGGATAGAGGAGAGCTGGTGGATGTGGTCTTTCTTGATTTTCAGAAGGCGTTTGACAAGGTACCTCACAAGAGGTAATTGCAGAAGGTCAGGGGGCATGGAGTTGGGGGTAGGGTGTTAGCGTGGATAGAGGATTGGCTGTCTAATAGGAGGCAGAGAGTGGGGGTCAATGGGTGCTATTCGGATTGGTGGTTGGTGACTAGTGGAGTGCCCCAGGGGTCGGTGCTGGGGCCTCAGCTATTTACCATTTATATAGATGATCTGGAGGAGGGAACTGAGTGTATGGTGTCGAAATTTGCTGATGACACCAAGATTGGTGGAACGGCAAATTGTGCGGAGGGTGTGGAGAGTCTGCAGAAGGATCCAGATAGGCTGGGCGAATGGGCCAGGAACTGGCAAATGGAATTTAATGTTGGCAAGTGCGAGGTGGTCCACTTTGGTAGGAATAATGGTAGGAAGGACTATTACTTAAGTGGCGAAAAACTGCAGCAGGTGACGGTGCAGAGGGACCTCGGGGTCCTTGTGCATGAGTCGCAAAAATCCAAACTGCAGGTGCAGCAGGTGGTCAGGAAGGCAAATGGGATGCTGGCCTTCATAGCGAGGGGGATTGAATATAAAAGTAGGGAGGTCTTGCTGCAGCTGTGTGCAGTTTTGGTCGCCGCACTTACGCAAGGATATTTTGGCCTTGGAGGGAGTGCAGAGGAGGTTTACTGGGCTGATGCCGGAGTTGAGGGGGTTGAGCTATGAGGAGAGGCTGAATAAACTAGGCTTGTACTCGTTAGAGTTTAGAAGAATGAGGGGAGATCTCATTGAGACATATAAGATGATGAATGGGATGGATAAGATAGAGGTGGAGAGACTCTTCCCGCTCAGAAAGGACAGTAGGACTAGAGGGCACAGCCTCAAGATAAAGGGGGGGCGGTTTAGAACGGAGTTGAGGAGGAACTTCTTCACTCAAAGGGTGGTGAATCTCTGGAATTCTCTGCCCGTTGAAGTGGTGGAGGCTGCCTCGCTAAATATTTTTAAGACGCGGGTTGATGGGTTTTTGATAAGCAAGGGGATTAAGGGTTATGGGGAGAGGGCGGGAATGTGGAACTGAGCCACGACAGATCAGCCATGATCTTATTGAATGGCGGGGCAGGGTCGAAGGGCTAGATGGCCTACTCCTGCTCCTATTTCTTATGTTCTTATGTTTACGCTACTTATAGGATCACTGGTCATTCCCAAATATTTTTCTTTTTTGGCTTCTGACAGTAAACCTCAAAATAAGACACTTTAATATTATAAAGTTCTTCATTATAAGTTGTTCCTGTGTGCAACATTGTATATTTTTCCACAATAAAATCCATCTGCCACATATCAGTCTGTCTGGATAATTGATTCATGCCTGTTTGAAGATGATGCATTTCATTTGTACTTATTACCCGCACATACAGTTTTTTCTCATTAACAGATTTAATAATACTACTTCAGATATCCCATTACAACATTCAAAAATAGTGTTTACAGCAAAGATGTCAGAACACATCTCTCTGGAGAGATGTCAAGAAAGATGCCCAGAGAGGCAATTTTTTCAGTCAGAGGATGGTGAGTGTCTGGAATGAACTGCCAAAGGCAGTAGTAGAGGCAGGAACAATTTTGTCTTTTAAAAAGCATTTAGACAGTTACGTGGGTAAGATGGGTGTAGAAGGATAAGGGCCAAATGTGGGCAATTGGGACTAGCTTTGCAGTAAAAACCGGGCGTATGGACAAGTTGGGCCAAAGGGCCTGTTTCCTTGCTGTAAACCTCTATGACTCTATGGCCGGAACTTTACCGCCTAGCCTGCCCAAAGGTCGTAAGATCCCATCCAAGACCAATGGAGAATTCCGTTCTGTGAACCTCGGCCACCCTGATTCTGGGGTGGACGTGCCGAAAAAATTCCAGTCTATGACGCTTTAACTTGTTTAAGTTGTTCTATTTTTAGCAATGTCTGTCTTTTGTTGTTAAGCAAATTAATTCGATCTAGCTATGAACTGCACAAACATCAACTTCCTTACAATTCTGACAAAGAAATGTTGTAGACAATCTTTGCAAATTCAAGTAAGCTACATTTATTGGATTACCTTTTCTACCAATAGGTTTACCTGTTATAAAAACATTGACTGCTGTTTGTGAGGCTTGTGTTCTTTACATGTATCAGCCTCTACCATGGATTTTTTTTTACTTTAAAACACAAAGCATCATAAAAACATTCTAGTTACTGAAATCTTGCAAGTGAACTTTATATAGAGCTTAATGTTGAGATAGACCGTGGTGTTATCGGTTCAGTGGTAGCACTCTCATCTCTGAAACAGAATGTTGTGGGTTCAATTCTCATTTTGGGGTCTTGAGCACAAAACTTAGGCTCAAGTACAATACGTTGGGAGGGCTACACTGTTGAAGGTGCCATTTCTTGGATGAATTGCTAAAGTTGGACCCTATCTGCCTTATCAGATGGGCATAAGAGATCCCATAACACTATTTGAAGAGGAGAAGGGGCGTTCTCCCACATGTCCTGGCCAATATTTATTCCTCAGCCAATATTGCTAAAATAGATTAACTGGTCATTATCGCTTTGCCTTTTGTTGTATGCAAATTGGCTACAAAGTTTCTTACTTTACAACTGTGACTACAATTCAAAAGTAGTTCTTTGGAACCCTGAGGTTGTAAAAGTCTGTAAGTAAATGCATATTCGTTATTTTTTTTCCTCCCCTTATTTTAGTTTCTCCACATGAGGGCAAGTTCCAGTAGTAGGATGAACAGCATCTACTTCCAGGCAGTTGTAACAGAAACAACAAAACTGTTTATTTTTACTGACTTTGTGACTATAGGAATTCTTATATTTAATAAAAAAAAACTCATCTTCAGTACAAGTATAGCTACAACAATTTGTATTTATGTAGCATCTTTAATATAGTAAAATCTCCATGGCATTTTCCAGGAGCATTATCAAATAAGTTTGACAGCAAGCCACACAAGGAGATATTAGGACAAGCAAACAAAAGTTTGGTTGAAAAGGTAGCTTTAAGGAAAGCCTTAAAGAAGGAGAGAAGAGCAGAGATTTAGGGAGGGAATTCAAAGATTTTGTGCCAATACAATTGAAGGCAGAACCAGAGCAGAAATCCTGAAGGGTTGTAAGGTTGGAAGAATTTACAGGTATAGGGAGAGGTGCCTCTACAGAGGGATTTATAAAAAAAAACAATAATTTTAAAATTGCAGTAGATCATCAAACAATGACGATGGGGTGACTGGGACTTGATATGGATTAGCAACTGAGTAGCAGAGTTTTGGATGTACTCAAGTTTATAGAGGGTGTAAGATCGGAAGCTAGTCAGGAGAGCTCAGATTATTTGCAATTAGAGGTAATAAAGGCATGGACGATAAAGTAGGAGATACTATACTTAGATATTTTATAGCAATCCATAACTCTCCATTTCATTCCATTTTCATACCATTGAATTGTCTCATGATATAATATTTCCGCTTCCACTAACATTATTTCTACACTTGCATTATTTTATTCCCGATGACATTGTTGCTGTCTTTGGTGCTTCCCATTTTGCCACTGGTATTGGGGATCTGTTCCTTTTTAGATTTGCCTTTGGAATAAAATGTTACCAAGTTAGGAATGGCATACGTTTACACTTGGTCTCGGGATACAGGCAAAATTTGGGTTGAATTTTGCTCTATGATTTAATTTATTTCTCAGGATGACTTTAATTCATTGATTTGAATTGTTTATTTTGCGGAGGGTGAGATCATCTATTGCAGATGTTGATGAATCTCATGATCTATCTAATTTGACCAGTTTTTTTTAATGGATTGAACATTTACACAAATTTTAATCTATTTCCTGAAAAATGGATCATTTTCTGAAGCATCCATAAATGATTAAATATTTATGAAGTCTCAAACGAAGCAGCATGAGTTACAAAGGTAGGGGTGATTAAATCTGCTTAGATTCGTTGTTAATTGTTAACTCCCGGCAACAAGCAAGTGCTTAAAAGTACCACCCAATCAAATTATTGGCCCAGATATTGCTGTCGAAATAAGGGTGAGGCTAAATAGCACGCAACATTGTTCAGGAGTAAATAGCACAGCAACTTCAAACAAGCGGCAAAAGCAGGTATATATAGCAATACCCAAAATTTATGGTCAAGAGTTACACCACTCTGCCTTTAGTTCGTGAAAATAATCTTTTCCTGTCAGCTTCATTGAAATATATTGAATAGCATGAAATTGTTTTAGTTGCACAGTAGATAGGAATTAGACATTCCACAGAAGGTCAAGTCTTATCACAAGTGCAAATACTTTAAGGATATCAAAACTTAATTGCTGCCTCTCCCTCACAGAAACAATTACTTGTGGAGACTCATTATTTGAAGTATCAATTGTTGCTGTAAAAAGTTCAATTTAAAATCACATTACTGCACTTCCTTTCTTTTCTTTCTCAATCCATTTTTTTCTTTTTATTTCTCTTTCTGTACCTGATTTACAATTGCATTCAATCACACTCTGTTCACTCTAAATTACACATTCATCTCCATTGTTCATTTCTTAATCATTCAATCATTGGTTAAAGAAGAATTGCTTTCTCTATTTATTCGGCCCCTGGCGCCGTTTTCTCTGTTAAAATCTTTCACTTATGACAGCTTTTTAAGCAATAAAAATTAACACTGAATGTGCCAGGGCAAGTTTAAATAATGGCCGTTATATGTTATACTGTTAGATGCCCTGCTACAGTAAAATCTGGGCTAGTAATCCGCATTTTGTGACCAGCAGCGAACGAATGGGTATTATAGCTCATTATACTTCTAGTTGCCCGCAGACCTTTTAGGTTTTGGAGTAGCAACTTGTGGCCATCTGGAATCTGATTTTATGTAACACCTGGAACTGTTATGAATATAGTAAGAAAAAGTGTCTTTCTTCAACCAAGTATGCATGAAGCGTTTTTGCTGAAGCCAACAGAGTCAATAGCTAATTCAAAGTAAAATTATGTATAGAGAAAGAAATAGAGGAAAGAAAAAAAGATTAATTGAGAAAGCGAGAAAGATGAGAGAGCAAAAGTAAAAAATATATCTCCAACATTAAGATCCAAAGGAATAGGACTACCCAATCATAAACAATAAATTTTCAAGGTCAGGTTGCTTGGCAATAAGTAAAACTTATCAGTCCATTTAAAAAAAATTATTTGCACTTTAATGAAATACTCTCAAGTTTCCTGGTTACCTAGCAGGTAAGTATCTCAGTTTTATATCCTGCATGTGCTTGAATGCTAACTCATGTAGCAGTAGAATTACTACATCAGTCTAGTGAAGCTTGCAGAGGACTTCGGCAAATTGGACAGCAACTTTTTGATTTTTGCATTTAATTGCATATAATTAATAGTCTTGCCATCATTCCCACCGCCAAATCTGGGCTATTGTGTTTCTCAAAAACCGCAATCTGGAACCAGAACTGGTACACAATTAAGCAATCAAAATAAAGTAATGCTTTTAACTATCTTCTTTCTTATTTCATAGAGCTAAAAATAAAAGGGTTGGTTTCATTTCTCGCACATATCAGGGAGCAGTTAATGGAGCAACTACCAAGCCTGCTCAATAACGGGGGGAGATCAAACTAATTGTGTTTGCTGGGCCTCATTTAAATGCAACCGGGGAGCTTTTGGTCCTAACCATATTGTTTTTGGACAGCTTGATGTTGCGGACGGAAATCTAATGAGTCTGCTGCGACTTAATGGAAACTCATAGTTCTTAAAGGATAGGTGCACTTTCTAAAGGTAGTCAGCACATAAATGAGTTAAAATGTTACATTGGCCGGAGGGCCCTGATTCATCAGTAGCCAAGTGTGGACATGCTCCTGGAGTAAGCAAGGCACAAGGAGGAAGTCCTTTTTCCTTCAGAAGACAGATGTTCTAGAGGCAATGCCAGAAGAATGACTGAGTCATGGAAAATTAGTCAACTGCAGTGGAGAGAAGTGGGCGGGCAGGTCTTTTCCATAGCATTATTATTAGGTTCTGGCTGCAGTGCAGCAAGAAAAATAATAATCTTACCAGAATTGCTAAGTAAGACTATTCCACATTTTTATTCTTGAAATTAACTTGCAAAGTCATATTTTGATCTAATAGTAGCAATCCATTTCATCCCCATTTCCCCTACACCTGCACAAATCACTACATCTTCTGATTGCATTCACACGTACAATCATCACTCACCTCAGTGATTTATACCATATGCTCAGAGATTATGTTTCTTTCTCTCAGCATGCAAACTATGGTAAGTTGCCTCACTTATCTTCAAAATCCTTTAACAAGACATTTTCACTCTTCTTGCAGGAGAAGCTGGCTCATAACCGAAGAATGACTTGAAGAACAGGAGGACTTTAATCTGCATTTGACACCAGTAGAAGATGTGGCCATTGCCACCATAGACAGGGAAATGACAAACAACATTAAAGAAATGATTGCAATGACCCCATGCAGAGGAGAGTGCTTGCATATTTTCATTTCCTTTTCCTCTTTACACTTAACTTACTCACATAGATACACGCACACAGGCATGCACGCACACACTCACTCATGGTGGTCCATTGCATTTTGTTATGGCATGGCTGGTGGTAAATGCTGAGCTCCCAAATTCCAAAACAGAAGCTTGAAGCAGCTGCCAGAATGGATTTTGCAATTTGCATCTTATGAGGAAAGGTTCTGAAATCAGGAAATGATGTTTCTAATGAATTGTGATGATTTTATATTAATATGTTATACATTTATTTAAAAAAAATTACATTTTAACACAAGAATGGCTTCTCACATTAAACAATACTTTAAAATATCTTAATTTAAACTATCCTCAGAGCTAACCTTCCCCTTCTCTGTTTAGCAACAATTGTTATAAATTATTAAATCTTTAGAATTCCAACAATTTTTATCCCACAGTGCCCTTTTTCTCTTGGGGTGTTCTCTGAAGCTAACAAGAACTGGTTCTCCAGGTCTGGCCTTGTCTTCTGGGAGATCTGACTAGCTAGCTATCCTGCTGTCTTTTGGGAGATCTAAGCAGCTACTCCCTCACATGGGCTTCAGTAATTCCTTAAATGCATTCTTTTGCTTTGATCCCACTCGACTCTTCAGAAGTGTTTTCTTCCCAGAATTGATTAAACTCCATTTTTAGTTTAGCTCTTAAGTTTTGAAAAGTAAACATCCTGTCTTTACCCTACTTTTACAACCTGTACTACATATCCTCCTTCGAACTAAAACAACCCACTTCGAAACAACTCTTGTTATGGCCTTATGTAAAATTTTTATTAAAGTTCCTCTTGGTTCATTAACATATTAAAACCACTTCTGACCATTGGTTTAGATTTTTGCACTCACCCTGGCTCATATTTCACTTACCATACTTACTGTTTTGCAGTGCATAAGAGATATGACAATGATATTACCAAAACAAAAATTTTACAATTCCTTATTTCCATGTCAACTGCCATTCATCTTGCTATTACGTGTCTCTACCCATTTTGAGGCCTTACAGCCACAAACGTTCAGGAGAACTTTTCTAATGATTCAGTGACTTTTAGTGTTGTTCTTCAATTGTCAACACAGAATTTGGCACCTTACATGATTTAAATGACCAGTTATGTGAATTTGCAGGGGCTGTTTTGCACAGCACAAGCACAGATGGAAAGGTCAGCCCAGAAAACAGTTTGCTGGAGAGCAAGCTCAAACTTAGCTCTGCCAATGTAGACAGAGTGTGCAAATGTTAGGGATTCAATATGAAAAGAATGCTTTCTGTGCGCCAGAAATAACTAAATCAGCCTGACCGCCTGCCAAGCAGCTACTGTAACATGACAGTGACTGTGTATGATGCAACATCTGTGAAGATCTGGTGCGTAGTATTGATCACTCTGCAAGCAGTCATAAAGTACATCGTCGTCGCTTCAGTGAATGCAGTAGTGAAGTCCTTTTTGTTGCTGTGAGTAGCACAAATAGTATCTCTCTGAGATGCAAGCTTTGCACACCACTTTCTACACTGCCTTGAACAATTGGACGATTGAATGAAAAGGGGTTTCAAATGGATTCTTTAGGCCAGATCTTCACATCAGAGATGGGAACCAGGAGGCAGGACGCATCGTGCCTTTATAATCCTAACCTCCATTTCGAGATCTTGAGATGAGGTCTTCCGAGAACCCAAGTCTTAAGTGGCTTGGAGGTGAGAGTGGAGTTAGGTCGAATCTAGAGCAGCCAGGTTAAAAGACCGATGGTCTATTCCCAGTGAATCTCAGCATGATGCTTCCGAGGCAATTAGTTGTTTACCTTCAAATATCTACTTGAACCTACTTCAGATCCCCAATAGTACAGTAACTAGTTACACGTCCATCAAAATTAATAATTTGTCTAGAAGGACAATATTTCAAAGCATTTGCTTATATGAAGACTGTGGAATACAGATGCACTAAAGAAAATCTGTTGGTTACAAATTGTTGGACTAGCTACCTTAAATGTTTTTGGTTTTTGCATTACTTAATTCTCCTGTATTTATCCAGCCAATGAAAATCGCTATGAAGGCTTGTGGAAAAATGGAAAGAAACATGGATTAGGAAAGTTTTTCTTCTCTGAGAAAGGCCAACTGTATGAAGGAGTCTGGGTAGATGACATTCCAAAGTGTGGAAAAATGATTGACTTTGGTCGAGAAGATGCAATTGATCCTACTCCCTACCCAATACCACAGGTATTTAAATTTTACTGTTGCTTTTTAGACAATCTTGTTTTGCACCATTTATTTACATGTTTGGAACAACTATGGAATGAAAAAGACCATTCGGTACATTATATCCTTTCTTTCTAGTAGACCTTGTACAATTTGTAATACTGGGGATATGCCGAAACATATTTACTTTTTAAGGAAAGAATGTGCATGGATCAATCTCTTTATAGTATTTTTGTATCATATAATCTGCTTAACCAGGGTATATATTTCTTCTTTCTTATTTAGTAACTGTGTGTGGTTTCTATGACCACCCCCATCGCACTACAATAAAGAAACATTCTCCACTATGGAGGCATTGTGGTGAGCAATTTCATGAGCATTAAAAACTTTATGAATTATGTTTTCATATGACATCACAGCTTGCATTTATTAGGTATACCTAATAAACTTTAAGTCCTTAAAGTTGAACAAGAACTTTATATAAACATTCTGATATATGTCTTTAAGACTTTTGGCAATTGCCTGAATTTTTTTTATCAAATAGCTCTGTAATTTAAATTTGTCATTGTAGAAATGTTGCCAATGAGATATAGTCCAGGTATGTCCAACTAGGCATGGTTATTTTCAGAAAGCAGTTAGATTTTATATTTAACATTTTTAATGATTTCTGTTAGGATTCATAAGCAAATTAATTCACTATCTGTGATTGAATAACAGCTTGCGCGATCAGCAACAATGATACAATAGTTAACTTAGTATAGAGAATTTTATCCTTCGGATACTATTGTTCAGTCATGGTAAACATTTTCAACATTTTAGTAGTATTCTGAAGGTAAACCGTAATTTTGTCTTCTGGCAATGAACTGAAGAAGATGCATTGTAAACATGATTATGTAACATGTACCAGCAGTGCTGACTTTCAAAGGCATTGCTTATTGATTTCCCTCTTTCGTCCACTACGACATACAAGACCCATTTTGTCACCTTGTGTAACAAGATTGTCAGCTCTTTGTTTCAAAAACTCAATAATCATATTCAGTCTCAGTCTAAACAAATCTTTCCCAGGCAAGCATTTGAAAATACCTCTTACGTCGATATTTGTTCTTCTCTTAGGCTCTCATCGCTGTTAACCCATCAGTTACATTATTAATTTGTACCTGGATGATTGGTTGTTGTTTACAACTTTCTATCTTTAAGATGATGGGCATTGCAGCAAATCAAATATGTTAGTCATAATTTCATAATCCACAAGGGGCAAGTTTTACCACGATTGTCACATACAAAGTGATTATCAGGTATCATCAGGTTTTCAGTGTAGCCAAGCCACTGATTGTCATGGTGGTGCACGCAGGTCCACTGGTGATGTTGCCATTTGCTTTTACTATTAACTAATGGTGAAAGTTGATGTTTAGGGCCTTCATGTCATGTTTATAAGCACCTTGAAGTGGAGCGGTGGGCATTCTACTGGTTTTCTGGCACTGGCTTCCACACCGTACAAAAAGTCTTTGGTGGCATATCCTCTTCCTGCAAATTTACTGGAGTCAGAGAGGTTGCCTCTGCTTTCTGATTAACCAAATGGATGTAATTATTTTGTTGAATTTATTTGGTTAGAATGCAAGCTTATTGTAATTGTCAGAAATTTCTATTCCAAAATTACAGGTTACCTTCAGAATACTATTGAAATGTTGAAAATGTTTACCATAACTGAACGATAATATCTGAAGGATAAAGTTCTCTATACTAAGTTAACTATTGTACCATTGTTGCTGATATCGCGCAAGCTGTTATTCAATCACATAGTGAATTAATCTGCTTATGAACCCTAACAGAAATCATTAAAAATGTTAAATATATAACCTAACTGCTTTCTGAAAATAACCATGCCTGGTTGGACATACCTGGATTATCTCTTTGGCAATATTTCTATAATGACAAATTTAAATTACAGGAACAATTTAGCTATTTGATAAAAAAATTGGCAATTGCCAAAAGTCTTAAAGATATATATGAGTGTTTATATAAAGTTCTTGTTCAGCTTTAAGGACTTGGGATGTATACATAATAGATGCAAGCTGTGATGTCATGTGAAAAAATAATTCATAAAGTTTTTTTTCATGTTAATGTTCATGAAATTGCTGAGCAACAACTAAAGAACTGGAAAACAAGTTGAAAACTTGGATTGAACAATGTATCACAAAAATGGTCGTTATGTTGAAGCTGAGAGAATTGAATTGTATTAAAATGTTATAAATTATGCTTTTATATGCTGTTTATAGTTTGTTTCTGTCATGTGTACATCCAGTTTTTAAGTTGTATATGTACTTTTCATGATGCATTTTTGCCAACTCTGCTTCTTCCTTGTGCAGCAAGATAATCTTGGCAAACTGCCCTGGATAATATATGCCTGCTGGTACCCTTTAAGGTCAGGGGTTATAATAGCTGTCTTTAATTGTAGCTTCATTTCATGTCCCCAGATCAAAGCAACTGATGGTAACTCTGGCAGCTTTCCCTTCCTCAGTCCAAGGCCAGATATGGTACTGTCAAACTGGCTGAGATCAAATAAATAAGCACAGCCAAGGGATTAAACCTGAAAATATCATGATCTTTATGGTTCAGTAAAACATTCTAATTTAATATCCTCAGCTGCTTCAACAAACCTTCCCATTATCACAAATTCAAAAGTGGGCTGTTTCCTGATAATTATACAGTGTTTATCAACATTTTTTAATTCCTTAGATAATGAAACAGTCGATGCCCATCTACAAAGTTGTGCCTCACCAGTGGTGGGCAGTGACCATCCCCAATGTGAGACTCTTTCCACCTTACCTTAATGTTGGAACTTACTATTATGCCAGGTCCCCGATTATTAACATCATAGGATCGCCATTGACCAGAAACACAACAACACCATTTACATAAATTCTGTAATTTATGGACGGCATGGTAGCACAGTGGTTTGCACTGCTGCTTCACAGCTCCAGGGTCCTAGGTTTGATTCCTGGCTCAGGTCACTGTCTGTGTGGAGTTTGCACATTCTCCTTATGTCTGCATGGGTTTCCTCCGGGTACTCCGGTTTCCTCCCACAGCCCAAAGATGTGCGGGTTAGGTTGATTGGCCATGCTAAGAAATTGCCCCTTAGTGTCCAGGGATGCGTAGGTTAGAGAGATTTGTGGGTATAATATGTAGGGATATGGGGGTAGGTCCTGGGTGGGATTGTGTTCCGTGCAGACTCTATGAGCCCAAGGGCCTGTTTCTGCACTGTAGGGTTCTGTGGTTTGCTCTATGATTCTATGGTCTGTGCCAACTAAAGCTGGTCAAAGGTTGGATATTTTCAGTTGGGTGAACCCCTTCCTGACTCACTAAAATTCCTCCATTAGCTGTAAGGTACAAATCAAGAGCTTGATTGAATACTCTCCACTTGCCTGGATGAGTGTAGTTCTAATAACACTGAAGAAACTTGACATTGTCCAGGCCAAAGCAATTTACTTGATCAGAACTTCATTCACTACCCGAAGTATTTACTTTGTCTGCCATACTGTACGAACAGTGTGTATTCAACAGGATGCACTGCAGTAACATGAGACAGCTTCTGGAGCAGCACTTCGAGGTCTCATTCTTAGCTGCTGCAGACCAACTGATTAGAATCTCAGGTGCAGTTTAAATATTTAATTATTCAATCAGCATCTTTATTGTGGGCTACTGTGATTTCATCGCAGCTATTGTGGTCTAAAATTCCAATTCCATAAACAATACCGAATTAGAATAACTAATTTTAAGTTGCTTTTATACTTTCTGAGAAATCTTATGTCCACTCTGTTGTACATCATCACCCAATTGAAAGATGAGACAAATAATTTGGTCATAAGCTTTTGCTGATCGATTCCCCCTTGGATCAGTCACAGTAGAATTTATGAGAACTGCACAGACTAATTCATGACACAATTTGTTTAGCTTATCTTTCCCTCTTTTCCCCATCCCACAACATTCTACCCCATCCCTGCCCTTACTACAGAATAGGATAGTGTTTGTGGTCACCAGGGATCAGTGAAAGAAGTTTGTACAGTGCTTAAAAATTGCATTGCAAGAAGCTGCAGATAACTATCTCACAATTACTATTGAAAAACAAGAAAGCAAGCTAAAACAGAAAATGCTGGAAATACTTCACAGGTCTGGCATCTGTGATGAGACAAACAGAATTAAAGATTCAGATTGCTGACCTCCCATCAGAATGTGGAAAATTTTGAAATTTGTTAGGATTTCAGTAGGTCAAATGGGAGAGTGTGGAAAAAAAACAAAATAGAAGATCTGTAATAGGACAAAAGATGGAAAACATTAAATGACAAAAGATCTGGTGGGCAGAGCCAAAGGAAGTAATGACACAAGCAAAGAAACAAAAAGTATGTGAATGCCAGAATAGTGACCTGCAGTTTGAAAGTCAAAGTGAATGGAAAACAAGATTAAGGTTGAAACAAGCAAAGAAAATGGGACAGAGATTAAAGTATAAAATTGTTAAATTCAATGCTAAATCCAGAAGACTGTAAAGTTGGAAAATGCGATGCTGTTAATCAGGCTTATGTTGAGCTTCATTGGAACACTGCAGCAGTCCATGGACAGAGATATCAGTGTGAAAGCAAGGTGCAGAATTAAGACGATAGGCTATTGAAAGCTTGGGGGTCACGCTTGCCGATAGAGCAGTTCTGCAAAGTGGTCATCCAAATTGCATTTGGTCTCTCCAATATAGAGCAGGAAACTAATTGAATCAGGGTACACCAAAATTGATGTCAGTAAAATAATAGTAATGAAGAAAGTAATGGCTCTAAGAGTGACAAATCTAGATAGTGCTCATTCCAGGGTTTTTAAAGAAGCGGATGAGAGCATTGCAAATACTATAACTAAAGTTCCTTGATTCTGGAACCATTTCTTAGATTGGAAAATTGCAGATGTCATTCTGTAATTTGAAAAATGTGAGGGAAGAAATCTGGGGTATTATAGACCAGTTTACCTATTAATATGTTATCATGGAATTGCTAAAGTTGATAATTAAGGATAGAGTGACTAAACACCGTGAAAATTTTCAGCTGTTCAGAGATAGCATAGTTTTGTAAAGGATAGATCTTGTCTGATGAACCTGATTAAATGATTTGAAGCTTTGACTAAAGTAATGCTCAGGGGAATATTTATTTATATGAACTTGCAAAAGGCTTTTATCAAAGTTTCTCCTAAGAGTCTGTTAGCTAACGGTTCAGCTCATGGCATTGAAGGCAAATTATTGGACACATTAGGAAATAGTATCAGGAGACAGATTGAATGGACATGGATAGAACTCTGAATGTCAGGTTGTGACTAGTGGTGCCCAACAAGCATCGATGTTGAGGCTCAACTACTCATATTATTACTGACTTAGATCCTGGTATAGAAAGCTGCTAACCAAATATGCCGATGATGCAAAGAGAGGCAGCATTAAGGTAGTGTAGATAAAAGCATAGAATTACAAGGCAATATTAACAGATGAAATTCAATGTGGAGAAACTGTGAGCCGTCCATTTTAAAGCTAAAAGCAGCAGAGTAGTGTTCCTTCTAAATGGTGAAAAGATCTTTGGGGTCCGAGTAACAAGTCATTAAAATGTTCTTAACAGATACACTAAATAATAAAAAGGCAAACAAAATACTGGCCTTTATACTTTAGAGGGATAGAATATATGAAGGTAGATGTTAAACTTCAATTATACAAGGCCCTAATTAGACCACACCTAGAGTAGTGTTAGCAGTTCTGGGCACCACACTTTAGGAAGGATAATACTGGCATTTGTGAGAGTGCAGCATGGTACCTGAACTCCAAAGTTCAAGGTAGGAGAGATTGCCAAGTATGTATTTCCTAGAATCTAGAAGGTTAAGGTGATTTGAAGTTTTCAAGATAGTAAGGGAAATAGATATGATAGCCAGAGTGAAACTATTTTCACTGGTTGGGAAGGTTAAGAACATAAGAACGTAAGAAATAGGAGCAGGAGTAGGCCATCTAGCCCTTCGAGCCTGCCCCGCCATTCAATAAGATCATGGCTGATCTGTCGTGGCTCAGTTCCACATTCCCGCCCTTTCCCCATAACCCTTAATCCCCTCTCTTATCAAAAACCCATCAACCCGCGTCTTAAAAATATTTAGCGAGGTAGCCTCCACCACTTCAACGGGCAGAGAATTCCAGAGATTCACCACCCTTTGAGTGAAGAAGTTCCTCCTCAACTCTGTTCTAAACCACCCCCCCCTTTATCTTGAGGCTGTGCCCCCTAGTCCTACTATCCTTTCTGAGCAGGAAGAGTGTCTCCACCTCTATCCTATCCATCCCATTCATCATCTTATACGTCTCAATGAGATCTCCCCTCATTCTTCTAAACTCTAACGAGTACAAGCCTAGTTTATTCAGCCTCTCCTCATAGCTCAACCCCCTCAACTCCGGTATCAGCCTAGTAAACCTCCTCTGCACTCCCTCCAAGGCCAAAATATCCTTGCGTAAGTACGGCGCCCAAAACTGCACACAGTACTCCAGCTGTGGCCTCACCAATGCCCTATACAGCCGCAGCAAGACCTCCCTACTTTTATATTCAATCCTCCTCGCTATGAAGGCCAGCATCCCATTCGCCTTCCTGACCACCTGCTGCACCTGCAAGCTGGGTTTTTGCGACTCATGCACAAGGACCCCAAGGTCCCTCTGCACCATCGCCTGCTGCAGTTTTTCTCCACGTAAGTAATAATCCTTCCTACCATTCTTCCTACCAAAGTGGACCACCTCGCACTTGCCAACATTAAATTCCATTTGCCATTTCCTGGCCCATTCGCCCAGCCTATCTAGATCCTTCTGTAGACTCTCCACACCCTCCGCACAATTTGCCGTTCCACCAATCTTGGTGTCATCAGCAAATTTCGACACCATACACTCGGTTCCCTCCTCCAGATCATCTATATAAATGGTAAATAGCTGAGGCCCCAGCACCGACCCCTGGGGCACTCCATTAGTCACCATCCGCCAATCCGAATAGCACCCATTGACCCCCGCTCTCTGCCTCCTATTTGACAACCAATCCTCTATCCACGCTAACACCCTACCCCCAACTCCATGTCCCCTGACCTTCTGCAATAACCTCTTGTGAGGTACCTTGTCAAACGCCTTCTGAAAATCAAGAAAGACCACATCCACCGGCTCTCCTCTATCCACCGCCCTAGACACATCCTCATAGAACTCCAGTAAATTTGTCAGACACAACTTCCCTTTAACGAAACCGTGCTGCGTCTGCTCTATCAAGCAATTCCTCTCAAGATGCCTCGCTATTTCCTCCTTGATGACGGATTCTAACATTTTACCTACAACAGACGTTAAACTAACCGGCCTATAATTCCCTGCCTTTTGCCTGGCACCCTTCTTAAACAATGGCGTAACATTAGCCGCTTTCCAATCTTCCGGCACTTCCCCGGAATCCAGCGACGTCTGGAAAAGATTAACGGACTGATCAAAAAATTAGACTTAGACTGTCTAGGACTAAAAATAAGGGAAAACTAGTAAAACTTGGAAATGAAGGGTACCAGTAGAACCTTTCTGAACTTCCCTTAAAAGGAGACTCCAGTACTATTCATTTTTACAAGGATTTGAAAATTTTGAACCAGTCTTTCATTCTGGGGAAACACATATACAAAAGATAGTGGAAGTTTAAAACTTCTTTTGTAAACGGCAATTTATACTGAATCAATTATTAGTTTTAAATTTAAAAAATTATAATTTTTGTTAACTGCAGAAATTAAAGGATAAGGGGCTTAGGCGGGTATGTGGAGTAAGGTTGTAGTTACCATTGAATGGCAAACGGGCTTGAGGAGCTAAAAAGCCTACTCCTGTTCCAATGTCCTTACGCATGACCTATCTCAGTTGCACATATGTGTTTGTGGTGAAGTTGGGAACAATGACAGTTTTCTTGTACTTTAATAATGAAGAGTACTGCTTATTATATTGATTTTCAAGACATTAGTGAAGATTGCAGAGAGCATAGCGATGAAGTTACTGGATTAGTAATCCAGTGGCCTGAACTAATGCTGCGCAGAGATGAAATAAAATTCCAGCATGGTAGATTTAATTTTATTGTTGTCATATGTTTTGGGATACAGTAAAATGTATTGTTTCTTGCGCACTGTAGAGACAAAGCTTACATTCATAGAGTACATAGGGGAGAAGGAAAGGAGAGAGTGCAGAATGTAGTGTTACAGTCATTGCTAGGGTGTAGAGAAAGATCAGCCTAATATATGCTAGGTCCATTAAAAAGTCTGAAGGCAGCAGGGAAGGGGCTGTTCTTGAGTTGGTTGGTACGTGACCTCAGACTTTTGTATCTTTTTCCCAATGGAAGAGAGTATGTCTGAGGTACGTGAGGTCCTTGATTATGCTGGCTGCTTTTCCGATGCAACGGGAAGTACAGATAGAGTCAATGGATGGGAGGCTGATGGACTGGGCTTTATTCACAACCCTTTGTAGTTTGTTGTGGTCTTGAACAGAGCAGGAGCCATTCCAAGCTGTGATATAACCAGAAGAATGCTTTCTATAGTGCATCTGTAAAAATTGGTGAGAGTTGTAGCAGACATGCCATATGTCCTTAGACTCGTGAGAAAATAGAGGGATTGGTGTGCTTTATTAACTATAGCTTCAGCCTGGAGGCACCAGGACAGGTATCTGGACATCTGGAAACTTGAAGCTGCCAACCATTTCCACTTTTCACTGTTGATGTAGATGGGCATGTCCTCCATTACGTTTTCTGAAGTCAATGACTATCTGCTTCATTTAACTGACATTAAAGGAGAAATTATTGTTGTTGCATCATTTCACCAGATTCTCTATCTCTTTCCTGTACTCCGTCTTGTCTTTGTTTGAGATCCGACCCACTACAGTGGTGTCATCAGCAAACTTGAAAATGAAGTTGGAGGAGAATTTGGCCACACAGACATAAGTGTATAAGGAGTGTAGTGAGGGGCTGTGCACACAGCCTTGCAGGGCACCCCATCTTGAGAATAACTGTGGGGGACATGTCATTGCCTATCATTACTGATTGCGGTCTGTGGATTAGAAAATCTAGGATCTGGTTGCAGAGGGAGGAGCTAAACCCCAGGCCATGGAGTCTGGAGATGAATTTTGTTGGGATAATAGTGTTGAAGGCTGAGTTGTAGTCAATAAATAGAAGTCTGACATAAGTGTCCTTATTATCCAGATGTTCCAGGGTTGAGCATAAGGCCAGGGAGATGCCTCTGCTGGGAACCTGTTGCGGAGACAGGTGAATTGTAGAGGATCCAGGCTGGAGCTGATGTATGCCATGTTGTCCTTTTGAAGCACCTTGAAATAATGGATGTCAGAGCCACCAGGAAGTAGTCATTAAAGCACACTGCTTGGCTTTTCTTTTGTACAGGGGTGATGGTCATCTTCTTGAAGCAGGTAGGGTCCCCAGATCGATGTAAGGAGAGGTTAAAATTGTCTGCAAGCTGGTCTGCACAGGATCTGAGTGCTCATCCAGGTACCCTGTCTGGACCAGTTGCTTTCCGTGGGTTAACTTTCAAGAAGGTTGATCAGACATCTGCGATGGTAATCTCGGATACCAGTTTGATCGAGGCTTCCGGGCAGATGATGTCCTCTAGCTGACATCTTGCTCAAAATGGGCGTAGAATACGTTGAGCTCATCGGGGAGGGGAGCATTGTTGCCAGTGATTCTACACATCTTTACCTTGTAGTCTATATTTTGTAGACCTTGCCATAATTGGTGAGTGTTCCTGTGGCTAACCTCAGAGTATAGCTTGGTCCTGTACTGTCTCTTGGCATCTATGATGATTCTACATAGATCATATCTAGACTTCTTGTATATGAATTCCTCAAATCTGGATTTCAGTAAGCAGTGGCTGTCTCTGTTCATCCATAGTTTCCAATTAGGAAACACACAGATTTGCTTCTTTGGCTCACAGTCTTCTATGAACTTACTAATGAAGTCTGTTATCGGAGTGACGTATTCATTTGGGTTAGTTGCTGAGTTGTTAAATATTGACCAGTCCACTGACTTGAAGCTGTTCTGTAGGAGGTCACCCAATTCCTCAGACCAACATTGCACGAGTTTCTTTATTGGATTCTCCCATTTCAGTTTTTGCTTGTAAGTCAGAAGCAAGAGCACAGTCTTGTGATCTGATTTGCCAAAGTGTGGATGGACAATAGAGCAGTAGGCATGTTTGATGATAGCTAGGGGCATTTAAATTTAACTAATTAATAAATCTAGATTAACAATTATTAATAATGATCATGAAAATACCAGAGTGTTGGAAAAAACGTCTGGTTCACAAATGTCTTTCAGGGGCAAAATCTTGCATCTTTAGCCTTTCTGGTCTATATGTGACTCCAGACCCTGAGTAATATGGTTGACTCATAGTCACTTAGAAAAAAGCTTTGAGAGTGTATCCATACAACATGGATTGAACCAATTACAAACCACCTTTTCAAGGGCAATTAGGGATGGGAAATAATAGCTTGTTTAGCCAGTGATGCTCGCATCCCAAAAACAAATATGAAAAATATTTCTTTGCTATGCGCTCATATATTATGAAATGTTAACCAATACTTTAATATGTTGGGTAATTTATTAAATATCATATATCACTCAGGTTAGATCCCTCAGGTTAGATATTTTGGCAATGTATTGAAAATGTTGCACCAATGGTTTTTGCACAATCTTTAAAGATTCTAGACGCAGCCAAAACATTGTCTTCAAATGCCTCTGGAGAATATACTTACTAAAAGTGATTTCAAAACTTCAGAAGCGAATACTTATTGAAAATTATTTGAAACACATTTGTCATTGTATTAAACTTCTCTAAAACCAATGCTGTTGGCAGTAATACAATCCGGTTTAGATATGTCTAATGCATATGCAGCAACAACAATAATAATGTTTATGTGTGTGTGTCAGTGCGTGCAGAGTGTACTTTGGACTTATCTGAGATGAAGGCTCTTTAATTGGCAAAGGAGCCCAAGAGGGCTGGCTCAACCTAATACCTGAAATTTAGAGGTGCTTGGAACCTTCGGCATAAATATTTAATTTCTTGATGTTTTGTCAAATACATAAACATATCTGTTGTGAATTTCAATGGTGCCATTAAATGTAATCAGTGTCTTTTTTTGCCTGTATATGGCATGAAGTGAAGGTTTGAAGACAATAAGGCATGGTAGTAAACAAAGGTTAAATAATTGTGTGTTGAAACAAAAATGTGTTACTTTTTGGTATAAAGCCAGTAACTGACGAATACCAAATGTTTGCTTCAGTTAACACTTTGAAATCCTTGGTGTTTCCTGATCAAGCTACCAGAATTAGGTTTCTCAAATTTCAGAACATTTGCAATACTATTAGAACTCTTCCAATGTTAAAAACCCTGTGTGATAAATTTCAGTTTCTAAAATTGCAGTTATAACTTTTTAGGGAATTAAGTGATACTTCCATCTGAGAACTTTCAATGCAACTGTTGAGCAAAGTCTATATTGATATGGTGTATTTTCCTTGTAAAAGTTTAAGAAAAATTATTTTTCAAATGCTAGAACAATAAATTGTATTTTATCCACAGGTGCCAGTGGGTAAATTTATGAACTTTCAAATTTACTTCCTTATATTTGAAATATGTAAATTTGTATAGCCCCTATCACATCATTAAAATACATCAAAGCACTTTGTATAATTAATTACTTATGGAGTTGCAGTTATCATTGTCCTATAGGGAAACGATTCAATAATTTATGCTTTTGATACATATACCAAGCAGCAGAGAAGAATGAAAAACCATAATTTGTTATTCTGAGGCATGTAACAACATCTGCTATGCGTCAGACATGTCCTTGCAGGTTTGGGTTTTCAAATTTTTTTGCACAATGCTGCAGGAAGTGTGAGTTTATAATATTGTGTATCTGGTATTTGAGAGGATGCTGCATAGCTCCTCTGTAATTAACACTATTGTCAAAAAAGTAGTCAAGCTGAAATGGGCAAGACTTTACATGATGTGGTCAGTTTAGTTTGTACCTACCTTGCAAATACAGTAATCTCAATCAATGCATTTCTATTGTGAGCCAGAAGCGAGATGCCCATTTTCCCAAAATTGAGCAAAGCAGCTTGTGCAGCATTTTTTTGAATTTGACCGTGCATCTGCCTCTTAGAACATAGAACATAGAAAACTACAGCACAAACAGGCCCTGCGGCTCACAATTTGCGCTGATCATATCCCTACCTACTAGGCCTATCTATAACCCTCAATCTCATTAAATCCCATGTACTCATCCAGAAGTCTCTTAAAAGAGTTTGCCTCCACCAGCACCAACGGCAGCCGATTCCACTCACCCACCACCCTCTGAGTGAAAAACTTACCCCTGAAATCTCCTCTATACCTACTCCCCAGCACCTTAAACCTGTGTCCTCTCATAGTGACCATTTCAGCCCTGGGAAATAGCCTCTGAGAATCCACCCGATCTATACCTCTTAACATCTTATAAACCTCTATCAGGTCACCTCTCATCCTTCGTCTCTCCAGGGAGAAAAGACCTAGCTCCCTCAACCTATCCTCATAAGGCATGCCACCCAATCCAGGCAACATCCTTGTAAATCTCCTCTGCACCCTTTCAATAGCTTCCACATCTTTCTTGTAATGAGGCAACCAGAACTGCACACAGTATTCCAAGTGGGGTCTGACTAGGGTCTTATATAGCTGCAGCATTATCTCCCGACTCCTAAGCTCAATCCCTCGATTCATGAAGGTTAGTACACCATACGTCTTCTTGACCACATCCTCCACCTCCGAGGCCGATTTAAGAGTCCTATGGATCCAGACCCCAAGGTCCTTCTGATCCTCTACACTGCTAAGAGTCTTACCCTTGATATTACACTCTTACTTGAAGTCTCTATATCATTTATGCAATAGTAACGGGGAGCAGTATCAGCCTTGCTTTGACAGAAAGTCATGGCTCAATTAGTTAATCCAAGCTATCCGAATCTTTTTTTCCTGTACATGAGCCACGTTAAGACAATTATGATACAAATGTCAATTCAATGAATACCTAAAACATTCAACATAGGTAGTTTGATTGACTTAATCCAAATTCATCAACCTGGCAGGATTTGAACTCAAATTTCTCAAATACTTGCCGAGTAAAGGCCCTTCGGGCCATCAAGTCTGCACCGACAATAACTATCATCAAAGGCACACTAATCCCATTTTCCTGCACTTGTTCTATACCCTTGAATGTCATGATATTTCAAGTGCTCATCCAAATATTTTTTAAAGGTTGTACGATTCCCAGCCTCCATGACCTTCCTAGGCAGTGCATTCCAGATTCCCACCATTGCTAATACCTGAGCATAACTGCTAAATTATTAAATACTTTTTTGTAATTATATACATCCTCATTTTGGTTACAGATTAACATTGAAAATCTAATTTTGCGCCATTAAAACAATTTGACACATGAACATCAATGCTAGCGAAATTTAAGGCTGTCACCAAACTTTAGACCCAGTACTTGGTGGTTATCTACTCAATGTTGACTGGTTCCTAACACCAACATCATTGTTCCCAGATAGGAAAGAAACAAATGACATTTAGTTTAGTTAAGTGGTGTTCAACCAATGGAATAAACTGCTGCAAAATTTGGTTCCATAAGTATATCAACCTAATATCAGAAAACCATTAGCTTTTATAAATGATGGATTTATCATAGGGGGAAGAAAGGGAATATTAGGTGAACAGGCTAGATGACCCACTTGTCTTCTGTTGCCTGAAATACTTTACTACCCTTGTTTTTTTTGTAACCAATGCATTGTATAATAGTTTCAAGGTACTGTTCTCGAGCTCCATGTTCACCATGAGCAAATTTGGAAGGGGGATTTAAGGTCCACCTATCTAAATTTGGCTTTGGCCATAAAATGTGATCATAGCCTACCAAGATAACTTAGAAGTGACTTAATATGACCAAATTTAATGATTGGAATAGAAAGTGTTGAAGATTGCACATGTGAAGAACCTCCCTTGGAGGATATGAATCTTTGCTAAATCAAGTAAACAAGTTTCCTCCTACTTATAATGTTGAGATTAAATATTTGTTCTCCAAACGGATAAACTTTTTAGTGCCTACACTGCCCTTCCCCCACAAACACTTCTTCAGGATATATGTTATCATCCTTGGCTTTTCTTTTTTCTATATGTTTGCTTTTAAATCCGAGACACTTTTGTCTTTTGATCATTTTAATTCTTTGCAATGATACAGATGGAAACATTTTTCTTGATGAAAAATCAGATTTTTTTTATCCAATGTATTATATTATATTATATGTTATACTACAAGACCAGAAATGATTCTGATCCCTATTTAATCATTCCTTTTTATACATTGACAATGCTGTCCCATGATGATATCAGCTGTCTTAGATATAAAAGATATGAGAATGCAGAATATAAAAGAGACTACAGAAAGAGTTAGGTGAATAAGGGAGTGAGCAAGAATATGGCAGATGAAATATGAAGTTATCCACATTTGGAAATTATTTGAAAAAAAGATTTGATTGGTGCTGCACTTAAGATCATTCCTTGATATTATGGATGGTCATATTCTTTAATGCTGGCAGTGACATAAGAACATAAGAACATAAGAAATAGGAGCAGGAGTAGGCCATCTAGCCCTTCGAGCCTGCCCCGCCATTCAATAAGATCATGGCTGATCTGAAGTGGATCAGTTCCACTTTCCCGCTTTCTCCCCATAACCCTTAATTCCCTTATCTATCAGAAACCTATCTACCCGTGACTTAAATATATTCAGCGAGGTAGCCTCCACCACTTCAACGGGCAGAGAATTTCAGAGATTCACCACCCTTTGAGTGAAGACGTTCCTCCTCAACTCCGATCTGAACTGCCCCCCCCTCCTTATTTTGAGGCTGTGCCCTCTAGTCCTGCTATCCTTTCTAAGCAGGAAGAATCTCTCTACCTCTACCTTATCTATCCCCTTCATTATCTTATATGTCTCTATAAGATCCCCCTCAGCCTTCTAAACTCCAACGAGTACAGACCCAGTCTAATCAGTCTCTCTCCATTGGCTAACCCCCTCATCTCCGGCATCAGCCAAGTGAACCTTCTCTGCACTCCCTCCAAGGCCAATATATCCTTCCGCAAGTGCGGCGACCAAAACTGCACACACTACTCCAGCTGTGGCTTCACCAGTACCCTGTACAGTTGCATCAAGACCTCCCTACTTCTATATTCTATCCCCCTCGCTATAGAGGCCAACATTCCATTCGCCTTCTTGATCACCTGCTGCACCTGCAGACTGGGTTTTTGCGATTCGTGCTCAAGGATCCCCAGGTCCCTCTGCACTGTAGCATGCTGCAGCTTTTCACCTCTTAAATAATAATCCCTCCTACTATTATTTCTACCAAAGTGGATAACCTCACACTTGCTAACATTATACTCCATCTGCCAGGTCCTCGCCCACTCGCTCAGCCTATCCAGCTCTCTCTGCAGACTTTCCACACCTCCACACAATTTGCTTTTCCACTCATCTTCGTGTCATCAACAAATTTCATTATCCTACACTCAGCCCCCTACTCCTTTTATTAGTGGAACATCCTCAACATTTATCTGCACATGTACCCTCTCCTTTACTTTAGATGTTGTAATTTCCCTCACCCCTGCACCCGCTCCCCCCCACCAATTAGTTTAAAGCCCTATCTACAGTCCTAGTTGTACGATTTGCCAGGATTCTGGTCCCAGCATGATTCAGACAAAGACCATCCCATCTGAGTAGGTCCCATCTGCCCCAATACTGGTGCCAATGCCCCATAAATTCAAACCCATTCCTCCCACACCAATCCTTGAGCTACACATTCATCTCCTTAATCCTATTTACCCTGCGCCAATTTGCACGTGGTTCAGGTAGTAATCCAGAGATAACCACCTTGTCGGTTCTGCTTTTTAATTTGGTTCCCAGATTATCAAACTCCCTCTGCAAATCCTTAGTTCCTATTTTGCCTATGTCGTTGGCACCCACATGAACCACGACAACCGGATTTTCACCCTCCCACTCCAGGTTCCTCTGCAGCCCAGATGAGACATCCTGGACCCAAGCACCAGGCGGACAACACACCCTTCGGTATTCTTTATCCTTGTCATTGTCCTTTGTGTCTATGCCCCTAACTACACTATCCCCAATTACCACTACATTTCTCTTTACTTCTTCTGCTTTGACCTCTGTCTGCACCACTGTACTGTGGGCAGTTTGCTCGTCCACCTTGCAGCCCTCGTTCTTGTCCACACTGGGAGCAAGAATCTCAAACCTATTGTGCGGATTCAGAGGCTGAGGCTTTTGGGTCCCCCCCTCCTTCCTCCCCACAACCCCCCCTTCCTCTCACCTTTCCTCCCCACACCCCCCTCCTTCCTCTCACCCTTCCTCCCCACAGCCCCCCTCCTTCCTCTCACCCTTCCTCCCCACAGCCCCCTCCTTCCTTTCACCCTTCCTCCCCTCAGCAACCCCCTCTTATTCCTGACCCTCAGTTTAGGGGGTTTGACTTTCTCTTGTAACACATTATCCAGGTTACACTCCCCCTCCCTGATGAGTCTCAGTGTCTGAAGCTCGGAGTTCAGCTTGTCTACCTTGAGCTGTAGCTCTTCAAGCAACCAGCACTTACTGCAGATATGCTCACTGGGAAATACCTTGGGGGTCCACCAGCTCCCACATCATACAGAAACAGCACATCACATGTCCCTCTATCTCAGTCACCTAGTGAATTCTAAACCCAGTAAAGAATTTAAACTTACCTTGCCCTTTTCTCGGCACAGGCACTGTGATTGCACGTGTGGTGAGTGTGTTCTTGCCATTGTGGCAGAGTTAAAACACAGCCACAAAAAAGGTTTTTTGCATTTCACATTTGGTTCTTTTACCAATCATGATGAATTTGTCCTCTGGTTCTTGACCCTTCCGTTAATGGAAACAGTTTCTTTCTGTCTACTTTGTCTAGAGCTTTCGTAATTTTGAACACTCTATCAAATCTCTTCACAACAGTCTGTTCTCTGAGGAGACAACTGCAGCTTCTCCAGCCTATCCATGCAATTAAGTCCCTCACTCCTAGAACCATTCCTGTAAATCTAAATCCTGCAGAACCTTCACAAAATGCAGAATTGGATACAATACTCTGGTTAAGTTTGAATTCAGATTTTATGAAGGTTTATCTTTAACATTAGTACTGTGTTTATAAAGTTCAGAATACCATATGTCTTTTAACCATTTTCTCACCTCGCCCTGTCACCTTCAATAATTTGTGCATGTCTCTCTGCTCCTACACACCCTTTAAATTTGTACCCTTTTATTTTGTGTTGTCTCTCTTCATTCTTTCTACCAAAATGTATCCCTTTGTACTTCTCTGCATTAAATTCCACCTGCCAGGTGTTTGCCTATTCCACCAACCTGTCTATGTCCATTTACCAGAAACTGAACTAGACTAGCCATATTAATGCCATATCTTCAAGAGCAGGTCAGAACTAGGAACTCTGCACTGAAGTGAGCAACTCATCACCTGATTCCCCAAAGCCACTCCATCTGCAAGGCAGAAGTGGGGTGAATACTTTCCACATATCTGGATGAGCGCAACTCCAACAACATTTAAGGAGCTCAATACCTTCCAGGACAAAGCAGCTGATTGCTCAGCACTCCATCCACTCCCTCCACCACCAATGTGCTGTGGCAACAGTGTGTACCAAATACAAGATGCATTGCAGGATCTCGCTATGGGTTCTTCAGCAGCGCCTTCAAGAACCCTTGCATTCTGATATCTAAATGAGAATAGGGGCATCAGACACATGGAAAAATTAGCACCTGCAAGTTACCCTCTGAGTCACACAACATCCTGACTTGGAAACGTATGATTGTTCCTTCATTTTTGCTGGATCAAAGTCCTGGAATCTCCATCCCCAACAGCACTGTGGACATCATGTGAGTTACAGTGGTTAAGAAAGTGACTCACTAACATCTTCTCATGGGTATTTAGGGATGGACAATAAATGCTGGCCTTGCAAAGTTCACATGTCAGAAATGAATGCACATTGAAAAAGCACACAGCAGGAGAATTGTGTTCATTTCTGGACACTACTTTAAAGGATATCTAGGCCTTGAAGAAAATACGGAACATATTGATTAGCATGGTACCACGAATGACATATTCAGACTGGAGGAGCTAGGATTGTTCTGTTTAGAGCAAAGGTGAAGAGAAGATTTGGTGTTCAAAATCATGAACAATTTTGCCTGAGTAAATGAATAGAAATTTACAATGGCTGAAAATTCAATAAACTGGGAACACAGACTTAAGGTGAATGCCAAACTAATCGGTGCTGGTATGGAAAATTTTTATTTTTAAATAGCAAGCTGTTATGATCTAGAATACACAGCCTAAAAGGCTGATGCAAGCAGATTAAGTAACATTCAACAGTGAATTGGATAAAAATACATATGTATATTAGTGATAGTCATATTAGTTTGTGTTTACGTTGAGTAGACATTTCCATTTACCTCCTGTAGATAACATGGTAATTCCAGCAGAAGGACACATTCTATTTAGAGTTGTCTTCCTAACTACGGAAGGTAGCAATGGAAAAAACTTTATATAATATTGATATATAATAAATATACATAGGGTTATATAGCGTGGAATCTCCAACAAACAGCTGACAGACACAATGGGTCAAACATCCCTTTCTGTGTTGAATTGTTATAATTCCAAATGCACAGACTGATTTGAAATCATGAGAAAATCATATTGTTCTGTGATTGGGTATTTGATATGTGACAAGCTAGCACCCTATTTTCATAAATTGTAACAAAAATGAACATGGTAGCTCAGTTAAACAAGGATACCTAAGTAGGAAGTGAATATCACATAATTATGCAACACTCATGTCATCTAGCTACTAAGATTTAGTTTCAAACTATACTTTTGTCTTGATATGGAGGTTGTTGCTTTGTCTGGACTCTACTAGCTTGATGTACCAAATAGCCTACTTCTGCACCCAATTCTTAACAACGGTCCTTAATTTTTAAAAATTTATTAATGTTTAAATCTTCAGTTCACTAGGCCCATATTATACAAAGGCTGTAGCTTTTCATCAACTGTGATATTAAGTATATGAAATTTTAATCAAATGAATTTAGTTTAAAAGGCATTCTCTATTTGATCATCTAGTTATCTAAAGATGTGTAATAACTCCACAGAGGCAAAGGTCCTGTCACCAAAAGTTCCTTTATTTACAAGACATACTATACAACAGAATGCTCCCTGCTTCAGCAGGTAGAGCGACTGACACACCTGCTTTAAATAGGAAACTGGAGGGTCCCTGATTGGGCCATCAATTAGGACTCAATCAGGGAGTTTGTACTCCAGCAGGCCAACCTCATTTGCTTGACTGAAGTTATTAATTCATCTTGTGATGACTTTTGTAACAAGCAGTCTGGTTTTTAAATACGGGAGCTACAGTTGCATGGAATTAAGAAATTTTGTTCCTTTTTTTCCAGATTAAGCTACGAAATCCAAGTTCTGTTTTAGAGAGAGCCAGATCAAGTTTTCTGGATAAAAACGAAGATACCTAATTGTTGACGTTTCATCTCATCCTCGACTTCAAGATAGCAAAATTACAAACTTTGTAATATGTCTGTCCTTTTCAAAGTGGCACATACAATCAATCAATCTCATGTACATTAGTTCTAAATTTATATTTTGTACTCAACCACTCACATTTACTACAACATTTCCAGCAGGACATTTCTAGAAAACATTTACACTGGACCGAAGAATAACCCACTGCACGTAAATTGAATACCTGGTGGGTAAACATTCATCTATAAGTAAGTAATGATAAGTGCTTTGGTGAAGACTCTCCAGTGCAGTAATGTGCTGGTGGTGGTATCTGCATCCTTAAATGGTGAACTTTTAATTTTCTCCCAGTTTCTATTTGCCTAGTTTTCACTTCCATTCTATATTGAACTCTTTCCTATTACCTCAAATCAGTATCAGTGCTGTTTAAATGCCTCACAGGTTGTGTAATTACATTTCTTGTGGATTTTTGCATTATTTAGTTCCTTTTAAATTTTGTTCATCTGTAATATCCTCTTTTGCTGAAACGTATGTAAGCTAAAAAGTTAGCTCATTGGTTCAGATGATGATTTGGTAGCTCCAATATTTTCTGTTGTAAGGTTTCCAGCTTCTGAACTTTTTGCTTTGTATGGCCCAGTGTGTTGTTTCTCCCCTTGTATTGAGCAAGTTATTCTAATTTTCATCATTTAAATTTACCAAAACAGAAAACTGTTGCAACAGAAAGATCTATGTTTGTTTTAATTGCTTGTTATACATAGGAGCAGAATCAATATTCTTCTCCCTATCGAGTGATTCTGTTGGGAGTGTGAAGACAGAACGAAATGCTCTGAAGTGCTGTCACCGTAATCAAATAACATTGGGAAACAAATGCATCAAAATTAACTCATCAAAAAAAAAAGGACATTTACAAGAGGACCAAAGAAAAGAAAAATAATCCAGACTCTTGAATAATTTTACATTGCATCAAAGTTTGGAATAACTGCATTAAATTAGACACCATGTTGACAGACAAATCCAGTGTACATGCAAGGTCTCAAATTGTCCAATGCTGGTTGCAAGTTTCCATTTATTCAGGCTTCAATTAAAATTTGTCAATTAACCAATTTAATTACCATAGTCAGAAAATTCTGATTTCAGTGGTCAACATTATGCACAAGACCAATTTTTATAAGAATTTATTGAATGATTTTTGCTGAATCTTTCCTGAAAGCTCAGTGTTACAGAACTTTAGTTTCCCATTTAAAGTTGAAAACGAAACCCAGGCACTAGTTAAAAACAGATAAAGCTTTATATTAAATAATACTCAATTATTTTTCAGGACTAGGCTTGTGTGTCATGTTGTTCTTCAAATTCAGCTAACAGTTATTATTTATTGAATGTCCATCTATGTAAAATGAAATGTCATTTAGAAATCCCATCTAAGTATAAATAACACCTTGTAGGTTTATACAATTTTCTTACAAGACATTTTTATCAGTCATTTAATGTGGAAACATTTAACAGGGCACCATTTTTGATTTTGTACATTAATAAAATTAGGATGCTAGATTTTATTGCTGAGCCTGACCCTATTATTTCAGATACAGCTTGTAGGACAAGTTTTTTTTTGCACAGCATATTTCAGACATTAATTTCTCCTTTAATGTGGATTTATAATTTGTAAATTTTTGACCAAGTTGAAAATTGTACTTTTCCATTAATCAAAAACACTTTTTGAAGCATTTGCTAAATGATTGTCTAAAGAAAAGACTGCATATTTTAAAAATATTGGGCAAATGCTTTACTTGGAGATGCAGTAAAATATCACTATTTCTTCAAGTACATGATCAAGCTGAGTTGTTATGGACAGCTACCAGAAATTAAAAAGGCAATATAGATTTAAAATATCCTGTCAATGATATGTTCAGTGAAATAGAAATAGTTAGTTGACTAGCCTGCAAAATATCAATTGCCACTGATGGAAATGTGGAAGAAAGGAAGAGGAAAACGTTGATGGGGTTAGAGAATGAACTCATGTACTCATCTGGAACACAAATATTGACATTAAGCAATTGAGCCAAATGAACTTTAAGATTCCTGTAATGTGAATTACAGGTAATTACAAAACAAAGATATATAATGCTTGGAAATTAATTACATTAAATTGGAATCACATTGTGATATTGCCTACTGGAGCCAAGAAAATAAAGTAATTAAGTTTAGAAATGGCAGAAGAGCAATGTAGTGCCTGAGGCTCAACTTTCCAGGTGGACTTTGGCCACCAGATCAACTTTTTTTGTTGCTACATTTATTGAAGATTTTTATATATTTTACATAGTAAACAAACACAGATCCATATAGTGCTCACATATAATATTCCAATATGACTGGACACAGGGCTCCTTGTGGCCAGGGGACAAACCCCTGGTACCCTGGCAGCAACCCTGCCCAAGTCCTGCCTAATTGCACTAGGAATAGTGGTGATATTTTAAAAAAGGCAGAGGGATGCTGCTGCAGAACCAACTGAATGCTCAAGCAGCCCAGGCTATAAAACTAGTGAACAGAGAAATGAAAGAGACAGCAAAAAGGAGCGAGAGAGAGGGGAAAAAAAAAAAGTTTTCGTGTTGGCCCCATATCTCGGCAGGGCAGGCGTACTCAGGTAAAGTGGCAGGATGCGTCAACCAATCAGGGAGGGGTTTCTGTGAGAGCACCAATGGTTTTGTGGCCATTGGATATCTACTCACCCGGCCCCAATTGCAGTATCCCGACTGTGCTATAAGTAGTTGCCAGATCTTATAGAACCTAAGTGGACCAATGTAGCATGCGCTTCATCTTCTCCAGTTTAATGATATCTACCACCTCCTTCACCCACTGTGTGCATTGGGGTGCACCTAAATTTCTATTAAAACAGGATTAGTCGCCCTGGCAAGTGTAACGAGAGCTACGCAATCCACTTGGAATTTCAGCAGCAGCAGATTTAGAGGCACAATCCTAAACAGGGCAGCCTGGAGCTGGGGGGTTGGATGCACTATCTAGCATTGCCACAATTGTCTCAAATATTGACATCCATGATGAGCAAGCCTAGAACATATGTAAAAGGGTGGCAAGAACTTGCCGGCACCACTCAAATGGGGTTTGTGCCTCGGGACATTCTAGAGTCTAACCCAAGTTAGATATGTTCTGTGAAGGAATTTACATTGTATCACACCCAGCTTGGTACATATTGAGGAGTGTACGCGATGTAGCACCATGTCGCAACTCCTCCCCCAGATGTCGTTCCCATAAAGATTTAAACCAGATCAACTTTTGACCGCATCCCTATATGCCCAGGTGAGAAATCTGGAGTGCACTATTTAATAAAACTTTTGTGAATTAGAAAATTCAGCTCGCCAAAATCAGATGAGAAACCAAATATTTACACAAATTCCTTTGTAAATATTTGCAATGGCAATTATGAAAAGCTTTATAAGAAAGTAGGAGTACATGTATCCATTAAAACCTTCACAAATGGAATCTGTTTCAAGTGAAATTTAAAATACAAAGATTCTGTTCTCGTAATTGTAGAAAATCAATAAATTGCATTTCTGTATTTGTTACTCAGCTTAAAGAAATTCCTGGTTTTTAATAATGGTTTTCTGATATGTCAAATGTGGAGGTTGCATGAACTCATTAACCTGTGGTTTTCAACTTGTGATTAGAAGGCAGAAAACTTATCAGAATATGGTCCAGATGCAAGGCAGCCGGTCACATTCAGGATCACATTTAAATGTTTTTAAAAAGCTCCAACTTTTCTTAAAATGGTTACTTACCATTGCTCTTCATTAAAAACTCAAGATTGTGAACTTGTTTTGAGCACTAATATTTTTTCCAAGTGTTCAGATAGCCCACAATGCCATTTATGTCCACGTTTCAGGAGGGGTTCAATAATTGATATATTTTGGTTATGTAATTTTAGCCAAGTTTTTTTGCTGGATGATGTTCTGAAGATTCTTCTTTGTGAACATAATAATGGAGGGGGGATTAAGTCTTTCATCCTATCCTACTTCTGCTACAGGAGAAAAAAAACTGACTTCTCCAAGGAGGGTGCATAAAAAAATAATTAAGTTGTCAAAAAGGAATATCCAGCCTGAATTAATCTGGAATAAAAACAGGAATTGCTAGAACTACTCAACAGGCATCTGTAGCATGAAAAACAAAGTTAAGGTTTCAAGTTAATAACCTTTGCTAGAAAAAAAGAGAGCCAGGTTAATGATAGGGTGAATGTAAAGAAAGACTAAAAGACAAAAGAATGATGGTGCGAAAGACTGTAGAAATGGAACATGTAAGAAACAAGAGGTATAAATGGGAGTAGGAAAACTACCAATATCTCCTGTCTGGAAAAAAAATGAGGTTGTTATTATTTGAAGTTGAAGAGAGATTGTAGTGGGAGATAAAATGACAGGGAAATGGAATTTTTATTTCAAAATTACACCATTCACAGTACTTTGTTTTGTTCACGTTCATCTGCAAATCAATTTATACTTTCCCTTTTCTGTCTCATTGGTAACCTTTAGAATTAAGACATTGAAACAGCATAATGCTACAAAATATCAATACAAAGTGGTTCTGATGTGCATCAATGGCAGTGGTATGACTCAAAATTAAGTAACCTTACATTAGTTTGTTTCCCATTGATTGAGAGTTTAACTTTACAATTAAAGTTATGTTTCAAAAGGTTCCTTTAGGCCTCCTGGACAAAATTAGCTACCTAAAGTTATGCCCAGACAGAACATCTTTTGTCACCAAGTTCAGTGCGACTTTGAACGAGCTCAGGTGATCAGTATAACTTGGGTAGTTTTGCATTGCACTATACAGATAATCATATTTGCGGAAGAATGACATCCAATGACAAAAGCAACAGGGATATGTATAGCGCCAGTGCACCTGAAGGACCCCTTATTTATATCACACCATCCTGCAACCACTTCCCAGAAAGAGTCTTAATTTTTTTCCAAAATCAATACAAAACACAAACCTTGTAAATACTCTACCATTTTTGTAGATGAATGGAATAGTTCTTTCAAATGTTCAGCAAAGGCACAATGGGTTGAAAGGCCTCCTTCAGTACTATAGGATTCCATGAACTAGTTTGGATAAGTGCTTGAAGGGAAGACATTAATCAATCAATGAGGGACAAACAGCATTCATCCAAGAGGCAAGATCAGGTGGGCAAGACAACTTAACTATAAAACATTGCTCGTCTCCTAGTTCTACAACAAAGCCTTAATTTTGCAGTTAAGTGACAGCTAATTCTCAGCCTCCGAATAGCCATCAGTGCACTTCTCAATGTAATTTAAATGAAATAGTGGAAGTGTGATACTGTGGGTCAAGATAAATCCACTTACCCTATTAAGACACACAATACTGCATAACACGCAATAATCTCTTTAATGTTGAAAATTTAAACAATCCAATTAATTCTGTACAAATCCAAAGTAAATACATGCACTTTGCTATTTTATGGCACCATTTTAAATTTCATTTTAAAACAAGAGCAAAAATATTCTGCACTGGTCACTGTCCCAAAATGTCCAACAGTAATATTGAGTATTACTAGATAGTCATTCCATTGTTCTTTTTGTACAACAGTTCAGTCACTTCATGCGCCAAGAGCTGTAAACTGTATGAAAGGAAGGCATTCCCCAACAGCTTACAATCTGTCTTATCCAAAATGAGAACTAGTAGGGTGCAGCGCATCTCCTTGGTCCAGCTGATCCTGCAGTTGGGCAAGTACATCCAATTCCCTTTCGACTCTCTCTGTTTTGTGGCTTACCAGTGATCGATAGAAGTGAACTGCAAATATAATGAAAATTAATCCAAAGGGTACCATAATTGTGGTGGATGTAATAGCTGCAGCTTCTCCAGATGAAAGAGTTCCATCGTCTCCACGTGGTACTGGTGTACAATTACTATCTTTAACCACTGGATGATTCTTTAATGGGAGAAACTTAACCCAACAAAGCAGCACAACCTCTGCAAGAAAAAGCAAGGTCCCAATGACTGTGGAGAAAGCCCATGCAAGTTCAATATGCCTGTGCATTCGCTCATGGGGTGATTCATGAACAGAATTGAGATTGTGAACATTGCTGACAGCCTCTATGTGTGGAAGAATGCAAGTGCTTATCATGAGAGCAAAAAGGTGCACTGCAACGAGCACAGTAGTGCAGGCGCTGAAGGCTATCAAGAGACCTTGTGGGTACAAGCCGCTCCTTGAATCAAGCTGCACCTCAACCATAGCTACCTAAAAACAAGAGAAAAAGAAAAATCAGTTGTTCATCAAGTTTGGAAAAGGTACATGAGGCACATTGCTGAGTTAATGTTTTATACCTTCCCACCCCAACCTCAGCACTCAGTTTTTCTTCATTCTTGGCTCTCATATTCATGTTCTTATTTCACCCTTCCCTGAGGCATTAAGTCACAATCCTAACAAAAGGGAGACTTCTACAGGTTAGCAGCGTCACTCCAAGCAATGCCAGCTCACTGGTAAAGATCCATAGTGCCCAAATTAATACTTCCATACCCGAGAAGAGGCACACCAGTAATCTGCCATGTCACACTCCAATTTAGTTTCATAGAAATGTAGAAATCGTACAATGCAAGAGGAGGCCATTCAGCTCATTGACTCTGCACCAACAATCTCTATAAATGCACATATTTACCCTGCTAATCCCTTTAACCTACACACCCCATGACACTAAGAGGCAATTTAGCTGGTCAATGCACCTAACTAGCACATCTTTGGACTGTGGGAGGAAACCGGAGCACCTGGGAGGGAACCCACAAAGACAGAGGGAGAATGTGCAAACTCGTCACAGAGTGACCCAATCAAGAATCAAACCCAGGTCCCTGGAGCTGTGAGGCAAACAGTGCTAAGAACTGTGCCACCCTGACATTTCACCAAGAGATGTGTAGGTTAGGCAAATTGGTCACTGCCCCTCAATGTATTAAAGTATTAAGGGAAAGGGGAAAAATTAAATAAAAGAAACAGTGATACAGATCAACCATTATCTAATTGAACAGTACAGAACAAGCTAGGGTTTGACTGGCCTACACACTATTTCTACAAAAGTGCAATGTTTCTATAGCTGTAGGCTCTTGGAGTTCTTTTTGAAGAAAGATGGACTTACAAGATCAGAACATTTGTGCTATTATTACACTATAAGTACGTACAAAGTTTGAAACTGTGGTCTGGACTGAGTTTTCCGAAGGCAATGGTTAGGAGTGCTACAGTTGGCTTGGCACTCTTCAGTGAAAAGGTGGCCGAGACTTTCAATCGAAATCACTAACCAGTGACACTCTTCTGGCAGTCTGTATTTGTGAATGTTGAAGGGGACAAGATTGGTCGTGATGCCTTTTGTGGTTAAATAGCCTGCTATTCATTACTAAACCTCATGTGTCTGTAATTACCTCATACAGTTAAACTTAAAAGGCAACAACCAAAATTACACAAAAAATGAGATAAGAAAGATTCAAATGTAAAAAAACATAAGTTCAGAAATGATTTTTAAAAAAAGTTTATTTATTAGTGTCACAAGTAGGCTTACATTAACACTGCAATGAAGTTACTGTGAAAATACCCAAGTCACCACACTCTGGCGCCTGTTCGGGTACACCAAGGGAGAATTTAGCATTGTGCCACCATGCTGCCCAGACAAGATGAGCAGATTAGGTGCATTGGGGCAGTGACCAAAAGTCACCAAAACAAATTAACTGATTATTTAATTGTAGATAGGACTATTCAGTGCACAATTTTCTGTTGTAATTCCCCACATTAAAAATAGTGAATCTATTTTAAATTTACTTCACTGGAACTTCTCAAAGCGCTTCACAGTCAAAGCAATGAAAGATGCCTAATAAATGGGATTTCCTTTTGCTTCTTCACAAACTTACTGTTGAAGCTATCTTAAACCAAACAATTTACTGACTTCTGAAGGAAGCTGCTTCGGACTTAACCGCCGCCTGGATACAGTCAAAGTCACACCATGACTGCAAGTCCAAGATAAGCTAGTGGGGATCACAGTCACAAAACAGATATCAGCTCCAACTGCAAATTAAACATAGATCTCATGGTTGTTGTGAAACTACTGAGCTAATGGTTTAAAAATGTTTGTTTGGTCAAACTGATTTGTTCTCGTACAATGAGCAGGTTTTAAAATGCACTGCATGGAAAGTTGGTTTTGTTGCATTTTTAATCTTTATTAATGTTTAAAAAGTAGTAACCTTATTTCAATTGATTTGTATGGCAATAATCTATTTTAGGCATTTCATTTCTGCATACTTGACTTTAAAAACAATGAAAGCAAACACAGATCTGTATCGAGGTGTAGCAAGCAGCCTTTCATCTCCACTTTATGTTTCACAGTAAACAAGAGGAAGTTGTGAAACAAACTATTGCTTCAGAACATTTATTACTAGAAGTTTAAATGTCCATCTCATCTCTGGAGAGCCAAGAGTGAATCCAAACAGGCGGGAGGCAGGAGGGGGGTGTGGGTGGTGGTGGAATTTTCTTGTCCTGCCTGCCACAGGAATTGTAGCAGGTGGTTTGGGGGTGGGGGTGGGGGCAGGGGCAGTGGTGGGAACCAGGCAAAGTTCTGTTGACCTCAGGTGGAATTTTCCGGTTTTGGAGGAAAATGCAGCCAGAAAATCCTACCACTGAGCCCAACATTTTTAGTATCAGTTGAATGACCCCAACTCTACAACCACACTGAACCGTTATCAATCTTATTTTTGCTGAGGGTATGTTTGAAATGGTGGGCAGGGATGGCACAGTGGCAGGGAAGAGGGATTGTCCTTCCTTATTCTTCCACTCAAAGATACTTAAACCCTGTACACAACTTGCATCCCAAAGCAAAAAAAAATCTTGCAACGTGAAGGAAAAAAACATGAACATTAAACAAGAGGGAAATTCATAGAATCACAGAAACAGGCCATTTGGCCCATTGAGTCTGCACCAACCACAATCTCACCCATGCCCTACCCCAATATCCATACATTTTTACCCACTAATCTTTCTAACCTAAGCATCTCAGGAGCAATTTTAGCATAACCAAATCAACCTATCCCGCACATCTCTGGACTGCGGGAGGAAACCGGAGCACCCAAAGAAATCCATACAGACACAAGGAGAACGTGCAAACTCCACACAGACAGTGACCCATGCCGAGAATCAAACCCAGGTCCCTGGAGCTGTGAAGCAGCAGTGCTAACCACTGTGCTGCCCTAAAATTGTTGACATGGTTTTGGGGTAGTAATGCAACGTTCAAGGAATTGGTCACTTGGAAGCAGAAAGAGGGGTCTTTTGGCCACAGACATGGTGTTGTACAAAAGAATAACTCGGAATGTCAGATTTACCCACATTTCCCATTCGAAGTCCGAGAAATGGAAATTGGGTGCAGGGACCAAAGTCCAAATGCTTCCTTCTACTTCAATAAATTCATTGTTGCAAAGTGAAAATCCTGGAACTCAGTGCAATAGGCTGCAGCAGTTCAAGGTGGTAGCTCAGCATCACCTTCTCAAGAAGAATTAGGATGTGGAATAATTGCAATGCACAAGAACAAATAAAAGGTATTCAAGTAGAGGCAGAGGCAACTGGGCCTCTGACCACCACATGGTGACTCCAACTTCCACTTCTGAACCAAGCTTCCACCTACCTTGTACTCCTTGGTTTGTCCTGTAATTATCCAGTCTTTGTGAAACTTGTTTTATTTGCGATTATGTTCAGTTTCTTGAGCATCCAACAACCCTTTTTCATCGCCAAGGTTGCTGACATCACAAACCTGTCTTTACCTTTCAATAATGTTCATTAAATCTCAAAATGGTCACCCTCAATCTCCAAAGTTCTGGAACCATTCTTGCCTTGGAATGAATGCTCTCACCTCTCTCCTAGTACTTCCTATCCAATGTCTGCTTCAATTTCTGACTGGCAAGCTCACCTAAAAGCAGTCAATTTCCACATGTATGCAAATCACCCTATATCCCTCAATTTCTACCCTATCAATCCCAAATCTTACTCATTAAATCTCTTCAAAGTTTAATTTCTGAAATGTTTTCTTAGTCAACCTCCTTACTTCCACAAATGATAATGGATTTAGTTCACCGTACCTTGTTAAAAATTGCACCCATATTCCCAATGCCCCAGACCTTATTTCTCACTTTGCTTGTCCAACTTCCTGCTTTACTATTGTTGGCCTCATCTTCGGCTGTCACGTTCCTCCTTTCAATTCTCTTCTCCATTTCTGCTTTCAAATGTTTAAAAACGCCAAATTCTCTCACTTCCCCCTCCCAACCTCAAGCATTTATTCCATGTTGTAAAACACTTCTTTTCAACCATAGCAGCACTATGATATAAAAATGAAAATTGCTTGCAGGATTTTCCATTATGGTATATTTTTAAACTGAATTCTGAGTTGTCACTGTATCAGAGACCATTCCTAATGCAACTTTAGCCAAGCTTGGCTTTAGCTGAAACTTCAAAGTATTTCCTATTGTTCAGACGTTGGTAAAGATATGTGACAGAGCGTCAATCCAAATGAGTCACCCAAGAATCAGTCGTTGAAAATGCAAACATTCACAAAGCATGTCCACATCAAAAATGCACTCAACATTACCTTCTCTCTCCTTCTCCATCTGCCCCACCCCCCCCAAAAAAATCAGTTCTGTTTTTTTTCTAAAAATGGATTGCACAATCTGTTTTCCTTCACTCATGTAATGTTTCCTGACACTGCATGACTTCCTTTGCAACTGTATGACAAGAGCTATAATTGAAGTCAAGAGACAAATGAAACAACAGCCACGGGGGATTTAACTTTGAACACAATCTCAAAGTTGCAGATTCAGTGGCACAAGTCTGAGCCGAAATTCACGGCCACCCTAAAAATTACTCACAAAAGGAGACCTTTGACTTTGTCAATTTGGGGTATTTTGAAAATCCATTAAAATGAAACAGAAAAATTGAAACGTTTGAACTTTTTGTCCATATTATTTTGAATATGTACCACTAGATGGTGCTGGCTCCAAATAATGTTTTATTCTAGTAATCAGGCAAAGATGATAGCTTTAGCCCCTCACCACAACCACCCTCATCCCATCACAGAATGATGCAGCCAACACAGCAGGCTGCCATTTGGTCAATCATGCTTGCTCTTTGGAAGAACTACCCAAAGATGATTAGGTGGAGGAAGTTGTGCAAGGCTCTCTAACTCATCCAAGATTGGCTGTCGGATATGCAGATCGTCAGACCAGCAGCCTGATAATAGAATTAGCAAAAAAAAAGGTCAAATGAAGTGGTATGAAAGTGGAGTCTGATGTCAAAATACTTGCAAAAGTTGACTCATTAGCTGATGTGACTCAGGGATCGAATATGGATGAGGAAGTGGAGGCAAAGGATACATCTTTGGAACTTAATAGTGGGAGCAAATGATGATTGTCCAACTGTGCTGTATAAACTGGGGAGAAATGTTAGAGGACTAAATCAAAGATAGGAGAGATTGAGGAACAGTAGAGACCGTGGCCACAGTCACAGAATGTCAATTGATTATTTCTGTGCAAAGGCAAGACAGAAACCTGATCCAACATACTCAAGGCAGGTAGTTGGGTGGTGGGTATGGAAGAGGCACAGACTGGAAATTTAATGTACATGTCTTGAGAAAAGAGATACAGGGTGATTGATTCCTGTACAATGCAAACTGTGATCAAGAAAATAGATCATGCTCATGTACAAAGGTGAGTTCAGAGGGAATAAGGAGTGATGGAAGAGAAACTAGTGATAGAAGTGGGGGTTCATCTGAACTTTAATGCCAGAGCGTGTTAATGCTTTTTTCTGCAAAGAACGTTTGCATATTATTGATCAATTTGGCAAGAATCAAATATATTTTGGAATTATTTTCAATAATCATGTTCAAAAGCAGAATAGCTAAAAATGTTATGCTAAACTAGATAAACCTTGGAAAAATGCCAACTTCAGCATGATGATTTTCCCATTTGATGAAGAAATACTTCTCTGCATAGGCTAAGCATTAACAACTGAGCGTGCACCTTCAGTCACTTGGGACATTTTTAAATGTACAGACTAAGTCCAGTAGTTAGAGTGAAGAGTGGGAGAAAGAGGATATTGTTACTGATACACATCAATTCTTTTTAGCATTGCACACTGCGCAAGTTGTAGCTTCTTATAAAATTGCTCTGCTGATTAAAGCTTTCAAATTATGAACATTCAATTGTATTATCACCATGAATATATTTACATACTAATATATTATCCATTTTTCAATTCCTAATTCAGGGCATCAAACTACAGAATCCCTCCAGTGCAGAGGAGCCATCCAGCCCATTGAGTCTGCATCAAATCTCCAAAAAACCATCTCCCTCAGGCCCACCCCAGTCTATCCCTGCAACCGTGGCTAATCTACCTATTATCTTTTTGGACGTTATGGGGCAATTTAGCATGGTCAATCCACCTAACCTACGCATCTTTGGACTGCAGGAGGAAACACACGCCGACACAGGGAGAACATGCAAATTTCACATAGTCCCCCAAGGCTGGAATCCAACCTGGATCCCTGGCATGTGAGGCAGCATCACTAAGTGCTGTACTATTCTAAAGTTGAAAGACCTTGTCAGTACTGACAACTCTGCTAATTGATCTAAATGAGAAGCCATTACCGAAATCATTTTATAGTGTTTTCAAACCCAGTGATAGTCATGTCAAAAGCAAGCACACATTTAAATCTGGGAAAGTCAAGCAGCCAGTTTTCCCACTATTTACTGATCCACTGCATGAACATACATCTGGACATCAGCTGTTATAGTCCCTACAATGAGCCTGATTTAATACACTTAGGAATAAATTTACACTAATAGGCTTCTGCGGCCTATGGGACTTTACCCAAGTGATTGTGGTGAGGCAGTCAGGATTTTATATACCTGACATCTTACAACTAATCAGTGTTGATATTAGTCCCACAAATCAGTAATTGCAAACAAAATAGAAACTCAGAAGAATATCTAGATAAGAATATACAAGAAAAAATTTAATGAAATAATGGCTATAATTATGGAATAAGTTTGCCCACAATATACACAACCTAGAACCTTCATTCTCCAAGCAGAACATACTAAACTCATGCCACATACAGTACATTAAAAATGCAAATTTGCTAAACGCTCTTTTAAACTTAAAATATAACAACACAGAAAAAAGACGTTTTCTTACGTGAGTATTTAACTGTTGATATAAAAATCAACATAATTTCTGCTCTATCATATTTTAACTTCCAAGTTTTTCAGAAGTTTAAGAGCTCGTCCCCCCACCCCCGAATCACTCAATTGATTCGGATATTATGTATATAGTTTAAAAAGATTGAGAGACAATGTGCAAGAGGCAGATGAAGTTTTAAAATTAATAATTCGCAAGGTCCTGGAAAATATACTTTGCGCTTTACCCGTACAGACAGGTTAGGATACTAGAGGAAATCTGCTGCATTACTGCAGGGGTGTTTTTTTTAAAGAGTGGGAACGTGAGAAGGTTTACAAAAAAAAAGCAGGTCGATTTTCAGCTACACTTCATATGAACGTAATTTTTAAAAATCGGTCGCTTACAAATAATCCAATTGCGTTAAATGTTTAAAGTAAAAAGTGCTGAACCCGAAATTATTCCGATCCGTAAAGCCACAGCCATTTCCGCCCCATATCCTGGAACCTTTGCCTTTGGGTGATGTTTTCACGGTATAATACAGCAAATTACAGATCATTTTACAGGAGTAATTGTGTGCAGAAAATCAGCGACTCTTTCTCCTACTCGCAAACCCATGTGTGACAACGTGAATTCGCGGTGCGCCTATCGCTATTTATAAACCCCAATCTGCAAACACATTTAACCAAATTAAGATGACTATATGGTCAATTTGCATTTCCTTAGTTATTTCAATCGGGGTTTTTTAAAAAAAATAAAGAGTGGCACAGGAAAAATAAAGCTTTTACTGGGAACAAAGGGTAGAAATTCAGTGAATGTGAAAAGAAAAACTCACCATGGCGAAGCCCGACAATAAAGCGGAGGTTCTGCTGGAGGCTTTGAGTTTGGCTCTGCTCAAATAGAGCTTTCTCCAGGACAGAGCCTGCATCGAGTGCTCGTTCAAGCTCATTTATTACACTCCCCCACCCACCCCCCAGCCCCCAGCCCAGTCGCACCAGCCAAACCCCCGCAATTCAACTCGATTATTCACCCCGGCCTCAAAGCAAGGGAGAAATTCCCGGCTCTGTGCAGCAGCAGCAAGTCTCCCAGGTGATGAGTGTCGTGCGGCGTTGTTTGTCCCTCCTTTAAAGCGCCAACGTTTCTTCCACACTTTGAAAGAGAAATTAAGGCTCCTTTGTTACCAATAGCACTGGCTGAGCGGTGCTGGTCGTGGTTTCGGATTGCTGCCTCCCAACGCCACACATGAGATATCCAAGTACAAGTAACACAGCATGTAGCAAAATCAGGAGTGCGGATCGAGTGCACCTATTCAAGGGAAACCAGCTCCTCTCCACTGCTGCTACTACTGCCGGCTCTCTGAATGTGTGGCTATTGTGCACAAGCCAAGCCCTCCCCCGGTCCGCCGCGCCTGTCAATCACCCCGCTCCGGCTGACGTTCCATTCTCCGCCGCGATTGTCAATCAAACCCGAGCCGCTCTCCGGCTGACGTTCCATTCTCCGCCGCGCCTGTCAATCAAAGCCGCTCCGCGCGACGTTCCATTCTCCGCCGCGCCTGTCAATCAAAGCCGCTCCGGGCGACGTTCCATTCCGGGTGCCCGCGAGACTGAGTCAAACTCTGACCCAGATTCGCTTGGCCGCACGAGGCGCCTTCCCTCCCTCCTTCCCTCCCCATCCTGAGCCATTGGCTCGTCTTATTGCCGCCTCTGCCAGCTTGTGGTAAGCATTGCAGATGATGATGATGATGATGATGGTGTAGGAAGGACTTGAAAGTGTTTTGCATATAAACGGCTCTGTAACCTTATGGTGCCGGGGGCGGACTCCGGGGATTTTTTTTTTCTCTTTTTCCTCCCATTTTGGACCCCCCCTCCTCCTCCTCCATCCAACACAACACACTAACCTCCCATTGCAGCCCTCATAGAAGGAAAATCCAGCCGGTACCCAAGTAAGTTAGTCCGATTAATAATAATGCGTTTGGTTTGTACACATGGCCTTTTAGTCAGGGTCACTTTGAACATACACTGGGAAAGGGTCAAGAGATTTATTTATTTTAGGAAAAAAATAGTTTGTTTTAAAGCATTTTCCCGATTGATATTTTTCGCCTAACACGAGATTAAAGCCGCATGGTAACGTTTGAATTGTACCTTTATTTTTTTAAATATATGAATAACACTAAATAGTGGTTTGAGGGTGTGGGAAAGCATGGCAGTGCTGGCGTCTGGACTTGCCAGGCCCCTGAACGGAAATCCTGGGGATAAGAGAAGAGGTTCTGAATATTTTCCTCATAATTTCAATTTTGTCTTTTTTATTTTGGTGAAAATCGTGATTTTGTTTTTAACTATCTGTGATTTAAGTTCATCCAGGATGTTTTGAATTGTAATGGTATTCTCCTGACTTCCATATGTGGGCCTTTTGGGGGCGGGGCGGGGCGGGGGGGGGGGCTGGAAATGGGCATCTGAATCATTTAAGGCAAAAATGATTCTGTCTTGTTCCTCAATTAAAACTTATAAGTGACAGAACACTATTTTACCCAACTCAATTGAGCTGTCCCCGTGGGTTATATTTTGCCAATTATTGAATGCTGGGTGAACAGTCAATGCTTACAGTCAGATGTGTACCTCCAACACAAGATGGCAACTACAAGGAAGGCTGAGGTCCTCACTTGCTCTGCTACAGGAGAATGTGGCAGAGTGTGGGGGGCATTGGGGGAACATAACTGAAGTAAATCTAAATTATTAATCACAGGAGAACTATTAATGAAGTTATTAACATTTGGATTGGTCAGATTGACTTTCCTGGAGCTACCTAGAAAATTCCAGAAATGTAAATCAAAATATCACTTTTTTTAGTCTCTGTGGTCCTGTTAAAAATATGGTGTGTCCAGGAGACAATGCTGCTTTTCCCAATCTGACATGCAGCATCTCTCTGGCAGCCACAGTTTTGACATTTGTCAATTTTGCCTTAATTGATGGAGCCGTTCTGGCTTTTTTGGTGTTTGTACCAAATGCCTACAGCCAAAGCTCCTGCCAGGTGATGTTTTGGATTTGGCATGAAAGTATGGATTAACGTACTGTCCAAGGGTTGTGTTCCTGATTTTCAGTTGTGTTGATGATGTATTTCCCTAGAGGAAGGGATAGAAAGTTGAAGGGTTGTCTGGTGAGGTGTCTCATTTGTTTATTGGCATTGAGCTGGTGGGTAGCTCATACAGATTGCTTCATGTCCTCTTGATTCTTATTAAGTCTGTAACATTGTACAAGAGTTACAAGTGTGGGAGAAAATATTTTGAATCCATTGTTTTCCTATAATCAATTTGATTAGTGGTGTATGTTAAATGGAAACTGCATTTGTTATTAAAGGGAATGAATGGATCTTTCTGGGGCCTTGTCATGTGTGGAGTTTCACAGGTTATGTATTGGAACAACTGCAGTTTGGAGGTGGATGCAAATAAAAGCATTCCAAATTTCCTGATATCTTGAAAATTTACATGGTGTCCATTATTGCAGGACAATTTGGATGAGCTTAGGTGTGAAGGTCCCATAAGTGGCAATGTGAGCTAATGTGGGCAAGTGCAATCTCATGAACTTGGGTTTGGACAACTTCTAGCTTGTTACACCACTCACAAATGCAGAGTAAAGATAATCAAGAAAGAACCCTGACAGCATTGATTGTAACTTATTAAAGATACACAAGCAGTGTAAGTTATAAGGAAAAATAGGGTTCAATTTTCAGACTATAAGAGTATAAAATATACATGTAGGCCAGCCTGTATGTTCAGACAAATGCAAAAGATCCCATGGCATTATTTGAAGCACAAGGACATTCCCATGGTTCTATGGCCACTTCCATTCACTGTGTAGGGAAGTCTTGCTGCATCTGTACAAGGTACTGGTGAGACCACATTTGCCATACTGTGGGCAGTTTTGATCCCCCAATTTAAGGAAAAATATTATTTCAATAGAGGCAGTTCAGAGGAGGTTCACTAGGACGATCCTGGTATGAAGGGATTGTCATATGAAGAAAGGTAGTACAGGTTGGCACTCTACTCATTGGAATTTAGAAGAATGAGAAGTGATCTTATCGAAACATATCCTATATAGTGGGTGGCGCAGTGGTTAACACTGCTCCCTCAGTGCCAAGGATCCGGGTTTGATTCCTGGCTTGGGTCACTATCTTAGTGGAGTCTGCATATTCTCCCCTTTTCAGCGTGGGTTTCCACGGGGTGCTCTGGTTTCCTCCCACAGTCTGAAAGATGCATAAGTGCAATTGCCATGCTAAATTCTCCCTCACAGTACCCAAACACATGCCGGAGTGTGGACACTAGGGGATTTTCATAATAACTTCTAGGACCAGAATAAAGGAGTGCCAATTTCAGACTGAAATGAAGTGAAATTTCTTCACCAAGAGTTGAGGGTCTTTGGAACTCCTTGCCATAGAAAGCTGTGGAGGCAGAGTCAGTGTGTATATTTAAGGTTGAGATAGAAAGATAGATTTTGATCAGTAAGGGAATCAAGAGTTATGAGAAAGTGGACATGAGGAATGTTAGTTGGATCAGCGATGACCTTAATGAATGGTGGAGCAGGCTCGAGGGGCCTAGTCCTGTTCCTATTTTATATGGTCTTGTGCATTTCGGTGATCTCGGCCTACAGGAATTGGCACAATACTAAAATATGAGGTATAGTTAATTATTTAGAAAAAGCAGAAGCAGTTGCAAAACACTTTTGACTTGATGGAAAATGAAATACAATGTCAGTAATGTGAGGTAATTTTAATTAAATAGCACTAATTATAATTTGAATGCAATTGCTTTTTATTGTGAAACAACGAAGATCTGGGGTTCCTTTAATTTGATACTAAGGAAGCATTCATGTAGATTTTAAAAGGTTGGATTTTATGTAGGAGATATAGAATGTAAAAACTAAGACATAATGATTAATGGCATTTGGCTCCATGCTACAGGAAAGATATTCAGGCTTTAGAAAAGGTGCAGTGCAGTTCAGGGATGTTTGGAATGGGGAAGTACAAATATGAAGAAAGGCTTGAAATACTGGGCCATGGGTACACATAACTCGATATGGTGCTGTGCATCTTCACACCACCTCTGATTTTGAGGATCCCAGGAGGAATCTGTGAAAATAGAATCATGGCTTGGTGGGACAGTGATTAGCACTGCTGCCTCTCGGTGCCAGAGACCCAGGTTCAGTTCCGGCCTCAGGTCTCTGTACGTGTGGAGCTTGCACATTATCCCTGTGTCTGCGTGTATTTCCTCTGGGTGCTCTGGTTTTCTCCCACGATCCAAGGATGTGCAGGTTAGGTGGAGTAGCCATGCTAAATTGCCCATTAGTGTCAGGGAGATTAGCAGGGTAAATATATGGGATTAAGGGGATAGAGTCTGGTTGGGATTGTTGTTGGTGTGGGCTTGATGGGCCAAATGCACTAGGAATTCTATTCTATAATTCTTGGCAGATGTTAAAAACCTGCCAAAGGATATTCTGGTGGAAGCTGAATGAGGAAGCAAGGAGCATGAAGCAGCACAGATAGGAAGGAAATGATTATAAGGGCAATTTATCTTGCAGTACCATCTTTTGCTATAATACGAAACTTCTGCTTTATACAACAAAACAAAAATCAGCTGCTGGAAAATTGGGGCTTTATCCTCCTAAACTTCAATTATTTTCATAACACAATGTGCAAGATCTGTATTAATGCTTCGCTATTTTAATATAACAGTTTTGAGGTGAAACTTTATCAAGTGTCTTTAACACATGAAACCAAAGGAGAAAATGCTGGAAAATCTCAGCAGGTCTGGCAGCGTCTGTAAGGAGAGAAAAGAGCTGATGTTTCGATTCCAGATGACCCGTTGGAGTCTGGACTCAACATCAGCTCTTTTCACTTCTTACAGATGCTGCCAGACCCGCTGAGATTTTCCAGCATTTTCTCTTTTGGTTTCAGATTCCAGTATCTGCAGTAATTTGCTTTTATCTTTAACACGTGATTGTTCTGAGACTGTATTGGTCAATCAAATTGCTTATAAAAACAAAATCCTTCAATCATCAGATTTTTCTTTTCTCTATTTTTGATGCGATTTTAAAAAATAAAACAGGATCCCACAAATGGATGAATAACTCATTTGGCGATGTTTGAGATAGTCACTGGGATATCAGAGCTCTGCTCTTTAATTAGTGCCATGGAATATCTAAGCAAGTGTGTATATGTTTTAACATTTCACCCAAAAATGGTGCTTCCAGCTTTGCAGCACTTCCTCAGAACTGCATTGATGTGTCAGTCTAGGTTGTACGTTCTGGTCTTTAGTGAAAATCTACCACCTTTTGGTTTGATTGAGAGTGTCACTAACTGAGTCAAGCTGACACGTAAGGGAGTCATAATTGAATTCTGATACTTTTCCCAGTTAACACCATTTGATCTGCAAGTAAACTGATCCACTGTAGTCTTTGAAAAGGCTTAACATTCAAATCTAATGATTTTGGATTAATGTTATTAGATGTTATTTTAAATATAAGCAGTGCTGCTTTTTCCTTTGCCATAGGCCCTCTAAGAAAACTTTATCAACATCTCAAAGATTAAATTAGTTGTTTTCATTTTACTTTCTGAATTTATAGCTCTAGCTCCACCTCCACTTTTTTAATTTCATGGAACACGGACATTGCGGGCAAAGCCTGGACTTGTTGCTTTCCTTAATTACCCTCGAACTGAATGACTTGTTGAGCCATTTCAGAAGGCAATTAAGAGTCAATCACATTGCTGTAGGTCTGGAGTTGCATGTAGGCTAGACTAGGTATGGATGGCAGACTTCCTTCCCAAAAGGGTGAAGCAGATGGATTTTTATGACTGTCAAATCATTGTCGTGGTCACAGTTACTGAGATTGGACTAGCTGTATTTTCCAGTTTTATTTAGTTAATTAATTGAATTCAAATTCCACAAGCTGCCATAGCGGGATTTAAACCCAGTGTCAGCAGAGCATTAGCCTGGACTTCTAGATTACCCGTCCAATGAAATTACCCGCTACAATCTTCCCCCAGTCCACCGTGCCATGCATTCATTTAATTTTATTTCATTATTCAGAATCCCAGTTGAAATGAGGTTTTTGCCCTTTCAGCTCTCTGTCTCAATAATGTCACTTTTTATGCCTTTAATTCACTCATTGAAAGTATGCTTCACAGATTCATTTCCTTTCAGATCAGGTTGGCTGTTAATTTATCATTTCATTTTAAACATTACTTCTCACTCTTAATGAGAAGGGATGCTGCACTCTGCTTGAAAACCTTTTATTTAAATTTCTGATTCAATCTACTTTATCTCCAAAAATTTGACTTTTTATATCTGACAACTGTGCAGATGCAATTTTTTTAAATAGTAAACATAAAGAAACATAGGACAGTACAGGCCCTTCAGCCCTTGGCGTTGTGCCGAGCTGTGTCTGAACCCAAGATCAAACTATCCCACTACCTATCATTTTGGTGTGTTCCATGTGCCTATCCAATATCCGCTTGAAAGTTCCTAAAGTGTCCGACTCCACTATCACAGCAGGCAGTGCATTCCATACCCCAACCACTCTTTGAGTAAAGAATCTACCTCGGACATCCCCCGTATATCTTTCACCATGAATCTTATAGTTATACCCCATAGTAACAGCTACATCCACCCGAGGAAATAGTCTCGGCATGCCCACTCTATCTATCCCCCTCATCATCTTATAAACTTCTATTAAGTCACCTCTCATCCTCCTCTGCTCTAAAGAGAAAAGCCCCAGCTCCCTCAACCTTTCCTCATAAGACCTACCCTCCAAAGCAGGCAGCATCCTGGTAAATCTCCTCTGCACCCTCGCCAATGCTTCCACATCCTTCTTATAGTAAGGTGATCAGAACCGCACATAATATTCCAAATGTGGTCTCACCAAGATCCTGTACAGTTGCAGCATAACCCCATGACTCTTAAACTCAAACCGCCTGTTAATAAACGCTAACATACTGTAAGCCTTCTTCACGGCTCTATCCACTTGAAGTGGCAACCTTCAGAGATCTGTGGCTATGAGCCCCAAGATCTCTCTGTTCCTCCACGTTCTTCAGAACCCTGCCATTGATGTTGTAATCCGCATTCAAGTTTGTCCTACCAAAATGAATCACCTTGCACTTATCAGGGTTAAATTTCATCCGCCACTTTTCGGCCCAGCTCTGCATCCTATCAATGTCTCTTTGCAGCCTACAAGAGCCCTCCACCTCAGTACTGCTCCATACATAATATGCATTGAGGCTTGCTGCACAGGAGTAGTGTATGTAATAGGATTTTTTTTAAAGAATGCAACTTTTCATATGCCTTTAGACTTCTCTTCCCATGCCTATGGCATATAGGTAGACAAAGCATGTAGTTATGTCTGTTTCCATAGCCAGTTTTCCTGGCACAGATCATTGGCCTACTCCATATTACGACTGATCAGGAGACTCCTCACCTTCACCACCTGTCATAGGTTGGTTTTCCACCTGGAACGTGGAGGAATAGAGAGATCTTGGGGCTCATAGCCACAGATCTCTGAAGGTTGCCACTTCAAGTGGATAGAGCCGTGAAGAAGGCTTACAGTATGTTAGCGTTTATTAACAGGGGTTTGAGTTTCAGAGTCATGGGGTTATGCTGCAACTGTACAGGATCTTGGTGAGACCACATTTGGAATATTATGTGCAGTTCTGATCACCTCACTATAAGAAGGATGTGGAAGCATTGGCGAGAGTGCAGAGGAGATTTACCAGGATGCTGCCTGATTTGGAGGGTAGGTCTTATGAGGAAAGGTTGAGGGAGCTGGAGCTTTTCTCTTTAGAGCAGAGGAGGATGAGAGGTGACTTATTAGAAGTTTATAAGATGATGAGGGGGATAGATAGAGTGGACATTCAGAGACTATTTCCTTGGGTGGATGTAGCTGTTACTGTGGGGTATAACTATAAGATTCATGGTGAAAGATATACAGGGGATGTCCGAGGTAGATTCTTTACTCAGAGTGGTTGGGGTATGGAATGCACTGCCTGCTGTGATAGTGGAGTCGGACACTTTAGGAACTTTCAAGCAGATATTGGATGGGCACATGGAACACACCAGAATGATAGGTAGTGGGATAGTTTGATCTTGGGTTCAGACACAGCTCAGCACAACGCCAAGGGCCGAAGGGCCTGTACTGTCCTATGTTTCTTTATGTTTACCATTTAAAAAAATTACATCTGCACAGTTGTCAGATAAAAAAAGTCAAATTTTTGGAGATAAAGTAGATTGAATCAGAAATTTAAATAAAAGGTTTTCAAGCGGAGTGCAGCATCCCAAGTCCTTCCAATAAACCTGTTTGGTCACATTATAGATGCATCTTCCATGGCCATCAAGTCCTGCAAAGGAGCTTGAACCCAGAGCTTCTGAGATGCATCACAAGACTTTCCCTAACTTTAGGCTGGTATGCAAAATTTCTACTAATGCCTTGATCACATCTATTCTCCTTGGAGTATTTCTATTTGTTTAAATATAGGTTTCATGACATGGTTAGAGAAGATATTTTATACAATAGTGTGTATTTTTATTGGCTTAACAACAAATATCAATTATTTCACAAAGGCTACTTGAAGTAAATCAAAAGATTATTGTTATTGATAGATTTTATTGTATTATCTTAGTCTGAAAGGTGTCAAATTTTACTTTATAATGCTTTGTCTTGGTGTTTTATGTTAAAGGTGCTTTATAAATACAACTTGTGTTATTTTTAGACTGGCACTGATACCAATTTAGCATAACAGAATAAAAATTAAGGCCATGAATCAGAGGCTGGCACAGATCAATGTTTGAAATTGCTTAGGGATGTTAATGGTATGTGCTTTATGTGATAGCGATTATTTTTTCAACTTGGGTAGGAGGAACAAGTTTTCTCTATTTTAAAATAAATACAATTCACTCCTTAATGGCTCAGCTAAAGCAGCGAGTAGCTGAACCTCACAGAGGGAAAGATGTGAAGCTCGATCTCTAAATTGCACCAAATGTATTGATCTTGGCAATTCTAGGGTAGGAAAGGGAAATCACCAGAGGATTTCAACTCCTGATGACTAATAAGCCAGAAACACCATGTGAGGAAGGGTTACAATCAGCAGTAGAGTTCATAGAATCTACAGTGCAGAACGAAGCCACTTGGCCTACCAAGCCTGCACCCACCCAGGTCCTATCCCCTTAACCCCACACATTACCCTGCTAATCCTCCTGACACCAACGGTCAATTCAGCATGGCGAATCAACCTAACCCACACATCTTTGGATTGTGGGAGGAAACCAGTACACCTGGAAGAAATCCATACAAACACGGGGAGAATATGCAAACTCCACACTGACAGTGACCTGAGGCCGGAATCGAACCTGGTCTCTGGCGCTATGAGGCAGTAGTGTTAACCACTGTGCCACCCATGTTTTACAATTCTGCTGCTGCTCCCTTTGATGATAGTGCATTCAGTAGTACAATAAAATCTTCAAATGCGAGAGCTGTATATGACTGAAAATTTACAATATCCCAACATTATATTTGTGTGGCATCAATGGATTTTCTGATAAAAACAAATAAATTTCACCTTCTACTGGGAGACACTTTGACCCCAGATTTCAGAAGCTTTTGATTTTTCAGACCATTAGAGAAAGCTTCCTTAAACTTCACTGATGCATTAGTAACTGTGCACCTAATGCGGTGTAAGGCATAATGACCCAGAAAGTCCCAAGATTGATTGCTGGTTTGCTATGAGTTAGTTGTTCTCTGCTAGTGTAAAAATAAGAATTTAGTTCTACTTTTGTACAGCTGAAAGAACACAGATCTTGGCTCCTTATGGCTGCTATGTTTTTTATAGAAAGAAGAAAAGATAAAAAAGATTTGCTCAGATATAGTGTCTTTCACAACCACAGGTTTTTACAGCCTTTAGTGTTTTCTAGCCAATTAAGTATTTCTGAAGTGTAGTGACTGTTGCAAATGTAGGAAATGCAGAAAATTCTGTTCCTTGGCCCAAATCAGTTTGAGCTTTGAGCAATGGCACAGTGGTTAACACTGCTATCTCACAATGCCAAGGACCCGGGATTGATTCCGGCCTTGGGTGACAGTGTGGAGTTTGCATGTTCTCACTGTATCCGTGTGGGTTTTCTCAAGGTACTCCAGTTTCCTCCCACAATCCAAAGATTGCAGGTCAATTAGATTGGCCATGTTCAATTGCCTGATAGTGTCCTAAAATGTGAGGTTATAGGGATAGAGTGGGGAAAAGGACCTGAGTAAGGTACTCTGTCAGAGAGAGTTGGTGCAGACTTGTGGGCCGAATGTCCTCCTTCTGCACTCTAAGGATTCTGAGAGGCAGTTCCTACAAATTTTAAATCTGTACTAGATTTTTTTTGTTTAAATTTGTCACCGCTGTAATGTAGAAGCTGTTGCACCTAATTTGCTCACAGCAAGGTTTTATGAAGAACAATGAGACAGTGACCAAATAATCTATTTTTAATTATGTTGATTGAGGGATAAAAATTGGCCTGAACACCCCTGCTCTTATTGGAATTAGTGCCATGGGATTCCATACATCCACCTGAGCTAGCAGTAGAACCTTGATTTAATTTCTCATCTGAAAGACCGTAGCCCTGGCAGTGTAGTGCTCCGTCCACAATGCACTGAACTGTCAGCCTTCGTTTTGTGCTGAAGTCTGTGTATTGGGTCTTGAACTCACAACCTTCTAACTCATGGAAGAGTTCTCCCATTGATCCAAGGCTGACATTTTAATAATGTTGTTCATGGTGCTAACTTGAAGGCATCTTTGGCGTCTCTGCACGCGCACACTTGCCGTACATGTGCAGTCTTCCTCACCGGTTAGGTATAGGATAGTGTGTTGAGGGACATTCAAACTTTCCTTATCGTTTTTAGTAAGCCCCAGGCATAAATTAAATCTTGAGATGACCAAGCAGTAATCAGATGCCAGATCTGATCTTTTTTAGGATTTAATCAAAAGAAGCCCCACAAACCACACAGAATGTGCCATTAAAAGCAGGAAACAACTTTCTACTCCATGTGCTCCAAAACTGATATCGTAAGTGATTTAATCAAAAGTATGAGGTGTTGGCATGCTAAATGCATTCTGCTAACTAAAAGATCCCCTAAAGCTGGGAAAAGAACTCTCATTTTAGATTTGATTAATTTTTTTTACATCAAGATTGTCCTTGTGTTGTCTGCTTTGTCATGTTTGTAAGCTGGAAACAAAGCGAAAGTTTGGTCTCTGAGCCCATTCTGGATCTCTGTGTCCAGGGATTGGCCAGATGGGTGCCAAACCGGGTTGGATGAGGATTTCGTGCCTGTATCCTGCCAAAGATGCCTTTGTGTCAGCACCATGAACAACAGTGTTTGCTGACAGCCTTGGATCAGTGGGAGCACTCTCAGTTGAATGAACCATTTAACATAATAAGCTTTGATGTTTACTGGGTTGCTGTTTTAATAAATTCCATTGTCTTAAACGATCATGATTAGTGCTTCATTTGAATTCTAAAATTGCATTTTCAAGAAGCATCTGGCATAGATTTAACCCTTTCCAGTTGAATTGAATTTATAATCAACATTTTACTACAAATTACATTGACATTTTTCTTTGAAAAGTAATTGGCCCCCCAAAATTAGCAGACATTGTCTGTTTTATAGATGTGGAGAGCCATAATTAGGGCTTTGGGATGCTGCTCAATATTTTCAAAAGCCATGTCTAAAATAAATAGGTGTCAGTCTGTGCAAATAGCACGGTCATTGTTGAGTATGTCAACGAACAAGAAGGAATACATTCCTGACTTCATGCCATGCAGATACAGCATCAAATTTTAGACAGCCTTTTCAGCACAATACCTATTGAGCAGGCCAAGATCCAATTACAGGCTTCCTCTAAAACAATCGTATTCACAAATAGATTTCTTGGTAGCCTTTCAACAAGGGTAAGGGAGTATTCCCAGGGTATTGGCCAAGAGTTTTTCCTCATCCTTCATTACTCAAAACAGATTACCTGTTCATTTATGTGGAACTTTGCTGTGCATAAATTGGCAGCATGTTTGCTTATCAACTATTTTTGAGGCTGCAAAGTACTTAAAGTTTATTTATTGTTCGCAAGCAGGCTTACATTCACACTGCAATGAGATTACTTGAAAATCTTCTAGTTGCCACACTCTGGCGCCTATTCAGGTTCACTGAGGGAGAATTTAGCATGGTTAATGCATCTAACCTTTGGGATGTTCCGAGGATGCGAATCACACATAGTCATAAAGTACAGAAGGACACCATGCTGCCCATCATGCCGTGTACAAGCTGTATGGAAGAGCTATCCCATTAGTTCAATTTCTCTGCTCTTTCCATTTTTTTCAAGTGTGTATATATATATATTATGATTTCCTTTTGAGAATTACCACTGAATCTGCTTCAACCACTATTTCATGTAGTGTGTTCCAGGTTATAACAACTTGATGTGTTGAGAAATTTCTCCTCATCTCCTCTTTGGTTTTCCTGCCAATTATGTTAAATCCTTTGTCCACTGGTTACTAATCTTCCTGCCAGTAGAAACAATTTTCCCTTATTTGCCATAATAATTTTGAACACCTTTATTAAATCCTTCCATAACTGATAGCCTCCCTTGTCGTTGAGTCATCGTCATTGATGGCACAAAAGGAAGCCATTTGGCTCACCAAGTTTGTACTATTAATACCCAAACCAGAAACTCCAAGGTGTTTTGTGAAGTTAACCTAGACCCCAAGTTTTACATTTGATTTTGGCATTGCTGAGCATAAGGTGTTTTCATTCCAGGTATGATTCAAGTGACCCACCAGGAAGCATTTATCAAACAAAGTCTATTTAAGCACAAATTAAAATATAACAAAAAGAAGTAGCATAACTTTTACCAATTACATGATGAAAATGCATTTCTGAAAGGCACAGTATTGTCACAGTGTCTCAATATAACTGAAACTGTTCATCACTGACTTCATTCTGGTAAGGTCAACATGCACCAGCTTCAACGTCTTGACATCCTTCTTAGAGTAGATGCCCAGAATTAAACACAGAACCCCAGCTGAGATCTAACCAGGAATTTATGAAGGTTTAACTTCCTAACGTGGGTACTATGCCTCTATTTATAATGCCAAGGATCCTGTATACCATTTTAATAGCTTGGCCAATTTGTCCTGAAAGGAACAGCAAATGCAAGGCTTTTTTTTCTTTTTGTTTTGAAAGTACTTTAAAATTTTATCACAGGGCTAGTAGAGACAGTCTTTAGAGATCTTGGCCAGAAAAGTTGCTCTGTATGTTCCCTGATACTCAGTATGATTTACAAGACCTAGGCAAATGTGGCAACAATAATTCTGAGAAATTTTTATTTGGTTGAAGATGTGTTTCTCATGTTAACCAATTTGTCTCCTATAGCATAAAGATTTATTATGATAGAGCACACTCAAAAATTATGCATTGGACAATGTGACCCTTGAAATAGCCTTAATATGTAAAGTTTCCTCCCTTTATGTATGGATACCTTATTGCCAACCCGTAAAGGTTCCATACCTAAAACACCAAGTGTTAAATGGGAAGAAATTATCTTTGGTGTTGACACATACAAGTTGGATGTGTCTATTTATTTGAATTTGGAAATTGAATTACATTAATACATGGAAAGGACCCTTAAATACATTTTGTAAAGCAAACCAGGACATTCAGAAAGATGAAATGAATGACAAGTTTAGAGCTGTGTTAAATTGTACCTAAAGCAGCTTGGTCCTATGGCATACTGAAGTGTATCGTGAACTTGGAAATTTGTTCTTTGTTGAGGATAGGTGTTCAATACTTCTGATAGTACGTCTGTTTAACAGTGTTTAGCTTGTGTAAATCATTTGTCCTTCGTGTTCCCAAAGCATCCAGTGGGGCTGACAGCATGTAGATGAATTGATTAACTTGTTTGGCCATCAAGGGCATTTGGTTGCGCTGACTTAAAACCTACACTATCTTCCTCCTTGTTTAATTTAGGGCTGGAGTGAGGAGAGAACTTTCATGTCCAATCTGTGATGGGAAATAAATGGCCTTTTATCTTGAAGAAAGATGATACTTTCGGAATGAAGATGAGTAGTTTTGTAGGCTGAGTTTAATTGGGAGTTCTATTAACACTTAGGGAAATTAGTTTCACATTAAAAGCCTGTCTTTGAAAGATACTGTTTTTAATGAGGTACATAATCGGGATTTGATATCAATGATGTTAAAAAGGTAATGTCAATCCTATTCCTATAGTTAAATAGAAATATATATAAAGTTGCTGCAGTACCACAGATAGGTGGATATGTATCTTTAAACCAGATACTCAAAGGTTTAAGTCACAAGATAGCTCCTTGAGTTTCATACATCTTAGGGCGTTTTGGATAGACTGTCAATGTGTGGCAGGAGGGTAGAACAGGTATAAAGTAAATCACCAAAAGTGAATGTTTTGTATGACAGTTTACTAATAATATCCTATCTGAAGGAAACTGTGTGTCATCAAGCTGTGTCAATAAAGAAAAGGCCCTGTCAAATAGAGGAAATGTGACATGTATGTTGTGGAGGTCTGACCTCGAAATTCACAAAACTGAATAAACTGTTCATAGCCAAACTGGCTGGAGGGACCAGGTGGGATCAAGTGCCATTCTTGCAAACTGTTTCGCAACTGGTTTTAGATTTGCAGAAACCAAGTAGTTAATTTTTTTTAACAGTTTATTTCTGTGTTACTTTTCATGATAATTTATTGACTGTGATTTTTCAGTTGAAATGGTATTTACGTTTTTGTAGCTGGATATGTAAAACCGTCTCCCTGGGGACTGTTAATGTCTCTAAAGCTCACTGCCAACATGTGCACCAATTATTACAATGGATAAAGAACAAAGAAAAGTACAGCACAGGAACAGGCTCTTCTGCCCTCTAAACCTGTGCCGATTATGATGCCCTAACTAAACTAACAAAAGCTTTCTGCTCTTACTGAGTTCATATCCCACTATTCCCTCGCTATTCACGTACCTATCCAGTTATCTCTTAAATATTGCTCATGTGCCTGCTTCAACCACTCTGGCAGTGGGTTCCAGGCACCCACCACTCTCTGTGTGGAAAAACTTCCCTTAAACTTTCTCTCTCACCTTGAACCTGTGCCCCCTTGTAATTGACACTTCCATCCTGGGAAAAAGCCTCTGACTATTCACCTTGTCTATGCCCCTCATAATTTTGTAGACCTATATCAGGCGTCTGCTCAGCCTCTGTCTTTCCAGTGAAATAAATTCTAATTTATTCAACCTCTCCTCATAACCAACACCTTCCAGACCAGGCAACATCCTAGTGAACCTTCTTTGTAGTCTGACCAAAGCTTCCACGGTAGTGTGGTGACCAGAACTGCATGCAATAGTCCAAATGCAGCCTAACCAAGGTTTTATATAGCTATATCATGATTTGCTAATTCTTGTATTCAATGCCCTGCTGATGAAGACAATCATGCCATATGCTTCCTTCATCGCCTTGGCCACCTGTGTTGCTACTTTTAGGGAATTGTGGACCTGCACACACAGATCCCACTGTATGTTAATGTTCCTAAGGGTTCTGCCATTTTACAGTATAATTCACACCTAAATTTGATCCTCCAAAACGCATCACTTCGCATTTATCCGGATTAAACTCCATCTGCCATTTCTGTGCCCACGTCTCCAATCTATATATATCCTGCTGTATCCTCTGACAGTCCCAGGCATTATTAGCAATTCTGCCAATCTTTGTGTCTTCTACAAACTTACTAATTCAGACCCTCTATATTTTCCTACAGATCATTTATATATACTACAAACAACAGAGGTTCCAGCACTGATACCTACCAAACACCACTAGCTTCAGATTTCCAATCTGAAAAACACCTTTACACTGTTACTCTCTGTCTTCTATGACCAAGCCAGTTCTGTATCCATCTAGCCAGCCCACCCCGAACCCCATGTGATTTTAGTTTTTGTAACAGTCTGCCATGTGGGACCTTGTCAAACGCTTTACATGTAAACTACATCCGCAACTCTTTACTCATCGATTATCTTTGTCACCTCTTCAAAAGATTTAATCAAATTGGTGAGACATGACCTTCCCCGTACAAAACCATGCTGCCTTTCACTAACCAATCCATTTTCTTCCAAATGTGCATATATCATAAGAACATAAGAACATAAGAAATAGGAGCAGGAGTAGGCCATCTGGCCCTTCGAGCCTGCCCCGCCATTCAATAAGATCATGGCTGATCTGTCGTGGCTCAGTCAGTTCCACTTTCCCGCCCTCTCCCCATAACCCTTAATCCCCTCTCTTATCAAAAACCCATCAACCCGCTTCTTAAAAATATTTAGCGAGGCAGCCTCCACCACTTCAACGGGCAGAGAATTCCAGAGATTCACCACCCTTTGAGTGAAGAAGTTCCTCCTCAACTCCGTTCTGAACCGCCCCCCCTTTATCTTGAGGCTGTGCCCCCTAGTCCTACTGTCTTTTTTGAGCGGGAAGAGTCTTTCCACCTCTATCCTATCCATCCCATTCATCATCTTATACGTCTCAATGAGATCTCCCCTCATTCTTCTAAACTCTAACGAGTACAAGCCTAGTTTATTCAGCCTCTCCTCATAGCTCAACCCCCTCAACTCCGGTATCAGCCTAGTAAACCTCCTCTGCACTCCCTCCAAGGCCAAAATATCCTTGCGCAGGTGCAGCGCCCAAAACTGCACACAGTACTCCAGCTGCGGCCTCACCAATGCCCTATACAGCTGCAGCAAGACCTCCCTACTTTTATATTCAATCCCCCTCGCTATGAAGGCCAGCATCCCATTCGCCTTCCTGACCACCTGCTGCACCTGCAAGCTGGGTTTTTGCGACTCATGCACAAGGACCCCGAGGTCCCTCTGCACCGTCGCCTGCTGCAGTTTTTCGCCACGTAAGTAATAGTCCTTCCTACCATTCTTCCTACCAAAGTGGACCACCTCACACTTGCCAACATTAAATTCCATTTGCCATTTCCTGGCCCATTCGCCCAGCCTATCTAGATCCTTCTGCAGACTCTCCACACCCTCCGCACAATTTGCCTTTCCCCCAATCTTGGTGTCATCAGCAAATTTCGACACCCTACACTCGGTTCCCTCCTCCAGATCATCTATATAAATGGTAAATAGCTGAGGCCCCAGCACCGACCCCTGGGGCACCCCACTAGTCACCAACCGCCAATCCGAATAGCACCCATTGACCCCCACTCTCTGCCTCCTATTTGACAACCAATCCTCTATCCACGCTAACACCCTACCCCCAACTCCATGTCCTCTGACCTTCTGCAGTAACCTCTTGTGAGGTACCTTATCAAACGCCTTCTGAAAATCCAGAAAGACCACATCCACCGGCTCTCCTCTATCCACCGCCCTAGACACATCCTCATAGAACTCCAGTAAATTTGTCAGACACGACTTCCCTTTAATGAAACCGTGTTGCGTCTGCCCTATCAAGCAATTCCCTTCAAGATGCCTCGCAATTTCCTCCTTAATGACGGATTCTAACATTTTACCTACCACAGACGTTAAACTAACCGGCCTGTAATTCCCCGCCTTTTGCCTGGCACCCTTCTTAAACAACGGCGTAACATTAGCCGTTTTCCAATCCTCCGGCACTTCCCCGGAATCCAGCGACGTCTGGAAAATAACCACCAAGGCATCCACTATCACCTCCGCCATTTCTTTCAGAACCCTCGGATGCATTCCATCCGGTCCTGGGGACTTGTCCACAATCAGCCCCTCCAGTCTGAGCTAAGTATCTCCTCCAAAAGCTTCCCCACCATTGACATCAGGCTCACCGGCCTATAATTTGCCTGGATTATCCCTGCTTCCATTCTAAAACAAGGAAACAACATTGGCTATTCTCCAGTTCTCTGGAACCTCACCTGTGGTCAGAGAGGATGTGAAGGTTCCAGCAATTTCTTCCTTTGCCTCCCACAGTAACCTGGAATAGATCTCATCCAGCCCTGGGGACTTGTCTACCTTAATGAATTTAGGATGGTGAACACTTTCCTGCTTTGATAATATTGACAGTCTCTAGAGTATTAACACACTATCCCTGAACTGAACATCCGTCAGATCCTTCTCGGTGAATACCGATATAAAGTACTCATTAAGGATCTCACCCACTTCCTGTGGCTCCACACATAATTTCCCTCTATTGCCCTCGAATGGGCTTACTCCTTCTCTTGCTACTTATTCCTCCTAATTTATGCATAAAAAGCCTTGGAATTCTCCTTGACCCTGTTCGTTAATGATATTTCACGGCCCTTTTAGTCCTCCTAATTCCATGGATATGTATTTGCCTTTCACCTGATCTGTCATATTCCCCACTCTCTGCCATCTGTTAATGAAGCAATAGTTGACAACAGGCGGCATGGTAATGGGCAGCACGGTGGCATAATGGTTAGCACTGCTGTCTCACAGCGCCAGGGACCTGTGTTCAATTCTGGCCATGGGTAATTGTGTGGAGTTTGCACGTTTTCCCCTTATCTGTGTGAGTTTCCTCCGTTTGCTGCGGTTTCCTCCCACACTCCAAAGATGTGGGGGTTAGGTTGCTTGGCCGTGCTAAATTACTCCTTAGTCTAGTGTCAAGGGACTAGCAGGGTAAATACGTGGGGTTCTGGGTTAGGGCCTGGGTGGGATTGTTGTTGGTGCAGACTCAATGGGCCAAATGGCCTCTCCTGCTCTGTAGGGATTCTATGAACAGGATGGGATGGAAAATGATTTTCAATGTATTTCTGAAGAAAGAGCCATGCCAAGTTTTTTGTCGTGCATTCATCAAGACAAATGCAAGAATGCCAAATTTCAAAGTGAACAAAAACTTATACTGCAGGAGAAAAGGGATGCTGATTAGTTGCAAGTCAGCTCTGATTACATACAAACATATGGAGTTTAATCTGGGCAAGTGTGAGATGTTGCACTTTGGGAGATCAAACGTTAAGTATACAGTTAATGGCAGGACTCTGAACAGCATTGATGTACAGAGGGATCTTGGGTTCAAGTCCATAGCTCCCTGAAAGTGACCACAGATGCAGATAGGGTGGTAAAAGAGGTGTATGGCATGCTTACCTTTTCTAGTCGAGGCATTGAGTGTAAGAGTCAGGATGTTATGTTGCAGCTTTGTGAAACTTTGGTTAAGCTGCAGTTAACAGTATTGCATCCAGTTTAGGTTGCCACATTACAGGAAGGATGTGGAGGCTTTGTAGAGGGTGCAGAAGAGGTTTACCAGGATGCTGCCTGGATTAGAGGGTATTAGCTATAAGGAGAGGCTGGACAAACTAGGGTTGTTTTCTCTGGAGTGGCGGAGGCTGAGGGGAGACCTGATAGGTCTATAAAATGAGGCACAGATAGGGTTGACAGTTAGAATCCTTTATCCGGAGTGAAATGTCTAATACTTGGGGGCATGCACTTAAGGTGAGAGGGGAAAAGTTCAAAGGAGATGTGAGGGACAAGTTTTTTTTATAGAGAATGGTAGGTGTCTGGAATGCACTACCAGGGGTGGGGGTGGCAGATATGATAGGAGTGTTTAAGAAACTTTTCGATAAGCACTTGAGCATGCAAGGAATAGAGGGATATGGACTAAGGGCAAGCAGAAGGGATTAGTTTAATTTGATGACATGTTCGGCACAACATTGTGGACCAAAAGGCCTGTTCCTGTGCTGTACTGTTCTACGAACATACGAATTAGGAGCAGCAGTAGACCACTCGGCTTCTTGAGCCTGATCCACCATTTAATAAGATTATGACTGATTTGCTTGTAACCTCAAGCCCACATAGCTGCCTTCTGCTCCCATCACTTTGCTTTTTAAGAATCTATCCACATCTGCTTTAAAAATATTCAAAGACTCTGCTTCCTCTGCCTTTTGAAGAAGAGAGTGCCAAACACTCATGACTCTCTGAGAGAAAAAAAATCCTCATCTCTGTCTTAAATAGGCGACGCCTTATTTTTAAACACTTTAGTTAAGAAAGCCCATCAATGCATTTTCTCAGAAGACTAAAGAAAATTGGCATGTCCGATTCGACTCTTACCAACTTTTATAGGTAAACCATAGAAAGCATTCTTTCTGGTTGTGTCACAGCTTGGTATGGCTCCTGCTCTGCCCAAGATCGCAAGCAACTACAAAAGGTTGTGAATGTAGCCCAATCCATCGTGCAAACCATTTATTGACTCTATCTACACTTCTGACTGCCTCAGAAAGCAGCCAGCTTAATTAAGAACCCTATGGACCTCGGAAATTCTCTCTTCCACCTTCTTCCTTCGGGAAAAAGGTAGAAAAGTCGGAAATACCAACTGACTCAAGAACAGCTTCTTCCATGCTGCCACCAGACTTTTGAATGGACCTGCCTTGCATTAAATTGATCTTTCTTTACACCCTAACTATGACTGTAACATTACATTCTGCACTGTCTCGTTTCCTTCTCTATGGGCGGTATGCTTTTTCTATATAGCGCGCAAGAAACAATACTTTTCACTGTACGCTAATACATGTGACAATAGTAATTCAAATCAAATAAACAGTGATCCCTAGTTTTAGATTCTCTCAAAAGAAGAAACACCCACTTCAGGATCTTGTATGTTTCAATCAAGTCACCTCTCAATCAAGTCCTCTTACTCTTAATTCCGGTTGATACAGCCTAACCTCTCTAACCTTTTCTCATAAACTGCCCGCACGTTCCAGGTATTAGTTGAGTAAACCTCCTCTGAACTGCTACCAATGCACTTACTTCCTTATTTAATTAAAGAGACCAATACTGTGCACAGTAGTCCAGATGTGGTCTCATTTCAAAATGTTGCCATGCTAAATACATGAGAGAGCTATTGTCCCCATGCTTTTGTTTATTCAAAAAAGGTGCAATGTCTGGAGATGATTATTTTGCCTTCAGAGAACAGATTCCTACATTGGAATATATGTAGCTTAAAGCAAGTGGAAGTCAGCTACATTGCAGGAGTACCTGATAATTTTAAATTGATTGTTGGTATAATTCTTAGCACACTTGGGATTGTCAGGGACCTGCCCTCTGCAGGCAAAAGGAATATGTCCAGACATATTTTTTGAACAAACAAATACATGGGGGATAGAATAGAATCCATTGAATTCTACAGTGTAGAAGGAGACCATTTGGCTCATTGATTCTGCACCAACTCTCTGACAGAGCTCCATACCCAAGCTCTAATCCTGTAACCCTACTCACCTATTTACCCTGCTAATTCCCCCCCTACACGTTGGGACACTAAAGCATGCCCAGTCAACCTAACCTAATCTTTGAACTGTGAAAGGAAACTGGAGAACTGGAGGAAACCCATGCAGACATGCCGAGTATGTACAAACTCCACACAGACAGCCTCAAAAGGCTGGAATTGAATCTGGGTCCCTGGTGCTGTGAAGCAGCAGTGCTAACTATTGCGCCACCACACCGGTATATCTTTGGTGCATTCACCATGGCAAAATCTCAAATCTTTCAGAGCTGACTTGCTGACCAGTCAGTATCCTTTTTCTCATAAAGTATAAATTGTTACCTTTGAAGTTTGGCATTCTTGCATCTGTCCTGAGGAGTACAAGATGAAAAGCATGTCTTTTTTTCAGCAATATTCTGAGCTAGAAAGTGACAATTTTAAAACTTTAATATTGTATTTGTTCCTTAGCTTGCATGAGTTAAAAGAAAACGATGGTCATACATGAATATAGATTATGTAGTTTCATATAATTGAATCCAGCAAAACTATTCCCTTACAGATACATTTGTATTGGTAAATAATTTCCATTATTTCTGAAAAGCCAGTATGTTGGTACGTTAAGATATTACCAAGTATTTTGATTGGTAAATACATTGGCTTTGAAATGGGCAATGGAGATAAAACTTTTTGTCACTATTTGACAGAATTTTTAGCTTTAATGAGATTAAGACACTAGAACTTCAAATAGTTATGAAATTGAAATATCCTATGTAAATATCCATGATGTGTAGCACTTGGAAGTTACACTGAGTGAGGGCAGAGAGGGTGAGCACTGTTCTGGGATTAGGACCTTCAATATCCATCGCCATGAATAACTTAGTAGGACTTGAGCTAGCCAAGTCTTGAAGGACATATCTGCCAGACTGGATCATAGCAGATAGTGAGAAAAGCAACATAATGGAAAACCCTATTTATTATTTCTAATTTTATTTTTTAACTATTTTATTTAGAGGTGTCACAAGTAGGCTTACATTAACACTGCAATGAAGTTACTGTGAAAATCTCCGAGTTGCCACACTCTGGCTCCTATTTGGGTACACTGAGGGATAATTTAGCATGGCCAGTGCACCTAACCAGCATGTCTTTTGGACTGTGGGTGGAAACCCATGCAGACACTGGGAGTATGTGCAGACTCAGCACAGACAGTGATCCAAGCCAGGAATCGAACCTGGGTCCCTGGCACTGTGAAACAACAGTGCTAACTATTGTGCCACCCCTTGTCCTCACTGAACTACCAGTCACAGATTGATTTATGCATGAATGTATAAGTAGGAGTAGCCACTGCAAAGTCTTTGTGGAGATAAGGTCCCATCTTCACACTGAGGACACCCCACTTGTGTTGTGTATCACCATGAAATGTGATAGATTCAGAACAGCACCAATACCTCAATTCTGAGCATCCATGAGACACTGGAGGGGAGGAGGGCAGCAGCAGAATTTTATTCCACCACAAGCCATTACCTCATGTCATCCTTCACTCTACCATTACTATCAAGCTCGGACATTTACCTTGGATCAACAGAGACTGCAGAAGGGCATGTCAGGAGCTGCACTAGGTGTATCTAAAAATGAGGTGCCAATCTGGTGAAACCGCAACTCATGATCACATTCATGTTAAGTGCTAAAGCAGCATGCTATAGATAGAGCTAAATAATCCCACAACCAATGAATCCGATCAAAGCACTGCATTCCTGCTACATCCAGTTATCAATGGTGGTGGACAATTAAACAACTAATGGGAGACAGAGGATCTATGAACATCCCCATGTTCAATGATGGTGAAGCTCAGCACCTGAGTGCTGAGATAAGGCTGAAGCATTTGCAGGCAGTTTCAGCTAGAGGTTATGAATGGCAGCTCCATCTTAGTCTCCTCTTGAAATTCCCCCATCATAAATGACATTTTTCAGCCAAATTGATTCACTCCATGCGATAACAAAGAAACACAATGCACAAGATACGGCAAAGGCAATGGGCACCAACAACATCCTAACTATAGTGTCGAAGATCTGCTTCAGAAACTAGCAATGCCTCCAGCCAAGCTATTTTATTACAGCTGTGGTACTGACATCCAACCAATAATGTGGAAAATTGTCCAGTTATGTCCTGTCCACAAAAAGCAACGTAATCAGTTGGCCACATCTTTCAGTCCACTCTCAATCATCACCAAAGTTATGGAAGTATTGTCAATAGCAGCATCATGCAGAACTTGCTCACCAATAACCTGTCCACTGATACTCAGTTTGGTTTCACTTTGCTCTAGATCTCACTACAGCCTTGGTCCAAAAATGGACAATGGAGCTGAATTCCAGAGGTGAGGTGAGAGTGACTGCTCTTGAATTTGACCAAGTGTGGCATCAAAGAATCATAGCAAAATAGAAGTTGATGGGAATTGGGGAAGAAACTCTCCATTGGTTGGAGTCAAATATATCACAAATGAAGATAGTTTTGTTTTGGAGGCCAACCCAGGTGGAGGGGAAGGGGGAGGGGTCACTGTTGGTCAGAAACTTAATTGGAACAGCTACATGAATATTATGGCTACAAATGTAGGTCAGAGACTCAAACTTCTGCAGAGTAATTTACCTCCTGACATCCCAAAACCTGTACACCATTGACACAAGTTGGAATGTAAGGAATACTGTGTATTTGCCTGGATGAGTATTGCTCCAACAACACTCAAGAAGGTCGACACTACCCTGCTTGATTGACATCCTATCCACCACCTTCAACATAGGTCAGCATGGTGGCACAGTGATTAGCACTACTGCCTCACGGCGCCAGGGTCCCAGGTTCGATTCAGGTCTTGGTCACTAACTGTGGAGTTTGCACTTTCTCCCTGTGTCTGTGTGGGTTTCCTCTGGGTGCTCCAGTTTCCTCTCACTGCCCAAAGATGTGCAGGTTAGGTTGATTGGCTATGCTAAAATTGGCCCTAGTATCAAGGGGATTAGCTGGGTTAAATTTGTGGAGTTACGGGAATAGGGTCTGGGTGGGATTGTGGTCAGTAGACTCAATGGGCCAAATAGCCTGCTGTACTGTAGGGATTCTGTGATTTCCCTTCTTCCATTACTGGCACATCGTGGTTGCAGTGTGAATCATCTCCAAGATGCTTTGCAGCAACATGTAGATGCTTTCTCAAACAGCACCTCCCAAACCCATGACTGTCTCAAAGAACAAGGGGCATCATGCCAATTGAAACATCACCACCTGAAAGTTCCCCTCTACGTCACACACCATCCTGATGTAGGAGTTATGTTGCCATTCTTTGTCACCTGATATTTTCTACCCAATAACACCATGGGACTACCCACACTATATGGAGTGCAGCAGGTGGCTCACTACCACCTTCTGGAGACCATTAAGGATGGACACTAAATGCTGCTCCTGCTGGCAGCACCCACACTTACACGACCGAATTAAAAAAAATCGAGGGTAGAATACGATATGCGTTCTTGAGGTCTCGACTATTCTGATTTCTATCACTATAGAATTGCAGAGACCTCCCTAGAATTTGATTTCAATGCAAAACAAACATTTGCTGAGGAGTTCTTCCGCTATTCAAAAATCTAAAGTTTCGGCCGAACCAGCCACTAAATACTGCGAGTTAGCATTGACCTCCAACTGGCTGTTGACAGCCTCCGGTACTTTTTTTCTCACACACACACACACACACACACACAGACAGGCTGTGCGTGTATTAAAGAACGTGCAACATGGCATTTATTTCGAGAGTGTTATCTGGCTGCTTGGACTCCCTGGAACTTGCAAAGGGAAACGGGTGTTGCAGCCAGCCAGGCAGTCACTTCAGCTCCCGGCGATGAATTGCACGTTAGCAGGGTGGGTGGTTGAACGCGAGTGCGAGCTCGGGGTCGGGGCTGGAAGAGAGGGGACGTTCTCGATTGCAGGGCGAAGTGGTGCAAGCGGCGCTGTGCGTGCGTGCCTGCGTGTGCGGCTCTGCATCGCCAAACAAGCCGTTGCTGCAAAAGCTGCGGGGGACACGCAAACCACCACCTTCCCCCTCCCCTCCCCCTCTTAAATGCACATTTAAACAGGAGGAGGAGGAAGAAAACAAAAGGTGCATTTTAATAAGCTGCAAAGCGGGCTGAGGATTTGACGATAATTATTTGGTGGCACGGTCGGGTTATGGGAGAGGAAATTGCTTAATGTTTTTTTTGGGGGCGGAGGGGGAAACGACATGACGTAAGGTGTTTTTGGGGAGTGCATGACGTCATATGCAATAAGTCCTATAGAAAAATGGTGTCTTTTTACCCGGGCTGTAGAGTGACTGAAAGTTATTTGGATTCACAAAATCCTGGGTGATGCATTGGTGATTTAGAGTAATGCTATCTCAAAAATGGATGTAGAGAAAGAGTCTGGACGAAGATTGGTCTGTAGTTTTTTGTAACGTAACGAGTTTTTAATGCCATATTAAAAAGAGAGAGAGAGAGAGCGAGAGAGGATTTATGCAGCTACTAGTGATATGGAGGGGGAAGCAGTCACCGTGTGACTGGAGCTGAAATGGCCTCTTGTTTGTTTTTTTATATATATTATTTTGGGGAGGGCAGTGACTTCCTGTTTTATTTCTGAGGGTCAGGGGAGGAGGCTTTTTTATTTTTATATAGATATAAATGTTATTTTTTTAAAATCTCGTTTTTTTTTATTTCTTATATTCCGCCCTGGTCACGGTTTTTGCTCCAAGTTGTGAGGGAAGTAGTAAGTGGCTGAAGTGAGTGGGCTCTGCTGTGTTTACAGTGTCTGCGGGAGGAAGCGCTGCTTCCCGCTGGCCGCTTCTTCCATCCTACAACCCAGGCTCGACGGCCTAGTTTCACCCCCCCTCCTCCTCCTCCACCTCCCCCTCCACCCCCTCCCCCAAAAGCATCTTCACCGCCCCCCCCTCCAAACCACCCCATCTCTATCCCCCCGCCCCTCCCCCTCCTTCCTCTCACCTCTTCCAATCTCCTGCCCTCACCTCCCCTCCCAGTGACTTTTAATTTTAAATGAACAAAAACAAAAAAAATTTAACCCCGGAGACGTGCCGAAAAGCCCAGTACCCAAGGACTGGGTTTGTGCTTATTTTTTTTTCCCCAAAAACTCGGATTCCGCTCAAATCGGACGCCTAGCGACCAGAGAGCTGGCAAAAAAAAATGTCCATGTATACAAAACAAAACCCTGTCGCTTCTAAAATTTTTTAAAAAATTATATAAAAATGAGGAACCTGCAACTTCACTTCTGCCTTTTATTTGTGTATTTTCTTTGCATGCCAGTTCACCCCGCCCTAGTTTTCATATGCCAGTGATAATTAAAAAAAATATTCAAATTGTTGCTGTGTGGAAAAACAAACTCGCCTCCAATTTGCTCGAACCGGGCTCCCACTTGGTCTAAGACGGGCGGACCGTTAGCGTTTGCAAAACTATTGCAAGCAAATTGAATTCCAAAAACATCGTTTGCATCGAGATTTCACTTTTGTGTCTGATCCCTCCTCGGACTGTCCAGTAATATAACATCGCAGGTTCTTGAAAGGTGCTTCAGCAGGATACGAAGTGTAAACAAAACATGTTGCTTTAGAAACTGGACCACGAGTTGTGAAATTGTTTCAACAATTGCAGGTTAAAAAATGCACATAAACAAACACGTTTAAAAATGCAAATGTACGAAGAAAGGACCGCGGTGCGACGGCTTCATTACATATGAGTCGTAAATGTCTTTAAATTGATAGATTTATAAACTTCCATTTATGATGTTGAAGGTACTTCTAATTCATCCTCCGAGTACTTAGTGCTAATGATATGTATGCATATGAAGCACGTCCTGTTTTCCCATTTAATGCGTGCGTCCCGTATACAAATGTGAACTTTAGTCGTGTTGTATAAACTGATCCTTTTTTTTGATTGCAAAATGCACATTCATAAAGGTTAAGTTTAATACCTAGCCAATACACAAATACAATGTTTCATTCTGAAATCTAATATTTGAAATGGCTGTGGGTTCAACACTGGTGTAGCGTTACATATAGGTCTGGTTCTGTTCTGTTTATAGCGCACATTTTGTAGAAGGCGGTATGACAATGAGGACCTCTCAGACGATGACATAGCCAGCATGAGGACTTTTGATGTGGAGGAAAAGCTTAGTATTGCCTCATACAATTCAAGTTACGTGCACTTTATGAAAGGAAAAGGTAAGAATTGGGAGAAAGGTGTGTTTTTAAATGTACAGTGAATCCCGTTTAGATTGCGAGACTGTAGCAGCAGTACTGCAGCTTGCCTGGTCAGTGCTGCATAAGACTCGAATTTCCCGCCGTGAAGGCAGACTATGACTTCAGAGTTTGACGAGTATCGTCATTATCTCACAATCCAACTCATTATCCTGTCCCCCCCGCCCCGTGTGCATAAAAATATTTTGCTGTGCAGTCAATGAGATGACGTCTGAAAACAGGAAAACCATTGAGATGTTTTTTTAAAAAAATACGGCTGTATGTGAGAAAGAATAATCGTAATGTTATGTATGTAGCTGTGTGGATTGTAAATCCCCTTAACCTAGCCACAAAATAAAATAACTATCCGTAGACTTGCTGATATCGTTTATTTTCTTTAATAATTTGCATGTTGCTATGATCTGAACGGTCTGTATTTGCAGCAATTTGTCCAACAGGGATTTGGCCAGCGTTACATGCCGGGGGTGGGAGCGGGAGAGCGAATCAAAGCGACTGCCAATTTGAAAAAAAACAAGTGACCGTCAATCCAGGTTCAATGGAAAGAGGTTGTTAAACAGCGGCTGCATTAATGGCTCTCCGGATTCTGATGAAGAGCTACGTTGATCTTAAGAACTCAATTTGCTGTGTGAAGATGTAAGATAGAGTTCTGGACAAATCCCTGTTCGATCTAAAACGGTGCTTATGGGCAGCGCTTACAGCGCCTTTTGATAAAACTGCATAAATATTGTTGGGTTGACTTTTCTCGCTTCTCTCCTAAAGTTAAGTTTTACTGTATGTTGCAACAGATTTTACCCTTGAATATGTGCAGAGAGAGACTATCAAGGTCCCCATTATCTTCAGGGACAAAGATGGTCTAGGAATCAAGTAAGTTTTCTAATAGATATGTTTGTTTGGTAATGTTCCTAAACACTTCTAGCACATGCCATCGATATGTTTATGTTAGGCATGTAAATAATCTCCCATGACTTGATTCGTGACCTGAGATAGACTAAAATGGTTTTAGTGCAGCACTGGCGTGAGATGTTAACAAGGTCGTAGAATCCAAATCATTATTTCCCTTCTTTGTGCCTGGCATAAGAAGCACTTGCTGTTGGAAATAGACCCTTACAGCAAGATTAGGTTTTCATCATCCACATTCCGGATTAAATAATTGGAGAGAGTTCCACCAGATTACGCCACGTTTCTGCCACGCCACATTCAAGCAATAAAGTAGCCACGATAATGGCAATGCTTCCGTGAAGATGGGCAATTTGAATCTCCAGTTGCGAATCTTTCCGAGTTGGCCGCTCTTTTGAGTCCCCACAGATATTCTCATTAACCCTTTTCGCGAAGCGGAAGGATGCCAACGGAGATTTAGACACGGGAACTTCTTCACGCCTGTTTATCCTCATCGGAGCCAGCAATTGTAAAAGTTTTTGATTACTTTTAAGCATTTCCCCCGGAGATAATCGCACTCGGTAGCGAACATTCCCCCCCCCCCCAAACGGATACACGTGAATGTGGCTCTTCCCCCTATCCCCCTGAGACGTGATTCTGAGAGAGAGGGAGCAGAACACGTATTAGCTCATCATGTAACACCTAAATCATGATCCCAGCAGCCTCCAATATCCATGTGATCTGTTCTATTCGAGGCCTTGCGGGCTCAGCATTGGGCACGATCTGTATTGAAACAATACAACCTCCTCGAATCGGTTTTTGCTTTGTGAAAAAGTGAAATCAGCATCTTATAAATTTCAGTGCAGATGACCAATAATTGCAATGCCGAAAATGAGGGGAGGGGAGAATCAAACCTTAAAGTGAGCCTGTTCGACTTCCGTGGCCCCTAAAATTTGGTTTTGGGGAGAGGAAAGATCGTGTCAAGTGCAGTGTTGCCAAGCAAGTGTTCCACACGCATTCTTGCCTGCCCGACGTGATAGTCCTTGAAAAGACAGTAGTTACAGCATTGGGGTGGGGGTGGGGTGACACATTAACCACAGACTCCAATGGATGCAGCAAAATGTAGTTACTGATGTGACATATCCCACCCACCATGGAGGTTTATTGATGGGGATGGTAACAGATAATCGGCCCTATTTCAACCTAAAAGCAGCAAGCTGATCTGGCGAGCTATGCATTCCAAAGGTGCATCTTAAAACGAGAAATCTGTCAGAAGTAAACGGCAGTAAATTTTCCTTGGATGGCCAATGCACAGTAAATCAATGTCATGCCTGATATCGGACATTTGTCTTGAATGTATATGTTGACGAGAAGAGTTTGCAAAATCATGACACCAGTTTTGTTTGTGCTGGAATGTGGCCCGAAAATGGATCTGAAACGTCCCCCCCCCCACAAGTTTAATATACTGCAAATTTCCGTATTGCATGTTAGCACAATGTGAATTTTATTACACATCCCTCTCGACTTCTGACAGCTCTGCAAGGCATAAGATTTATCGTATTTCTTTGAAGCTAAATTCACGTATCCATGTTAATACAGCGCTACCAGACCAGCGAATGTGTTGAGGTGGATGGGATGGTACACGGGGTTGTCAAATCCTCGGATCGATTAAGCAGCCTTTTGGTTCTTTGGAGCCCAGAGTTAAATCTCGGGTTCGAGTTGGAAAGGTCCGATTGGACAAAAGCAGCGCCTATCCACCCGGGCGATGTGAAATTGTAAATGAATGCACTGCTGAGCTGAGAATGCAGCTCCGAACTGTACTCTGCAAACAGAGTAGTTAGATATGTCTGTGATTATAATGGCGAAATACTGGGGCGATTCTTTAATTTTTTTCAATTGGTGATTTGCATGTTTTAAAACTTCTTTCCTTCCATAACGTGAGACTAAATATTTAATTTCTTGTCTTCTAACCACAGAATGCCAGATAGCAATTTCAGTGTCAGGGATGTAAAAGTGTTTGTTGGTAAGTGAAATTTGCAACATACAAGGTGGAATGGTTTTATGTGTGCGGAACTGAATGCAATTTACCGTCATAAGTGATCATTAATTTAAAATGCATAAAAGTGCTTTGTTCTTGGGTTCCCCAGCCCAGGACCGTGCGTTTGACAAATCAAATCACTGTGAGCATTGTGTATGGAGCAAGATGGTGTAAGATGCATATTCAGTTATCATTGGCAATATGGTTCTAAAATATTTTCTTTGTACTGTTCATATTTTTGCCTCTGAAGGGTTAAACATTAAACATTGAATTTATAATTTCATGGTTTTAAATGACAATTTAGTAATTATAAGGATGCCGCTGATCCTTCAGTAGAAATATCAACATTATTTTGTCTTGATAAGTCACTCAACAAGTTTTGCGTGCTCCTGAAATATTGATCTGTGTTTTATGTTTTCAGATGATTTAGAACATATTTACACCTTAAATTCAACATATTTGGGCCGCAATTTCATTGCTATGTTTTGTGATCATGCTGATTGGTTTTTGAGCATGTATTGGCACAGCCAAAGGAACAGGAGTAGGCCATTCGACCACTTGAACCTATCTGATCGTTCAGTTAGGTCGTGGCATTAACTCCATTTTCCCGGCTTTATTTCAGATCCCTTACACTCTTATCTAATAAAAGTCTGTCATTCGGTCTTAAATTACAATTGTGGGTAAAAGCTCTGCCTTATTTCATGCCATTGTGGCCTAGCTGTAATTTTAAGACTGCCTGTTTGTTGTGGATACACACACGAGAGGAGTAGTTTCTCTCTATCTATTGGCTTCCTTGATAATGTTCGATCCTCAACCTTCTAAAGTCTAAGAAATATAAGCCAAGGTAATACAACATGTCCTGAAAAGCAAGTGCTGGTACATTTCTGGTAAATCTGCACTGTACTCCTACCAAGGCTAGTATATATTTCCTGAGGGTTGGTGCCCAAAGTACTTCTGTATTTCAACCCCTTGGGTTAAAGTCCAACATCCCATTTCCTTTTTTGATTACTTTTGTGTCTGTGCCCTGGCTTTTAGAAACCAGCTGCTTAAGTCTGGAGTCAGGTCCTGATTCAACATGCGAATGAGACAAAGCCAAGGGGTTTGACTCTCCTGTCTTCCCATTTTTCCTCATTTCAACTTTCGCTTTGGCAGTATGCAGTGCGACGGGAGGGAGTGCGCTGATCAGTGGCGATAGATCTTATGGTCCCATCTTTATCAATGGGGTTTCCCATTGAATGCATCCCTTGCTGCTAGCATGTGGCATGAAGCTGAATTTAAGTGACTGGCAGTCTATGGACTGCCTGTGCATTTCTAAACTTAGTGAAAAATATTTTTCATGTTCAAATGTTGTTAACATTAAAAATTGCAGTTGGAAGAATTATCTACATGTGTGTGAATACACATACTAAGCTCTCTGTGGACAAATTGTGACAGGTATTCCACAATATAACTGCTGGTCTTAAAACAATAATGCAGTATTATTTCACCCTTAAATAAGATCACTTTGCAAAATAATCTAATTTGTCTAGAATTAATCTGTACATGATAAGTGGAAAGGTTAGAATCTAAATGAAAACTGGATTAAAGTTTTATAATCTTGTCACAATGTTCATGTAGGAATGCTACTTAGCTAGCTTGTAAATGCTAAGGTGTGTAATTTAGAAATTTTTATCAATTCAACTAGATTTGGTTATTTATGTTTTTCAACAATAATGACATGTTCTTATGAGATACAATAGGCAGTTAGCCTAACATCTGTCATTGGGAAAATACTAAAATCTATTATTAAGCAAATAGTAGCATCGTATTTGGCAAGGAAATCATACTACGATCAAGCAGTCAACATTTTTGTGAAAGGGAAACTGTTTGACAAATTTATTAGAGAAATTTGAGGATGGATTAAGTGGTTGTAGTGTATTTGGATTACTGAAAGGCATTCAATAAGGTGTCACATAAGAGGTAACTACGCAAGATGGTGTTGGGAGTAGCATGTTCACTTAAATTGAGAATTGGTTAGTTAACAGAAAACAGAATCAGGTCAAATGGATCATTTCCAGGTTGACAAATGAGTGGAATGCCACAGGGATCAGTGCCTTGGGGCCTCAACTATTTACAATCTATATAAATGATTTGGATGAAAGGACTGACTGCATTGTAGCCAAATATTTGATAAAATATAGGTAGGAAAGCAAGTTGTACCATTAGCTGCCTGATAAATAGATTATAACATGTTCCCAATGGCAGATGTTACGCTTAACTGCCTTTTCTATCCTGCTTTGTTTCTCTTCTTTCTTGAAGTGTTAGATTTGTGGTTTTTTCAAACCTGCAGCAACCTTTTCAGAATCTAGCAAATTTTGGAAAATTACACCAAAACATCCATTATGTCTGTAGTCACATATTGTAAGACACTAGATTGCGGGCTATTAGACCTTTTTTAGGCCCTTTAGTTTTTTCATTACTTTTTCTCTAGTGATGTTGATTGTTTAGAGTTCTCCCTTCCTTTTGCCTCTTGTTTTTCTACTATTCTTAGAATGCTTTTTCTATCTTCTCCTATGAAGACATGCGAAATACTTATTCAAAGTCTCTTCCATTTCCTTATTAATTTGCAGCCTCATCCGCTTGGGGGCCAATGCTTTAGCTACTCTTTTTTCCTTGTAGAAATTTTTACTGTCTTTTTGTTTCCTTATTAGTTTTCTCTTGTACTCTCCCACCTTTATTATGTTTCCTTTCACTTTGATTTCAAATAAGTCCCAACCTTCTAGCCTACCACTAATACTTGCAGTGTTGTATTGCAATTGTTCTTTCAATTTGATACCACCCTTGACTTTTATCAACTAATCATTAACTTTGCATAAAGTCATTCTTTCTCTGGCAATTAAATGCATGTGAACAGAACTCTGTGCATATATCTGGGTTTGATTCCCGGCTCTGGTCACTGTCTGTGTGGAGTTTGCATGTTCTCCTCGTGACTGCGTGGGTTTCCTCCGAGTGCTCCGATTTCCTCCCACAGTCCAAAGATGTGCGGGTTAGGTTGATTGGCCGTGCTAAAATTGCCCCTTAGTGTTGTAAGATGCTTAGGTTAGAGGGATTAGCGGGTAATAAAATGTAGGGATACGGAGGGTAGGGCCTGGGTGGGATTGTGGCCGGTGCAGACTCGATGGGCCGAAGGGCCTCTTTCTGCACTGTAGGGTTCTATGATTCTATGATATCTAAGGTTTGTATTCCACTTATCGAGCAGAGATTGATGCAGAACCAACATTGTGACTTTATTTTGGTCTTAAAAAAAACTACCATATGGTAGTTTGTTTCAAACTACCATATATATCAGTGTATAAATTGACCTTTGAAGCCTCCAAAAGTTGTTTCACAGATGGGGGTCAACTTCTAGGCCATGTATAGGGGCAGCACAGTGTTAGCACTGCTGCCTCTCAATGCCTGGTACCTGGCTTCAATTCTGGCCTTGGGTGACTGTGTGGAGTTTGCATATTCTCCCTGTGTCTGTATGGGTTTCCTCCCAGGTGTTCTGCTTTCCTCTCACAGTCCAAAGATGTGCCGGTTAGGTTGATTGGCCTGCTAAATTGCTCCTTAGTGTCAGGGGGATTAACAGAATAAATAGGTGGGGTTATGGGGATAGGGCCTGGGTGGGATTGTTGCCAGTACAGGCTCGATGGGCCAAATGGCTTCCTTTGCCATTGTAGGGATTCTAAATGTGAACTATCAGTGTGGGTGGTCGCGATTTTGACATGTGAAAATAAAACATAACATTTCATTTTAAATTAGTAGTTTGTTGAATAGATTAACAGTACAAAATGCCTTTAACCACTAGGAAAATGGTTTCGACCCATCAAATTCATTGCCTTTGGCACCTGACATAAACAAGTTAATCAACTTCACTGTGGCATCATCGTAAAGATTCCGCCCTGGAACAAATATGGAGTCTTTGGTTTCAGAATGGTTCCTCCACTGCAAATTGTCTTTCTTTCTGGTCTCCAGTTTTTGAACAATCTGATGACATTTTGAGCATTAATAGCATCCCATGATTTCATAACAAAATCACACACAACTTCAAATGGGATGGTGCATATATTTCCACTCAGAAGATTTTTTTTTCTTCCATCAAACATCTACTTATTCCATTTGCCACATGCATGATCCTTGAATTCAGAGATTGAATTATGGATGTCAGACCCCCCCACCACCTCCAACCTGGTGTAACTGCAATGTGGGTCTTATTTATTCATAGGCATTTCTTGATCTCATCAATTATATGAAATCTGAACATGTCCCACATGAATAAGCTGCATTCCTATGTAGACCACCAGGAAGCCCATTTCACATACTATTGATCAATAACTTGACTCCATCTTTATCCATTCATCCAACTGTTATTATAGACTTGCACAAAAACTCCTGCAGGGAAATTGATTTTCAGCAAGATTTACTGTATGAAAATTACCGTAGGCTTAATTTTTGTTTTATTGGCCATTCAGGCATATACCACTGAATCCCTTTTTCGCATGTCCTGCGGTTTTCTCTGGAACTGTTTTTGAAAGTTTCCAATGCATGGTTCAGTTGGTAGGCATATTGAAATTCATGGATGTTTCATCCATGTTGCCAAAGTGACATAGTGGGTACATGTGTGTTTCCCATTGTCTGATGAATTGTTGGAAACTGGTAATTTTGACATTGAGATCATTTGGCAGTCTCTAAGTGATTCTTCTGCAACACTTGTTTTAGGGCATAGGTTTCAAAGTTTATTTATTAGACGCAAGTACGCTTATATTAACACCACAATGAAGTTACTGTGAAAATCCCCTAGTTGCTGCACTCTGGCAACTGTTCACATACTGAGGGAGAAGTTAGCAGGGCCAATGCACCTAATCAAAACGTCTTTCGGACTGTGGGAGGAAACTGGGGCACCTGGAGTAAACCGACGCAGACAGGAAGAGGATGTCTGTGACCCAAGCCAGGAATTGAACCCAGTTTTCTGGCACTGGAGGCAGCAGTGCCAACCACTGTGCTCCCCTGGAGGAAAGGAGATAAATATTATAGCCTGATTTTGTTCTTGTTGCCATTCATACATTTGGACTGGTCAGTGGATGACATGAACTGTGATCACACTTTTTGTAACTTTTAACACAGGAGCACTGAGGCCAATTTGTTTTCAAAAAGGGGGTCAATTTATTGCCTTATCTAGCTGCCTTAAGAAGGAAGTGATACATCTTCTTGAACTTCTGTGGCGCACGTGATAATGATGTTAGGTTGGGAATTGCAAGATTTTGACTGGCAAATTTGCCCTGGTCAGTACGGTGTGTGATTGGGATGTGATCATCCTTCTTGACGTAGAAATGCTGTTGAAGTGAGTTAGATGAATTTTTGCACTGCAGCCTGTTGGTTATACATAGGCTGGAGCTGGAGGGGTAAGTAGAGTAGTAATGTCTTCAGTCCCATGAAAATCAATTTTTTTTATCCTTCACTCCTAATGCTAAGAAGTTTTGATTCCTCCCTGTTTTTTATAGCTTGAATAGGAAATGAAGTGGAGTAGGACTCATATATATCCATCCCCTTTCCTTACTAGTGAAAATGAGTAGTCTTATTGCTTAGCACCAGCATAAAATAAAATGGTTTTTAAAAAACAGAATTGCAATAACTCCACAGAATTCTTCTTTGTTTTAGAAGAGCAGCTTCTTGACTCTGCTTCATTATTTCTAGTTTGGGTGGATAGTTGCATTATTACAACCTTTAATCATTAGGGAAATTATTAAGATGGTAACTGCAAATGTAAGGTCAGAGGCTGTTCAGAGTTTTTAAAGTTTATTTGTTACTGTCACAAGCAGGCTTACATTAACACTGCAATGAAGTTACTGCAAAAATCTTCTGGTCGCCACACTCCGGCGCCTGTTCGGGTGCACTGAGGGAGAATTTAGCAAGGCAAATGCACCTAACCAGCATGTCTTTTGGACTGAGGGAGAAAATCGGAGCACCTGCAGGAAACCCATGCAGACACAGGGAGAACGTGCAGACTCCACGCAGGCGTTGACCCAAGCCAGGTCCATATTGCTGTGAGGCTGCAGTGCTAACCACTGCTGCCCGGTACGCACAATCCAGTGATGCTCAGATGTCCTTCATGCTTAGAACCATAGAAAGTTCTGTGCAGAAAGTGGACATCCAACCTACCCTGTTTCCGCTGGCCAAGAAAGAGAAAAACAGAAACCAGCTGCTCATTTTAAGCCCACTTTCCAGCATCTGGTCCGCAGCCTTGCAGATTACAGCGCTGAAGGTGCAGATCCAGGTACCATTTTAAATGAGTTGAGCATATTGACTTTAACCACCAATTCAGGCAGTGAATTCGAATGCCCACCACCCTCTAGGTGGAGATGTTTTTTCTCATGTCCACCTTAATCCTTCTACCAATCACCTTAAATCTATACCCCTTGGCAACTGATCCCTCAGTTGGGGGAGGCACATTTTTGCTGTCTGCTCTATCTAGGTCCCTCCATAGTATATCTCAATTAGGTCACCCCTAAGCCTTCTCTGTTCTATGGAAAGCATCCCTAGCCTATCTAATCTTTCCTCATAGTTATAATTTTGAAGTCCTGGCAGCCTTTTTGTATTCTGTATTCTCTTCAAAGCAATTATATCCTTCCTGTAATGTAGTGACCGCTGTGCACAAAATTCAAGTTGTGCTGAACCATCATTTTATGCAGTTTGAGCATTGTAAACCTGCTTTTGTCCTCAATACCTCATCCAATAAAAGAAAACATTCCATATACTTTCTTCACCCCTTTTCCACCTGTCCTGTGATCTTCATGAACCTGTGGTCATACACTTCATGATCTCCTATTTCCTCAGCCTCTCAATATCCTGCTTACTGAATATTCCCTTGCTTTGTTTACCCTCTCCAAATGCACAACCTCACTTTTTTTTGGATTGAATTCCATTTGTCACTTTTCCACCTACTCATCAAAACCATTGATATTCTGGAGTCAGCAGCTATCCTCTTCACTAGTGTAATGTCTGAGCTATGTTTGGGGCTGTGGGTTTTACAAGAAAAGAAAAAGACATAGTTTGAATGTGTGTGTGCAAACCAACAGTAACTGACTTATTCTTGGAGCTTTTGTCTGTACAGAGAGAAACTGAAACTAAAAGCAGGAGCCTCTGAAACACCCCAATCACATGTGACCTGTTCTTAACACAATCATGTTTTAAATAAATGTATAATAACTATCAACTACACAGCCAATTTTTGTACCACCTGCAAGTTCCCCCATCATGCCTCTCATATTTAGATCCAAATCGTCAACATTCGCAATAAACAGCAAGGGCCCCATCTCTGAGCCCTGTGGAAAGCCACAGAAAACTTGCATTCCATTTGCAAACAAATCCATTGACCATTACTCCTTGGTTCCATTACTTAGCCGGTTTTGGATCCAACCTGCCTCCTTCCCAGTATCCCATGGAATCTCACTTTTCTGACTAGTTTGCCATGCGGGACCATGTCAAATGCCTTACTGAAATTAATGTAAACAACATCCACTGCACTACCCTCATCAAGCCAGCTTGTTATTTCCTCAAAAAATTCTGTTAAGTTAGTCGGACATATTCTTCCCTTAACAAAACCAGGCTGACTATCCCTGATCAAATTGTGCCTTTCTAAGTGACCGTCTATCCTGTCAGAATTGATTCCAGTACTTTGCCCACCACTGAAGTCAGACTGACTGACCTATAATTTTCTGGCCTGTCCCTCGTACCCTTTCTAAATAATAGTACAACACTCTCAGACCTCCGATTTCCTGGAACCTCACTTGTATCTAGTGAGGATTAAAAAATGATCCTCAGAAAATCGATTATTTCTTCCCTGGCTTCGTTTAACATCTTGGGATGTAGTCCATTAATCTTTGTAATATTTCTCAAGTTTTTAAGGAAAAAAAAAGTATTTGTTGGGTAACTGGAACCTTTCATTTTACACTTTTGCAGTTGATTCTAATTCCCAAGATTTCTTTTATAAATAAAAATATTCCTTATGATGTAGTTTCCCCTTGCAGTATCTTTCTTCTTCTCCCTTTTTCTGTTCTGCTGCAAAATTTTTGTTTGTGCATGACACTACCAATTATGAAAAAAATGAGGTGAATCTAGAAGTGAAGAGTAGACCATGCTAAACTGGAATTGTAAAGACGTGAATTAAATGAGGAAGGAAAGAGAATTTAAGATTTTATAAAGCATTTTAAGACTTAATAGGACAAGATATAGCCTTAATAAAACTAGCATTAAGAACCTTGAGACTGCACACCAAGTTTGAACTCATTACAGTGAGGGTGTGGGAAGAACAGTCTGTCAGATGACATATTAAAGCTTAAAAGGAAGAAGGGAAAGTGACCACAGTAGATAGTCAGTGGAACATAATTAGCAATTGCAATTGATTGCAACTAATTGATTTTAATTTAAAAAAAACAGTGACAGCTTGAAATTCCTTTGGGATCACAGGCCGTCACAGGAACCAATTAATAGCAGGTCAGGTAATTAACTTCAGTCACCTGGGGCGAAGTGTTAAACAACGCTGTCACTGGGTTTATACTTTGAGCAAGTGGAAAGTATTTTGATGGAGACGAATCACTTTAGTGTTTCCTCCATTTATTAGAATTTCAAGAAACCAAGATTTTTAATTTTTCCTGAGCTGTTGAATCTGCATTGAATTATTTTGTAGTTTTGAGCAATTGAGATTTGAAAGTTGTCTTAAATGGCTTGTTGGTGCATACACACCTCGTGCAGTGTACAAAGAGAGCTTGTATTTAATTAAAAAGTGACTTTGGAGGAATGGAGAATTCAGACTTGTTTAGCTTACACAGAGATGACATTGTGTAAGGCAGAGTTAAGGAGCAACGGTAGAGAAGATTGAAAGTCAGTTGCCTTACATCAGTGTCTAAAACATTGCAAAGTCACACTCCCATCTATGACCTTGTTGCTACAGACAGCAGTTCTGACTTTCGTAGCTAAGTTGTATTGGAATTGGAGGTGGTTTTGCTCATATCAGAGGAGTAGAAAACACTTTTAATTGCTGGAAAAAGCAGTAATTATAAATGGCTACTGGTGCCAGCACAGGTAAGCACCTTTTTCTGCTTGCAGGTCTGTGTAGAACTCAAAATCATCAGGGAAAGTCCATTGATAGAAAATGAAAACTGCAAGTTTGCCTGTGGGCAGTTGTTTTGTGTTGTTGCCTTTGCTGTGGAGTTCCCCTTGCAGTATAAATGCAATGGACTCTACAGTGTTGGCTGTCTTGGCTTAATAAAGAGTTCATTTAAGGTGAAATATTCCTCTGAGATTTGATCACAACTTGGGCGGGGGCGCAAGTGGGAAGGAGGAAGGAGCTTCCTTAAAATAGAAGTGGGGAGGTCTTGTACTTGAAAAAAACATCATCTCGACTTCATATCTGTGCAAGAACAATTGGTCAGTGACGTTTGTGCTTTAAATAATAAATCATAGAGCATAATAAATCAAATTCCTCATAGTAACGAAAAGTAAACCCAGACCATTCGTGAATTGTGTGTTTGTCAAAGCTGCCTGATAAACTCGCTTTCAACTCTAATTTTCTGGATGGCAGCAAAAAGTATTTTTCTTAAAGTTTAATTGAAAGAGCAACATTTTTTGAGTTAGATTATTGTAGTGAAAAACAAAATAGGACATACTGTCCATTGTGTACTAATTTTATATCACGTTTAGGTGTAAAGTTTAAAGTTTTCTTTACTAGTGTCACGAGTCAATTTACATTAACATTGCAATAAAATTACTGTGAAAATCCCCTAGTTGCCACACTCTGGCACCTGTTCGGGTATACTGAGGCAGAATTTAGCATGGCCAGCCACCCTAACCAGCACATCTCTTGGACTGTGGGAGAAAACTGGAGCACCCGGAGGAAATGCACAAGGAAACAAAGAAAACTGTCTGCACAGATAGTGACCTAAACCGCAAATCAAACTTAGGTCCTTGCTGCCATGAGGCAGCAGTGTTAACCACTATGCCACCGTGCTGTGATGACGTGGTAGTTATGGTATTCAACCAGCAAACTGGAGATACTGGGTTCAATGCCACCATGATACATGTCGTTGGTTAGTTCCAAGTTCAGTAATTTTGGGCTGGCATTAGAAAAAGAAATCAGGAATAATGCTAAATTGACATTTTAAAAATAAAACTCATCTAGTTCATTCTGCCATCCTTAGCCAGTCTGGCTTACTCATGACTTCAGTGTCACATTATGTGGTTGACTGTTAAATACCCTCTGTGGTCAGTCAGCCATGGTAAGTAGGGAGGATAGTAAATATCACCGTTGCCCACATCCTGATAATCAATGAAATATTGTAGTTACTGATCTCAGCCTAAGAATCATGATATTAGTTCTAGCAGAGGAGTACCCCATTTATAATAATTCATTTGCTGTTTGAACAGCCGGACAATCCTGGCAATATTTAGAGGAGGCGGATGTGAATTGGTTCTGTGTGCTAAACCATTATGGCTCTTGCATTATACTGCTTGTTCCAATTAGTAGAAACTATTGAACCCAGTTCAAGGTTTTAAAAAGAAGTCAGCAAGAGATAAAGCTGGAGCCCATAAGGATCTGAAGGTGAGAGCGGTGTCAAGAGTCAGCTGGACAAAGTGGAGATAGCTGGTATGCCTGTGGGAAATTAAAAACAAAACAAATCAACATGGGAGGGGTGGGGGTGTGAATTATAGGAGCAGTAGCAAGAAGGGCTGAAAGGAAACTGGGATGAGGATACAGCAGGAAACACTGACTGGGACCTGGGTGCATTAAAAATAGTGAAGCAGAGAGCATAATGTGGAAAACAGAAATTATTTGCAGTGGTGTAGGAAGAGAGACCCACGTTAAAACTGAGGAAGCCAGCCTGAACAAGTATTTCCACATGAATTTTATCAGGAAAAGAAAGGTAAAAAGGCAGAAATGGAAGGAAAATGAGAAGTAAGAGCAGAGAAGCGAAATCAGGGACGATTGGAAAAATGGAGAACACAAGTGGAAGAAAGGAGAGCAAGAGATGCAGAAGGGAGAGAGAAAAATAGAAATGAACATGCCATTATTGACTTGTATAGTGAGAAGATAATTTGATGCTGAAAGATTTTACATATGAAATATGATACAGAAATGGGCCATTTGACTCAACTATTCTGTTGGTATACTCTCTGTGCAAGAAAATAGATCTAAACATTTTATCTGTCCTCATTGCCTACCACTTTGTCTGTTTTCCTTGTATCACTTATCCACCTGACTATTGGATCACCAACATGGTTTGTGTCTTGAGCAGTAACCCTGGAAGTTGAGAAGGTCTCACGATTTTCTGTGCAAGAAGTTTCTCTTGTTCTCTATTATAAATCTCAGATTTTGTATCTGTGGCCCTTATTTTGATACCAGAAGAATTACCAGAAGTCTTTTTCTATCTGTCTTGTCCCAACCTTTCATAATTTTAGTTATGACTATCATATCGCTCCATGATTTAGTCTTAGAAAAATGCTTAGTTTTTTCAAGTCTTTCTTCCACTTCTCCCTATACCAGGCAATATCCTGATGAATTTGTGTTGTACCTTCTCTTAAGATTTAATATTGTTTCTATAGTTTGGAGTCCAGTACTGCACACAGCACTCTAACTGATTGCTTGTTAATATTTTAGAAAGATTATCATTACCTCTTGGCTCTTGTGACAAAACCAAGGTGGTAATTTTAATCATGTTTTCCTTGTGGGAACTGATCAGACAAACGCCACCTCCTATTATATCCTCTGCACCATTTTACTTCACATTGACATCAGGTTGTAAAAGGGGTGGTCGATCCAGTCCTGTCAACTTCCCACTGAGTGGGTTAGGATAAAATTACCCTGCTAGAATTCCATCAGCGATTAATTCAAAAAGATGTTGTGAACTGCTGGACCAGATAGTTCTGTTCGAACATATTGTCAAATTGACCTACCATTATTTTCTGTGCGATTGCACCTATATTTGGTTATGTTGTCTCTCACAGAAGAGATTCTTTCTCTGTGAGAGAGCTCTGCTCTTTCATAAATTTGTGTTCAAATCCCGCCACAGCCTTGCTACTATTTCCAGCAAGTGCACACAATCCTCTGAGTGCTTTGCATTCCCTCAATTCTAGTTTTTTTTTTGCACTCCCTTTGGTAGCTGTCCCTTTTCAGTCTAGACCTTTAAGCTCTGGAATTCCCTCCTCCTACCTCTCTCTTTAAGACATTCCTCTTTGGCCACACCCTAGGATGTGGCACTCCAGGATATTAAATCCAAATGAGACTCTGCCAGGGGATCTGTTGAGTCGAGTTGGGCTCTAACTCTGGATTTATGTGGTAACTTCAGGACATTCCACTTCATAATAATATTAAAGTTGCAGTGCAGTAAACCCTCCCAACTCTCAATCCCCCCTCTTTCTGCATCTCAAGCTTTTGCCTTTCCTCCACAACCTTGCAACTTGAAATTGCTCTCACTCTGAAGCTACTCTTCCTGCCTCTTTCTGCTCATCTGTCAAGCCCTTGCTCATAGCAAGGGTTTGGGAGAGGAAAGTAGTGGGTAACAGAGGCGGGGATTTAGAGGGTTGGCACGTGGCTAGGAGGATTGGGGAACATGGTATGCAGCAAGCACGATCAGTAGTAACCGGGAGGATCAAGGAACTGGAAAGCCAAGGAGCTGGAGACGTTGCATGCAGGAGGTAAGTTGAGCATATTGCTTTTATATTTTAAAATTTATTTTATTATTAGTGAACAAGTGGAAAGGGCCAATGTTTCTGCAATTATTCAGTGGATGATGTGGAGATGCCGATGTTGTACTGGGATAAACACAGTAAGAAGTCTCACAAGACCAGGTTAAAGTCCAACAGGTTTATTTGGTAAATAAAGCTAATGGCGTTTGCTACTAAATAAACCTGTTGGACTTTAACCTGGTGTTGTGAGACTTCTTGCATTATTCAGTGGATATAGCAAAACTCCAACTTTTTTGTGGTTGTTTAAAGTAATCCGGTACATTTGAAAAGCATTCCTCAAACAATCGAGTGATTTTAATTTGAGTTGGTCCCTTGTGGCCCCAAATGTTCTGATGAACAAATGTAAGAAAGATGTGTGAACCATGCATATGTGGCTTCTTACAAGTCATATTATGTTTACATAAAAAGTAATACATAGTGAAGCCATACAAATAAATGTGTATGTTTACATGCACCGTACAACAAGTAGACATGCTTGAGATATTGATCTGCAATTCTTAAGACTGCAGTTTTTACTTCTTATATTTAGTAAGCATTCATGTTTTGGATTGATGGGGTAGAAACTGCATTCAAATCATTCTATATTGCGTGAATTAAATTTTAATCTGCTTTGAGATCTGTATGGCACAAAATATGGTTAATGGATTTTCTATATCAGATTTTACATTGCACAACCGTATTGTGTGTCTATGAATTTTTATGGTCTTTTTCTCTAAGAGTAAGTTAAAATGTTTTGAAAGATTTCATTTACACTTAATATATCAAGCTAATTGCTGTGGGATTTTGTACACAGCATCTATTTTCTTTATTGAGAAATCCATTTTTATTTGCACATTTTAAATATCGTCATTGGATGGGGCTGTTAAAAAGATTTTTGCCAGCTAAGTATTTCAACTGCTTGATTGGATTTTATCTAAGTACAATAGCTGCCTCTCATTATTTTGCTTGGCATCCAAAGGAGGAAAATAGTCCAGTACAATATGTCAGAGTGGTAAGATGTAATTTCACGCTCATGTGGGAAATTCCTGATCACTGAAAAAGCAAGTGACATTAAAGTGCATTTCACAAAAAAGATAAGAATGTGCCAACTTTGACTGCCTATGCACGATTAATGAGGGAACGTGATTATATAAATATTTATTTTTTAAAAAATTTTAAAGAACCTCCCAACACTGTACAGTTACCAGCAATCTTTCCTGTTTAATGGGCACAGTGGAGATGTTTTTTGAAAAAGAAAAGCTGTGCCGTATTTTTCATTATAAGATCTGTGCAGCTTCTCCAACCAATAGGATGAATTTGAAACTGGCTGTCTGGTCTCTGCTGATGCTAGACTTTATGCCACCATGAGGAGATCTGCAATGCTGACTGTGTAATGTTGATTTAAAGTTAAAATTTTAAAGTTGATTTATTAGTCACAAGTAAGGCTTATATTAACACTGCAATTAAGTTACTGTGAAATTCCCCTAGTCGCCACGCTCTGGTGCCTGTTCGGAGTTGGGATGTCACTCCTGCACCCCAGTTGAGGAGTTGGGACTTGGGACATCACCTCTGCAAACCAGTTTCCTTTCTCTTGTTCAATAAAGAAAATAGAAGCTGTGTACAAAATTCCACACTGTCTGTTCACTATCTCCCCACGATGGTACAGTTGAGATCAGAAACTTGACTTTTGGGGAAATGTGGCCACAAACCTTGATTTATTATTGTCACATGTATTAACATACAATGAAAGGTATTTTTTCTTGCGCGTAGCGCAACATACTATTCATAGAAAAGGAAAGGAGAGAGTGCAGAATGTAGTGTTACAGTCATAGCTAGGGCGTAGAAAAAGATCAAGTTAATGTGAGGTAGGCCCATTCAAAAGTCTGATGCAGCAGGAAGAAGCTGTTCTTGAGTCAGCTTATACATGACCTCAGACCTTGTGTCTTTTTCCTGATGGGAGAAGGTGGAAGAGAGAATATCAGGGGTGCGTGGGGTCCTTAATTATGCTGGTTGCTTGTCCGAGGCAACAGGAAGTGTAGACAGAATCAATTGATGGGAGGTTGGTTTGAGGGATGGACAGGGCTTCATTCACAACCCTTTGTTGTTTCTTGCTGTCTTGGGTCGATCAGGAGCCATACCAAGCGGTGATACAACCAGAAAAAATGCTTTCTGTGGTGCAACTGTAAATGTTCTGTAGATCTGTATGACCATGCAATTTTTTGAAAGGAGCATTAATTACAGTACAGAGTAACAGATTTGAGCTTTTTTTAGGATTTGCAATTACGATAGTAGCTTCTTTGCTCGCTGGTTAATAGAACATTTTCAGAAATGCTTTTTCTTATGTTGACTGCCAGTCTTGGTGAATTAATTTTTTCCAAGCAGTGCATAACATCCTCAAATTGCTCCTTTGCACTTAACACTAATCTTATTTAGACGCATTTAATACCTTGAGTAAACATTGCCAATCTTCCAATTTAGTACATTTATGTTTTTTTTCCTGTGTGCTGAGCATTGTGAACTGGAGCAGCATTTTTGTTCCAAGTTGTAGTCTTCAGTCAAATTAGCCTGAAATTCCAGCTGGTTTTGAGGAAGTTGTTGGGTCAGTAGGTGCTTTTGTTTGTTTTTGTAATTTTTTTTCTCTAGCATTAGTTTTTTAAAATTTGTAAGACTTTCAGGGTACTACAGGATGTTGCACTTAACACTTCAAAGTCTGTCCAATATGGTCTAAATGCACTGATCTATTAGGCTGTGGATGTGATGTATGCATTTCCCCTCAAGATTCTCCACAGCAGTAATATCTTGATCTCCCTCAAGGGGAGATTCAAATCAGAGGTCACACATTTCCACTGATACAATGGCAACAGATCAACACTTACTGTGTATGCATACCTCCTTGTGGCTGGACAAAGATCTGCACTGGGAAATGCCTGTGACAAGGTTGCATTGGGTGGAAATGCTGCAGTTGGAGTTGAGGCAGGTTATCATCATTGTTAAAAAATGTTAGAAATATTCTGTATTTGAATTGAAATGAATTTAAACAAAGTTGATTTGGCTTTCTCTGTGTATGTGCCAGAGGTGGAAACTTGCCCTTTGCAAATTGGAAGTTATTTCCTAGATTCAAAAAATTGGCTTTAAAGCATTTTGGCACAATCTGAACTTGTGAAAGGTGCCATGTAAATGCAAGTCTGCATCCATTGTAGGTCCGCACATTGTAGGTCTGCTGAGTGAACATGACAGAAACATAAAGTTATGGCCAAATATTTTCCAATTCCTCAAGGAAGTTTGCACTTCCTGACACATCCTCTCGTATTGTGCAGCGCAATGAGATTTTGTTTTTAAATTGAATTTTATTCCCATTACCTTGAAGGCCATACAAACATTAAAATTTGTCATTGTCAATATCTTTGCAGGACTAGCTAATCAACATAGCAAAACTGGTAAACATATCTCTCAGTAACCATCTTCCTCTGATCTACATTTTAAACTACTAACATGTTTCATTGGAACAACGTACACTTGTTATACAGATATTTTGGGATTGGAACAGTGTTTTGCTTAAAAAAAAGATCGTGGCTGTCAATCAGTGTGCGTCAGTGTAACGCGTTGATTATGTTAACATAATTGATAAAATGTGTTATCAATGAACACAGAATTGATAAAAAAAGACATTTAAAAAATTCTGATACCAAAAAAAAATGCATTTAAGGGTATACTAGATAAAGACATGACAGATAGAAAGGCTATGTTGATTGGGTTAGATAAAAAGGGGTGGGAGGAAACCTGATAGCATAAATACTATTGTAGGGTAGTTTGGCTGGATGTGCTGCACATTCTATAAATTTTATACTTAATAAAATTTCTTCTGTATAATCATTTGGCCATCCACTTTATAGAGCATGTTTCATCTAGATATCGGTTATGTTCCAGTTCCCATGAAGTTATTAGGCTAGGCTCATCGTTGCATCATCTCAGTTGCCATCTGGTTATAGTTAGTAGATGGCTTTGATGTAATCTTCAGTTAATTGCTTCCATTTCTTTCATTTATTGTTCATTTCTCAATTAAAAATACAACTTAAATGCTTATTTTCAGGATAATTTACAGTTATTAACTCGTCTCAAAAATACTCCTGACAGTTTGAGATCATTATTAACTGCTCAAATAAAGTTAGTTATTTTAGTATAGTTGGAGTTTGTTTAATATTTTTTATTAATGATTCCTTAAAAAACTGGACAGCTCATCTAGATCATTTGCAGTAGTGCTGTGAAGTGGTGGGGCATGGATAGTGATATTTTAATGTAAGGCTGTTACAGATTAGGGAAGGTGGGATGGTCTAGCCTATTTTATCCACTTGGGGAAAATTTACAGCTTCCCCTTCATGATATTTTTTTAAATGATTGCACAGTTTCTGCAGTGGACCGGAGTTGAGGGGGTTGAGCTATGAGGAGAGGCTGAATAGATTAGGCTTGTACTCATTAGAGTTTAGAAGAATGAGGGGAGATCTCATTGAGACGTATAAGATGATGAATGGGATGGATAGGATAGAGGTGGAGAGACTCTTCCCGCTCAGAAAGGATAGTAGGACTAGGGGGCATAGCCTCAAGATAAAGGGGGGGCCGTTTAGAACAGAGTTGAGGAGGAACTTCTTCACTCAAAGGGTGGTGAATCTCTGGAATTCTCTGCCCGTTGAAGTGGTGGAGGCTGCCTCGCTAAATATTTTTAAGACGCGGGTTGATGGGTTTTTGATAAGCGAGGGGATTAAGGGTTATGGGGAGAGGGCGGGAATGTGGAACTGAGCTACGACAGATCAGCCATGATCTTATTGAATGGCGGGGCAGGCTCGAAGGGCTAGTTGGCCTACTCCTGCTCCTATTTCTTATGTTCTTAAAATCAGTTGGCTTTCTCTTCCTAGTTCTGTGTCATATGTGAATTTGATAAGTTTGCATTGAGCTTCTGAATCTAAGGCATTGATTCAAATTAGAAACCAATAATGGTTCAAACATGAGTGCCTTGGAAACTCCACTCAGCAATTCTCTCAAGCAAACAACCCCCGCTGACCCGGACTCCACCTATTAATCAACTTATGAGTGGCATGTTGCAAATGTCTTCTCTAGTGAATACTTGAAGGAGGTGCTATATTAGTATCTTGACTGCTTGTGTTCATTCTCTCCTTTTTATCCAGTTTGGACCCTTAAGAATTCTCACTTCTTTGACTGTTGGATAGGCTACTAATCACTTTATAAGTAGTGAGAGTGATATGTACCAGGCTGTCCTTGTTGGTGACAAGCTCTCAAGTATTGTTCTATGGGTATCAGATGGATATCCTCCAATACTGGAGATTTGCACTGAGATTATTACTCTCCAATAATGCAGTGTCATATTCTTTTTAGTGCAGTGATTTGAACCTTCAACCACTCAGCACTCCCTTTGTATTGAATTACAATACCAACCCAGTTTAGGTGCTCAAGTCTTAAGAATAGAGCTTGCAACCACAATCTTCTGCCTCTTGAGGCAAGAGTGTTATTAGCTGATTCCTTTACTGCAGTCTTGTGCAGCAAAAACTGGGATTACACATAAGTCTTCCAAATTTGATTTGATTTATTATTGTCATGTACTGACTTACAGTGAAAAGTATTGTTTCTTGCACACTATACAGACAATGCATGCTGTTCATAGAAGGAAACGAGAGAGTGTAGAATATAGTGTTAACATCATAGCTAGGACGTAGAGAAAGATCAACTTAATGCAAGAGAAGTCCATTCAAAAATCTGACTGCAGCAGGGAAGAAGCTGTTCCTGAGATGGTTGGTATATGACCTCAGACTTTTGTATCTTTTTCCCAACGGAAGAAGACGGAAGAGAGACTGTCCGGGGTGCGCGGGGTCCTTAATTATGCTGGCTGCATTGCCGAGGCAGCGGGAAGTGTAGACAGAGTCAGTGGATGGGAAGCAGGTTAAATCTGTATGACTCGGTAGTTCGATGCATGAGTTGCTGATTCAACTTCGGACCTTTTGTGATATTTTGATATAGTGAGACAACATTTGGATTTCAGGAATCAGAGAGAAAGGATTTAGTTGGTGAATACTAGCAGGCATTTGAATCAGCATTAACATGAGACTTATCCCTGATACAGGACTCATTGATGTGTTGCTAACTTTAACTCGGCACTTTAGGCTGTTTATAGTGGCAAAGAGAGGTCAGATTCCAGGATTAATGTATTCTCTTTTTGGCATAACAGACAAGATATCAGTCACTTTGGCTGTCCGGTTGAAAGCAAAGGACAGCTCTGGAGTGACTTAGAGGTGGTTTCATTCATTGTTGCTTGGTAGCCATGGTTTGTGATGATTTCTGCTTTGACAACACTCTCTATATATTTCCTGTAAATGTGCAGCCTACTAGCTGCTGCAGAAGAGCCATTCAATAGAAATACTCTCTTTGGAGAGGGAAACTTCAAATCACAGAGTATGCAACATGTAAGGCAAGTTCATATTCTCACAATGTGTTTCCCCCTTAGCAGGACACAAAATAGTACTTCTAAATCATACACACATTAACTTTTCCAAATGTTGTCTGTTGTCCAAAATTCCCAGTTCCCCAAGGAACCGCTCCAAAAGACTTTATAAATGTTTCCCTTCTCCCAGGATTAAAGGTCATTGAGACAAAATGTTTTGTTTGGCAGAATTCAGCTGATCTTGTCAGCATTTTACTAAAACACAAGGAGAAAAGTAACCAAATACAATCAAAGTGAGTAATAGTATCCAAAATAATAGAAGTGCATTTTAATTACAGCCTGCTTCTCGTTACGTTTTGTGACGCAGTGGCAGCACCCCTATCTCTGGGCCAGAAACCGCAGCTTCAAGCCCGACACGAGGACTTGCTGGTCATGGAAGGAGTGATCATGACACGGTTCAATGGGATGGTGAATCCTTGGAATCACTTGCCTACTATTCCCCAAAGGGGGAAGAAATGTGTGTTTGTGACGATGCACTAAAATAAATTACTGCTATGCCATGAGTTCAGGGATTCCTACCATACCTGCACAGCTGGGTTAAGTTTTTATATTTTTATACTGTCACAGTATGGGTATGCGGAGTTAAGACTATTTGAAGGATAAGGATCAACACTGACTGGTTGGGCCAAATAGCAAATTTCCATGTTGCAATCTTTACCAGTATGTAATTTAGCTCATCAAGATCAATCCATCCAGAAAGATTCTAAAGAGGCCACCCCCATTTCAGCTTCAGTCATTTCCTAAATGCTTCAGTTGTTTTCCCTGCACTATGCTGGCAACTGCACGGTAACAGTTCAAACTTGTGTTCACTTGTCCTTGTGATTTAGTATGAAGCGAAAACCAGGTTTGTATTTTCCTTTCCTTTTAACTACCTTGGCCCCTATCAGGTTTCCAGCTGTAAATTCCACATCTTTCTAGCTGTTGTACATGTGCGCTCACCTGTTTTGGGTTGAAAAGTGAGCATGTTAGTTTCAGGTTGCAGCTCACAACAAGTTTCCTTGATTAGACAGCAATTAAGTCCCGACCTGTTGTTTACCTAATATTTAGGTTTAAAGAGACGGAAGTTAACATTTGAAAAATGCCCTGTGCATTTCTTACGATAATAGCCTTACCCTCTAAAAGTAGTAATTACTGTGAGCAAAACCATGGGAGGTCGTTTTCCAATCAATGAGAATTATTTTGTCTCTTTTTCTCACTTTCACCTACAAGTGACAACTGCTATCGAAGTATATTTCCATTGGTGCTTGGCACCTTCTGTACTTTGCCCTCCAAGATTGCTCTTCATGTGTGAGCCTTTGGGATTGCTTTTATATTATTTGACATCTCATGTACCCTATCTAATACAATGATTATTGAATATTGAGCATGAGGAAATGCGGCTGGTCTATCCCTCTTTGGAGCAGTTGTATTCCAGCTGCTGCTGTGGTGAGATCAGCAACGTCCAAACCCATAACCTCCATCATCTAGAAGGACAAAGGCAGCAGTCAACGTGGAAACCCCACCAGCTGCAAGTCGGCATCCAAACTATGCAATTATGTCACCATTCTTCACTGTTGCTAGATCCTGGAACTCCTATCGTAACAGAGCTGTGAGCGTATCTAATGCCACATGAACTCCAAAAGTTCAAGAAGGCAGCTTGGCAAGACCTTCTCGAGGACAGTTAGAGTTTGGCAACTAAATGCTGACCTTGCCTGAGTTGCCCACATTTCATTAAACAAAACTTGATTTATTGTGGGACAATTAAAATGTGTGATCTATAGAATCCCTACAGAGTAGAAAGAGGCTCTTCGGCCATTAAGTCTGCACCAAGTCCCTGAAAGAGCATCCTGTCCAGGCTCTCTTCTCTGCCCTATCCACGTAATCTCATGCATTTACTAATCCACCTAACCCATATACCTTTGGACTGTGGGAAGAAACCCATGCAGACACATGGAGAACATGCAAACTCCACACAGACAGTCACCTACTTGTTAAGCGTTATTTTGTAAACCAGTGCAATTTTCTTTTTCATGTGCCAGCTATTACATGGCCATCAGAAATTATTTTGTATTCAGTTCAAACTTGTTTCACCTAGGACCATTGTACTCGATCAGAGTCAGTCATCCTGTTAGGTTGTGCTGAACTTGAACAAAAACGTGAAGGATTAGTATCTTCCAGTCCATCAACTATGCTATGTTCTGATGATGCTTTTGATTACTTTATCACATATCATATTTTTACAATATGTTGAATGCGCTTGCATGATAAATTAATGCTTACACTTTATGATTTAGCATTAGGATAAGGTTTGAGACTTGGAATGATGGTGTGAATCCTACAGCTTACTTCAACCCTGAGGCATGTATGGACTGGTGACGCCCTCTCTGACCCCTTGACGTTCCAGTTTCTCCAGGCTAGCATGAATCCTGGTTGAAACATGCAGCCTGGATCATGAGCATGCAGCCAGTTGTCCCTATTTCTCTGAATTGGCTGCATATTCCCCAGTGAGCACCTTCAACGTCCTCGCTTGTCCCGAAATGGTAAAATGCAGCCCTAGATCAAGGGACCTTTCCATGGTCTGCCCCTCGCTTGTCTCAATTCCCATGGTGAGGGAGGCAGTAAACTCCTGGCCCTTGTTTTGATCTTCATGTCTAGTTCATTAATGAGAGCCTTTACTAGTGGTTTGAGAAATACTATGACTGCTTCCACTTCAGTTCTTCAACATTTATCACAGAACATCAAAGAACACAAATTAATTTCCTGTGCTGATTTTTGTAGTGCCCAAAAGCAAATGCAAGAGACTTTGTTGGTACAAACAGATGGTTTGAAAACCACAGTTTGAGGTTCTTTTTGAACCATTCGTTTTGTTTTCAAGGAAGAAATTTTGTCCTTTTTAAGAACGAGTCTGGATGTTCACAAAACACTGTCTTGTGAAGAATTTTTCCTGATATCATTCCTAAATTTACTCTTTCCCAATTTGGTGTGATGGCTTTTGTCAATGGTATGTGCTAGTCCTGAACAATGCCTTTTCAGTTGCGTTGTAGCATAGAACAACCTCAGTTGGACTCATGGTAGTTGGTGGTACAAAACTAAATTGTGAAATGCCAAATTGATTACTTGGGGAGAGTAATACTCTGATTACTCCCTTTAGATTGAACTCTGTCAGCAGAGTGCCTATTATTATCCAGGTGGGTCCTGGACATGGTAGGCATGGATTTGGATTTATCAATATACTGGAGGCTAGACAGTTGGTAAATTTTAGCTTCAATTGAACATTAGGCTGCGTGGGTTTCCTCTGGGTGTTCAGGTTTCTTCCCACAGTACAAAGATGTGAGGGTTAGGTGGGTTGGCTATGCTAAATTGCCCCTTAGTGTCAGGGGCCTATCAGGGTAAATAGATGGGGTTAAGGGGCGAGGGCCCGGGTGGGATTTTTGTCAGTGCAGGCTCGTTGGGCTGAATGGCGACCTCCTGCACTGTAGGGATTCTTTGTGTATCCCAGTGTTCCAATTAAGAGCATCTGCGCACAATTAAGTATACAAGAATGCTCAGACCACTTGAATACATTTGAATTTTTTTCTGCAAAATTATAAGTACTATCCTAGAAGGGACTATCAGCTAATGTTCCCAGAAAGCCTGGTTCTGACGTGGATTGGCTCCCTGAACTTTTAATGCCATTGTGACCCACAGTAAGAAACATTCTCTGTTATGGAGATCAGTTATCTGGATCACCATGTGCTCCTAATTCAGCACACTTCAACGGTCCATTGTTAATATCCAGTGCCACGTATGTGTGATGAGCTGTCTTTAGTGTAGCCTAATTTTATTCTTGGAAGGATGCCTCCATATTCCTCCTTCGGTTGTCTTGCCTAGATGTGAGTGCATTTCAACATTTCTTCATTGGCTGTGTTGTGCTTTAGGATGTCCTGAGCTAGTAAAAGATGCTAAATAAATGAAAGTTTTTCTTTTCCTCCCACCTTCTTTATGACGTCTACACCTTTTTCCAATGAAGCTTACTATCTGAAATAGAAATATCCAAAGTTGTTTGCCATTCTACTATGAGCAAGAAGTTCTGCTTCAGATAACTGCTGACCATTCTGTTTGGCCTGCAGTTGTGCAGTGTCCACTGCTGAGACTACAACAAATCCTACCAGTCTAGGTGCTGGAGCCTCCAAAAAGTAGCTACAGGCGGGGCCAAATAGGAACATTGGACTTGAGAACAGGAATAGGCCAGTCAGTCCTTCAAACTTATTCCACAATTTGATAAGGACATTGTTGATTTAATTGTGATCTCAACTCCACTTTCCTATCTGCCCCCATAAACTGTAACTCCTTTGTCTTTCAAAAATGTATCTAACTCCACCTTGAATTAGTTCAGTGCCTCCACTGCGTTCTGGAGAAGAGATTTCCACAGACTGACAATCCTCTGAGAAAAAGTACTTCTCCTCATCTCATCTTAAAAAGGGAAACCTCTTATTTTCAAATTGTCCTTTAGTTCTAGCCTCCCCTACAAGAGAAAGCATCCCTCGGTAGCCACATTATCAAATCCAAAGGGTGGGATGCCCGTTGGTGGTAAGGAGGGTGGGATGGGGTCATGATGGGAAGACCTGATGAGGAGGAAACATCTGAGGAGGTGGGTTGGGAGGGCAAGGGGGCAGAGGAACATTTGGTCTGGAAAAGGGACCCCCCTCCCACTTTCCACTCGATGCCCCAGCATGGTGACCTCCTGTACTTTCCAGCCCCTGTTCCTGAACCTCTCTTGCTGGGCGAAAAGTTGCAGGTAAGCGGGAAGCAGCTCAATAATTGACCTCTTAAGGACTTTGGGTGAAGGGCTGTCTGGCTGCCTTAGGCCTCACCTTTTCCCCCCCATCCTCATAAAATTGCAGGGCTGTGGAAGACCAGCCAGGGAATTTTATTCCCTTCACCTCCCTGCAAGGAGACTGCATGGTGCATCATTGTTTTTTGCAGTCTTTGCATCTTCTGGTATGGGGACACACTATATTTAAAGTAATAAATAAATATAGGACAGGCACCTGAGTTACAAGTGAAATGTATATAAAGTATGGGGTGGCACAGTGGTTAGCACTTCTGCCTCACAGTGCCAGGGACCTGGGTTCTATTCCAGCCTTGGGTGACTTTGTGGAGTTTGCATGTTCTCCTCATGTCAACGTGTGTTTCCTCTGGGTGCTCTAGTTTCCTCCCATTGTCCAAAGATGTGCTGGTTAGGTGGATTGGCCATGCTAAATTGCTCCTTACTGTCCCAAAATTTGTAGGATAGAGGGATAAGTGAGCTAAATGCATGGGATTACAGGGATAGGGCAGGGGTTGGGCTGGGGTAAGATGCTCAGTTGAAGAACTGGCGCAGAGTCGAAAGACCGATTTGCCTCTTTCTGCACAGTAGGAATTCTGTGATTCTACAAGATGTCATAAGAAAATGTGGTCTGGAACCACCAGATGAGCAAAGTTTACAGTATTAAGGCTTTAGTATACCTGCCAAGTAGTGTGTGGCAAAATTGAAGTGGGAATTAGTTTTTTTTAAATAGACTGTTGGTACAGCTTGAAAGCAACATGTTTTGTGGACTTTGGTAAAACGGTCATTCTGATCCTAATGTCCAGTTTTTTTGTGATTTTAGTACGTTGAAGAGTGGAGCAACTGTACTGTTTAGGGTAATAGGACTTCAACTTGAGCTCTCAATCTTGAACAGCGCTACTTGTTGCAGTCTCCCTGCTTGATGCCATTAAGTTGGTGTTGTTGTAATTTTTTTTGTGACTGACCAGCTGCTACACATGTCAAGGCTGTCTGTGTGCTCATGTAACACCCCAGTGCAGAAATGTGAGAGTAAAATGACCTTGTATCATTTGATGAATTATGTTGGAAAGTTTTGTTTTGCACTAACTATAAATTGTGACCTGTGGCTTCAGAATTAATGCAGCACTTTTTTCTAAGTGATGAAGATAAGCATACTGTGTGGGTTTTGTCATACAAGAATATAAATGCGTAAATCTTCACACCTCCGTGTTATTTTTAAAAAAAGTTCAGCACACAGATCAATGAGTGTTATATTATTTTTGAAGTAGTGCTATACAGGTTGTGTCTGCAAGTGATTAATTTCTCCCCGCCTTCTCAACTTATTCTGGTTTCAGATAGCAAAACAAGCTGACCCAAACTTTCCAAAGTTGCTTTGTGGTCAACAAGAGGCGTGCAGATTAATTTTGTCCTTTTGTGTTGAGGTGGCTCAGTACTTTTACCAGAACTGATGAAGCATTCTAACTTCCTGCTCTTTGAAAATTGCTATGGGATCCTTTGCAGCCACCCAAGTGTGCAAATGGGGCCTTCTTATAACATGTCAATTGAATGAAAACACCTCTAACGAGGTGTCCTGCACAGAATGAACAGCCTAGATTATCTGCCCAAATCTAGGGAGTGGGGCTACCACTAAGGAATCAAAGTCAGAGCCACATACTTGTTGTTGAGATGCAAGAAGATTGAAGGAAATTTTGACTCACCTTGGTTGATTTTAATAGATGACAGGCTGTTGGAGTTAATTGCAACAGGTTTGGATTGATGATGGATGTGGAAGAGATAGATCTGAGTCATGTTTACAGGTACTGGAAGCTGACTGCATGCCTCATGTGATGGCAGGTAGCTTATTTTAATTTGCTTAATTACATTCAGATGATGGGCATTGATGGGAGATTCACCTGTGCTCAGATATTCAGGAGCAAATTGAAAAGCTAATTGTTGGTTGGGGGGATTGGAGGTGAGTATGATTTATAATGTATGTCTCTGTAAATGAAACCTTGAAAGCATATAAAGATTGTGAAAGTATGTAAAGATTTGGCTCCAATTTTATTCTTTGTTGCCTGGCTGCCTGAGTTACATCAATTTATGAACACTGTAATTAAGAGGAGGGAACCCCAATGTGCATTGGAAGTGGACATGACAGGAGAAACCATTTGAGGGAGTGCATTAACTTTGTTAATATAGATGAACAGAACTAATGGCTAAAGGTTTTATAATCCAAGATGTGCCAGTTGCTAAATGTGGTGTGATTCCTGCAATTAGGGAAACAGCTGAGCTGCAGTATGCTGTTACTGTCTGTAGTGATGTGGAGATGCCGGCGTTGGAGTGGGGTAAATACAGTAAGAAGTCTCACAGCACCAGGTTAAAGTCCAACAAATTTACTTGATAGTAAACCCACTGGCTTTCGGGGTTTGCCCCTTTGTCAGGTGAGTTCTCAGGTGACGAAGGGGCAAACCCTGAAAGCCAGTGGGTTTACTATCAAATAGATTTGTTGGACTTTAACCTGGTATTGTGAGACTTCTTACTGTGCTCACTCTCTGTAGACAGTGGATGTGCTAGCTGATCTGTTTTGGTATAGGTTTTCAGAATGGATGTACTGTACAGACAAACTGATAGAATTGTCTTCTGTTAATACAAAACAGGGCCTAAATGTTCAGTGAGGTGCCTGAAAGGCATAGATTTCAGAAAGGAATTGAATATATACTTGCAAAGGAAATATTTTCAGGGTGATGAGGAAAGAGAAATGGCAGAGGACCTTTTAAAGATCTGGTATAGAAATAGTGGGCCAAAAGACGTCCTTTTGTGCTGTATCATTCTGTGAATGCAAAAATGTTCTTGTAAGCTTCCCAAAGTTGTGAAGAGGCTGGCAGCCACATTGATTTTGGGAAACAGATGGGTCTTTCAACTCGAATATTTTCCCCATGAGTAACCAATGACAAACTCCATTCTTGTCACAAGCCCTTGCTCCGAATGAACAGGAGTTTGGTTTTACTTAGCTAGTATCAAACATAAAGATTCAACATAATCCCCTGACCTTGTTTTCAACATAGAGCAACTATCACATGGCCGCAAAATCTCCTTTGATTTCAAAAAGTTGTAGAATAAACATCCGTCAGACAATGGCTTTGGCTGTTATCTGTGAAGCAGTTTTAATATTTATCAGCGAGGAATCTTGAATTTACCACAACAAGCAAAAAGGCTATGGACATAACACTGCGTTGCAATTGTCCCTGTCTGGGATTTAAGAATAATCATACCTTCATAGTTTTAAATTCCTGATTGAGATCCCAGTGTAACATTTCCTACATTTCTGAACTTCAGAGTACTGCCAGAATAATTTATTCTTGTTTTATCTCAATTGTAAGGACATTTTTCAGCATTTCTCTGGGTCATGGTAAACTTATTACTGTTGATATACTGCTGTCAGTCCCGTAGTTACTCAGATTTGAGCCCTCTGTTCTGTGTCAAACTCCATGTTTAGCTCACTTAGGTATACTAGAAGCTATTCATACATGGGGGCTCTGCCGTCTACCAACAGAATATATTCAGGCACTGGATCTTTTTCAACTCATCAAAAAATGTTAATGTTCACTGTTCCCTGATACATTCTCCATGGCAATACCTCAACCAGTCTGAGTTCACTTGTCAACCAGTCAGTACCATCTTCTCATACAGTATAAATTGTTGCTCCCCTTAAACTTTGGTATTCTTGCTACTCTGTCCTGATGAGTACAAGATGAAAAGTTTCAACACCATGTTTCTTCTTTCAGCAATACACAAGTGCAAAAGTTATGACTGTTGGGATACTTGGGTGAGTTTGACTTTGTGAAGTGGATAAAAATATATCTTGGAAAAATAATCCTGCACGCCTATTCTTTTATCATAAATTTTGGATGACATCATCATTCTAAGTTTTTAAAAGGATGTAGGAACATTTCTCTTTCTTTCCTAAGTGGACCATTTTGTGATGTTGTCAAATAGTCAGCAATGAGTGAAAGAGATGTTAATGCACCCATTTTATGTTTCAAGCTTAAATTATTTCTGAGAGCAAGTTTTGGATGTTCCTTTTCAAAAGCATCAAATTATTTCGTTTGCTTTAAGATGATGGAACTTCTGTATTATTTATCATGACTTTGCATCATGCAGATTTGACCAGCATTTTAGGAAAAGCTGGGTGAGGCAAATATTAACAAACCACAATTTGGAGCAATCTGATTTGTTTTACAACATGTTATACCTAAAGGGATCATAAGTGCAGAAGGTCAGTCCAAAAGTGCAGCAGTGGCAGAATTTAGATCCATCCATCCAAGTTTGCATGTAGAAAAACAATGTGCGGTCCTAAATAGAGGAACCATTCATTTCCCCACCCTTTGCCACTGTTGTTTTGTAACATATATATGCAGCCTTTTTGTTGTAGGTTTGTACTTACATAATCTCCACTAACAGTGATGACTTTTTCTGTATATGTTTGTATTTTCCACTGTTACATAGTTTTACTGACGGAAAAAAGTTTGGAACAAGTCACAATATGTAAAATGAGTTCAGGATAATAATATGGATGATTAATGTGAGAATGCTGAGAGAGACCTGTATTGAATAGTATTTCAGGGCTATTTAATACAATGTTATCAGATTTTTGACAATTGTGTCCACCTTTTATTTGTTCATGTTTCCCCAGTTTTTTGCAGATTCCTAGGTGGATTTCAGTTGTAGAAATTGGTACTGTTTCTCTGTATTTTGTGTTTTCTTGCATGAGAGTGACTCTTATAAAGTATTTATCATTCTGCACTATGGCTGAAAGAATCTAGTTGGTATAAATTTACTCATTTGCATATAGTGCTCAAAACCCTGCAGGGTGGCACAGTGATTAGCATTGTTGCTTCACAGCGCCAGGGGCCCTGGTTCAATTCTGGCCTTGGATGACATGTGGAGTTTGCACGTTCTCCCTGTGACTGCATGGGTTTAAGAACATAAGAACATAAGAAATAGGAGCAGGAGTAGGCCATCTAGCCCTTCGAGCCTGCCCCGCCATTCAATAAGATCATGGCTGATCTGTTGTGGCTCAGTTCCACTTTCCCGCCCTCTCCCCATAACCCTTAATCCCCTCTCTTATCAAGAACCCATCAACCCGCTTCTTAAAAATATTTAGCGAGGCAGCCTCCACCACTTCAACGGGCAGAGAATTCCAGAGATTCACCACCCTTTGAGTGAAGAAGTTCCTCCTCAACTCCGTTCTAAACCGCCTCCCCTTTATCTTGAGGCTGTGCCCCCTAGTCCTACTGGGTGTTCCCGTTTCCTCCAAGTCCAAAGATGTGCAGGTTAGGTGGATTGACTAAATTGCCCCTTAATGTCCCAAGATGTGTAGATTGGATGGATTACTCATGATAAATGTGTAGAGTTATGGGGATAGGACCAAGGAGAGGGCCTGGGTAGCACTGGGTGCAAACTTGATGGGCTGAATAGCCTCCTTCTGCACTTGAGGGATTCTGATTCTATAATTTACACCCTGATATTGTGTACAATCAAAATACACAATCATCATTTGCCTCTGTGCTAACAAGTAGATTCATAGTAAACGTACCACATTACAGGTGTATTCTAAGCCGCTCTTTCAAAGGTTAATTTAGTTTAAAAATGTAATTGTGTTTTTCATTGTCTTAAAACAAAACCTTCTGGTATCCTCTCATTATTTGAAAACATATTTTGTCACGACTGTCAGCACTTTTCACTGCAGATTTCTTTTTATTTGGCATCAAGTTTGTGGGGGTGAGGAATAGAGAACAGTAAATCTGGAGGGAAAGTAATTCAAATGTCATGTCTTTCCTCCAAGCCTTGGCATCGTGTTATTGGGAGGATCGTCACCTGATGATCAGTTTAAAAGAATTAATAAACCTGCTTTTTTAATTAAAAGCAAGACTTTGGGTCTTTTAGCTGAACAAAAACACTTAAACCTATTAGTGAAATTGTGGGACAGATCTATATTGCCACACGCCACTGCAGTTTGGAGTGGTATGATTCTCTTGCCAAGTTTCTTGATCCTTTTGTGGATGTGACAAAAGCAAGTGAACTTTGGAAAGTCCTACAACAGTTTCCCATCACCAAATGCATTTTCTCTTCTCTTTCTCTCCGTGAAACCTGAGTTCACCACCTGTCGTTCACCTGGCATGTTCTGCACAAATATAGGAGTTCTTTCCTTGCCCATTTCTGCTAGGGCCCCAACTGATCCTTTTGTTTGAGACCAATGTGCAATATGTACTTTCGTTAATCCAGTACTATATTTGTTACTCTAGGTTCCTCTCTTTTGGGGAAACTAAATGCAGATTAGGTGACTGCTTTTCTAAGTTCCATTAATATACCATTAGAAGGGGTGTAGTTTCTTATTAATATTGAATTACATTCTGTTTAATAATGGGGATTTTGTTACATTGAGTAAATGGCCCCTTTAATCATTAAGATTTATGAGAGTAGCAGATCACATATCAGATATGAAGGATGGAATAGCACAAAGAAAATCAAGTCTCGTTTTCCTAATTAGCATTAATTACTGATTAATTTCAAATATGGATGAAAATTATTGGTCAAGAAGTTGATCTTGCATAAAATGAACAATTCTAGTTGCTAAGATATCAATTCATCAACTATAATGTAATTTAGCAGGTATATCTCTTTGTTTCTAAAAATTGTCCTCAGCCACCACATTTATTTATAACACAGCTAAATATATACCCATGTAAATACATTTATAAATATATGATCAAAAACTATTCTGAAGAAAATGTCATTAAAGCAAGACATTTAATTTAGAAATTCCTCCAGGAGTCTTCTCCTGGAGTCCTTTCCTGAAGCATAGAACTTTAAGTCTGCCACATTCTTCACCTTCACTGTAGATGTTGGTCTTCTCTTGTTGGAGAAACTCAAGTAAGTATTGGCCTCTTACTACCGAGTGCTACTGTTAATCTGTGCCAGTCACACCTACGGACCACAGTTCCCAGAATACAGTTTAAACATTTTATTTATCTCTTTAATGCAGTGGGTGCTCCAGTTTCTTCCCAAAGTCCAAAGGACACGTGGGTTAGGTGGATCGGCAATGCCAAATTAACCTGGTAAATGCATGGGGTTATGGGGAAAAGGCCTGGGTGGAATTGTGGTTGGTGCAGACTCGCTGGGCTGAATGGCCCCCTTCTGTACTGTAAGGATTCTATGATTATGAATAACTAGTTTTGTTGAGGATTTTTTGATTGGATAAAGAAAAACATTCTGTCAGTTGTCTGATTGAAAATCATTTTTACCTGGGGCCTGTCACTGTTGTTGCATCCCCTGGTGAGGTTAAACTGCAAAGATACTGCTTCTTTGCAAATTCAGGGGTTTTTTGGTGTGCTGGCGCAGTGGTTAGCACTGTTGCCTCACAGCGCCAAGGACTCAGGCTCGATTCTGGTCTCCAGTGACTGTGTGGAGTCTGCACATTCTCCCCATGTCTATGTGGGTTTCCTTCGGGTGCTCCAGTTTTCTCCCACAACCTGTAAGACTTGCTGGTTAGGTGTATTGGCTGTGTTAAATTATCCCTCGGTGTACCCGAACAGGTGCCAGAGTGTGGTGACTAGGGGATTTTCACATTAACTTCAATGCAGCGTTAATGTAAGCATACTTGTGACACTAATAAATAAACTTTAAATAAATTTCAAACTTTTTTCTGTGTGCCCAGCTGCCCCAATCATCTCCTCTCGCCTTATTATTCTCCAGTTTTAGCTCAGAATGAAACTGTATGAAACATTATAGTTGCTCTCCATACCCAAAACTGTGCACAATATCACAGGAGAACAACCATCTTGTAGAGAAAAGTTAATATGGAGGGGTGACCTGGTTAACTCTATTCAAGCATTCCAGTCTTAACGTGTTGCACTTTTCTCTCTTTCCAAAGCTTTGTGTTGTCTTAATATTCCTAAACATGCTCATCAACTCCTGAGGTCATTCCAAACATGATTGTCTGCCAAGACGGATATGAATAAAGAGCAGGAAAGGGCAGCATACCATTGTTGTCAATGTCATTCATTATTTGAAGTAGGAGATGCATAGATATGGTATATAAACACTCTGTGACCGAAGGACGAACTCGGTATTCAGTTTAACAGCAAATACCATGTGTTTTCATCTTGCTATTTAACAAAAATGCCATTTCACTCTTAAATAGAGAAGATTGCATTTTAATTTAAACTTGAGAAACGGTCATTATTACTCTGTGGAAAAAAGCTTGATGCTGGAATATCTGTCAAACCAAGCTGGTGGGAATGTTTAGACTGTCAGTTAGGAAACTGACTTTTCTTGTCGGTAACAGATGTGTTTGACAGGCTTGTGTTTATAGAAGTAATTGACTATTTGCATAGCACCTTATTGTGTTTCAGGTGACGACCCAAAGTGCTTCACGTCATCAGCAAGTGAAGTGACTGCTGTCTAAGCAAATATGGCAGCCAGTTTAACTGTAGCAAACCCTGCAAACTGCACTTGTACAAATAACTGGTCTGATTTAGTTTTGAGGGAGAAATGGATGCCAGGAGGATTATCTTATCTTCTTCAGTTGATGCCATAGGATTTTTAATGTTCAGCTGAGTCAATGAGCAGTTGACTGAACTGTGGTTTAACATCTTAGCTGAACACCTTGCAGTGCTCCATTAATGTTGGATTAGAATGCCGGGCTAGTTTCCTGTGCTGTGGCAGAACTTGACCTGTCTGCTCAGAAGTGAGTGCTAGGAACTGAACCAAAGTTGCCACTGGTAATAAAGATATGGAGATGCTGGTGTTGGGACTGGGGTAAACACAGTAAGAAGTCTCACAATGCCAGGTTAAAGTCCAGCAGGTTTATTTGGTAGCAAAAGCCACTAGCTTTTGGATCGCTGCTCCTTCGTCAGGTAAGTGGGAGTTCTATTCACAAACAGGGCATATAAAGACACAAACTCAAATTCCTGTGTTTGCTGCGAGATTGGTAGGGTCTATTTTGGGGTCTATTTTAGGCTTGCAAAATCTCACTAACTGTCCTGGCTGGAGACAATACACCTCCTTAACCCATGCTTAACCCTCTCTCCACTCACATTGTCTGTACCTTTTAAGACTTGATTACCTGTAAAGACTCGCATTCCAACCATTATTTTGTAAATTGAGTTTGTGTCTTTATATGGCCTGTTTGTGAACAGAACTCCCACTTACCTGACGAAGGAGCAGCATTCCAAAAGCTAGTGGCTTTTGCTACCAAATAAGCCTGTTGGACTTTAACCTGGTGTTGTGAGACTTCTTACTGGCAATAAAGTCATACATTTTGCCAAGTTCGCAAAATTTAAGTTAGGAAAACTTTCGGAAGTGGCACTGATTTCACAAACCTCAAGGCAAATTTTCATCAAAGCATCATCAGAATAAATTGATTTTGTTTTCCAATTGAAGTGAAGGAATGCATTCAAAACAAAGGCAAAATTATTTGTATGATTACCAATGTAACAGTCAGTGTCCTATCTGAAACTTGGCTGTTAATGTGAACACATTATGTGAACTTTTTTTTTGTAAAGGTACAGATAAGGAAGCAAGGTAATTTGCTTATCAAGTTGTTTCCAAAATAGATAGAATAAGCCTAATCAACCTGCAAGATGCATTATATTTAGGTAAGATTTTATGTAAATCCCATTATTGCGACTGTTCATGAATTATGCAAACAGTGAAAATAGAATTGTTAATTGTGAGATGGAATACCTGAGAGGCGAGTATAGTGAGTTTGTAGAGGATAAGCAGAAATCATCAGGGATGCTTAAGAAGAAGAATCGAATGGTCTCCTATACTGCATGATTCTAAGTACTTTCCTGTTTACAAAAGAATTGGCAGAAAGTTAAACCTCATAGATTATAAGTATTGCAGAAGTTCATTAAACTGAAGGAGGACATAGTGCCAGGACGGGAAGCCTGGGAACTATGCTTACGCCATCTGTTCACAAAGAAGGAATGGAGACAGATCCTGTAAAGGAAAATGAATGAAGGTCAATGCAAAATCATGCGTCATGCATGTCACATCCCAAACAACCTCTCCAGATATCATCTCTTTGTACCGGGTGATTGCTGGAACAGCTTCGACCAGAAGATCACTTTCCTATGTTTTCAACACAATCTACTGCTCCACTCCCCACAAACAAAGCATCCCCTATCTCTGTCTGTGAAGGACGTTTGCCTTGCCAGTTCGATCGTACAACCTCTAGCAGCTCTTTCCTCTCTGCCGCCATCCCCCACCTAACTAATCATTAGCAATTAAGATACCCTGCTTTAACTCTGATCTAAGTTGTTCCTAGTGCAAGCACAGTGAATGCTTACAAGGAGGAGTGTACTGGTGCATCCAATTTTCTCTGCATGTCTGTATTTTATAGTCAATCAATTGATGTGGTGGAATTACAGACTGCATTTTCCTCACTTTTGTTAAATGTGTGAGTTTAAAGCTTAGTACTCTGATGTTTGTTTTACTAGATTACCATTTTATTTGGTGCACATTGTCTTGCCACCATCATTGATTTTTCTTTAAGTTCTCTTTTCTTTTCCCCCAATTTTTTAAGCCAAATGCTCCACTGCCATTTGCACAATTCCTTACGGTAGATTTGGAAATTGGAGGTAAAGAGTTAAATCTATGTTCAGCCCTCTGCTAATGTTATATTAGCCACTAATAACCAGTTTGTTTTTTCAACATAGTATCAGCAACACAGATATAGTATTCCACCACTGATGTATAATACAGCCTAAAATATGCAAACTCTGCTTCTGAATTGTCAGGGTACTGAGAGCTGCCGCAATAAGTAAAGCTAAGTGGGTGTTCATCCTCTTTGGGTCTCTGGCACATTTGGCTTGGTGGGATGATGCAAGTAAAAATGAGAGAACGGCATTGATTTCTTCATAATGTTGTGCCTAATGGCAATTTAAAATGGCTTAAGACGTGTGAGAATGTCATGAAGTCTGTGCCTCTTTCTCCCACTTCTCCAATGACCACTCAACATGTGCCGAATCTGTGTGTTAAATTTGAATCTGTGGCATATTAGATACGTCTTTGTTTGGCTATTTTATTTATCATTTTGTTTGGACACGTTCCAAAGAATGTCCCTGAAATCTAGCTGTGTGAAAATTAATAGAGAAACATTGATGCAATTTATATATGAATTTGTTTTCCATTTTAATGCAGGTGCTAACACTAAGGGAATTAATGGATATAGGGATAATGTGGGAAGGTGAAGTAGCGGTAAGAGACCAGCCATGATTGTATCGAAAGGCCAGACAGGCTTGGTGGGCCGAAAATCTTGCTCCTCCTATTTATATTCTTCTGCTTAGTTGTATGCCAATGGCATAATTCAAGACCTATATTTGAGTGTCAGGTGTGCTGAGATGTTGCAACACCCATACAAATGTTTTGGAGTTTGGAGTTGGTTATTTATTGCACTGTCTACAACTGTGAAATCTATTTTTACAACCAATGTTCAATAACATAGCCTGCAGTACTGTCATCTGAAATGCCATTTTACTGACCTTTCAGATAAGTTTCCACATTTACGTACTGGCTGAAAGTCAAGGTCATTCAGTTCTGCACAACTGCGTTGATCTAATTATTATCAGAAACAAGCCTTGGCTGTGGAAAGTTTTCCTGAGTGTGTGCCAGATACCATTTCCTCTCCCAGGACTTTCAACTGCTTGTTAGTAGAATTGTAAACCAGCTGCATCTAGGGTACTTGAGTTGGAGATTTTTGACATGAAAGCTATCACTTGCTTATAAGATGTACAAAGAGAATTGATAGTAAGAAGTCTCACAACAACAGGTTAAAGTTCAAAACAGGTTTATTTGATATCATGAGTTTTCGAAGCGCTGCTCCTTCATCAGGTGGGTGGAGAGCTGGGTTTCACAAACATGGCAGATGTAGTCAAAGACTCAATTGCAAGATAATGGTTGGAATACAAGTCTTCTCAGGAAATCAAGTCTTGATTCAGCGAGATTGCTGGAAAAGACTTGCATTCCAACCATTATCTTGCAATTGTGTCCTTATCTATCTATGCTGCATTTGTGCAACCTGCCTCTCCACTCACCTGATGAAGGAGCAGTGCCCTGATACCTGTCTGTGCGTCTGCACTGAAATCCAATGACATGCATGTAGCAGTTTACCTAGCACACCACCAACTCATTTTGCTTTCTAGAAATCTACAGTACAGAAAGAAGCCATTCGTCCCATCGAGTCTGCACTGACCACAATCCCACTCAGGCCCTACCCCCCTATCCCTACATATTTTACCCACTAATCCCTCTAACCTACGCATCTCAGGACACTAAGGGGCAATTTTAGTGTGGCCAATCAACCTAACCCGCACATCTTTTGACTGTGGGAGGAAACCGGAGCACCCAGAGGAAACCCACACAGACATGAGGAGAATGTGCAAACTCCGCACATACAGTGACCCAATCCGGGAATCGAACCCAGGTCCCTGAAGCTGTGAAGCAGCAGTGCTAACCACTGTGCTACCATGCCGCCCCAAATTCGATGATTGTAATTCCATCGATCCCACGTATTGCTGAGTCAGCAGTTTGCTCGGAATTTATGTTGCTTTATATTCAGTAATCCAAAAGAATCAGTCCAGGCAGGGAACAAAACTGTTCAGTGTTGTACTGAGCTCACTGATTTTTAGCAAATTTTGCCGTAAGATGTCTGTGTATTCTGTCATGTTCTCAAATCTCTTCAGTTTAAGAAGGATCAATTAACTAATAATGTTGCAGATCTAGACAATTTTGCAGAGTACTGACAGCTACTTCATTTTGATGCATAGTTCTTAAAAATAAATAAGCTGCTTCATGCTGTACGTTGCCCTCTGTAAAGTTGGCAACTGCTTACCTCAGTCCAATGCTGGCATTGGACTGGGGTAAGCACAATAAGAAGTCTTTGGTTGAAGTGTGTATTCTGACAAGTTGACAGTGGACTTCCCTGCTTCTTACTCTGTAAAGTTGGCAGCTGTGCATACAGGGCAAATGCAGCCTTGAAAGTATTATGGAATGCTAGTATATTTCTTGGTGCCCAGTGTTAGCTAGGCCTGAAGCTTTGCTGTACAGCTAGAATCTGTCCACCCCAACCTCCCCATCTTCATTTGAGAAAATGTGCTCAACCTGCACAACCTTATTTGTTCTGTTTGACAAGTTTAGATTTCAAAATCAGTTGATCTCCAAGACTGTTCCTACTGCATTCACTGTTGCCAAAATCCTCCTCATGCCGTTTTAATTTACAGAAAATATTTACAATGCATCTTCCCAAGCTCCAAACTCCAGCTCACCTAAAATGATGATGACTGCATCCTCCTAATTCCTAATCCTGCCGAATTTTTCTATCCCTTAGCCCACCAGTAATAAATTACTTAATTTTGAATCCCTGCAGGGTCTTGCTCTCCTCTGCTACTGCAACTGTCTATGGGCCATTGTCTCTGCTTTTACTCATGGCTCTTCTAGTTCTGGAATATTGTCCATTCCTTTTTTCCTGTCTATGATGTACAGCAGAAACTCCTTCCATGTAGGTTCTCGGGCTTTGAAATTCCCTTCCTAAGTTGCTCTGCCTTGATGCGTCATTTCTCCCTGTTTTTAAAAACATCCTTAACATCTACACCTTCCTCTTCCAATTAATTGTGATCCCTCCTCTCCATTGTGCAGTACTTTGTTGGCTAAATACAGGATGTTGTGTGTAAATTCTCATCAGTTTCCTGTCAAACTTGGAAATTCTCCCTAAAGTTTCCTGCCTCTCACCTTGTTTTCCCTCTTCAAGTAAAACCTACTTCTTCGACTAAGCTTTTAACTGTCTGCTCTGATATCTCCTTATATGGCTCAATGTTGTATTTTATAATGCATCTGTGAAGCATCTTGCATGCTTTATTCTGTTAAAGCACTTACATTAATATAAGTTGCTGTTGTATTTTCATGAGACCAGGAAAAATTAGTTTGGCTTTGCAGCTTGGTTAATGGCCAGGCATCCTTGTATATTTGAATATCCTATGAAGACAGGATGGACTTAAGCTGTGGAACTGTGACCTGTAATGAATACAGGACCGAAACAACAAATATTTCCTTTGAATAAACTCGTGTTCAAGTCTCTCATGCTTTCACTTCCTCTTCCTGTCCTCTGGACCCTGCTAAGAAATATTTTCTGAAGATTTGCTTTTCAAGTTAATGCAGAGTTCCCACTGCTAATAAAGCATTCCTCACATACATTATCTCTCCACCCGGAGATAGAACTAGTTTAACAGGGAAATGTCTCCTTATCCAACATCATAGGAAACATTTGCTGACCTGGAGCTGTATATTATTCAGTGTAGTGCTGATTCCCTGCTTTATGCACTTTTTTTTTTGCTTAACAGCTAGCTGAGAAAAACGTGACTTCTAGAATTTTAGTGTTGACAGTTTTCATGTTAAATCCATATCATTGAATGTGGTAACAATTTATGTGGATCAGGTTTCCTGATTAGTTCAGAACAGCTAACCTTCTCTTGGATCAGATATCCTAGCTATAATTAAATTTTGCATTTGGATTTCACATTTATTTTGTGAATTATCTATGGAGTTTCTTTAACATATGTTTCCATGCATTTGGGAGAGATTCAAATGACTAAATATTTACACTTAAATTTCTTCATAGTGAAGAAATAGCCTCAATAAGCAATGCAGTCATCCAGGAAGTACTTTTTACTTGTCCTGCAGAAGCATTTGTTGCAAGTTAATGAAATCTGAAAATTTTAAAAGTGTTTGAGTTTTTTTTTACTTTTAATGATACATTTTTGTATATTAGAACATAGAATCCCTAAAGTGCAGAATAAGGCCATTCAGTTCATTGAGTCTGCACCAACCACAATCCCACCCCAACCCTATTCCCGCAACCCCATATATTTACCCTGCTAATCTCTCTGACATTTGGGTCAATTTAGCATGGCCAATCAACCTAACCCATATATCTTTGGACTGTGGGAGGAAACTGGACCACGTAGACAGTGACTTAAGGCCAGAATGGAACCCGAATCCCTGCTGCTGTGAGGCAGCAGTGCTAACCACTGTGCCATCGTGCTGTCCAATATGGTCTGTGGGAAATGTGACCATTTAATGTGGGTCTCATGCTCAATGGGAACCAATTACAAGCTTAAAATTGCCTGGTTGCCTGGTGTCATGCAGATGGGTAAGGGTCATGGTCGCATTCATTGCTGTGATCCACAATGTTTGTTCCAATGGGATTTAAGCAATTCAAAATAGTTGGCTTCAAATTAAAATATCAGCCCAGTTTTGGTGAGTCTCTTCCTCTTCTGCCACCCTCGCGCCTCCACCCAGATCCTTCCAGCAGCAATCTGATAGATTTCCAACAGGATCATTCTTTGTCACCATCAGCTACTGTTAGGCCTGACCAGACTATCTTTGAGCACATTTATCTGAAGCTAAATGGTTGTTCCGCAGCACTGACTACCCTCCAGCTCATCTTCCATTTTTCTTCATTTCATATGCTCTAACTTCCTTTTAAGGCTGTTGACTTTGCATGTTATAGAGGCTGTGAGATGTGCTAATGACTCTGGAAATACCTTGCTCCATAAGCAAGCAGAAAAAATGTCTGACCTTTGCTCGGTGTAAAGTTTAAAGTTTATTCAGGATCATAGAAATCCTGCAATGCAGAAGGAAGCCATTTGGCCCCTTGAGCCTGCACTGACGAAGATCCCACCCAGGCTCTACCCCTGTAACCCCACATATGTACCCTGCTAGTCCCCCTGACACTGACAGACCAGTTTAGCATGACCAGTTCCCTAACCCACACACCTTTGGGCGTTTTGGGAAACCGGAACACATGGAGGAAAACAGAGAATTTGTAGACTCTGCACAGACAGTGACCCAAGCTGGGAATTGAACCTGGGTCCCAGGTGCTGTGAGGCAGCAATGCTAACCACTGCCACCGTGTCAATCCCAGTCCACGGAATATTTGCATACTACAGACTTTGGAAGAGATAAACAATAGAAGTTGAGTGAATCATGAAGTCATCTGTGTAAGTGTTTTGGACATACAGGAGAGAAGGCAAAAAGTAGCAGGTTAATAATCTGTGTTCTTTAGTTGAAGACTAAAGACTGTTGTAGAGAAACAAAGCAATGATTAAATTAATTTTGAGAAGTGTGCAAAAGGAGTAAGAAGAATTATTGTGTGTAATGTTCAAAAGTTGTTCAAAGTAAAAATTATGGAAGTTTCTGAGAATCTATTCTCTCAACAATGGAACTTCATATAATGCAGAAAAAGTTATTTTAAAATGTGTTGAAAAAGTCTTCTGTTCAAGGTGTGTAGATTTGTGATTATTTTAAAAATACATCTACAAACTTAGACTAATTAAACCGGTTAACATATTTCTTTTTATGGGATTTAGTCTTGTATTGGGCATTGAAACGGTTAAGTGGTTTAGCAGCTTTATGTACCACACCCTTGGCAATAACATAGCTTTGGGCCTCAGTTTCGACTGGTGTTCAGGCTCAGTCTTCATAAAATCAGAAGAAATGAGTGGTTTGGCTGTTTGCTCCACCAAGATGTGCCAGTACTTATGGTTGATCTGATTGTGGCCTTAACTCCGCTTTCCTTCCAACTGTTCTTAACTTTTGATTCCCTTGACTCAGCCTTGTTTATATTCATTGACCCAGTCTCTACTACTCCCTAGGGAAGATAATCCCAAAGACTACTGATCCTCTGAAAGATGAAATTCATAGAAACTGGAAGCAGGAGTACGCCATTCGATCCTTCAAGCCTGCTCTGCCGTCCGTTTTGATCATGGCTGATCGTTGATAATGGACTTCAGGAACTTCCCCAATATTAATGTTAAGCTCACTGGCCTATTGTTTGTTGTTTTCTCTCTACTTCCCTTTTTGAATAGCAGACTTATATTGGCTACCCTCCGATCTGTAGGAACTATTCTAGAGTCGATTTTTGGAAAATAACTACCAATGGATTTATTTTTTCCAGAGGCACTTCCTTAATTACTCTGGGATGAGCATTATCAGGCCCTGGGGACTTATCTGCCTTCAATCCCATCAATTTCCCTAAAACCATTTCTCTACTAATGTTGATTTCCTTCAGCTCCTCACTAAAACATGTTTCTCTCAGCACTGCTGATACATTATTCATGTCTTCTTTCGTGGAGACTGAAATTTAATTCCTCAGCCATTTCTTTATACCCTGTTATGAATTCTCCAGTTTCTGACGAAGGGCCTACATTTGTTTTTGTCAATTTTTTCTCTTTAGAAACATATAAAAATTTTTACAGTCAGTTTTTATGTTCTCCACTAGCTTACTTTTGTATTCTATTTCTCCCTTCTTAATCAATTCCTTGGTCCTCTGCTGAATTTTAAACTGCGTCCAATCCTCAGGCCTAAAGCTTTTTCTCGCCAATTTGTATGCTTCTTCCTTGAATCTGCTACTATCTCTAATTTCCTTTCTCATCTCTGTCTTAAATGGGAGACACCCTAGATTTTAAACTGGGTATCTAGTTCTTGACTTCTTCAGGTAGGGATACATTATCTCAGCACCCACCCTGTCAAGCTCTCACAAAATCTTATGGTTCAATAAGATCACCTCTCATTCTTCCAAATTCCAGTAAATGTTGGCATACATATGAATCAGGAGGAGATCCCTCAAACCTGCTCCTCCATTCAACAAGATCATAGCTGATCTAATTTTAACTTCAACTTCACATCCCTGCCTACCCCCAGTAGTGGTTAGCGCTGTTGCTTCCCAGCGTCCGGGACCCAAGTTAGATTCCCAGCTTGGGTCACTGTCTGTGCCGAGTCTGCATGTTCTCCATGTGTCTGTGTGGCTTTCCTCTGGGTACTCTGGTTTCCTCCCACAGTCCGAAAGACGTACATTGTTAAATTCTCCCTCAGTGTACCCAAGTACACAGAGTGTGGCAACTCGGGGATTTTCACAGTAACTTCATTGCAGTGTTAATGTAAGTCTGCACATGACATTAATAAATAAATTTCTAAACAATAACCTTTCACCCATTTGCTTATCAAGAATCCATCTACTTCTTCCTTAAAGATATTCAAAGACTCTCTGCTCCAACCATCTTTTGAGGAAGAGAATTCCAAAGTGTCTCAACCCTCTGGAAGAAATTTCCTTTCCCTCTGTCTTAAATGGGAGAGACCCTAAATGGACATACCTTTTTTTTTAAACAGTAATGCCTGGTTCTAGATTTTCCCACAAAAGGAAAAATCCTTTCCATTTCCACCTTGTCAGGACTCCACAGGATCTTGTATGCTTCAATCATGTCGTCTGTTACTCTTCTAAACAAAGTAAGCAGCCTCATAACACCAGTTGGACTTTAACCTGGTGTTGTGAGAGTTCTTACTGTGTTTACCCCAGTCCAACGCCAGCATCTCCACATCACTCTTCTAAACTCCAGTGGATAGAGAAAATAATCATGAATTACACCATTTTACAGCATGGAAACAGGCCTTTTGGCCCAACAATGATCAGTACTAGGATCTCAACTCTAAATAAGTAATTTGGATGAAGGGGGTAGTGGTGCGGTCACTAAATGTGCTGATGACACAAAGATGGTGAAAAGAATAAATCGTGAAGAGGACTTAAGGATATAGATAGTTTAGATGAGCAGGCAAAAATCTGGAAGATGGTGTGTAATGTGGAAAAATGTGAAGTTTTCCATTTTGGCAGAATGAGTCAACAAAGGCATGCAATCTAAATAGTGAGAGATTACAGAGTTCTGTGATGTGGAGGGATCGGGGTGTCCTAGTACATGAATCACAAAAGGTTAGTATGCGGGTGCAGCAAACATCTAGCAAAGCTATTAGAATGTTATTATTTATTGAAAGAGGAATTGACTACAAGAGGAGGGAGGTAATGCTTCAGTTTTTTAGGCTACTGGTGAGACTACACCTGGAGTACTGTATTCAGTGCTGGTTCAGATCTGGACACCTAGAAACTTGCTTGACCAGGGATTCTATGATTTCCGCTTCATCCCCATTGATGTAGACAGCGACATGTCCTTTACAGTGCTTCCTGAAGTTGATGACGTTGAGGGAGGGATTACTGTCTTCGCGCTGTTTCACCAGTTTCAGTGGGCACCGCCCATCACGACGTGCTAATTTTTTGGTGCATCGGGTTGGGGGAGGCATGTGTCGGCCATCTTGCGGGATTTGTGCATGCGTTCCTGACACATGCGTGTCTCCCACCTCCGGAGAGCAGGTGCAGTCAAGACCGTGCTGGAAACTGGTGGGAAGACCAGGTAAATGATTTTAATCCATTTGTAATGTAAATTAAATGTGAGTATTGGGTCTGGGATTGAATTATCCAGGCCCGATAGCATCTCCCACCCTGCCAGGAGTATTTCACTCCAGCAGGGTTTAGAGTCACTCCCCACTTCTGGGGAACTAGCGGGACACTCTGCTGGAGAGAAGGAGGGCACTTGGGATATGCCCCCTTCCCCAGAGGTTGGGTGGTGGGTGTGATGCCCCTGGGCATGGGTACTCTGGCAGTGGTAGCCTGTGCCCCATGGGGCAATGCTAGGGGGTCGGGGCGTATTGTAGGCACAGCTTGTGGATGATAGGTGGGGGTGGTGGGTCCAGTTGTCACTCTGCATTGCGATTGATCGGGGCTGGAGGGGAGACCAGCGATCTGGGTAGGGGGCAGCCTGTCTCCTCTGGGTAGGGGGGAGGGCCATCACTGCTGGAGGGGGGTTGCTGGAGAGCAGAGTGCTCAGTTTGGATGGGTTGGAAGGTGGGGGTTGGGGCCAGCCCGGGATTGCTTGTGGGGCCATGATCGGGCCATTTGTGGGGGGGGGGGGGGGGGGGGGGGGGTGTTAGAAGGGCAGCACTGCGAGTGCCTCAGGCTGGCCAGTGATTGAGCTGGCCAGCAAATGGGAGTCTGACAGTTTGGGGCCACCGTGTGTGCACAACGTTCCGGAACTGTCAGACTCTGGCGTGAATAGCCCACCACCACCACCACCACTCCCGCCCTCCCCTCCCTCCCCCCGAGAATGTAATGATGTTCACGATTGTGATCTCTGCATTGCACAGAGTGTGGGAGATTCGATTCTGAACTCCCACTGAAAAAACAATTGTGAGTTACACCATTTGCCCCGCTAATTCAGCACTTAGAATTTTTGGGGGGGAATCTCACACACACACACCCCATATCTGTTTCCTGTACTCCATCTCATTGTCCAGGATCACACGTGACGAATTGTCATTTAGATAAGGTGCTGGATGATGGCCAGGGGAGTGAAACCATAGCCTATGAGTCAACATCTTCAAGCAATGTTTCATTTTTTAAGAAAGTAAAATAGAAGTTCAGTGTAACTTAAATTGTTTAAACCTGGGTTATCTAATCCATGGCTAATTATTTGCAATCCTGTTTTTTTTTACCAAGGGTCCCTTTATCATTGATTTCTAGCCTAAGTTGTGTGTGATGTTTTTGGGTAGGTGCCACAGCTTCTGAACTATTGCATCTTCATTCTTAAGAAGTTTTAAACATCTGCACTTCTTCCAAAATAGGCATTATAATAGAAGGAAGAGTCCTCCCATTTTTCTTCAGACATGCCATGATTTGTACCTTCGTTTTGCTGAAGCAATAATATTTCATGGAGGCGCTTTCGTCGCATGCATTTGATTCCGTATACGGTCTGTTATTTGTGTCCTGTCTTTAGGCTCGTTCAGAGAATTTGTACACTAGTGGAACTGGAAATATTTATTCCTGCCTCACTGCTTTGGAATTGCTTCAATGCCGGCCACTGTAGGGACTAGCTGCCATGAAGCTGCAACTTGTAGTTATTGCCAGTGACACAAGACCTGTGATGGGGGCCGTGGGGCAGTTGTATCTGATTGCACATAGAACAGCAGCTTTGGAGTAAGTCCAAACCTGTGAGAAAGCATACAACTTGTTATACCAACATTAAACTATGCTTTCCTTTTACTATTCAAATTTAACGTTATCCGTGCCAAAATACACCAAGTCAGGGCATACGTCGATCACCTATTTATTTCTTAGTTGTTTGAGAAAATAGCATTTGAGAATTACAATGGAAATTGAATAGTTATAACCTAGTTAAAACTATATTCTATAAGCCTAATATTCTGATATTTTGATTTGAAAAAACATTTGGTGTTTTGTTTTGCAGTTTAGTTTTACTATAACCTTGAAGTTGATCTGAGAGTAAATTTCCAGTTGATCGTTGACCTCTTGTGGCCAATTTTAAAACTACAATGCTTCCTCTTTTTCACCTGCAGTCACGAGCTTAGAGTGTGCCCTGAATGCCACAGTGATCAGCATCCATTTTAAAACAAAGTTTCGAACTTGAGCTCTGATTACAATAAGGGAGCTCTTGAGTAAGTGGTAACTGAATTAGCGTAAACAGAATGTCTGTATAAAATTGGGGTTTCCCCTTGGTGTAGTCCGTAACTGGTAGATTAGTGACTTATCACTGGTGAACAGGCCCAACTATTTTACTTGTTTTTCAACTGCAGTGATGTTATCTTGTGTGATTTTTAAATACCCGCTTTAAGTACAACGGATGCAATTAGCCCTCTGTTCTCCACCTAGAAACTAAATTAATTCCAAAATATATGACACACAACTGTGTGCAGCTCTGGTCGCCACATTATAGGAAGGACGTGTTTGCACTGGAAGGGGTGCAGAGGAGATTCACCAGGATGCTGCCTGGGTTAGAACATTTAAGTTATGAAGGGAGGTTGGGTAGGTTTGGGTTCTTTTTGTTGGAAGACTGAGGAGTGACCTGATCGAGGTGTATAACTTTATGAGGGATGTGGACAGAGTGGATAAGGAGCAGCTGTTCTCCGTAGTTGAAGGAGGTTTGGGGGGATTTGAGGAAAAACTTTTATACCCAGAGAGTGGTGATGGCCTTGGATGTGCTGCTTGAGAGGGCGGTAGAGGTGGGCTGCTTCACATCCTTTAAGAAGTACCTGGATGAGCACTTGGCACATCATAACATTCAGGGCCATGGGCCAAGTGTTGGCAGATAGGTGGGAGCTCAGGTGTTTCTAATGTGTTGGTGCAGACTCGATGGGCCGAAGGGCATCTTCTGCGCTGTATGATTCTACAACTACAGCCACACAAAGTAAGCAAAAAGTATTTATAATAGCAAATGCTTGATCTCAATACAACTGCACAGGAGAATAGTCTCCAAAACAGAAAGCTGTTTTCTGTCTGATATGATTTCCAAAGCCTGAATATAAGGATTACAATTTTCTTTTAATCTTTAGGAAGTGGTCTGCCTGTTTCTATCTTACTACCTAGCTGCCTCTGCCTTGTCTGTGGATGTATCTTTGTCTATCACTTGTACATTTTACATTCACACTTGCCTTTCTGTGTATTTTCCTGCCTACCATGTTTAGTAGGCAGTGCAAACAACAAGAGCCTTTACTGAACTGTAATAAATGTCTGTTTCATAATACGCCACAATGCCATAATGAATTCAAGAGTTATTTGCAGTTGTGAATAAAAAGTAAAAACCTGCAGATGAAGGATTGAAATGCCGAAAACATACAGCAGAATTGTCAACATCCTGACAAGGAATTCACACCATAAGCGATAATTAATTTTTCCTCTATAGGCTGAGCATTTCCATTTTTTTTTGTTTTATTTTACCCCTACAATTCGCAGTAGTCGTGGGAGCAGTTATTAATCAGTAATTGTACACATAAAACCTCAGGCTGCTTAATTGGGTGCATTGTGTTGACCCTGGGCAGAACTACGGTCTCCTATAAAGCCAAGGTCAAAGGTGCAGTCCTGTGAGGGTAAAAAAAACAAGTTAAATGACTGCTTCTGCAACTTTAGCAGCGACAAGGAAAGTCTTATTTCTAAAATTCTGTCTTCAAATGGATAATTATGGAGCTGAGAAGAATGATTGCAACTGGAGTTTGTAAATTGGCTAATTTTTAAAGTTTGATTTTGTTAGGTGTGGTAGTTACACTCTACCTCTCTGTGGGCATCAGTTTTTTTCCTAAGATTTGGCATTTTCAAGTTAAGCATTTTCTTAAACTGCTGAACCCAGACAACGAATATGCAACATTCTCAGAATATTGCTTCCTGCTCCCCTGTCTGAATCATTACTACAAGTAGCAACTCAGAAAATATGGCTCAATGGGAACTCATTTCCAATAATAATGCTATTATCACATCCTCAGAAATGAAATTGTCAGAAACTAGTCATAAAAGGTGAGATTTGACCTGATTAGAGAAAAGACATTGTTTAGATCAGCAAATAACTTTGCATGGATCACTAACTTAGTATTTACTGAGATGTACACATCATTATAGGAGATAATGAATAAAGACACTGAGTTTGCTGACCCATAAGGCAATGTAAAAATTTCTCAGGAAAAATAATTCGTTACATTGGTCCAAGTATTCACTATTTTGTACTAGCTGCTGCTTTTAGTTTTGCAATCTCACTTAAAAAGAACAGTTTTGTTGTGCATATTGTAAGTTACCTTCTGCTTTAACTTGCTGATCGCACAAAGATACGCTTGTGCAAAGTGCTGTCATACTCAAGGCACACTGTTCTTTCTGCAGTACTTTAACTCAGTTTATAGGACATACTTAGCAATTTGCACAAGTTTGGAAGCAACAGCAGACTCTACTTTCTTGGTTTTTGAATCAAGACCCAGTTCACTTGACGGCTTGAGGTGTAAGGATGATCTGAATTTGATCTCCTGCTTTGTTGGTCTCAAACAAGGCAGTGGTTGGGATTAGAGTGGCTGAAGTCAGCCAAGGCTTCAATCTTTGATTGTTGAATTTCATGAGCACTATCTACCAAGACTTGTAAATGGCCACTTGGACAAGCTCCCTAAGAAATGAATGACTAATACTTTTGGATCACTGGCCAGTAGTTTCAACAACACCTGAAGAGTGTAAGATACTTAATTTAATCCCTTATGGAAGCCATTTTGTGTTTTTCCTTAATTAAGGGGCCAGGTTTAAAAAAAGTGTGATTGGAAGTGAATGAATGGATGTGAACATTACAACTCATTATGAATTTCAATGTGCTTCACAAAAATAGCACCTGCTATTGTTTGTATTACTATGCGATACGTTTATACTATATTGGCGCAGACTTGGTGAGCTAAAGTGCCTGTTACGTATTGTATTGGAGGTTCTTTGTTCTTTAATTCCATTATATTTTTGGTTCCGTGAAGCTGATATATATGGTGTACAAAAATCAGACTGTAAATTGAAGCTGACAAGAATTGTTTTACTTTTTGTGATTCAGGGAGTCGTCGTATTGTGGATGTTATGGATGTTAGTACACAGAAAGGGATTGAGATGAGCATGTCACAATGGGTGAAATACTACGAAACGCCAGAGGTGGAAAGAGAGAAGCTCTATAATGTTATAAGCCTGGAATTCAGTCATACCAAACTTGAGAGCCTGGTCAAACGACCAAATGTGGTAAGAAAATTACATTCACAAGTATGTTTGTTTTTTACAGGTGTAGTAACTATGCACGGCAGATGATCGATGTTTGATTGTTCTAACTAACTAATGGCCTCATTTGTTATATTAGAGGAGTAACTTCTCTTATGGGGTTGTAACATATTTCTGTGTCTTAATTTTTTTTTGTACAGTCCTTAATTTCTGTGTACTAATGTAAAAACTGTGGTTTAAAAAGAAGCCCATGGAGGAAAATTAAGTCTTCAAATCGAAGTACTTCACTTGCAATATTTCAAAATTAAGGCATAATTTTAGCTGCAGGTAACTATTCCAAGTTGCTACATTTTCTTAAAATTAATACATGTTAGCATTCCAAACAATTTCTGTATTGACTCTTTTTGTTAACAATTTAAAAATATATATCTGGCCGTTTACCTCACTTCTGATTTAAAAAGATGTTCATCCCTTGTTGATGATAATACTAATACCAAAGAGGTTTAAATTGAGAGTGCAGGTTGTATAAACTTGTCTTGTATTCCCCTAAGGACAGAAGATTGAATGATTTGGTCAAGATGTTCAACAGGATAGATCCAGAGAAACAATTTCTTCTTGAGGAGAAAGAAGCATCTTAAAATTAGAGCTAGGCCATTTAGGAGGGAAATCAGGTAGCATTTTTTTATGTAGAAGCCTGGAATTCTCTTCGTCCTAAAAGCTGTAGATACTGCAAAACTAGAAGATTATAGTAGATAGAATTTTGCTTGGTCATGGTATCAAGAGATATTGATCCAAGGCAAAGTGAATGGAATTAAAACAATCATGATTGAACTGGAAGCGTTGAGTGGCTTACTTCAGTTTCTATGTTCCTGAGATTGCCAGGAGAAGTTGCCATTTCTAGGCAGCATACTTTGGTAAATTATGAGCTCATACATGGTGATGCATGAATGAACGCTCGTGTTTGAGTGGCTTTATTTGTGTAGCACTGTCCCAAAAGGGCTAAGATAAACATCTTGAGTACAATTTTTTATTAAAAACAAAACATTCATGTTTTGTCTGTCTCCTTCTTCTTCATTCCTGTTGTATTTTTAATTCCATAATTTTACTTTGGCTTAAGGGCTGGAAATATTTTATAATCAAAAAGCATGTGTTGGATAAGTGATGAATAATGACTGGGACCCCAGGAGAATTTCTCTGTTCAACTTGTGCTGTGGGATCTTTTACATTCACCTAAACAAGCAGTCTAGGTCTAGATTTAACCTCTCTTCCAAAAGATGATAGGTTGATTGGCCATGCTAAATTGATCTTAGTATCAGGGGAATTAGCGGGGTGATTGTGTAGGGTTGTGAGAATAGGGCAGGGTGTGATGTGCAGATTTTGATGTACTGTGGGGATTCTATTCTATGATACATTCAACAATGTAGCACACCATCCAGTATTGCACTGCAGTATTGATAAGAGCTGGAGAGGGGCTTAAAAACATAATGTTTGGCTCCAAGGTGCGTATGGTAACATTGGGCAAAACTGGCATCCTGTGGGTTTTATTTATTTATGGAAAAGAGACATTTTCCCATTTTTGATTGAAAGGGGAATTTTATTGCTTAATTTTTGGCTCCTGTGATGGATTAACTTTGAATATTTATTTTCCTTTCGGACCAAGTTTTTTATTAAAAATGGGTTTTCTTCCTCCATTCTCCAGTGAATTTATCCATTGAGTAATTGAACCAGGTGACAAGTTTAGGCTTTTCTTGGAATTTATTTTGAGTGGAGAGCTTTATTTTTTACCAACAGAGATTCCTGGAATGCCCCTGAAACTTAATTAGCATCCTTCAGATTAAAGTAGTTTTGAATGCTGTGACAGTTAAAAATTCTGAACCCCCAACACTTTTGAATGTGAATATCAACATGTCACACAACCCACTTTTTGATTTGATCCAGGTTTACAGAGAAATATAGAAACTCAAAATACTGTCATAAGATAGTGGTTTTAAATACAAGTTATTGGTGCCATTCATGTTGTTCATGAAGCAGACGGGTTGTAAAATCAAAGACTTGCATTACTCTATATGACAGCCCAAGAGGAGATTTGTAAATAAATAAATTTCTTGTAAAATCTACTGACAATATGTGTTCTTAAAGTATTGCTGGCTGACAACATTAACCACAAAAGGCAGGGACAGAACAATGGTGCAATATTGAATTTTTAAAAAATCCCAAATATGCACATTACTGAAACATGGTTCCCCATGCACTGAGGTAAATTTGACCCTCAAGATTTCTCCCAACCAAAACTGGTGAGTGCCCGTTTTCTTCAACAAAATCATAGGCACATGTGACTTTGAAATATGTAATTACTGAGCACAATTTTATTAATGGCAACGATATAAAAAAAGCATTATCCCATTTGCCAATTTATGCCAAATTTCATCCCCTTTCAAAAAAAAACCGAAAATGTCTTTTTTTTTGGTTCACGTGGGCTGTTTTAGTAAACACCAAGGTGCCTTACTGGCTGCAACAATATAAATATTTTACATGAGTTTGCACATCCCAAAATTCTTCCCACTCTGATTTAGGATTTGTCCATCAACTAAGAGTGGTCTTTTCTAAATCTCCAATTCCATGAAGTATAAGCTGGACAAACCAGCAAGCCATACATAAACACACACACACAAAATTGAGATGCCTGGAGCTTGAGAGACAGATTGCCTGGACTTGCAGACATCACTGGTCTTCCACCACCTTCAAGCATATCAGTGAAAAAGTGTATTCAACTAGACGATAGCTTCCACACTCTGTGGGTCAATAAACTTCTGGGTGTGTGACAAAGCAACACAGATCAGGATTATCAGTGGCCTGCTCCTTGATTTGTGCAGTGCTAGTTGATCTCAACTCGAACGGTAATGAGACCACTACAGTACTGCAGGAGGCAAAAAGATTCAACAAGGTTTTCTCTATCAATCACATGACTGTGACGGTTAAAGCAAAGTGCATGTCTGTTGATATCAGTGAGTGTGGAATGGGCCTGACGGTAATAGCAGCAACAGGAAAATAGACCTGCAATCCTCACCAAGATCACAGTGAAATGAGTGGTCACTTTTGAAATGAAGTAACCGCAGGCCGCAAGCAACTGTGCCTTGTACAAGTTATACCTTCAAATGGTGGGGGGAAGATGAGGAAGGAAAAAATATGAATATCATGTAAATTATTCAAGAAGGTATAACTTATATGAGACACAGTCTGTTTTGCAGAGGTGGTCATATTTGGATAGATAGGCAGTGTGTAGAGGGGTGGAGGTGCTCAGTAACTTCATGTAAATTAGGGAAATATTGCCTTTACTTTTTTTTTCCCCTGCCTTTTGTGGTTAAAGCTGTCAGCTAACGATTATTTAAGAACATTCCAAGGTACTTCCCAAAAAGTGAAAAAAGAAATGAATAAGAGCTTGTAAGAGATTGTTAGAATTTATAAGGGATTGAAGGCACCAGTGAGGGAACAACTCAGAAAAGCTGAAAGATTGGTTGAAAATAAAGGTTTCAAGAAGCTTTTTAAGGTTTAGGGAAAAGAGAGGCAGGGTGTTTTAGAAGCACCGAGTTTTACAGTGCACTGAATGGCTGGAACAATTTCCACTGACAGTGGACAAGAATTTGCAAGTTTTAGTTGGGGCATATAGAATTATAAGGACTACGCCTTTGGCTTAATGTTAGCATTTCTGCCTCCTGAGTAATGGATTCCATTCCCATTCACGACCCTGGAGAGTGGAGATTAGAATTTGCTCCCAGTGCTGGGTTGACACCCTGCTGGGCTCTCACATGATGTAGCGTGTCTGCTAGCTCAGAATGTCAGAAGGGATCAGCATCAGTGAGTGGAGTCAGGCATGCTAGCTCTGAATACAGGGTTGGTATTGAGCGGCCAACACAGGAAGTTTGTCTTCCTCCCATCCCTGCACCCCCCTCCATTGTAATGGGTAAATGGTTCACTTTTGTCTTAATTGCAGCCCACCATAGAGAAGGTAATTTGAATTTAAAATCATTAAGCAAGGAAACGGGGAAACACCTGATCCTCCTAAAATGCCAATTTTTACTTTAAACAAATTCCTTGACTTGTGAAGAACGAGGATCAACATTACACAACTGGTATCCAATAAAGTTCTCACCTAAATATTGTTTGCTTTGCTCGGATGGCACAGTGGTTAGCAATGCTGCCTTGCAGCGCCAGGGACCTGGGTTCGATTCCCAGCTTGGGTCACTGTCTGTGCGGAGTTTGCACTTTCTCCCTGTGTCTGTGTGGGTTTCCTCCAGGTACGCCTGTTTCCTCCCACAGTCCAAAAGATGTGCTGGTTCGGTGCATTGGCCATGCTAAATTTTCCCTCAGTGTACCTGAACAGGCGCCGGAATGTGGCGACTAGGGGATTTTCACAATAACTGCATTACAGTGTTAATTGAAGCTTACTTGTGACACTAATAAATAAACTTTAAAATGCATTTCTAGATTTTTTGTTTCTCATTTTCAACCAGTAAATTTCCATGCGCTGTTCCTTCACTTAACACTTAGTTCTTTTAGCACGTGGTTGTTTATTTAGTGTCTTCATTTCTGGCTCCTGGTGCTGATTTTAAAGTTCCTCCTTATCTATCCTGCAAGGATGCCTTCAATTTTAAATCAACAGTGGGAGCTTGGATTGAAGTCAAGGCTTGTGGGGGCAGTCTGTCAAATAAATATCACAGTACTGACGCAGCAGCTGAAAGCTATGACTGATGAGAACATACTGGTATGACACAGTTGGATTTACTGTCTTTGGTGACATTGATTCAGTAGAAGGAAAGAAGCCAGCCAGGAGAAACCTCTGAGGGAAGGGTATGATCCATGTATAAGATGCCTACCCATATTTTTGGCCTCAAATAATGTCACATACAACTAGTGTCGCATGTGAATATTTGTGGAAACTTGCAATTTTGTTGAAACGAATTGTTTAAAGTTTATTCATCAGTGTCACAAGTAGCTTATATTAACACTGCAACTAAATTACTGTGGAGACCGCCTAGTCGCCATACCCCAGCGCCTGTTCGGGTACACTGAGGGAGAATTTAACGTGACCAATGCCCCGAATCAGCACGTCTTTCAGACTGTGGGAGGAAACTGGAGCACCTGGAGGAAACCCACACAGACACTGGGAGAATGTGCAGGCTCCACATGTGACCCAAGCTGGGAATCAAACCTGGGTCCCTGGCACTGGGGCAGCAGTACTAACCACTGTGCCACCATGCCACCTTAGGAAACTAGGAGGTAACTTTTTTATTAGGATTATGTTCAACTATTCCTGAAATTTCCACGTCTTCCTTTTTTAATTGCACTGAGACTAAAATAATTTCAATTAAAAATACTTGAAATCATTCTTGTTGCTACAGTTACAAATATATGGTTTGTCACAAAGCTATTGCAAATCTCTACTTCAGTGGTTGACACCAATTTATAAATGTTCCAAAATAAGCTCCATGTTTCACTTCAAAATATAGCTGCTGCAAATCCTGAAGTAATGACCTTAGAATTAAATGCTTGCATTCATGTACAATGCAGATTTTATGAATAAGTAATGTATTTTAGCTGTATTACGCAACTGAATGCATTATAGGTAGTGAAAAATTGAAACCTAAATATTGATTTACAATAAAATTACAGGATTATTAATTTGTGTGGCTTCAATCTTCTAATTCAGTGATCAATCAAACTACGAATGTAAAACACCCAGTAACAGCCAAGATTAATCATTCATGTTCCATTATTGGGATGAAATAAATAGGATGTCTGAGGGGAAAAAACCGTGCTTGTTGATACTGCATTTAAGTCATGTGTAAGAGCATGCAGAGAAATGGGTACTATTGCTCATTTAAAATGGATACACGCATATAAGGATATAAAAGATGAATGTTAGCAACATAGTTCAGTCTTAAAGGTGGCACAGTGGTTAGCACTGCTGCCTCACGGCGCCAAGGGCCCAGGTTCGATTCCAACTACAGGTGGGTGTGGAGTTCACACATTCTGTCTGTGTCTGTGTGGGTTCTCTCCGGTGCTCCTGTTTTCCCCCAGACTCCAAAGATGTGCAGGTTATGTCGAATGGCCATGCTAAATTGCCCCTTTGTGCCCGGGAGATTAGCAGGGTAAATATGACTGGTTATGGGAATAGGGCCTACTTGGGACTGTGGTCGGTGCAGACTCGATGTTGCACAGTAAGGCAGTGGTTAGCACTGCTGCCTCACAGCACCAGGGCCTGGGTTTGATTCCTGACTTGGGTCACTGTCAGTGTGGAGTCTGCACATTCTCTCCGTGTCTGTGTGGCATTCCTCCAGCTGCTCCAGTTTGTCCCACATTCTGAAAGATGTGCTGGTTTAGGTGCACTGATCTAAACGGGTGCCAGACTATGGCGACTAGGGAAATTTCACAGTAACTTCATTGCAGTGTCAATGTAAGCTGTAATTGTGACAAATAAATAGAAACCTTAAACTTGAACAATGGGTCAAATGGCCTCCGTCTGCACTGTAGGGATTCTATGAAAATTTTCAGTTTTTCTGTTAGTTCAGGGTAATTTTTTGCTTGTGCAACTTCAGGTACCTGTGTTACTTCACTGTAAACTGAGATAACCTTTTGGTTTCATGTTTTCTTATTTTGTCATTGTCTCCCAGGCCTCCTGCTTTTTTTTTTGTTCCATTAGCGACGAAGGAGACCAGTTTTATGGGGATAGACAGCTGGCAATTTCTGACCCAAGTATCCATTATTTGTATGCAAACTGAGACGCGTTCACATGTTGAAACCCTGGCTGTCTTTGTTTGTTGCCTCTGTGGCCCACGGGCAATGTGGTGCCACGCAACTATTCATTCCGTGATTAGCAACCTTAGCACAGACTAAGGGTGGCACCCACAACATTATAATGCAAGTGTTTTGATATCTTAATGGGCAGTGTCTTTACCCGGGATCCATCAGAGGAGTGCCCTGAGCTACTTGAATGAGTCAAATCCAGCATCTTGAGGGCTAGAATGAGCTTTGATTCCAGCCTTTTTTGCTCTAAAACAACATTAAGCCAAGTAGCAAGACTTAACACGATTCTCCCAGGCATGAGACAATTAAGGTGGCTCCTGGCTTTTGCTTGACATTAAGTGAGTTTCTGTTCCATATCTGTTGCCCCTTGTTAAACAATACCTTCCACTGATCAGTGTTTGTAGATTTCTTGACATTGTCGTTGACATTATCTTTGGTTAGCTTTACCATGAACCTTTGGTTGCAATACTGTGACCAATTGTCTGGCAATGGGGATCACATTTCGGGGAGGAAAATCCACAAACCTCTCATCTGTGTTTTACCATGCGCTGGTATTTCAGCTGGAGCTTCATTTGAACCAAAAAAATACCTTTTTTGGCACCTGATCCTCTAACAGGATGCACTAGGGCACACATGCCCAAAACAGAACTACTTGTGGGTCAGCAGCACATTCCTAGAAATCTTGGGATCCCTACAATGCAGAAGGAAGCCAGTTGGCCCATCGAGCCTGCACCAACAACAATCCCACCCAGACCCTATCCTCGTAACCACACACGTGTCCGCTAATCCTTCTAACCTACGCATCCTGGGACACTAAGGGGCAATTTAGCACGGCTAATCAACCTAACCCGCACATCTTTGGACTGTGGGAGGAAGCTGGAACACCCGGAGGAAACCAACACAGATACGGGGAGGACGTGCAATCTCCACACAGACAGTGACCCAAGCTGAGAATTGAATCCAGATCCCTGGAGCTGTGAGGCAGCAGTGCTAAGCATTGTGCCACCATACCGCCTGTAATTCACCCTGCCATTCTTGAGCACAATTCCAAACAGGTGGTGATGCAACTGACAGTTGTGAAATGGTGTGTTTTGTGCCCTGCTGACGTAAGACAATTACCATTTGTGTTATTTAGAGATTTTAGCAGAAGCCAACAACATTATTCTGTCCTAGCTGCCTAAACCTTTCAGCGCTGAGCTTTTTTGCTCCAACTTGTGTGTCCTGCAGCAGGCATCTCTGGTTTCATCACAGTTACAAACCTTGATATCTAGTGGAAATGTTCAGTGGAAAATTATTTATTGGAATCTGGCTTTGTTAAACTTGGCAGATAATTTATCATCATGAATGTTAAAGTGCTGGATTTCACGTTATGCCTCGAGTTATTATAAGCACCCAATCGTACTTTTGAATTTTAATTCTGTGGTCTAACTTTCTTGCCTTGACTTGTGTCTGCCTGCTGATACAGATTGCTGAGCTTGAACAAATGATTTGTTGTATGTGGTTAAGGGCCTTAACATGGGGCAAGTAGTGCTGCTTACTGTTATCTCCAACTTTGAAGTTTAGTCACTATTGTGATTATGGAATAAAATGTCTTCATTGACTGTGAAGTGCTTTGGGATACCATCAGGTCTGGATAGCAGCTCTAGAAACATAAGTTCTTTTTCTTTAGTTCTGTGTCATCTCATGGTGGTCAATACTGTGGTGAGCCTGATTATTGGAAATGCCTTGGATATTTCACAACTCATTGTGTTTTCCTTCATCTCACTTGATTCATAGTGTACAGTGGCTCCATGGGAATTTCCGCCTTTCTCACTCAGCCAGTTCATCTGCGGCCCTAGAGAATGAATCACAGCCAAGCCCAATTATTAGCAGCATAGTGACCGGAAATCAGAATCCAAACCAACTTCCATAGTTCAGTGTCGTACATGGGTAGAGTGGGAACTAAGAATGGAATAACATTCAGCCTTGAACTTCGAGATGATGATGACTGCAAGAAGGTATTGAAGACAATGGTGCTTGAAGATGAATATCACTTTTCCCAAAAACTCTGTCATTAAAACAAACTACAGTAAGAAGTCTCACAACACCAGGTTAAAGTCCAGCAGGTTTGTTGGACTTTAACCTGGTGTTGTGAGACTTCTTACTGTGCTTACCCCAGTCCAATGCATCATTAAAATGAACTCCGTTGCAAAGTACGTACTGGAGAAACAATTCTAATGTTCATCATGGGGAGTACTTGTGCTGAGTACAAACAAGACATCAGTGCAATACCATCAGGATAATCTCCCTGCTTGATGAGCAATTCTCCCAAGGCCAGATAATGTCTGCCTGAGATCAAAGGGTCACAGGTGTTTTGTCCAGCCAGCTTTGCCACATATGTGCCTTTGATGTGAGATTGTGGGAGATTTAATGTAACAATGGATCCAGATGGGAGCTCGTTGGTGGTGGTTATATTGTTGACCTTTAAGTGCAGGACCTTGCATCACATCTCTTAGCCATTGATACCTGAGACTTGGAGACTGCTGAATGCAAAAAATATTTTCCAAAGTGAGAAGTATGGATGATGATTGAACACCCGTGCCACCGTTTTGCATTCAAAATTCTGTAATTAATCTTACTGCTTTGTCTCAGTACAGCCCCGACATCTACAGCACTGGTGACAGTTGTCCAGTCGGCTAGTTTGCGATGCTAAGAGCACAGGTTCAATTCCCATACCGGTTGAGATTATTCGTGAAGGCCCTGCCTTCTCAACTTTGCCCCTCACCTGAGGTGTTCCTCAGGTTAAATCACCACCAGCCAGCTTTCCCCCATCAAAGGGGAGAGCAGCCTATGGTTATCTAGGACTGTGTTGACTTTACTTTTATCTTACTGACTGTTGCCCTGTTGTCTGAGATGACTTCGGTCATACTCTGGTGACCCATAGCCTGGAATGTCCTGGCCTGCTAAGGGTGTCCAGTTCTGGGACATGTGCATCCTCCTCAGCCTGAGTTCTGTTGACATGTTTGGACCCAGGTCTGTGGAGTGATCATCAGATTGTGAACCTGAGCTTACTTAGAACCAGGTCTCACCAAGGTGCATGTATCTGCACTGGTGGAGGATGCAAGTGAATGCAGTGATGGGTCTTTATCAGACAATTGGTGTGGCTCCTCGTCTGAAGTGGTCTGAAGGCTGGAAGACATCTTTGGTTTTTTTTCATTGCTGGTACTTGGAGCAAGAGAAGAAAGAATTAGCGATTGACTAGGCAGGCTCCTACATTGTACATTACTCATATTCATTGTCCGCACACAGCCAATGCATTTTGGATACAGCCTCACTGGTTTGTTGGAGGAGGCCAATCGCACCTTCCTGCATGATCAATCCCCATCCCCTCCAGCCAGCTTTGTGGCATGTTCCTCAACTCCAGGATCTACCCTCTGGTCTGGGCTGTCTCCCTTGTGGGAAATCTTGTCCTGCTCAAAGACAGATGGATTGACGATGAGCACTATGAATGAAAGAACAGTTCAGAAGCATGTGTGTCTGTTGTGCCTGCTAAGCCCTCCCCAGAAAAGGGTTAAGATGCTGATTTTGCAGGATCTTTCATGTGATACTGATCATAAAGTGGCTGACAGATATTTAATGCTGATGTCCATTATGACATCCCTATAGGCTTAACTGCCTGATGTCCATATAAATGTGAGAATTGGAGTGAGGAGAAATTTAACCGCTGATGGAGTGGGGCAGACCATTTATCCTCTTTCAGAACTGTAGGACAGTTCTTTATTTTCCACAGGTGCTGACCTCTCCAGCGACCTCTTTCCAAGGTGACGCGATCAGGTGAGAGGGCCTCCTGCCCCCACCCTGGGGAAACACGACCTCCTGCCTTTCCTGAACGGCATTGAGGAGAATCCCCAGAGAGGCCTCACTTGAACCGTGGTGCTGACATTTCACCTTTTTAGGTGCCATGGATTACTTGTCTGATGGACCACTTGCGCTGCAGTGAGTGAATGTCTGTGCAGGTGCTGTTTAAATATGGTATCAGGACCTTCGACCCCAAAAGGTACCTCCTGCTCACCTTGCCACAAGATTTGACAAGCTCCTCACTGATGCGTAATTAAGGAGCTGAAAAGCAGAAGATCACGTGGGCTCCTCTGACCTGTCCAGGGGGGAATCAGGCTGACTTCTCTGTCTGCCACTGCACTTTGACTCCAGAATGGAAAATTCTGCCCTTCACAAATTTTGGGTTTAAAAATCAAATACATTATGCATGTTTATCTGACTCTATTTACAACAGAACGCAAAACAAAATTGTGTGTTTTGCCCATGCAGGTCTCTCATACAATAGTATTGTTTGTTCTTGAAAAGGTACATATATGCTAATTAAACAGCCCCTTGAAAATTGAAAGTGGGGATCATGATGTGTGAATAAACAGCATCTGTTGATTGCAATGTTGGCATCACGAGACCTTCATCTGTTGGGCTTCCTGCTGGTTACAATGATTGCTGCGTGCAGACATGCTGTTTTTTGGCTACATATACGATTGTGTACAAAATCATAACTCCTTAGCTCCACTTAAAGAAGAGGTTCATTGTGACTGAAGCAGGAGCTGGAATTTAGGAAGGATGTGACTCTGACCTGGGAAATGGTGAAGAATAGCACAAGATGGGAAGGCATGGCCTCTCTGGTTTTGGACACTGCATTGGAGGTCTTGATGGAGGAGGGAAAGGAGTGGAGATGCCCTGTGTCCACATGGGAACAGGAGGTCCTCCAAATACACTGTTGAAAGACCATGGAAGGTCAGTACCTGTAGTTAAGCCCTGAGGAGCTGGAGGTAATACCATTAGAATAAGTTCAGTGAGCTCAGATGATTAGTCGAGGTCCGTGAATGAATCTTCAAATACCTTATCCAACCAATTGCACCACTAACTCAATTCCACAATCCCATCAGTTATCTGATAACAATCAGTATAATCAACTTTTACCAGCTTTATGTGGCCTCTGCTCATTCTTCCAATCATGCTGGATTCCAAACAGATGATCTGCCAATGCACCCATGTTTGGGAACAGAAACTTTGAAATCAACTGAAGTCCTTCAGCGCTGACCGCACCACTTCCTATATTTTTTTTCAAGTTTAAAAAACTATAGAGAATGTGAAACAACTTGAAAAATTGTACCAACAGCCAGAAGAAATCAACAAAAAAACGTTTTTTTAAAAATGTGGTTGGGGAAGAGGAGAACTGCTTCATGCCACTTAATGTTGCAGTTGTATAGAACGTTGGTTAGACCTCATTTAGAGTACTGCATCCAGTTCTGGTCGCCGTACTACCGGAAGGACGTGGAGGCCTTGGAAAGAGTGCAGAGGAGGTTTACCAGGAAGCTGCCTGGTATGGAGAGTCTTAGCTATGAGGAGAGATTGGGCAAACTGAGGTTGTTCTCCCTGGAAAGATGGAGAATGAGGGGAGACCTAATAGAGGTGTATAAGATTATGAAGGATATAGATAGAGTGAACAGTGGGAAGCCTTTTTCCCAGGTTGGATGTGAAAATCATGAGGGGTCACGGGCTCAAGGCGAGAGGGGTGAAGTATAACTCAGATGTTAGAGGGATGTTTTTTTACACAGAGGGATGTGGGGGCCTGGAATGCACTGCCAAGTAGGGTGGTGGAGGCAGACACGCCAGGGTTGTTTAAGACTTACCTAGATAGGCACATGAGCAGACTGGAGATGGAGGGATACAAAAGAATGTTCTAGTTGAAGATCAAGAGTCTCAAGACTTTCCTGGGAATTAATAGATTCCTATTGGCCATGCAACAAATTTTAAGGCTCACCTGTCTCTCACGTTGGAGCTATTGGAGATGTTCCGTTAATGCCTGTATAGCCTGTTATATGTTTTTTGATGTCTCCTTTTTACATCCACAGGCGATTCGGTCCACCTTGTTGGCCAACAAGGGGCATACACTCGGTGGGTCGTGCGAGGGCTGCTCTTGGATGTTGCTTTGAGAGTTGCCTAGTGCTTCACATCCGTTAGTGTACGCTTAAACTGGACCAGTTGACGGGCAACATGACAGCTCAGTGACTATCACTGTCTGCTGTGCAGTTACAGGGAATCGGGTCAGATCTCCGGCTTGGGTCAATGTCTGTGGAAGTTTGCACATTCTCCCCGTGCTTGCATGGGTTTTCTCCGGGTGCTCAGGTTTCCTCCCACACCCCAAAAATGTGCTTTTAGTCTGATTGCTGTCAATAAATTGTCCCTAAATTGGATCTCCCTTAATCTGGCGCGCATATAATTCCCTAAATTTGCACCCCTTTATTGTGGAGTCCACTAGAGGTAGACAAAAGTCATAGGTAGAAGAAAGACTTGAATAAGGCACTCACTGAGTGTTAAAATGGCGGCACGGGCTTGTAGGGCTGAAGGGCCTGTTCCTGTGCTGTGCTGTTCTTTGTTCTTAACACAAAGTCATCTGTGTGAGGTAAAGACAGGGTGCAACCTGGAACTTGGAAATCCAAAATGGTAGCACTGAATCAGCTCTCGCTGCATCTTTTGGCAGGTGTGCTCCATGTACTTTGCATTGGTGGCATTCATGGCGGGTGGGTGGGTGCAATAGACACCCTTCTGATCTGCAAGTTGCCATACCCAATTTTGCACTCAAGCTTTGTTTTAAAATTTTTATTTGGAAGTCTTAAATTGGATAATTTTAGCTGAATTCTCTCTCCCATTGGTGGTTTTGGACCTTATCCTTGATTCACTATAATCCTTCTAACACTGATGCTCCCATAATAATGTTAGATAGGGAATTCCAGGATTCTGAACCACCAGTAACGAAGAAATGGCAACATTTGTTCAAATCAGGGTACTAACATCTTAAACTTAATGAATGCTGAAAACTTGACTAAATGACAGGACTGAGCTGTTCCCCAAGTTTGCTGTTTCAGTTTTTCTTAAGAGGATGCACTTGATTGTTTTGGTGAGCTTGGCATATTTACAACTGCATAGGCCTGCATGTAATCAGTGAATTGGTAACAAGTTGACAGAAAGATTCCAGGTTGGGTGTGTTCAGGAGTTAGATGACCTGGTTGTTGTGAGGATGCTGTAATTGCCCTGTGTTATTTAATTTTGAAGGGGAGAATTAACTGCAGTGCCTATTCCTGTTCGTTATCCAGTGAAGCTTGTTGGAACACTTGCACGTGCGAACATTGTTTGTTGGCAGTATCAGGCTTGGTTGTAATTATTATCTGTGCCTTCTGCTTTCTAACCTTCACACTTACATTTCTTAAGTGTTTTTCAGAATTTCCTGAAAGTGACATGTTTTACTTATCACTAAGATTTTTAATTTTAAAAGCTTCTTCGAACTGATGGCAATGGGCATAGTAATGAATTTTCAACTTAACAGACCACAGGTGTCTGGAACGTATTTATGACTTGGGTGATATTTACTCTCTGGGATCATTGTGTTAAAACAGCACTGAATAAAGCTGATTTCCTGCCCTTAATTAATTTGTTCAACATTATGTGTGCACATGTCATTGTGGCAAGTGGCACAGTGGTTAGTCCTGCTGCCAGCCCCAGGGACTCAGGTTCCATTCCGGTCTTAGGTGCTCCAGTTTCCTCCCACAGTCCAAAGATGTACAGGTTGGGTGGCTTCGCTATTCTAATTTGCTCCTTTGTTTTCCAAAATGTGTAGGTTAGATGGATTAGCCATGAGAAATGTGAGAGGTTATGGGCAGGGAAGAGGGCCTAGGGAAGTTATTCTGTTAGAGTTGATGCAGACTTGATGGGCCAAATGGCCTCTTTTGCACTGCACGGATTCTATGCATTCTATTCTCGCCAAACTTGGACTAACATCTAAAAGGTTTTCAAGGTGAGTACTTTTTGAGAGGTTGCTTTGTGACCATTGCTTAGCTTTCTGGTTGAATTGATTCTCATTTTTGTGTGAAGGCTGGTGGCCATCCATCTTCAGTTGTAAACTAAAGATCACTGAAACACAATGACGCAACTTTCAGTAAAAAGGAGCTGAGTGGAGCCATTTTTTTTAATTTACTTATTTCTACAGACATTCAATTTTGTTTTGCAGGTGGACTTGGTAGACTGGGTGGACAACATGTGGCCACGGCATTTAAAGGAGAAACAAATGGACTCCACAAATGCAATCGCAGAAATGAAATATCCCAAAGTTCAGAAGTAAGTGAAAATTCTGTTTTAAGTTGAAATCAACCATTTGGAATCAATACATTTTTGAATTCTTTATATTTCCACAAGGCTGAAGAATGTTTTATTTCATTTTTAGGATTTGCTGAAGGATCCAATTATAAGATTTTTATTTTCTGCTTTAGAAATTGTTGAACTTGCATAATGGGGTTAATTACATGAGAAGTCTAAACCAGCTATCCATGTAAATTACATTTACAGTACCCTCATACATAATAGAATCTATTTTCTTTTAGTCAAGGTGTCTACACATTGACACCATTATCATAATTTAGAACAGAAAAATAAAGTTGAGCTCAACTAACTTGCCAAAAACTCAGAAGTAGGAATATAGGAGTAGGCCACTTAGCATCTCAAGCTTGTACTGCCATTCAGTGAGATTGTGGTTTATCTACGATTTCATTCCACGTACTTACATTTATCCCATATCCCTTAATAGCTACAGAAATCTATTAATCTTGGATCCAAAGTAGACAATTAACCTAGTATTAATTGCTGTTTGCAGAAGAGAGTTCTAAACTTCCAACACCCGTTGCATTATCTCCGCACTCTCCGCTGCTCTATATGTCTCTTTGCTGTCTGCTGTTTGCCTCTCTGTCTACCCTGCGGGTTACCCGTAATATTTTGAATTTCTTTCTGTTCAGTCTTGGGACATGGGCATCGCTGGCTGGCCAGCATTTATTGTCCATCCCTAGTTGCCCTTGTTCAAAAAGCTGTTGAGAGTCAATCGCAATGCTGTTGCTCTAAAGTTACAGGTGGGCCAGACCATGTAAGGACAGCAGATTCCTTTTCCTAAAGGACGTTAGTGAATGAAATGCGTTTTTCCGACACTCGACAATGGTTTCATGGTCATCAGTAGATTCTTAATTTCAGATGTTTTTACTGAATTCAAATTCTACCTCTGCCATAGCGGCATTCAAACCCACATCCCCAGAACATTAGCTGAGTTTCTGGATTAATAGCCAAGTGATAATGCCATTAGCCATCCCCTCCCCTTACTTCTATCAGATCGAGTATAGTCTTTTTAGTTCCCTGTGATCACAGGAATAAATTAGGGGCAGGTTATTCTGCAGCTAGTGACTCACTTCTACAAGCCTAATGGCTTGGTATAGATAGGGTGTTCCAGGATTTTGGCACAATGACAATAAAGGAATGGCTAGAGATATTGTTTTTATACAGTTTATGGATGATTTGTGTATCCCGGTCAGCAATTCCCTGATACCGTTTATCTGCACTGACCTGAAAACAATGGCCAATTTACACCTAAATAGCAGTGCACACCCCATTCTTTTCCACGTTCCATCCAGCATTGGCACCACTACAATGAATGACTCTCATCATTATTTTTTAACAGCAAATCCTGGGCATTTTTTCTCACAATAAACATGCCTTAACTTGCCTGAGTGCTTTTACAAAAAGCACATCCTGTCTTGCCATGAATATGAAAAGGATATAGAAGCCGTGTAGAAACTGATGTGGACATTGCAAATCTTAGCCTGTTATTCTTTGGATCAGTTTAGCTGGTACTGGCTCAGGGCAGCCTGATAAACACAAGCCCCTGGCTTCTTGGAGACAAAGGCTTCCAGTGGAATTGTTGAAGTATATTTTAAATGCAGATTTCTACTATACATGTAAGTTTAATCATTTTTTGGTAAAATTTACTCATGCCTGTTGAGAGCTTAAAATAGAATCCTCATAGAATCCCTATAGTGCAGAAGGAGGCCATTTGGCCCCTTGAGCCTGTATTGACTGCAATCCCACCCAGGTCCTATTCCCATAACACCACATGTTAATCCCCTGACGCTACGGGCAATTTACCATGAAAAGTCAACCTGACCCACACATCTTCGGGCTGTGAAAAATGGAGCACTGAAGGAAACTGACGCGGACATGGGGAGAACGTGCAAACTCTGCACGGACCTGGTGACAAAGGGACATTCAGAAAAATTGAGCATTTTGATTGGTTTGTCTTTTTAGTAATTGTCAACTTTTTCAGACATTTTTAGGTTTGTACATCCTTATCTTTTTGTTTTAGAATAGTTTGCTTTGTTAAATATTCATTCATCCTGTTGTGATTTATCCCTCTTTCATCAACAAGAATATCAACCAAATAAGTACAAATGTGACATAAATTTTCATAAAATACATTGCAAAGTATAAAGACCAGTTACAAATTATTCCATATTTGAATGTTTGCTGTTCAGCTGTATTTGCCTCTCTTAGTTGATGGCTGCTGCACAATGTCAGCTGGTACACAGACCATTTTTGGTTCCAAGTGTACCGAAAAATTGAATAGATCAGTTTTCATATTCTGATGTTCTGTATTAAAAAATTATGATAATTACAGAAGACGAAGCTTTTGTAGAGTTTGTTTGCCTCTTTGATTTGATTTATTATTGTCACATGAAGTGGGCTTACAGACAATGCACTGTGATAGCCAATTTTAGTGTTGGTCAGAGATGTTCCTAGAAGTTTTTGGCAGAGGTGCATACAGAGAACAGTTGCCAACTTGGGTTTATTCAACAAAGAGTGATTCATCTGTGAATTTGCATGAGCAGTCCTCAACGTGGACATAAGCCTCCAGTAGAAAATACTGTTGTGTAAGCATTTATAATACAAGAACACGCTATTCATAGACTCCCTACAGTGAAGAAAAGGGCGATTCGGCCCATCGAGCCTGCACCCACTCTCTGACAGACTATTCCATCCAGGCCCTAACCCTGTAACCCCACTAACCCCTTGAAACACTAAGGGGCAACTTAGCTCCGTTTTTCACAGTCCAAAGATGTGTGGGTCAAGTTGATTTTTCATGGCAAATTGCCTGTAGCGTCAGGGGATTAACATGTGGTGTTATGGGAATAGGACCTGGGTGGGATTGCAGTCAGTACTGGCTCAAGGGACCAAATGGCCTCCTTCTGCACTGTAGGGATTCTATGAGGATTCTATTTTAAGCTCTCAACAGGCATGAGTAAATTTTACCAAAAAATGATTGAACTTACATGTATGGTAGAAACCTGCATTTAAAATATACTTCAACAATTCCACTGGAAGCCTTTGTCTCCAAGAAGCCAAGGGCTTATGTTTACCAGGCTGCCCTGAGCCAGTACCAGCTAAACTGACCTAACCTGCACATCTTTGGACTGTGGGAGGAATCCAGAGCACCTGGAGGAAACCCACGTAGACACGGGGAGAATGTGCAAATCACGCGTAGACAGTCACCCGAGGCCAGAATCGAACCCGGGTCCTGGGTGTGTAAGGCAGCAGTGCTTGCCTTGGATAGATAAAGTACATTTTTCAGTCATTAATTTTTGCAGGTCTGCTCTTTTAGGTAACTCCTGTTGGGTTGCTTTATCTGCCTATGACTTGGAATGTCCTTATCCCCCCCACCAAAAAAAGACCCGTAATATACTTGTATCAGCGGTGACCCCATAGATTGAATATAAACAGAACACCAATGTAAGTTATTGCTTGCATCAAATGCTATTACTTGATTTTCCTGGCCTCAGGAACTGGTAAAATAAACACTTCTTTTAGACTGTGGCTTTCACTAAAAATTGCCAAACAGAGTTATGAAACAGTAAATGGGTAACTAAACAGATGCAATGATTAATTTAGATTTATTTAATATCCTTCCTGTTAAGATCATTAAATAGCAAGATGAGCTTTAGTTACAGTGAGCAGCAATATAAACTAACTGGACACAGAGGCTTTCTGATTGTTAACTTCTTTGGGAGTTGTTGATGTTAATCCATAAAGTTTCTTACTCTTTTTCATCATTGCCTCTAATGGCTTTGAAATGGAAAATCTCAAGAATCAGTTATGATTAAAATATGTAATTCACTTCAAAGGAGCTGCCAATAATAAAGGGCGAAACTCATAACATGCTTGTAATGTAACTAATTGTTTTAATCTTTCCATTGGAAACCTTTCTAGCGACGACCTTTATGTCCTGGTTATTCATGTTTTGATTGTTTGTCAGTATAAACCACTTTTTTCTGTGGCTGTATTTGTGCTTTAAGTCTATGTGTAACGTCACTGAAAGAAATAAACCAATTCTATAATACGTTATTGACAAAAATGTTGATGCTTATATGTTGCCAAACGTGTTTTGTTATTTCCTTATAGTTCTTTTGGGATTCGTTATGTTGTACACTTTTTTAGTAATTAGGATTCAGGCTAGTAAACCCTAAGTCAGCAGTGAAGGATTTTTAAAAGTATCTTGAATGATTTGAGTCGCTTTTTCCAGTTTAATTTCTACTGTTGTTGATTACCCATTTTGATAGTGTTACGACAATCTAGTACATGGTTCATGTTAACATTTTAGAGATAATGTTATTTAAGGTTATTATTGTAAAGATAAAGTACGTAATATGCTGGGCTTTAGACATTGCCAGGACACCAAAAAAAAAGTTGTTCAGAAGGTGGCCCATGTTTATTTAATGGAGCCGTAAAGCAATAAGTGGGTTTATTTAGTTGGAGAACTGGAGACATGATATCTACGCTGCTTGTAAAGAAATGGGGTCCAAACAAACATTTTGGTTTGGGAGTTCGAGCTAAATTAATTTAAAAGTGGTCCATGAACCCTGAAAGGCTATTTCGTCGTGGAGATGGGTGAAGCTTAAGAAGCTCTGGTTTCAATCTATCCGAGTGTTCTACAGCAGCGGAAAAGGTTCCATACCAAAAAGATGCTGCTTTAAGCAGCCTCCTGGCAGTTAGGACTTAGAAAAGCTCTGGGAACCAATTATAGCTTGGTGCAGCTGTGAGATTGGAGTTCAGAGGAACCCAAGGGCAGTGCCAGCCTAGTGAAGCTAGCAGTCTGACAAAGAGTTGGAAGTGTGCAGGTAATTAGAGGCGGCTTCATAAATCTCATGGAACACAGTTTCAGGAGGACTCATTGGAAGGCGAACAGCTGTTGAGGCAATCTGGGTTGAGGGAATTTTGAGGGTTAAACTTTGAAAAGGAAGCATTAAAATCCCCAGTGAGGGGGACAGGGGTTTAATGAGATCTTTTGACACTCAGTGGTCACTGACGTCTGGATAATTTGCTGCAAAATCTGTGGGATCTATCTTGGTCGCACCTGCTATTTGATGTGCAGTGTGTTCGACCACAGTTTGCTGCTAATTCATATTTATCTCATGTTAAACTTGAATGTTAAATTATAGGATAGATGTTGTAGATTAGTTTACTTTTTTTGACAGTTTATTTTGTTTGTTTGAAATCTTGGAATTTTGTGACTTTATTCTCATAGTGGGTAATTGGGCTTTTAAACTTCGTCTACTTTAAACAAAAAGGTTACTGGTTCCTAACTGGATTGTGACAACAGGTTTTCGAATTTAGTGGTTTTGATTTCTACTTATTGATTAGACCGTAAGAGTTAGGAGCAGAATTAGGCCACTTGGCCCATCGAGTCTGCTCTGCCATTCAGTCATGGCTGATTTTTTTTTCTCATCCCCATTTTCCTGCCTTTTCCCCATAACCCTGATCCCCTTATCAATCAAGATTATTATGACATTACTGTAATGTGATTTATTGCTGCTTTATATATGTCAAAGTGTAAGCAAATCGAGTCCCATGTGTACCACAGATTTGTATATAAGAAAATGTCGTATCCTGAGCTTGACTGATGGAAACTGATGCAATACAGAATTTTAAAAATTATATGGTAGGTTTCATGTAGCGATTCTGATAGCATGTGGGATGGCATGTTCTTTAAGTGGGTGAGTTTTACGTAATGGCTAATAATGTGGTCCTAAGGTGGAATTACATTGATGGGGACTTGTTTAATGCATAGCCGACAGAAATGATTTGTTTTTGAACAAATTCCTAGCAGAGGAGATGAGAGATAACAGAATCTAATTGCTTAGTAAACAGAGCCATGGGTTTATCAGAATTTAATTGTTGTTTGTTCAGAAGTTCTTCAAATTAGAATAGGCTCATTTGAGGTAGAGAGATTCTTCCTGCTTAGAAAGGATAGCAGGACTTGAGGGGACAGCCGTTTAGATCGGAGTTGAGGAGGAACTTCTTCACTCAAAGGCTGGTGAATCTCTGGAATTCTCTGCCCGTTGAAGTGGTGGAGGCTACCTCGCTAAATATATTTAAGTCACGGGTAGATAGATTTTTGATAGACAAGGGAATTAAGGGTTATGGGGAGAGAGCAGGAAAGTGGAACTGATCCACTTCAGATCAGCCATGATCTTACTGAATGGCGGGGCAGGCTCGAAGGGCTAGATGGCCTACTCCTGCTCCTATTTCTTATGTTCTTATGTTGGGTCAGGCTTAGAAACAGGTGGGGGGGCAATTCTTCCAAAAAGATGTTGAATTCACATAAAAACTGGAGTAAATCCTGCTGAAAAAAAACAAAATGAATCTCCCACACTCTGTGCACTGGCATAAATCACTCCAGAAATCAGTGGGCAGGGCCTATTCCCGCTGAAGAGGTCGGTAACGTAGCTCTGCATGTGTCACTGCGCATGCGCTGATCAGTTAATGCTGAGATTGGCATATGTGCAGTAGCCTGCGCCGACCATCTCCCAACTGCTAGCTAGTTCGATCACTGGCCAGCCCCGCGACCCGGCATCGCTGGCTGTATAACCTCCCCTATGGCCCCTCCCTGCAAGTGGGGAGTTGTTGTAAACACTCATGGTGGGGAGATGGAGAGGTTTAATGAAACTTAAAATAGATTCAAATCATTATTTAAATAAATTCTGCACCTCTGAGCCGACTTCTGGCACAGAGCTGGAGGTGCAAGAAATCCGGTGCCTGGAGACTCATGATAGGGTACCTGGCACCCAGCAGAGTGGAGGTCAGCCCCCTACAAAAACAGTGCAGTGAGCTGGGAGAACCGAGCCCATGGCGTTTTAATATTATTTTGCCTACATGCTAATTAACTGGATGTGTTGATGTAACATTTTAATGTACATTTATATATCTTGTTCAAATTTTCTTTCTGTTCCCATTTTTTCCCCTCTACTCAAACCCAGTCATTTTTCAAGTGCAGTTCTGGATAATGAGCTGTTTGATTACAAGATGGACGTCACAGTGAGACCTAGTCTTGTCCTCCAATGGTATCCACACATGTGCACTTCCTGGGGTTTGCTAGACATGAACAGGGACATCAGCTGATTTTCCCCCCTTCCCTTCTATTATCTGATTCCCAACCCAATTCCTGAAAGCCTGTTGGAGCTTCTAAACTGCCGTATGATTGAGGTTAACGCATGCCCATCCAAAATAAACGTGTGTGTGTTTTTGTTAATAAGCAGACAAATAAACTTAACATGAATAAGCTACTTAAGATAATATCACATGCCTTATTTTGCAAGCTCAGGAACATTGCATGAGAAAGTGGCAGAAAATCCTCATTAAATAAATGTGGTGGAATCCCTACTGTCTTGCCAGTCTTGCTATACAGTTAATGTGTTCCCCTACTGTGCCCATAGCTCTTCAACTGACACCTGGATCTGACAAAAAGCCTAATTGACTTCAGTTCACTGTTTTATTCTTTACTGTATTGGTTGTATTAGTCATTTTAATTGATTTTCTGTGGAAATGTTTGTATTTATTGTGACAGGAAGCGTATAAGTGCTAGTTACCTTTTCTGAAATGTATTATTAGAGGCTTATGCCTGTTACTGACAGTGATGGATGTCCTGTTCGATAGTGTGTGTGCTGGAAACTAAAAGTACTGATTGCTTCAGTTCATATCATGAATGATAAAATCCTTAATTCGCCTTTCAGGCCTTGGAACATGATTAAAATGCAACTCGGCAGTGGGTTTCAGGCAAGTAGATCTAGAGCAATGTGCAAAATGATCTGACTGGCAAGGTGAAATGCAATATAAAAATTATTTTTCTTCATCTGAGCTTTACTAAGGACATGACGACAGGGCAGTAGTTCGAGATGTCAGTGTGAAAATGGGCAGTTGTGTTCCGAAAATGAACACGCACAAATAGGTTCAGGGTTTGAGATAGGTTGATTTTGTTTTTATATATATTTAGATATCACCCTACTACCATCTCCATATTTCTTTTTTCAATTAGTTTTATAGCTACGTAAGTGGGACGCGGTTGTGGTAGCACATCCGATAGATAATTCTTTCATTACTTCTTAGTATCTGCACAGATTTTAAATTCTAAATATTTTGCAAAATTATGTTAATCTGTTAACGTAATCCAGTATTCAGATATTTTTAAAAAACTTTTTTTGTGTATTTTATTGTGGTAATGCTAAGATTAAGTTCAGAAATACATTTGAAATAACTGTGCTTTTGTTTATTTTCTGATATGAGCTGTATAATTTCTAATTGATTAAAATTACGATCAAAAACACTTTTACCTACAAGCGTGCGTACAGAGCCTGACCCAGTGTTCTGTAGTGGCTAACTAAAGGGAGACTGCCTCTTTAATTGTGAAATAACATATCATGGTTATGTAAGCTGGTCTGTTTCCTGAAATAGGTTATGCAGGTTCACACAAGTTGTGGTTTTGATGGGCACTCCACTCTCTCTGTAAGGAACATGGAGGGTCTTGTTACCATCGCTGAGTCAGGAGAACTGTAATAGTAACAACAGGGAACAAAGACTATTAGACCCTGTAAATTGCCTGAGCTGTCTTCATGACATCAGTGCATATCTTTCTGTCAACCTCAATCCTGGATCCTGTTGCTAGGCAGCGGACTTCTCCTTACCAGAAGCAGCTCTGATCCGCAGACTGCTGCTGTTGCCACCTGGTACAGTCCTCCACAGCCTATCAGCAGAGGAGAGTGTGCATTGCCTGCATAGTGCTTAGATTTTATCTCTAAAATGAAGGCAATAAGTGAAGAGAAGATGAGACAATAAATGATCTTTAGAAGAGTTCAGCAACGCTGACACAACATAACCCACAAAAAGCAGCAACCGGAGTAATGGTGGGTTCACATTAACAGCTGAATTATTTCTAAGGTGCATGGAGCATCAGTTCTGTGATTCAGCCATTAGTTACAGCTGATGGCTGCTGCTAAACCTAACAGGACTGGGAATCATGCATTGAGCGTAAGGCAGCAATTCTTTGCAGCAGATTATTTGATCATCCTACAGATGTGGAGTTAGATTTTTCTGTAGTCTTTTATTTAGAAATACTTATTTATAAATGTCTATGTTGGCCTGTGATTATGTATATTGGAAGTGTAATTGATGAGTGCTGATATGTGATTGCATTGTAAGTATTTTGCCCTGCTGTTTGGTACAGTGTAACCAGGGCACTATAATTGCCTTTTTCTGTGCACTTGTGAAACTGGGTGCAGCTGCTGTACTGATGTGCAATAGATTTGAATTGCAGAAAATTATTTTCCCCACACACACACACAAATATGTAACAGAGTTCACATGTTTGTGGGCCATAAATCATCTAGCTGGATTCTACAACTAGTTAGATGCGTGCAAGTAGAAACTCTACAATAACAGATGGAAATAATTTAACAAATCTGTTCCTCCCAATTTAGAAGGCATTAGGAGAGCACTTGATCATTTTCCACAGGCATGCAGGCATCTTGAAACTGAATTTGTTTTTTTCAATTTGAATGCATTTATGGAATAGATTACCAAAAAAAAGAGATTTTCTTTCTCTTTATGGAAAATGAAGGTTCAACTAATGTTTCTTCAACAGTAGAACTGTTTTTGTTTACCTCTTTAGTTCTGTATACTTAAAATTAACAACTAATTCCCATTTGGAAGTTGTTCCATCTTTTACACAATTTTTAGTTTAACAATTGCACTTCATGAAACACAGCTGCAGTGTGGTCCTCAATGATACAGTGAGGACCATACATCATTTGCTGATTCCCTTAGAGGCAAAAAAAATTATATTGAAACCCAAAAATAAAAATTACTAATCCTAAAATTTGTTAGATTTAATAAGCACTAGAGTCACGTTCAAAGCAGACACCTTCCATTAAATGTTCTGTCCTTGTTGACCTCCATCATGTCATTAGAGGACATTACTTGCTGCTGTTCTTGGCCATGATTGAATCCTCATGTAGGTCAACAACTTGCTGATTGCTAAAGCATGAAGTGATTAATTGTTAAATGCTTTCTCTGCAGGTACTGCTTAATGAGCGTCAAAGGGTGCTACACAGATTTTCACATTGATTTTGGTGGCACTTCTGTCTGGTATCACATACTTCGAGGAGGGAAGGTAAGCAGTGAAGTGTTTGCTTATCTGCGGCATTTGAGCTGTTTGTTTCAATTTTATAAACTTGTAGATTGAGTGGTTTATATACACAACTGTGCTTATCAGGGTGAAATTCTAAAACAAAGATTATTGAAAACATGCTTTAAAAAATGAGATGAACATTTTTGGGACAATAAAAGCCTAAAGGTTAATTTTAAGTAAAACAAATCAGAGCCAACAATTTGAGCTTCCCTTTTCTGGATAAAGACACCACCACTTATAATTGTGAGCAATACAGACCAGAAGATCCCAGATTTGACACACACACTGTTGAATTAATTGATCTGGAATATAAATTGGGACACTCTCTGGAGACTTTCGCTGGAGAGCGAGATGTTTGGATATGGATAGGCTATACCTGGCTGTTACAGAGTTCAGAGTGATGAGTAGTCTTCTGATGCTAACTTCCTGAGTCCTCACATGAAGAATAGTTGGTTAAGTAAGTTATAGGAGGCCTTGTGAGAATATGTCCCAACAAAGGTTACTAGCTCCAGAACAGGAGTGGAGAAATGTAGTAATCTCCCTCTCTAGAAAATATACCAACCAGCCAGCTCTTGTATATGCTTTATAATGTGATTTCCCATGATAATTGTGCATCTTCCCTGTTATAATAACATTAATTTGTTAAGCAATTTGATCTAGTTGTGAGTCCCATTTTTTGCCCCATGTAGTGGAAGCTGAACTACAGTGCGTACCAGTTTAAAGTTAAAGTTCATTTATTAGTCACAAGTAAGCTTACATTACTCAATCAGGGAGTTTCATTGCAGTTTAAAAGGTAAATCTGTGACAGCTACTGAGTCGTTTTGTTTTGTTCCTTCCCTCCTCCTCGTTCGCTCCCTCTTACTTAAAAAAAACAATGCTTTGTCCCTCCCTTGATAATGCAACAGAGATTGGTCCTCACCGTGGAAAGTAGCAAGTGGAAATCTGCATCCTGATAGCACAGTACAATTCAACTTCCACACGTTGTTATTCTGGAAATGTTAAGATATAACACTGTGATATTTTTAGCAGTGGAACAGGAGAAGTTGGAGTGGTGAACTGTGCAGTGATGTGACCTATCTCTCTATCCCTTCATATCTAAGAATCACTTGTCGTTAGTTGAATGATCAGTTAACCCACAACCAAAAACAAAATGCCATATAGCACCCGATTATACCTCCTTGTTGATCTTGAAGGAAAAGAAATTGCCATCTGAGTAGCTTAAGGAGTTGTGAAATAGGACATGATGTAAATGGCTATTATTACAACCAGATGTATAGCTATATATCTCTTAATATCAATATGTCTCTATCCATATCTATTTATGCATGAATTGAATATAGCTCTGTCATATCCCTGTATATTTTTAGTTTGCTCATGCAGAGTTTTGAATCGCAGAAAAACAGAATTTTCAAACCTCCTTGAGTATTTACTAAATTATTTAGGAGTTTGAGAGATTGTACTGTTCTGTAAGTATGAAATGACATGGACCATTGAAAGATCATTAATGTATGTCACAGTGTTCAAAAAATTACAATTTAAAATGCAATCTTATTTTAACTATGATCTTTTGAGGCTTAAACAGTAATTGGAGTATTTAGCTGAAAATTGCATTGTCATGTTTAATATCTGTAACTGTGCAAAATGTGATCATTCTTAAAGAGTCCTGGTTTCATAAGCAGTCTGTCTCATTCAGGTATTCTGGTTAGTTCCCCCTACGGCACACAATCTGGAGATTTATGAAGAGTGGGTTCTGTCGGGAAAGCAAGGTGATATTTTCCTTGGGGACAGAGTGGACGGATGCCAACGGATTGAGTTAAAACAAGGATATACGTTTCTGATCCCTTCAGGTAACTGCAGACGTCTATTATTATTTGTCATTTTGCATTATCTTCACGGACATATTGGAGAAGGGTGGGATTTGTAGGTGGATACAACCTTGGTTATTTTGGGTGAAAGGAGGAAACATCCCTTTGAGTGCAGCTCCATTGGCTACTGTTTCAAATATGTGGGGAATAAATAAATCAGTTTCACTGAATCATTCTGAGCTGTCAGCCATCTGACTGGCTGATTGCACCATCTAATACTGTTACAGGCCTAATGTTACTCAGCATTAGCTTTGCTGTATTGATGTATATTTGATGTGCTTATTTACTCCTCACTGAGGCACATTACATGTTACCTGCAACAGATGATGAGTCCATTTTTTTGTTCGGTTTGACTGGGATTGTTTTAGTAAGAGGGTCAACCTCTTTATTTTCCACTGGTGTTGTGTCTGAAAATTGAGTTTTTAAATGAAATTTCATCTGTCCTATTCCATTTGTGACTCTCTAGAAAGCCATTTCCTCCTCCATCTGCAGGATAGCAGTTTGATGTGTTGTCAAATGGCTTGAAATGAATGATTTTAAAAGATCACACTATTATATGCACTTGATGTGACATGACTGCAAGATGTTCACCCCTCATCTCCACTCCACACACATACAACACGCACAATTTTATATCTTCAGAATTGTTCCTGCTGCATAGCTTTGAGGCACTTCTGTTATGGTCAGTAAAGTGGTTGAGACTCTTGGAGAAAATAGAACTCCCCTGACCTCCTGTCTTATGTTAGTGCGCATGGTATGCTAGTAAGGATTATTACGCAGTAATAACTTGTAAATGTCCTGCATTATTTGGATGCTGCCATTGTTACACTGATGTACCCTGTTGATTAATGAGAGATGACAGAATCTGAAAACATTGGTATGCCATTGAGAGGAAATATTAACAGCTGATGCCAGCAATTTCAAAATCCATTTTACTGAGAATGTATTTTGCTTTTTTACTTGATGCTTTTGTTTTCTCCCCCCTTATCTTTATAAAGATAGGGGAAAGGATTGGATTTTTAAACTTTTTTTTTAACAAATATCCAATACAAGATTAGTTTAATCAATTCAGTGTATGTAGCCAAAGTCTTCCAAAGCCTTTTTGTTAACAGCAAATTAAGGTTCTGGGTAATACACTGGCATTGAACCCCTGGTGTGAAATGCTGAAGGAAAGTGTTGGCCACCCGTGGCTGTGTATTGTCCTTATCGCCTGCCTCCTATTTATCAAACACTGACTTCAGTCAGCGATGATATAAGGTAATAAAATAAATGCCCTTCGTCACTCTGTCATGCAACTGAATGACCAGTGATTAGCCTGTGGTGCAGACTGTATCTAGTTGATCCTTTTTTGGTACTAAATTATAACAGCAAATGCACGGCAGAATTTGGCTGCCTTTGATGAAGATATTCCATGCTATTCACAGAATTGTGGTGTTCCCTGGGTTATTTAGTGAATTAGAATAGGTCACTTAGTGCAGGTACACATATCACAAATAACCAGGAAGCCTCATATGATTGTACACTTCCATGAGACCCGCTTCTCAGCCTTTTGGCTAAGATCAAGTATTGACATGCTGCGCTTGGTTGAAGTCATTAGGTTAGATTTTAGCTTCATTGGAAGCAGTTTTTAAAAGCGCATCTCAGCCTTTTGGCTAAGATGCAAATGAGATCAAACCTTGAAGGAGGAGCTATGCCTACTCCAATCAGCTTGGATCATGTAGATCAAGCCCAAGACAGGAGGTGAGAGCCCTGTCATGTCAGCTTGGATCAGGAATGTCTCAACTTGTTGAGGCTCTGAATTGGACTTGATTTGATTGAATTGGAATAGAAACAAAATTGTAATGTTTCCAATCACAGAAGCAAAACTTTCAAATGTGAGACCCTCAGAAAGACACAAAGTGGAATTCTTTGATAGAAACAACAAGATTTTGATACAAAAATACAGAAAATGTAACACACCTTTTTATCCACCAAAAAAGTGAAACCTCTCCGTACACAAGATCCGAGTCTCACATCATCCTTTGCTTCCCTTTTTTCCCCTCTCTCTCCTGGAAGCCTAGAAATTCCTAGACCTGCTGGACTGACAAATGCTACACTTTGGGTCAAACTTTAAAGAGCTACCAATCAAAGCAGCCAAAAGTTAGTTTTGCACATGGAACAATCTGAACTGCGTGCACTAAATCAGAGGAAATGATCAGGTGATTTGGCGTGAGGGCTTTTCTTCATTATAAATAACTTGTCCTCTCTACATGGAGCCTTATCACTTAATTACATTTAACAAATTCTCAGATACAGTGATCTAGTTACAAATAGAATTTTTGTGACTCTTCCTCAGTGTACCCTACCCCCTCTCTCTCGGATACAGTTCCACAGTTGCTAGTGGCCCTTCAGTACTTTTCCAAGTGTTCATTCTTCACCTGATACCCTAAATGGTGAGTGTCAGCTAGGGTGTTTTTTTTTTTGAAGAGTTTTAATAAAACTTTTAAAAATTGCCTAACTTACAATCTTCAAACTGCAACAAAGCTCACAAGTCCTATCAATCTATTTGTAGGATGGATCCATGCGGTATACACGCTCGTAGACACATTGGTTTTCGGTGGAAATTTCCTGCACAGCTTTAATATTCCTATGCAGCTTCATATCTATGGCATTGAGGATCGAACTCGGGTAAGTCATTGCTGTGATAATTCACCTTTAATAAATGCAGACTACTAGTTATTTCCTCTGCTTAGTGAAAGATGTTGTCTCTCTTGGAATACAGTTCCACCATACTTAGAACTTTCTGGCACATTAAGCACTCACTTTTAATGTAAGTGTTTTGTGATTTGTTTTTAGGCAGGCAGTTCAACTGTTTCATAGAATTCCTACATTGCAGAAGGAGGCTATTCAGCCCTTTTGAGTCTGCACCGATTACAATCCCATCCAGTCCTTTTTCCTATAATCCCTTGTATTTACTCTGCAAATCCCCCTAACACGAGGGTCAATTTAGCATGGCCAATCAACCTAACCCGCATATCTCTGGACTGTGGGAGAAAACCTGAGCACCTGGAGGAAACCCACAAAGACACGGTGAAAACTCCACACAGACAGTGACTTGAGGCCAGAATTGAACCTGGGTCCCTGGCACTGTGAGGCAGCAGTGCTAACCACTGTGCCACCGTGCTGCCCTGTTGGTGAGGTAGAGGGGTAAAATTTGTTACAATTTTGGCTAACCCTGATTCTGGTTCTTACCAGAAGTCCACACGTGCATTTATCAGCAGGGATCACAGGGTATCAATAAGGGATCTGAGCTTTTAGCTGACTTTTTCTTCATCTAGTAATGGGATAACTGATGCCTCCAACCAGTGGCTAGACTGAGCTAATTACCTGGCAACACCTGCTGGAGAATTCAACCTGTGACTGCTCTGCAGTGTGTGCCATGTATTATGTTGAATGGTGCATCAATCTACTATGGAATGATCCTACGAATTTTGAGCACCCTGTATCACAGTTGACTCTTCTCTTCCCATTCCCTTTAAATGATAACTTAATGGAAGTGTGGTTCGCAAGCTAAGCTTTGCACTAGCTAACTTATGTAGAATTAGAATATATTTGTGGTTAATGTTCAGAATGATCTTTCTAGTTCAAAGGTCCAGATACTTTTTGTAATGGTATTTGTAATACTCATTAGTCTTGTGACTTTATTTATAAGAAGGTATTTCTAAAAGCCCACCAGGTTTCTGAGAATATTTCTAAAAACAACTGCTGCACTTTTAAGAAAACAAAATGAAATTTTTGTTTCGATGAAATAAAGGGTTTAACACGTTTATTGATCCTTCTAAAGCTTTATCTGTTCCACGGAAGATTCTTGCCTGTTTTTTTTTGACGGCATTTTCCTCCAATTTGATAGCAAAGGCAGAAACCATACTAATGATAAACAACAGGAGACAATGATCTTCAGAAAAACATTACAACATTAATCTATGATCAAACTAAGTGAATTTCCATAGTTAATATCAGTCAGCTAATATCAGTGGTGGCATATCTCAGTGGCCTCAGTTTCACTGCTGAGCATGACTCAGTGACACAGCCTAGAAGATGCACATAGATGGATGTTTGGTGAGAACCTGGTCAAGCTTAGCTGTGTTCGGTCATTCATTGTTTTGACTCAGACTTGAACAATAATTATTTTGATGAAGGCTGGTGGCACCCATTCATCTGTAACTGGGAGTTGATACTTTCAGGAGAAGATGCTAAAAATAAACCTTGCTTTACATCAACGTAAAGGCCACGTGGAAACTCATTGAGAAGAATGATAAGCATATACCTCTAGAATGTGCAACATTGTGAGGACTGGTAAACCACCCCCCTCCATTTGTGAATCTTAGCCATACGGCAGCTATTACTCCAACTGTAACTAGTGTACTTGGTGTCTGCATCATAACCCAAAATGGAAATCGGCTAAGCTCAACCAAGAAAATGCTGTCCCTTGGGCAAATTGACATCTGGTCCAAATGGAATTAGCAAGTTTTTTCAAGTTAGTGTCAAGTTTGGCCTGCTGGGACTGCTTCACAAGGGGATGTTGTTTAAAGTATCGCTGATAAACACAATCTTTTCTCCAACTCCTCATTAATTAGGTTTTAATAAATTAGGCATATCACATCGGAAAACGGCATATCCAAATACCAAAACACAATTGGCCCCAGAGGAGGTTCAGATTTATGATACTTGACCTGTAGTTAAATTAGAACTGCCTGGGAGCAAGTTAGTGCTGGTTCTTCAGATAAGAAGTTATGTTGTATAAGGGTATTTAGGGCACAGTCAAACAAAGGAGTAATGAATATTTCAAACTATATGCCAAGTGAGTATTTTCATACATGCATTGTTAGGCCACTATTTAGTCATGGTGCGAGTTAAACTGAATTCTATATCTTCATTCTATACTTTAGGCCTTTTGCTTTTATGGCCAATGTGCTGTTATTTTGCAAAACTTCCTCCAATTATGATTAGACTTTGACTTGTATGAAATTAAGGCTGATTTATCTGTTGAATAGAAAATTCTCATTTACACACGCGTGCGCGCATACATCCATACCACCTGCCCTCCAGAAACAGGGTTTAAAGATAGATTCCCAAGTGGCTGAGGAGCCAATGGTATGAAGTTACCATCTGTGGGATTATGACTGAACACTTCTAAGTCAGAATCCTGTCTAAAAGAAACAGGGTTCAAAGATGGATTCCCAAGTGTGCACTTCAAAAAAAAAAGACTGATTCTTAGCCTCCAGTCCTTGTCGACCTTGTTCTATGCCACCTGCCACTCAAAAGCAAAGTAAAGCAGATAAGGACAACAGGGAGAGAGAGAGAGAATAGAAAGAGACAGATAGAAGAGGAGAGAGGTGGACAGAAACCACAATGTCAAAATGACACAGGTAAGGGAGAGACATATAACATCTTGGGAGAGCCTCCATTGTGTCCACTGCTTGCATTATCTATCTTTCTGTCAGTATCTCTGTTTGTGTATCTTGGTGAGAGAGATTACTAGCCACTTCCTCAGGATAAAAATGCCTTTCAGTTTTTTTTCTATATGCTTCCGAGCTACGTGATCTGTTGCTTCTGTTTGATTCTGTTCCTCCTGTAGGGTAAGCACACTGAAGGTAGAGATGTATCATTATATAAAAGTCATAATGAAGGCAGTTATTACCTTGCTCATTGGGATATGTGACACTACTGCACAGTAACTAAGGATCATAGATAAGACCTGTGGCATTTTGGCATTCACACAGTATTAACATTCAAAGACTGGATAGTTCAGACATTCTAATGTAAACCTGAGGTCTGAATCCAGATGTATTTTCATTTTTATCATCAACTCATTAAATAAGTTGCAATATTAATATATCATAAAGCAATTAAATAAATATTTATAAACGCCAAACTAAAATTTATTTTGCATCATTAAAAGTTTATGCTCAATTTTTTAAAAGATGATGGAGCTTGGAATGACCTTGCACTGTGTAAATTTTTTGCAACTTCCATTCTTGTGAATTTTCATATTGTACACCAAGAAAAGTATACACATATAAGATTTTAACACTCTTCCCCTTGGTCAAATGCAGGCAGCTATTTTGTCACAAATTTTGTTTAGTGTGTGATAGTTGACCTCTTAAATTGGCCTGTTCTGATTGGAAGCAGGTCACAATAATCTTGATTTATAGAAACTGTTTACTGCAATTGGTGTGCAGAGGACTGCTGTACAGAATGTGTTTTGCTAGCTGTTCATAAAACTGAATAATTGTTCTTGGAATGTTAGTCATTACTGCAACAAAACAAAAATGTCTGAAAGACTGCTAAAAGTACCATAGAAGGGTATTGTGTATGTGCACATCATGCTGCCATCAGTAATCTCAAATTCTCAACTTTGAATTCTGAACTAGACCAATTGTTCAGTTACAGTCTTTAGTTTGCTAATCCTGAGTTATTGTTCAACATTAATGCCAAAAGCAGGGATTTGAGCAATTATCAGCATAATAGATTGTCTCTCTTACTCAAGAGTGAAATCTTAAACTTGGATTCATCATGAATATTATCCTAACTCTCTTCACCACTGGATTAAGCCTTTAAGAAACTAATTGCAAAGTATCTTTTGGCTCATAAGACTGCAGAACATGATCACTGTAAATTCACTTTGCGATTTAGTAATGGTTTGCTGAGTTGGTGCAGCAATTGCTAAGGTACTAGTAAGTTTTGCTCACAGTTCCCTGGAAGACAAGTTGCTGATTTCAGGCTGGCTTGAGGAACCATACTCCATCAAGAAGTTCATGTTCAAAGGAGATAGGAATAGAGAAAATTGTTAGGAAGATTAAACCAGAGCTCACAACACAAAGAGTGGCCCTTTGAGCCATCATGTTTGCATCAGCCATCAAGCATCCATCAATTCTAATCCCATTTTCTAGTTCTTGGTCCATGGCCTTGTTAGTTATGGTGTTTCAAGTGCTCATCTAAATGCTTCTTACATGTAATGGGAGTTCCCACCTCTCCAGTCCCTTTCAGGTGTGAGTTCCAGTTTCCCCCCCACTCTCTAGATGAAAAGGTTTCTCCTCTAGTCCCCTCTTGGGTGGCATAGTGGTGCAGTGGTTAGCACTGCTGTCTCATGGTGCCAGGGACCCATGTTCCATTCTGGCCTCAGGTCACTGTCTGCGTGGAGTTTGCACATTTTCCTTGCGTCTGTGTGGATTTCCTCCGGGTGCTCAGGTTTCCTCCCGCAGTCCAAAAATGTGCGGGTTAGGTTGATTGGTCATGTTAAATTATCCCTTTGTGTCAGGGAGATTAGCAGAGTAAATACATGGGGTTACGGGGATAGGACCTGGATGGAATTGTTGCCAGTCGAAGCTCGTTGGGCCAAATGGCTTCCTCCTGCATGGTAGAGATTATATGATTCTTTTATGAAATCCCCTGCCCCTTACCTTAAATCTATGTCCCTTGGATATTGCCCCCTCTACTAAGGGGGCACATTTCCTCCAATCTACCCTATCTGTGTCCCTTATAATTTTGTGTACCTCAATCAGGTCCCTCCTCAACCTTAAAAATCCTTAAAAAACTAAACTATTACATTGTTTTGAAAATTCTGCTCATCGGATTACTGTTAATGGGCCTTTTAATTTGGATGTTCTGTCAGGGTTTAACTTGCTCATAGTAAAGGAAACTCCAGTTTCCAGGTTGCTTGGGACAATGAAAGTTTTGTTCTGGCTGCCACAGTCAATTAATGAAAGACTTTGTTGGCACTTCAAAAAATAGTTTGAAGATGCCATCAATGGAATTTACTATCAATGAAAATGGGTTCATTTAATTCCGAATTGTAACATTAATCTAGATGATTGAAAATTGCCCTGCCTTGTACACCAGGTACTATGACAAAAATGTGCACAATTTTATACATTAGGCACCTTCTGAACACACTGGGGAGAATTCACATTGGGTTCTCCCAATCTCTCCATAATTTTGTTGATGGCCCTAACAGAAAAACTGAGTAAATAAATCTTTTCAGTCACTTGCCCAATTTTTAGTGAAGTCCAGGTGAAATGGAGCAGCAGAATTTGATCAAGATCATTATTTGTTCCTAAATGTTGTACTATTGTTTTTTTTCCTTCCAAACTTACCTCAAATCGCTCTTCCACCAACCCCACCAAAGAAGCTACCATCTGGCTTCTGGTTCCAAGGTGAACACTGAACTACATTCAGCAGTGGGAAGACGTTCTCAGTTGCTTCGGAACATTGAATTAATATGCAAATCTCAGCTCTCCCCTTCTTATTTGTAAAATTCTGATACTGTGTATTCTAGATCCTGCATTTTACAAACTTAAACTGGTGCAAACTCACACAAGTATTTTTGGGCACTTGTGTTCTTAATCTTGTCGGTCCTCCAGCAGTGCCATTTTGAGTGTTGTAAGAAATTGCTTCTAAAAATATTTACAGACCTTCTGGATGATGTGTGTCCCTGCTAACTAGCAAACCAGTGTGACTTGAAGACTTCTTGAATTTTAATAACTTGAATGTTCATTCTGTTTTCCTGTTTAATCCATGCAGCAATCTTACTAAAAATGTAATTATTGCAATCTTTGTGTATTGAATTATGTGTTAATTCAAGCAGACAGTGAAACAACAATGCATGCTTGTCTGCACTGCCTCACAATGAAGCGTAGGGTGATGTAAATCATTGTATTTCACAGAATTGATTCCCTCACCCCAACAAATAGACCATTGATATGAAATGCTTTTACGCTGTATGAATTTGATTTTTAAAAACAAGTATGTGCAATCTACCATTACGTGTTAACCTAAAGTAAATATGCACTCAAGAAATGGTTTGGCTGTGTTCTCCTTAGTCATCGCCACCTTCCACAATGGCAATTGTAGTAGCTCTGTGCTGTGTCTGCACTTGTAGGTTCATTTTCACACTCTCCTTTACCATAAGCTGCATTTTGCTGTATAAAGGTTCCTTGTTTTTCAGGTTAATGCCAAGTTCCGTTATCCTTTCTACTATGAAATGTGCTGGTATGTCCTGGAAAGATATGTGTTCTGTTTGACAAAACGGTCTCATCTCACCAAACAATACCAGAGGGAATCAATGTTAATTGGTAAGCAGCCAGCAGTAGTATATGTGTTCACATGAGGTGTTTCAGGCTATTATTTCTTAAGTATTCACAAACAGATAAAGGGTCGTTAGAAAATTCCATAAAATATGCATTGTCTTTCAGCAGACTAACAGTAGCTGATTGGAAGGAAGTATTTAAGTTGTTCCCCTAATGGCCCAACTAGTTTATCAAGTGGCAGTTGCATAATTTTAGCAAGGTCTCTGGTATGCCTCAAGTCAGGTATCAGCAACTGGGGAAGCATTGAGAAAGGAAGTGGGAACCAAGTCACTGCTGATGCTTGTGTTTGATAATAGTAACCCAGCAATTCGTTTATTTGAGCTGGATGCAGATAGAATTAGACCAGATGAAACTGGAATCCCTGATGCACTTAAGGCTCAGATGTGAAAACTGGTTATTTGGGTGAGTGTGACTTGTACCATGAAATGACACTTAACTTGAGGAGTCAGCTTGAGAAGAAAAGGGCCAAAGATAGAAATAGAATTAAATTAATTAGCAGAAAATAATTCTTTATCTCCTGACCCAAGCTTGGACAACACTAATACAATTACTAATTAGATCAATTGCCATTTCGTGGTGGCTTTTTCTCCCCTGAGGACAACATAGCCTTTTTCTCAGTGCTGTTTCCTTCTCATCCTTTTGAACGATCCAGTCTTTAGGTGGACTGGGCAGCTGCTCTTTGTTCTCAGACATTGTCATTGGTTTTATTGCTTGGGATGCCATAGGACTGTCAGGAATAGGCTGATGAAAGCTCCCTTATTGATCGCTATGAAAATGATGTTTGAAATTTATTTGCAGTTACGTGTTTATAATTGGCTGAGCAGGGTGTAATTATTTTACTATTATTTGTTATGCTCGCTCTAGTTCCCTTTCTCTTTTTCTCTTCAAATTAAAGCATAAAAAATTCATTAGTCTTCACTACAAATTTCTGTGGCTGTGCATTTGAGTAATTCTGCTGTTTGCTTTCTCTTTTTTTTCATTTCAAACCCCTGGTTCGTATGTTACAGATGCTATCCAATTCCGTTTTGAAAGTAAAATAGAAAATGCTGGAAAATCTCGGGGGGGTCTGACAGCATCTGAGGAGAGAGGGAAGAGTGTCTTGTGTCTGGATGAGCTGCTGAGGTTTTCCAGCATTTTCTGTTTTTGTTTGATTCCAGCATCTGCAGTATTTTGCTCTTATCCATTTTGAAAGTCCGTATTGTAACGTCCAGCAGATGTTCAGACAGTGTATTGCAGATTCTAACCACTTGCTAATAAAAGGCTTTTCCTTATTTTACTATTGCTTCTTTTCCCAATCACTTTTTTTTTATATTGGTGTCATTTAGTTCTTGATCCTTTTGCCAGTGGGAGTGAAAGAAAATTTGCATGCACCAAACTTGAAAATTGTTGTCAGTTCTCTGTGTAGCTTGCTCATGTTGGTGCTATTTTGAGTCACAGCTAGGGAGAGCATGTTGATGTGCTAAATTGGCTTTAGTACTTTTGACAGATCATCAGAGGATGCCATTGCACTAATGGTAGATTAGGAGCTCCTTTTTAAATAAAGTTCTCCATCGTTCTGTGTTGGTCTGAGTTGTCAACAAGCAAGAAAGGCATATGTCTGTAACACTCATAAGTAGAAGTATTTTAAGGTGGCTTATTTACCATTTGCACCATGTTTTAATCCAATTAAACTGTAAGATGTGAAATTGTGACCAAATTTGTGCCAATTCTATATTCATTGTATAATACTGCCAAACCCAAAGTTAGCTCATAGATTAGTTTCAGTGAGGCCAACTCAAAGCAATGTATTGGAATACAAGTTCCATTTTAGCAGTTGAAACTGGTAAAGCCCCTCAATTTATCATAGAATTGCAGTATCACAATGTGCATAAATTAATTAATCTGCCCCAAGCTAGTAGTCCAAATACTACCTTCCATGCCTTGGCTCAAAAGACTCAACCTGACGTCAGTAATTAATTATGAATGGCTGTGGCTGGTGACGTAAACTGTGAACATGAGGCACTCTAAATTTCTTTCAAAACTGGGAATATCTGTGCAGGTGGACAGGAGATCCCTTGCTCTTTTCGATAGTGCCAGGATATTTTGTGTCTGAAGGAGAGGGAAGGTGATGTCTTGCCTTAATGTTTTAGCTGAGCAACAGCATCTCTGACAGTGTAGTGTTGCCTTAGTTTTGCATTGAAGTATCATCTTATTTAACCTGTTCAAGTGTCTGGACTGGGGCTTGCAACTATGACCTCCTGATTTCAAGACCAAGCTGCAACTACTAATCCAAAGTTGACAGTATGGCAGCATGAAGAAGTTACAAAATTATTAACCTACAGTTAAGAGATCTCCTGTATGAGATCTTTCTTGATAACTATCATAATGCAAACCAGGTTATCCATTGCAGTCTTTTCACATTTCTCTTTGTAGTCTCCTGGTGGCCTTCCACCATGCCCCTGATGGACTTCCAAGACTCACCCGATGATATGTTTTAGCTAGGCTGAGTTTGCTTGCATCTAAAGTGTTATTTCACTATGTTAATGGTGCAAAATAGGCAGAGATACAGCGTGATAGTACCGCAGTTTAGTGTCTGATTGCCACACAGTTGACTCCAATTAAGAGGTCCTTAATGATTGGAAAGTACTGCAGATTAGTTATCCTTGTCCAGCACTGCAACATCCTTTTTCATGACAACACAAGATTTGCAGTACTATTGAAGAATGAAGTTTTCTTAGCTGGTTGGGAGTAATGTTTTGGGGGAGGCAGTGGTAAAGTGAGCTGATCCACAGCTCAGACAGATGTTAACCCCTGGGCAAGGGAAAGCAAAAATCAGTCCAGGTTCTTGCTTTTGACTACTGTCCCAAGATCTTGACGAGGAAGTGTGGGCTTTAGGTGGGAGTAGAATTGGGCTCAGATGTGATAGCCTCTTAAACAGTCAGTTTTCACCAGTGCTTGATGCTTAAAACTGATTTTCTAAAATCATTGGATAATCAACATTTGACATTCTTATGTAAAAATGCTTTGAAAGGGTGGTTTAGCTATTGACAGAGATAAAGATGTTTGGAGAGTTTGTGCTAATACTGCAACTGAAATGTTTTTCATTGTTGTTGCGATTCCCTGTGGCGACATGTGGGTGTCTCAATATGAGGAACTTGCAGCATTCTATTAATAATGTGCCAGAAAAAATCACTCCTACAAGCAGGTTCTTTTAACCTCTTGCAGTTAGAGTTTTGAAAATATTTGGTACAGTTGTACTGATGGTATAATGTTGAAACTGCCAAGAATGGTAACTGGAATTTTTTTCTGCATTATTACATTGCAAGGTTTGAAGGGACATGACAGATGTCCTCGCACTGTGGAAAACTCCATCAGGGCATAACCTGGGAGAGCAATAATTGGGTCTCCATGTCATTCCCAAAGGAATACAAAAATAGAAGGTTTTTACTGCTGATCAATAGTTAGACTTCCAATTTTGTATCTTGAAATGCGTATTATAAAATGTTGGGTTTATTCCTAGTTTCCTTAGTGTAATCACTTATTAATATTACCCTTCATTTAACTTCAGCAAAACTTTCCTTTTCTTGAATACTGTGGGACATATATTTATGTTTAAATATTCTCAGATACAGAGAAGAAACCAAATACAGAGAGTCCTTCATCAGATTCCCGGCTAGACATGGATGAAGAATCTTCTGATGTACGTTCCAAGGAGGAAAAGGATGAGACAAGAGACAAAATGAGCCTTCAGAGCGCAAAAGTATTTGGTGACGATTCGCCTTCTCCTAACAGTGTACATTCAGAAGGAAATGAAAGCTCTGGGAAGACACAGAAAATGGTAAAGCGTTTAAAGCGGACTTTGTCCAATGACTCAGATGACAGCACCAAGTCACCAATGCTGACAGACTGTCCAAAGACGCCGAGCGGATCCCCTGACCCCTCTCAGCCAGTGTCTGAGGGGTCTAACAAATGGATTCACCTTACAGAGTTTGAGTTGAAAGGGTTAAAAGCACTTGTTGAAAAACTGGAGTCCTTGCCAGAGAATAAAAAGTGTGTTCCTGAAGGGATTGAAGATCCTTATGCCCTTCTGGAGGATATGAAGGTTAGTGTTGTAAAATGTTTTCAAAGGCTTTGACGCAATTGTTTATCTGTTTGGAGCACACTATTTTAATCAAATGCGAGTCATGTTATCATTTCTGATTACAAGTGGCACTTATCCTGTGTTTCAATTTACATTTTATTAATAATGTGACTAAATTAGTAAAAAGCACAATATATTAGTCATCTTTTGAGATCCAGGAGATTGACAAAATAAATCAAAAATTCCTTCAATGCCTCTTTAAATTTGATATTTAGGACTTACTGTGTCAGTGAGAATTAGGAAAATCCCATCAGTTTGCTAAATATGACAGAGCTTCTTTGGGTTGAGAAATTGTTAGCCTCTGCTGCTTAATTATTCTGTTGGATTTACAGCAAATCAACTTCAATAATTTGACATACTTCTGCCAAATGAAATTCTTGTCAATACTGTGAGAATATGTCTTCTTAAGATTTCTTTGTGTAAGTGAACAAGTCTCTCGTGTACCCGAACATGTGCCAGTGTGTGGCGACTGGGGGATTTTCACAGTGACTTCACTGCAATGTTAATGTGAGCCTACTTGTGACACTAATACATAAACTGAAGTAACTGTGAAAGCTTATCCTAGGGTGGCACAGTGGTTAGTACTGCAGCCTCACAGTGCTGGGGACCTGGGTTCAATTCTGGCCTCAGGTGACTGTGTGGCATATACATGTTCTCCCTGTTGTCTGCGTGGGTTTCCTCTGGGTGCTCTAGTTTTGGCTATACTAAATTGCCCATAGTGTCAGGGGGATTAGCAGGGTCAATACGTGGCGTTACAGGGATAGGGCATAGATGGGGGGGTTTGTTGACAGTGTAGACTTGATGGGTAAATGGTCTCCTTCTGCACTGTAGGGATTCAATGATTCTATACAGTCTCTAAGTCACTTGATACAGCAATTTTCCAACTTTGTTTTCTTAACTGAGCGACTATTAATGTTTTCTGGTGTCGAAACCTCCAAGTATAACCATTTGATTACAGAATCATAGGCTGATAGTCTCTCCTCCCCATTCATAGGTCATGGGAGATTAAATAAAAACACCAGTTGTTTAAAGGATGCACAGATTAGGACTGAAATTGTTCGGTGGCAGCAAATGTCTGCGTAACTCTTGTGGATTAGCATGGAAAAGATTAGCCCGTTTCTAGCCATCAACAGAACTTTCCAGTCACATGTTTGTGAAGTGGGAAGTTTAGGGAAGCATCTGACTAGCCCAGAAAAATGCCACTTGCTTGGAGAGCATGAGTACTCCATTTACTGCAAGCTTGTGTTTTCTCGACCCTAGTATCTAACATGGCGTATGTTTGGAGGCCAGTTAGATGAGGAGCACCTGCCTACTATACTGCCATTGACCCCTCAGACAGTGAGGAAAGAACATAACAGGAGGAATAGACCACATGGCCCAATGTGCCATTCAATATAATCATAGTTGATCTTGGGCTCCAATTCCATTTTCCTGCTCGCTCCTCATATCTCTTTATTATCTGAGAAACATATCTATCCCAGCCACAAATACACTCATGAATGAAGCATCCACAATCCTCTGGTGTAGAGAATTGCAAAGATTCACGACCCATTGAGTGCAGTAATTGATGAAGCCAGCTAACGAATGAAGGCTAAAGTTTCAGTCCTCTTTGTGCCACTTTGCGTAGATATTAATTTTTATATTTGTTCTCTGTATGTTATAAATTAGACTTTGAAGTAATGAGAGTGACTTTGTTGAAGCAGCAGCATGTAGAGCAATCCATTGGGGAGAAGAATCGGGTCTTATTTCCTCAGTCCATCCAGCCTTTCGCCTCAGGTCTCTACACTCCATTGAGGTGACCTCTTGCATATCCCCAATTTTTTTAACTCCGCCATTGAAATTTCCTCCATCTAAGTAATGGGAAGACTGAAACTTTAGCCTTCATTCGTTAGCTGGCTTCATCAATTACTGCACTCAATGGGTCGTGAATCTTTGCAATTCTCTACACCAGAGGATTGTGGATGCTCCATTCATGAGTGTATTTGTGGCTGGGATAGGTACGTTTCTCAGATAATAAAGAGATACGAGGGGCAAGCAGGAAAATGGAGTTGGAGCCCAAGATCAACTGTGATTATATTGAATGGCACATTGGGCCCTGTGGTCTATTCCTCCTGTTATGTTCTTTCCTCCTGTTATGTTCTTTCCTCACTGTCTGAGGCTGAACCAGAGAGTCCGCAACTGTGGCATCTTCATTTGGGTTGAGTTTCCATCCACGTATCTACCCCATCTCTTTCGTACATCTCTTTATCATCGCAGGTCTCCAACCCTGCCTCAGCTTTTCTGCTGATACATGCCTTTCTTACTTCCAGACTTGACTGTGCCAATATTTTCCTCATTGGCCTGTCATCTTCCATTAACGTGAATTCAAAACTTGTGGGCATGTGAGATGTGAGGAGGATGCAAAGTGGCTTCAAGGAGATTGAAATGGACTAAGTGAGTTGGTAAAAGCCTTGCAGATGGAGATACAGTAGAAAATTATCCATTTTAATATGAAAAACAAAAATGCAGATTATTTCTTAAATGGGGGAGACATTGGGAAGTGTTGATGTCTGGAAGGACCTGGGTGTTTTAGTCCATAACTCGATGAAAGCTAACAATGTAGGTGCAACAATTAGGAAAGCAAGTTGTATGTTGGCCTTTATTGCAAGTGGATTTGAGTATAGGAGCAAGGAAATCTTGCTGCAGCTGTATAGAGCCTTAATGAGACCACTCCTAGAGTTATTATATGCAGTTTTTGTATTCTTACCTAAGGAAGAGATTTACTGGCCACAAGAGGGAGTGCAACAAAGTTTTAACAGACCAATCCCTTGGATGGTGGGATTGCCCAATAAGGAATGATTGAGGAAACTGGGCCTGTACGCTCTAGCGTTTAGACGAATGAGAGGTTACCTCACTGGTGTACAACATTCTTACAGGGCTGGACAGAGTATTTGCAGGGAGGATGTTTCTCTGGTTGGGGGTAGGGGGTGTCTAGAACCAGGGACACAGTCTCAGAATAAAAGGTAGGTCATTCAGGACTGAAATGAGGAGGATCTTCTTTAGTCAAAGGGCAGTGAATCATTGGAATTCTCTACGCAAGAGGGCTGTGGAGGTTCAGACATTGCATATGTCCAAAACAGAGATTGACAGATTCCTGGACATCAATGACATAGAGGGATAGTGTGACAAAAAAGTAATAGGAGGATGATGTAGGAAGATGCCACTGGCCTAGATCAAGTTGAATGGCGGACAGGCTTGAGGGCTGAATGGCCTGGTTCCGCCTCTATATCTATCCATAACTCCACTGCTCCTATCCTAACTTGTTAACAACTGACTTTTAAAAGACTTCCACATATCAGATGTGGATTTACCCTCAGTCACTCCTAGTCTACATTCCTAGCTCCTGGCTAATATTGTCGTAGTTAGCCTTTCCCTAGTTTAGTACTTTCTCTCTGGAACTATTATCCTTTTCTACAAGTATTCCATTTGCCTTCCTAATTATTTGCTGTGACAGCATGTTAAATTTGTGCTTCATGTATGATCTCTCTATAGTGCTGCACTCTTTAGACACTCTGTATTTAAATAATGTTTTGCATTTCTATTCTTCCTTCGAAAGTGGATAATCTTACATTTCCCTCATTATACTCCCAAGTGCCAAATTTATGTCCACTGACTGAACCATTTATAGAATCATGATGATTCTGATTGTATAGTGCTTTTTTAAATGTCCTGCTTCTATTTCCTTAATAATGAATTCCAGCGTTTTCTCAATGGCATCAAATTTCTAAACTGGGGGAAGGCTGATTTTAATAAAATCAGATATGATTTAGCCAGAGTGGACTGGGAGCAGACACTTTTAGGCAAATCTGTGACATAGCAGTGGAACTATTTGGGAAAGAAATAGGGAGAGTACAGGGCCAACATATTCCAATAACAAAAAAGAGTGGCACCAACAATTTGAGTGCACGCTGGATACCGAGAGATAAACCGCATTGGACAGAGAGAAAAAGGGAGGCTTGCAGCAGAAATCAAGAGTGCAAAACAGCAGAAGCCCTAGAGGAGCATAGAATGTGCAAGAGGGAACGTAAAAGTGAAATTAGGAGAGCAAAAAGGGGACCTGAAAGAACCCTGGCAGGTAAAGGAAAATTCTGCGTTGTTTTAACAAATATATTAAGGGCAAAAGGATAACTAGGGAAAGAGTAAGACCCATTAAGGACCACAGTGGTAATTTGCGTGTGGAGCTGGAGGTTGTAGGTTGGGTTCTAAATGAATACTTTGTCTCAGTACTCACTAGTGAGAGAGAAATCAGGGAAGGTGATACAATTAAAGAAAGTAACATAAGCAGAGAGGACGTTCCGAGTGGCTGAAAAGTCGATCCATCTCAGGTCCAGTTGAAATGTATTCCAGACTGTTGAGTGAGGCAAGGGAAGAAATAGCAGGGGTGTTGGCAAGTTTCAAGATGTCTTCTGTAGCCAGAGAGGAAATGATGTGGAGATGCTGCCGTTGGACTGGGGTGAACACAGTAAGAAGTCTCACAGTACCAGGTTAAAGTCCAACAGGTTTCCTGGTGATGTGAGACTTCTTACAGGAGAGGTGCCAGAGGACTGAAGGACAGCCCATGTGGTACAGTTGTTCAAGAAGGGAGAAATCAGGAAATTACAGGCCAGTCAGTCTAACCTCTGTGGTGGGGAAACTATTGGAAGCAATTCTGAGAAACAATTAACCTGCATTTCGGAGAGGCAGGGATTAATCCAGAACAATCAGCATGGTTTTGTTTTAGAGGAGGTCATGTCTGACCAACTTCATTAAATTTTTCGAAGTGATCAGGTGTGTAGATGAGGGCAATACATTTGATATAGTCTTGGACTTCAGCAAGGTTTTTGACAAGGTCCCACGTGGGAGACTGATAGCGAAGATAAGAGCCCATGGGATCCGGGGAAATTTGACAGAGTGGATGTAGAATCAGCTGAGTGGCAGAAAGCAGAGGGTGATGGTCAAGGGTGTTTTTTGGACTGGAAGACTGTCCAGTGGGATCCTGCTGGGACCAGTGTTGGGGCCTTTTTATGGTTTATGTAAATGATTTAGACTTGAATGTAGGAAGGTTTATCAGTAAGTTCATGGGTGATATGAAAATTGGTAGGGTGATAAATAAGTGAGGAGGAATGTGATGGATATAGATGGATATAGATAGACTCATCAGATGGGTTGATCAGTGGCAAATAGAAATTCAATCCAAATAAACGTGAGGTGATGCAGGACAACAAGACATGGCGAATGTCAGGATCTTAAGAAGCATGGAGGATCAGCGGGACCTTGGTGTGCGTGTACATTAGTCCCTTAAGGTAGCAGGACAGGTAGATAAAGTGGTTAAGAAGGCATATGGTATACTTGCCTTAATTAGCAGAGGCATAGAGTTTAAGAGCAGGAAGGTTATGCTGGAACTATATAAAATTTGTTAGGCCACAGTTAGAGTGTTATGTACAGTTGTGGAATCCACATTATAGAAGGGATGTGATAGCACTGGAAAGGGTGCAGAGGAGATCTATCAAGATGTTGCCTGGGTTGTTCCGGGCATGATTTGAAATGGATAAATTGAGGGGCATAGATAAAGTAGACAGAAGAAACTTTTCCCCTTGGTGGAGGGATCAATGAACGGGGTTGGGGGGGGTGCGGGTTTAGATTTAAGTTAAGGGCAGGAGGTTTAGAGGGGATGTGAGGAAAAAGTTTTTCACCCAGAGGGTGGTGGGAGTCTGGAACTTATTGCCTGATAGGACACTTAAGAAGTATTTAGATGTGTACTTGCGATGTCAAAGCATATAAGGCTAAGGATCAAGTGCTGGAAGATGGAATTAGAATAGTTGAATGGTTTGTCTTTGACTGGTACAGATGCAATGGGCCAAATGGTCTTATCTGTGCTGTTGACCTCTGACTATGACATGCTCGGCTAACTGATCTATAATTTCCTGCTTTCTATCTCACCCATTTCAACAATAGGGGTGTTACGTTTGTGATTTTCCAGTTAGGACCTTTCCAGAATCCAGGGAATATTTTTAAGGCAGAAGTGGATAGATTCTTGGTAAGCAAAGGGGTGATGGGCTATTGAGGGTAGACGGGATGCAGATTTGCGGTTACTGTCAGATCAGCCATGATCTTATTAAATGGCAGAGCAACTTAAGGGCCAAATGTCCTAGTCCTGCTCTTTGTTCTTACATTCAGTGGATATATTATTTTGTACGCATTCCTATATTTCTTGATTTTAAAGCAAAAGTTGCTGTTTTGCATTTGGGCTTGTTACTGAAATGTTTGAGTTAATTTTCTGAATGATGTGGGTGTTTGCAGTGTACACAATGAAAAGCTGCATTATTAATTCCCTTTGGATGGCATCACATCATTTCAATTAGATATTGGCCAGTATAGTAGTACTCTTAATTATTGAGGCCACAAAGTCTGTTAGGGGATTAAATCCTAATGTTGAACTTATGAGAATACCTATTTGAGTGTTGAAGTTAGTAACACTCCTTAACACTGCTTAGACTGTTGCTTTATGAATGATGTGGAGATGCCGGCGTTGGACTGGGGTAAACACAATAAGAAGTCTCCAACACCAGGTTAAAGTCCAACAAGTTTGTTTGATAGTAAACCCACAAGCTTTCGGAATGCTGCTCCTTTGTAAGGTGAGTGGAAAGATCTTAATGCTATCGCCACTGTCATTGTCTGCACCTTTAAGACTTGAATAGCAGATTAGCTGTAAAGATTTGCATTCTAATCAGCATTCTGTAAACTGTGTATGCCTTTATATACCCTGTTTCTGATCAGAACTTTCCACTCACCTGATGAAAGAACAGCATTCCAAAAGCATGTGGGTTTACTATCAAATAAACTTGTTGGACTTTAATCTGGTGTTGTGAGACTTCTTACTGTGCTTTATGAATGACCAGAGTACCACATCATGGCTTTATGACTGACTAGGTTAGCAGAGGCCTGCTGTAGGCTATGGAACATCCCTGACGGTTGTGGTGGCTTTTTCAGAAAGGAGGGAAGGAACGAGGGAGTGAAGAAACTTGCATTTATAGTAACAATTTGTCCTAAAATGCTCCAAGGTGCTTCACAGGATCATTGGCAAAAGATTTGCCACTGAGCCATAAGTAGGGCTATTAGGACAGATAATCAGAAGGGAACTGCAGAGTTTCAGGCTCAGGGAATTGCAGGGCTGAAGGCGTGACCAATAGTGGCAGAGTGATTAGCATCAGGAATGCAAGGAGGTTGGAATTAAATGTGCACAGATATTTTCGAGAGCTGTCGTTAAAAGCGATGACAGGGAGAAACCCTGGAAGGATTTGAAAACAAGGAGGAAATTTTAAAACTGAGGCATTGCCAGACCAAGAAGATGTGCAGATGCCGAATGATGATAGAATAATACCGGACAGTGATTTTTCCACTGTCTGATATCCTTCCAGGACTTGCGCATAATTGATCCAAATAGCAATAATTCATCAAAGGAATATTATATTTCACTTCCTGAGAGTTGTGAAAAAGCGTCCATTTTCATCTACCAAATCACTGCCCTCACTTTGGTATGGTTAAAAAGGCGATCAAGTACAATGCCCAAGTGACATTCCTCGTGTGTGCAGCTGAATTACATTTGTCAGCAAACCACTGATCTCTCAGCTGGAATTGGGGGTGAAGTTGATTATATCCATGTCTAATATCCACTTGTACATTTGGCTGAGGTTGCAGGATAGTAATCAGGGAGTGCGATGCTTGGATGTTTTTTCTTTGTGAGGCCAATTGGAGCAAGCACCTTTACTTTGGCCAAGGCTGAGAACAAACTTAGCTCAGACCTGGGACCTTCCCGGTCACTAAGTCCTGGGACACTCCTAATCAGTATTGTTCAAACACTCTCAGCTGAGCTAAAATTATGTTTTGTAACCTCATTCTCTGTTGACAGTTTTACATTTTTGTTGGCTTGCAATTTTGTCTAGTTTCCCCAGGTGGGGGAACTGCCCTTGTCTTCATGTACATTTGCGTCCATGTTTGATTATTTCTCATGGGGATTCATTGGGGGCAGGGTGCAGGCTGGTGGGGGAGGGCTGCATTTTTGTTACGGTCTCCTTGATGAATATGGTTTACCTGCACCTCCGAAGTTTCCCTTCTCCATTCTCTCTCAGGGTACCCTCAAATGCAGATTTTGAAACCAAAGCATTGTTGCGCTCGTCACTGACAAAATGGTGGTGTATTTGAAAGAAGCATCTTTCTGTTGGATGTGCAGGAATTGTTATTTTTGCCACCTATTGGCTATCTAGAATAATACAGGCAGTTCTGCAGAACTCAACGAAACATCACCCTGTGTAATCAGCACATACTGAATTCGATGAAGGATGGACTTTGAAATATGTTTTGTTGTCAATTTGCCTGCACAAACTTTTCCTCCTCCTGTTTGCCTTTATATGCCCTGTTTGTTAACAGAACTCCCACTCACCTGATGAAGGAGCAGAAGCTTGTAGCTTGGACTTCAACCTGGTTTGTGGGACTTCTTACTGTGCCTGATGTGGTACAGCCCCAAGGCTGCCAGTGCCTTGCCCACGGTGGCATAGTGGTTAGCACTGCTGCCTCGTTGCACCAGGGACCTGGGTTCAATTCCCGGCTTAGGCTACTGTTGGTGCGGGATCTGTATGTTTTCCCCATGTCTGTGTGGGTCTCCTCTGAGTGTTCTGGTGCTCCCTCAGCCCAAAAGATTGGCTGTGCTCAATTCTCCCTCAGTGTATCCAAACAGGTGCCTGAGTGCGGCGACTAAGGGATTTTCACAGTAACTTCATTGCAGTGTTAATGTAAGCCTACCTGTGACACTAATAAACTTCAAAGAGATTGTTATTCAGTTGTGAACCTTAATGTTAAGATATATTTTAATGACCTAGACTTGGTTGTACAAGGAACAATTTCAAAGTTTGCAGGTGGTGCAAAATTGGGAGGTATAACGAATTGTGATGAGGATAGTAATAAACTTCAAGAGGACATAAGTTGATGGAATGTGTGACCCAGTGGTAGACGACATTTATTTAATGCATGGATGTGAAGTGATTCATTTTGGTGGGATGAATAAGGAGAGGCAAATTAAAATAAAGGGTACAATTCTAAAGGAGATATCATGAACAGAAAAGGAGAAATAAACTGAAACCCACAAATTTTTTCCTTCACTGTCCATAATCAGTGTTGCTTTGGTGAGGAAGATGTGTGTAGTTCTTAGCCTCCGTAGTGTGTGGTCAATTTAGAAATAACAGGAACAAGGTTTTATAGGTTTAACTAAAGATGATTATTATCCTCTCTCACACCTCAAATCTAAAAGTGACATCATTCACAAATCACACACTCAAGGATACAATTAAAGAAGATAGCGCACTTTAAGAATAGTGAAAATGTGTTGAATTCATGTTTGCAGAACAGCTATTGTGAGCTTAATAAAGAAAGACTTTCCAGTCTTGAATTGTAGTTTAGTTGGGTTCAAATTGCCAAAGCAAGTCAGGATTATTGCAGTAGTCCCTCGCAGAGATGAAAGTGCATTTGTGGTTTTCCTATTGAGTTCAAATTTCTTTACAGATGGACTTGGAGTTTTAGAATCAGGTTAGGAGTCTATTTTAAGATGTATAGCCACCAGGTTGTTAAAGCAAAGACAGCTTTTTGCAGTTGTCTCCTTGTGTTATTTTGCAGGTTGTCAGTTTGAATTAAAAGGGGCAGACCAAAAACATGGCTGCCTCACCATGTAGCTGCTTACAGTCCCTTTGCAAGTATAGTTTAAACCTTACTGTGATTAGCCACATATGCCACATCCTGGGTTGTTGTTTTCTGTGGTGTGGAGATGCCGGCGTTGGACTGGGGTAAACAGTAAGAAGTCTCACAACACCAGGTTAAAGTCCAACAGGTTTATCTGGTAGGTACAGTGGCGTTTGCTACCAAATAAACCTGTTGGACTTTAACCTGGCGTTGTGAGACTTCTTATTGTTGTTTTCCAGCCAACCTCTCATGGAGGTGGGAGACTGTTATTGTCTCTGTTCCTGAAATGACCCATTCAAGGCAGCAGTGCAGTGTGGATGGTTTCAGGATATGGATGTTGACACCTGTTTGTCTGAAATGGGGTCTATTGTCTCTCTGATACTGTGTGATATCCACAGAGGATTGCTGTCTGGGCACGCCTGGTAAATGTCAAAAGTTGGAAGCTTGGGATAATCTGTTCAAGTTGCAAAGGTCGCCTAACCCTTGGTGGCAATCTTAACAGTTCATCAGTGTCAACTTTAAATAAAAGACAGTTCTAGAAACTTGAATACAAACGTAGATCCCATATTTAATCTTGGGAATATGTCTAGACTGGGCATAGCATGCTGTAGGAGCATAGGGGCTGGTGATCTATGTGGACAAATCTTTGATGATGGCAGAGTAAGTTGAGAAATTGGTTAATGCGGGATCTGGAGCTTTTTAAAATGTGCGTTGATTGCAACAGCAAGGAAGTTATGAAAAAAACTGTGTGTAATTTGGTACACGTAGGGATCCAATCTGACCAATTTGTATCGGTCTTCACGAAGGAGGACGTGAATAATTTGCCAGGTGTTAGCGATGGAAAGATGGTAGGAGTGGAGGGCCTGAATGACATTATTGTTACTAGAGAGGCAGTGCTCGAAAGACTGGAGGGACTGATTGTAGACAAGTCCCCAGGACCGGATGGAATGCATCCAAGGGTTCTGAAAGAAATGGCGGAGGTGATAGTGGATGCCTTGGTGATTATTTTCCAAACCTCGCTGGATTCCGGGGAAGTGCCGGAAGATTGGAAAACGGCTAATGTTACGCTGTTGTTTAAGAAGGGTGGCAGGCAAAAGGCAGGGAATTATAGGCCAGTTAGTTTAATGTCTGTTGTAGGTAAAATGTTAGAATCCGTGATCAAGGAGAAAATAGCGAGGCATCTTGAGAATTGTTTGATAGAGCAGACGCAGCACGGTTTCGTTAAGGGGAAGTTGTGTCTGACGAATTTATTGGAGTTCTATGAGGATGTGTCTAGGGCGGTGGATAGAGGAGAGCTGGTGGATGTGGTGTTTCTTGATTTTCAGAAGGCGTTTGATAAGGTGCCTCACGAGGTTATTACAGAAGGTCAGGGGGCATGGAGTTGGGGGTAGGGTGTTAGCGTGGATAGAGGATTGGCTGTCAAATAGGAGGCAGAGAGTGGGGGTCAATGGGTGCTATTCGGATTGGCGGTTGGTGACTAGTGGAGTGCGCCAGGGGTCGGTGCTGGGGCCTCAGCTATTTACCATTTATATAGATGATCTGGAGGAGGAAACCGAGTGTATGGTGTCGAAATTTGCTGTTGACACCAAGATTGGAACGGCAAATTGTGCGGAGGGTGTGGAAAGTCTGCAGAAGGATCTAGATAGGCTGGGCGAATGGGCCAGGAACTGGCAAATGGAATTTAATGTTGGCAAGTGTGAAGTTGTCCACTTTGGTAGGAATAATGGTAGGAAGGACTGTTACTTACACGGCGAAAAACTGCAGCATGCGACGGTGCAGAGGGACCTCGGGGTCCTTGTGCATGAGTCGCAAAAACCCAGCCTGCAGGTGCAGCAGGTGGTCAGGAAGGCGAATGGGATGCTGGTCTTCATAGCGAGGGGGATTGAATATAAAAGTAGGGAGGTCTTGCTGCAAGTGTACAGGGCACTGGTGAGGCCGCAGCTGGAGTACTGTGTGCAGTTTTGGTCACCGCACTTACGCAAGGATATTTTGGCCTTGGAGGGAGTGCAGAGGAGGTTTACTAGGCTGATACCGGAGTTGAGGGGGTTGAGCTATGAGGAGAGGCTGAATAAACTAGGCTTGTACTCGTTAGAGTTTAGAAGAATGAGGGGAGATCTCATCGAGACATATAAGATGATAAATGGGATGGATAGGATAGAGGTGGAGAGGCTCTTCCCGCTCAGAAAAGACAGTAGGACTAGAGGGCACAGCCTCAAGATAAAGGGGGGGCGGTTTAGAACAGAGTTGAGGAGGAACTTCTTCACTCAAAGGGTGGTGAATCTCTGGAATTCTCTGCCCGTTGAGGTGGTGGAGGCTGCCTTGCTAAATATATTTAAGACACGGGTTGATAGGTTTTTGATAGGCAAGGGGATTAAGGGTTATGGGGAGAGGGCGGGAATGTGGAACTGAGCCACGACAGATCAGCCATGATCTTATTGAATGGCGGGGCAGGCTCGAAGGGCTAGACCGCCTACTCCTCCTATTTCTGATGTTCTTATGCTCTGACACTGTCTGGCTTTTTAACTTCAGCAAGACACAAGACTTCTGAGATGCATGGGAAAGCCAACATACTTCATTTTGGCTGGGATTAAAGAAAGAAAAAATTTGCATTTGTACAGGGTCTTTCACAATTCTGGGACATTCCAAGACATTTTACAACCAATGAAAGGTCAAACTGGAATTTTAGTATTGCATGCCATTTCCAATACTGCCTTCTGTCTGTCCTATGAGATGGTGTAAGATTTGGATATATTCTGATTCAAATTTTATTTAGCATTTGATAAATTCCTAAACATTAAAAACACATTTATAGAAAAAGTGAGGTTAGAATGGCCCGCCATCACTTATTATTCTGTCCTTCATCACGCATTCTGCCCATCATTTCCCCAAATCCAACTGAATGGTTGTCAAATTGTACTTTCACGCAAGCATTCTTCAATAAAAATTGATCTTATCACTTACAAGGCTTTTACGCTGTGATCATTTTACCTGGTTTCCTTTTCGATCCCTTCTATTACCCCTTTAACTTTGACCGGGTACTTTCACACCTTTCTTTCACCTGGGGAGAGGAGGTTGGAAATGAATAGAATAGAGCTCTCCAGGACTAATGTTCAGTAGCATTGATGTTGACTATAGCGTAGTTATGCAGGCATTAATTCCCCCCAAGACTGAGTGTTCTGTTGTTCTAAAACAATCCAATCAAATGATAGTTGGGATCTGCTGGAATTCATCTGAAGATGGTGGCCAAATTTGAAGGGTGCCTGAGGCTGGAATGTAAACTCTGATCCTTATTTTAGGAGTCCAGTACTGGTTACTGCACCTGCAAGCAGGCATCCTTTTACTCCACCTGTGATCAGTTGATAGACGAAAGGCTTTGAGGACTTCATTGATGAATTAACAACCTTCTTCGCGTAAGCTTAGTTTAGGAGATATTTTGCCTCCAAAGTGGAAGACTGTTTAACTCTCACTGCACTTTGGAGACCAGTTTGAGTAAAGGAGACTGGTAACACCGGGCAGTTGTGGTGTATTTATGTAGATAGAAAGTGATTTTTAAGGATCGTCTTGACAAATACATGAATAGGATGGGAATAGAGGGATATAGTCCCCGGAAGGGTCGGGGGTTTTGGTCAGGCAGCATGGTTGATGCAGGCTTGGAGGGCCGAAGGGCCTGTGCTGTATTTTTCTTTGTTCTTGGTATCATACAGTTTATGATAAAATCTCAAACTCTTAAGTGTTCAGATATAAGCAGAAGAAAAAGGATAATCAGTAATTCACAAAAATATTGATGATTCCGCAATAAAGAATGATGGACTGACGAAGAGCAGGCTGATGGTGAGCATATAAAACAAATCTCTGCTTTGAACCTCAGCACCCAACCCTCAAATTCTTCGATGTTAACCAGTAGATCACGAGCCTTGTATTTCACAGTCCAATAGTGCAAACGTGGGCCAGTTTGGAATTCACAGGCTGTAGCTAAATCATGTTGAAAAGCATCACTGAAAATGATAATGATGATAAAGGAAGGAAGTGTTTAACCTCGGGCAGAGACTGCTATGAATAAACCAATATCTTTTCTGTTGCCATGACAACAATTTTTTTCCTCAGTTTATTCTCCAGAATTTAAAGCTACGTGCCGTGTTAAACAACCAAAGAACATGGTGGGATTCTTTGTGCACCACTTCAGCTGTTAAGAGACAGTGTATTACTGACTGATGTGACACCTTGAGGGAGCAAAAGTACCAACAAGCCTGTCTAACCCAGTACAAAACCTGGGACCTATCTCAAATGCCTTGGCTTCATATTTGATGGTGCCATTCACACTGAAACTTAATGGATAGTCTGAGCCTAAAGTGTAGAGTCTACATTTAGACATACCTGATTCATTTATGCTAGTCATACACATTCTAGACAGCACTTTAGGACACTGTTTTGATTGTGACCTAGTATTCATGCTGTCTCTTGATTTCCATCTGCAGCACTGCTCTGGGTTCCTACCTCCTGTTGCTGTGATAGTGAATGTCACTGCAAAATGTTTGGGGAATTCCAACAGAATTAGGAGAACCCGTCACACAGTGCAGTAGCATTCAGGTTAGGTGCAAATAAACAGTGATGGGAGCCTTGAAACAGCATGGAATTGGGAGTCTTACTGGTGGGAAATGAAAGCAAAGTCCATGGATAGGACTAGTGGAACTAGGTATGAGGAGGTGGCAGAAGGCGAGGGCAAAGGGAAAACCTAAGCTGTTAGAGGGAATGAATAGAATGTGTCTGTGTAAAATGTTCTGGTAATTCATTAATTTATTTGTGGGATCTTGCTATATGTCAATTTATGCCACATTTGCCTGTACAACAAACATGAATTCACATAAAAAGTAGTAATTGATGTTCCAAAGACCGAAGGATAAGGTAAGGCACTATATGAATATATGTTTTTGAGGCAAAGTTTTGGAAGGCTAATTTAAATTTTGCAGCTGTAAGCAGGAGCAACACTGAGCATTACAACACAAATGAGTACAGTATGGGAGATGGTTGGTAGATTTGATCACTGTTTCATTTCTCAGTGCGTGAAGGCTATGGGTCCTGCCTCATCCCACTTTACCAGGAATGAGTAGTTTCAGTTACTAGCCGGATTCTCTCATTCCACTGGCGTGGATATGTTGAGATAAAATATGCACCTCTGGCCTGGTTGTCTCTGCTCTGCCAGGCTGGGGAAATAAATATAAAGCCTGTTATAAATAACTTTGGTTAAAACCAGGCTCAGTGATGAAATGTGAAAGAGAAATGCAAAGTTAAATAATGTAGAGGTCTAAGGAAGTACTTGAAGTTTAATTAAATTTGCTTTCATGTTAATTGATCGAAGGATACACACTGAATTAAAATAGTTTGCATAGTTTTGCTGACGAGTCCCCTGCTTCCTCTTGAACCTAATAAATTTTAAAGAATTAAATTTGACCACATGTATTTTTAGTTCATCATTTTTGACATTTATGTAATTTTGAGTAGTTATCTAGTCTGATTGGATTTTTTTAATTCATTCATGGGACATTGGCATCACTGGCTGGCCAGCTTTTCTTGCCCATCCCTAGTTGCCTCAGGGCAGTTAATTGGCTCCGGAATTGCATGTAGGCCAAATGAGGTAAGGACAGCAGATTTCCTTCCCTAAAGGATATTAGTAAACCAGATGGATTTTTCCATCAATCAACAATGGTTTCGCGGTCATCAGTATACTCTTAATTCCAGATATTTTTTATTGAATTGAAATTGCACCATCTGCCATGGCGGGATTTGAACCCCGGTCCTCAGAACATTAGCTGACTTTCTGGACTTACAGGCTAATGATAATACTAGGCCATTGCCTCCACTTAATGAACCCATGATTTGGGAAAACTGAACAGGGGTTTTTCAAATCCAGAAGCAAGTAAGCTAAATAATAATGATATAACACCAAAAGTTGATTTGAACATATAATTCTTGCTTTTCTGGGTTTGATATTGATTTTGCTGGCTAACAGAACTGTTTACTGTATCTGTGGTGCTAAAAATACTCTATATAATTTAGCCAGAAAAATGCACTCTTGAGTTTTGTTTGCACGCAGTGTATTAAGCGGTGGTGATTGGTCAGTGTATTGTTTTGTAATTCTTTAGTTCTGATCCATAATACTTCATGATCAGCAACTAAACAGCACCCTAAGAAAATGAGCTTATAAAATCCCAAGTCTGGATTTCTCAAACCTTATTTTTTTTTTATATTTTTGTTTTGTGTTTAGCTTTGCGCATATTTGAGAATGTGGACCTGGTGTTGCATATTTTGGATAAGATAGCTATGGTTGGCATTAATATATTGCCTTTAATGCAGTAAAATGCCCCAAGCCACGTAAGAGTTGTTATAAATGGCAATTTTAATAGTGCCATAGGAAGAGATATAAGAACAGATGATCAGCAGCATTCTTAGGGAGCAGTGAGAAGTAGAGAGGCAAAGAAGTATATTGAGGCAACTGCAGAGTGTCAGGTCAAGGCAGTTGAAAGATCAGACACCAATGAAGGCCGGTAAGGCCAAGGCTTGATCTCTAGTTTGTGTTGTTCACTGAATTATTCTGGGCCAGCTATACAGGCAACACTATTAAGTATTCATATGCAAACATATTTCCTGCTCCTATTTGCTATCCAGTGCCTCCGTGCTGTTTTGTGTGGGTCATTTCAGATGCGTAGGGACAGAATTGCATTTGCCCTGGTAAATTGCTAGTCAACGCTCACTTTAGGGTGGTCACTTGGCTAAGGTGCTAAAGAGTGACCTGTGATCCTATATCTAGGCTTATGATTTCTTCACTCAGATTAAAAATCAAAAATATAAAAAAAAAATAAGGTTTGAGAAACCCAGACTTGGGATTTTATAAGCTCATTTTCTTAGGGTGCTGTTTAGTTGCTGATCATGAAGTATTATGGATCAGAACTAAAGAATTACAAAACAATACACTGACCAATCACCACCGCTTAATACACTGTGTGCAAACAAAACTCAAGAGTGTATCTTTTCTGGCTAAATTATATAGAGTATTTTCAGCACCACATTATTATTTAGCTTAGTTGCTTCTGAAACTAACTGCCTTGCTAATGCTCTAGCATAATGTATACTGTTGGAATTGCCACTTGAACATGATCAAAACTAGTTGTTTCAGCTATGTTAACAAATGCAAACAATGTGGCTATGTTGAATAACATTACTCCATTGGGATTCAAGTTGAGATGAACAAGGGCACGAGGAGAAAGGCATATAGGGAAAAAAAAACATGATAGTGAAGAAAGGTGAGGAGAATAATATTGCAACTGTAGAGGATGCAGAGAATAATATAGTAACTGTAGAAGGTGTGGGGAACAATGTTTCAACTGGAGAGGGTGCAGGGAATAAAGTAGCAACTGTAGAGAATGCGGAGGATAATATAGCAACTGTAGAGGATGCGGGGAATAAAGTAGTAACTGTAGAGAGTGCGGGGAATAAAGTAGCAACTTAAAAATCTCACAAGTAGGCTTATGTTAACACTGCAATGAGGTTACTGTGAAAATCACTTAGTCGCCGCACTCTGGCACCTGTTCCGGTACTGTAGAGGATGCAGTGAATAATGTAGCAACTGTAGAGCGTGCAGAGAATAATACAGCAATTGTAAAGGATAATGAGGCCAGCAGAGAGAACAGTGGAGACTGTGTGATTAGGGTAGGATGGGCTGGATTTTCTTCTTCTCATTGTCTCCCCGAAAGCAGGTTCGACCCACAGCGTTGCAATCCTGGCAGATCCTGAATTCATCCCAGAGATCATACTGTTGACACCAGTCTGATCCATGCTGGTTGTCCAGTCCATTTAACTTGCATACAGTCTGAGCGTTTTGCACTGGTTCTAGCCTCTTGGTGTAAATTGTGGGAGGGCCCTAAACTGCAGCATTTTCCCATTGAGCCTTTGTTGCAGACGCCACAAGCTTAAATGTATCACTCAGCATGTGGTACTGAACTTTGAACTGTCATAGTCTGCAACAGTCAGTCACTGGAAAGCCAGTAGGTTTTGGGCAGACGAAAGAATATCTTTCACCAAGTTGACGACCTATTAGTGGCGATCAGTGTTTGGTTTGGAGTCTGTCCCTGGGAGCAAACCATTCTGCAAAGTCTCAAGTGTGTCACTTGCTGACCACTCCCTGATTGACTTGTGGTCAAAGATGTTTTTCTGCACAAACCTTTCCACAAAGGACAGGTAATACAGCAGTATAGCAATATAGCAGTCTATAGTAACATGACCAGGCCCATCCTTTGCAATACTGGACACAGAGGGAACCTCATTACGTGCAGACACTTGGTTGTTGTATACAAAGTTTCATACAGCTATGCATGAAGGTGGCCATTGGGATAAGGACAACATTGGATGTGTTTCTCCCTGTTCTTTGAAGACTTGTACACCGTGTCCCTGAAGGGATGATCCATGTTTGATCCCCAATCAATAATTCAGTCATCTTATTTCGAGGCAGATGATCTCCAGTTTCTCCACATTACTCTCCTTGTAACCCACACCCCTAACATTGGAGGTTTGCCTCGTTGCTGTAATTTGCACAGCCCCCATACTCTGGATTTTGATTTGATTTATTATTGTCACATGTATTGGTATACAGTGAAAAGTATTGTTTCCTGACACTGTACAGACAAAGCATACCGTTCATAGAGTACATAGGAGAGGGCACAGAATATAGGGTTACAGTCATAGCTAGGATGTAGAGAAAGATCAACTTAATGTAAGATAGATCCATTCAAAAGTGTGATGGCAGCAGGGAAGAAGCTGTTCTTGAATCGAATGGTACGCGACCTCTGACTTTTGTATCTTTTTGCCGGTGGAAGAGAGAATGTCCAGAAGCCTCTTGAGAATTGGAACTAGACACACAATGGAAGGTGTGAATGGATGAGCACCGCAACATTTGATCATTACCTCTGATGTCCCATGTTCTACTGTTTCAGAGATGTTCTCTATCCTATTGGTTTTGCTGGTTGCCTCTTTCTATAGGTTGGACATGTCTAGCATCAAATTTATTAAGGCTCTTCAGCCTCTTGCATCTTCACTGATAGCTATTTGCACACCACTTGTTGAGTACACATTACCCATATTCTTTTCCAGCAGTATAATTCTGTCTGCATTAAATTAACATTGCTCTGCTAGCTTATATATCCTTCTCAACTCATTATGTATCGGTGCTTTCTGATCTCCCTGTTCCAAAACTGCTCTTTTGGTATAAGTTGCAAAATGGTCCACTCCATTTCTGAATCCAGATCTTCTTTAAATTAGTGAGAGATGCTTCCACCGTTGAGTTCACAGACACCCAGCTCATTACAACGATAAACACCAGCTCTGACATAGGGTCAGCTAGACTCAGCGTTGGCTCTGTTCTCTCCCCACACATACTGTCAGACCTGTTGAGATTTTCCAGCATTTCCTGTTTTTCTCCCAGCTCATTACTCCCTGCTCCCCAACAGTTCCCCATTCTTATATAATTCCTCTAAACAGTACTCATGTTTGCTATATTTCAACCAGCTAATTATTCACTCTGTTTCTACTGCATTTTTGAGTTTAAATTAACTTTGTCAAAAGTCTCTGGGAAATCAAGGTACACCACGTCATGGGCATGCAGTAGTCCATGGGGTTTGTTACTTCTTTAAAGAATTGAAAAATATCAGTCAGGCTGAATCTTTCCCTTATTTAAGAAATCATCGGATGATGCACTAGGAGAACAATTTGGTACTTCTGGATGAGTGAATTAAGATGGGCTGTATGGCTCTCCATGTTGATAATGATCTTCTGGTCACTTTGCTGGGACCCTGTCGTTCATTTGACCTCTGAGGTGGAGAATAACACTTGCCGATGTAAACCAATCATTGTATCATTTAATACAAATTGGAATCAGTTCCTCTCTGCTTGACTGCAGTGCTTGCAAGCCAATAGAATTGTTTGGATTTGCCTGGACAATTTCCAATGGGGAGTATTCAAGCAGTTACCTTTTAAAAGACGAGCCAGATTAAACATTGCTTGATTGTAGAAGCTAAGCTGTGCTCTAGACCACCTCCAGACAATGTTTTAGAAGAACTGTTAGACTCCCTATAAAAAGGAAACCAATATCTCATTTTGATGCTATGAGTAACATGCATAAATAGATGAATTTTGTTTACAATATATTTATTCTCTTATCCCTGTTGTGAATGCAGACGGTGCTGGAGGAGCATGCTGATGATGATCAGAAACTGGCCATCACTGGGGTTCCAATTGTAACATGGCCAAAGAAGACGGTGAAGGTAAGAACGGATGGCAGCATCATTAACAGACAGAAACACACGTTCATGCTTTGCAATATTGTTCGCAGTTGAAATCTTTACGGTTGCAGGAATGCTAACTGTTCATGTTGATACAGATTACCAGTTTACTGTATCCAGAACTCTGAAGAATTTTAATATTTTGATGTTAAAGATGTTTTGCAGTAGTATTTTCATTCATTTATGTAAATTGTTTCAAGAGTGCTCATGTTGTGATTTGCAGAGAAGGGTTTATTGATCATGTGGTTTCATGTGTCTACAAGTGCATGTGATGTTATATTTTTGCCTTGGGGGTTCATCGTTGAATGTGCTTAAATGAGGCAATGTTTATACTTTGACTTTTGCATGCATTATTCTTTTGATATCAGGAGTGTAACTAACGTAATGTTGTCAATGCAAACTCAACTTTTATGTTGTTCATGTATAATTTAGAAACCTATCTGTTAAAGGATGGTAATCAAGTATGTTCATAGAGTTAAATTCAGGAGGTACATTTCTTTTCACCTTCTGTTTATGAATCAGTTGCTTATGATGAGATATGCTCATGTTGGGAGATTGGAACAGTTAATGTTCGGCATCCATTGTCAGCATCAAACGTTCCTTGATATAGCATAGTTAAGCGCCTTGACTCTGCCCTAATGTGTTTCAACTGCTACTTCAGAAGAGTAAACTTTAATGCACCAGTGTGATGCTTTTCCATTTCCCACACCAACATTCCTGTGACTTCTCAGAGAGATTGCCAAATTATGGGCAATTTTGTGCTTTGGGGCCATGACAAAGTAATAAAAAAGGGTTGTTGAGGGTAATGAGGTTGACCTGTATGTAGATCTTCAAAAGGACTTTAAATAATACTACACAAACTTGTTGCTAAATCAGAACCCGTGGAATTAAAGAAACGATAACAACGTACGTAAATAAAAATGATTAAGGAACAGAAAGTAGTCATATTTGAAGCAAAGATGTTGAATATTTCTTGAGCTAAAGTGGACAGGTTTTTGGTAAGCAAGGGGTTATTGGGGATAGGTGGGATGCAGATTTGAGATTGCTATCAGATCATCCATGATCTTATTAAATGGTGAAGTACAGTCGAAGGGCTGAATGCCCGGCTCCTTGTCCATATGTTTGTATGTCTTGACGAGCTGCTGTTTATAGGACTGGAGGAAATTATATAGTGGTGTTCCCTAGAAGGTGACAATTGGACAGCTGCTCTTTTTGGGCCTGGGCATGGGCATCACTTCAAAGTTGCAAATTAAAATTTGTTGTCAGGAATGATGAGGATAGTAAGCTTCAGGAGGAATAGACTGGTAAAATAGGCAGGCACATGGCAAGGAAATGTAAAGTGAAACATTTTGGTAGAATGAATGAGGAGAGACACAATAAACAAAATGGCATGATTTTAAATGGCTGTAATAACAGAAGTTGGTGTATGTATATGATACTTTGAAGGTAATAGGAAAGTGAGAAAGCTTTTGAAAAAGCATATAGGGTCTTTGGCTTTATTAACAGAGGAATGGATTACAGAAGCAAACAAGTTGAGCTATAACTGTACAAAACACTGGTTACACCTCAGCCAGAGTATTGTGTTCAAATCTAGTTACTGCACTTTAGGATCAGTAAGATGTCCTACACACCAGGTTGAAGTCTGACAGGTTTAGTTGGAATCACGAGCTTTCGGAGTGCTGCTCCTTCATCAGGTGAAGGACTCGCCTGAAGAAGGAGCGGTGCTTCAAAAGCTTATGATACCAAATAAACCAGTTGGACTTTAACCTGGCATTGTGAGGCTTCTTACTGTGCTCACCCCAGTCCACAATACACTTTAGGATGGAGGTGAAGGCCTGAGTGTTCAGATGAGACTTACCAGAATGGTACCAGGGATGAAGGACCTCAGCTGCCGGGAGACATAACGGGGGAACTGAAATTATTCTTGGAGCAGAGATTTGATGAGGAGATTTGATGGGCATGTTCATGTCATGAATAGTTTTGATAGATTAAATAAGAAGCAGCTGTTTCTTATGGCTAAAGGATTGGCAACCAAGGAACATGGATTTAAACTGATTGGCAAAAGATACAGAGGTGGCATGAGGACTTTTTTTAGACAGTTGTTTTGATCTTGAATGTACTGCAGCAAGTTTGGTGGAAATCAATTCATTTGCAACCATGATAATTCAACGTTATTTTGACTTGTGATTGCTGCTTTGCAACAATTGGTCATGTTGAGTCCTCCTGAAACTTATTATCCTCATCATTCCTTGCAACAAATTTTAATTTGCAACTTTGAAATGATGCCCATGCCCAGCAGCATATTAATATATGATCAAAAGAGAATTGTGGTATAACGCTTGAAGGGAAAAGTTTTCAAAGCCGTAGAAATTGAATGAAGTGAGACAAATTGGGTCACTAAAGAGTCAACAAAGAAACAGTGAGCAGAATGGTCTCTCTTTCTGCTTTATGCTCTATGAATTTGTGACAAGTGGAACCATCGTATGAATGCCCAAGTACATTTAATGTAGAACCTTTAGGACCAGCAAAAGAGGTGACTTTCAAATTCTGTTGGATTCACACTGCATGTTCCAAAATGAAAGGTCAGTGCTTTTCCAATCAAATCCAAGTTTGAACCTCATTCCTAACTTATTAACGAACAGTCAGGGATCAAGGATTGGGCTATCTGACAGGGAGGCAAGATTGCACCACAAAATAGGTCTACCAAAGAGTCAACCCGAAAGTAGGAGTGAGCATATCTGTTGAAATCTCTACTTGTTCCTATCAGTTCTGTACTACACAAATATTTCAGTTTCAATTTAACTCTTGAACATTTTTGTAGATAGAAAACATGTGATGTGTGCAGTCCAGTTATCACTCTGGACAGGCTGCATATTTCTCAGACCAACAACATTCCAAATCAAACCAGATTCTTGTGGTTTTTCCTCTCCTTGAGGCTTTAATTGCTGTTTGAATATGGCTTGACAAGTGACGGTTGCCCTCTGATACAGTATTTGGGGTTATCCTTCATGTGTAAGCTTAGTGTGTGAGCAGAAATCATAACTGAGTCAGATTTTGTTCTCAGTCCATGTGTACCAGGGTTCCAGATCTCAGGATAATTTTGTTCTGAAAGATCATTCAGTCTGTCATAATGTATCCACAGTAAGAAATCTCACACCAGGTTCAAGTCCAACCAGTTTATTTGATTATTTGATAGTAAATTTGATAACCTGGTGTTGTGAGACTTTTTACCCCAGTTCAACGCTGGCATCTCCTCATCATCATGTATCCATGCAGAAACATCCCATAGCACCTCCTTGAAGTTTCCAGTTGATTTTTAAATTGTTCCAAGATTTTTGTCTCTTGTAACTCTTTTGAAATCTATTAATCACTCATTTTGTGCAGAAAATTCCGGATACTTATCCTAAATTTTGGCTTTTATTAGCAAATACCTGTGTCCGTCTGTACAACTCACGGATTTAAAGGTATTCTCCATATATTTTACTATTATACATATCTCCATAATTTGCCATGTTTCTTTGTTAAAAGATCAAAGTTTCTCCAGTCTTTCCTTCAAACACCGATGAGGTGTCAGCCTCCTAGCATTCTGGGGAGACATCCATGCATTGGATGTTGTACTGCAGTGTCTTGGTAACCAGATGGAACACAGCACTCAACTTGCATTCAGATGGCAGATGGTTTGTTCCTTTATTCAACTATTTTGGCATGATAATTCAGTGTTATTTTGACTTATGATGGCTACTTGGCAACGATTGGTCATGTTGAGTGTTTTTGAGCAATGAGATGACTCGGGAAGACGCAGTTAATAGGTTTGCAGCTAAGTATGCATTTCCCAACACCTAGGTCTCTTGTAATTCTACCCTTGACCATTTCAACACTCCTTAGGTACCCATCTTCCCTTCCTATGTGTAGCACATTAAAACTGTTTACATTGGCTTTAATTTGCTCATTTATATGGTTCTTTCAATTTGTTTTGTAAACTCTGAGTTGTCTTAAGTTAATCCGAGTTTGTTGTCATTTACAAATTTGATCAACTTTCAGTGAGGTTTTGAATTAATCGTTGTTATAAATTCAGAATTGTTGTGGCCCCAGTGTACATCTCTGAGATACCTCAAAGCTCTCCAACCCTCTCCCAAATATATTTCTTCCAATGTTTCCCACTTGCAGCTCATTTCAGACCCATTACCAAGATTTACCCTGAATCTCATCACATTCCTCCTTCGTCTCACGGGAAGTATACCAGAAAGTATTAGTATCCTCTATCTTTGTGTTCCAAGACAATCCTTCCATATTGTTTGTTTCTTCCTATGTCAGTAACCCTGAATAGACGACCACCATTGGATTTCTTGCCTTCAGTATGCCTTCAACCTTTCCTGCTCTTTCAAGTCCAGCTATTGTCCTTGTGGCAAAACATGCCGATCCCCTTTTCTGAGCAATTAACTCTCCATGACTTAAATCCCCTGTGATTTATGATCTGCATTTCCAGTCCATTTTCTAGCTGTTACTACATCTGTAACCTTGTTTCCTCCTGCATTATAGCATCGCGACTGGAATCTGATTGTTACTGTTGAACTTCCTGAGAAGCTTCTGAGGTTTTCTCAACTTTTTTTTGCCACTTTTACAGCCAGTATCCCTGTCACCTTGACTGTTTTACTTAAATGTACAGTGATCACTGGTTATTCTCATATTTTGTTTGGTTTGCTGGAGCAGATGTTGAAAAATAGTTTAATTTAACCAGGGCTTCCCAAACTGGGGGTCCTGAGCAAATTTTTGCCATGGAGCTTGGATCCATGATCCAGAAGATCCACTGCAAAATTAAGTTTTTAAGAATAAGTTAAGACTGAACACAGTGCCCCCACCTCTGGCCTTGCACAGCTCCTGCTGAGGGGGTCTTGAAATGTTAAATCTTGAAATGGGGTCACAGTGGGAAAAACTTTGGGAAGCACTAAATTAAACGCTGGCTTTATTATCTAAATGGTAAGATAACTAGGAGACATCTAAGGCTGTCTGCTGAGTGAGTGGCTTCTGTAAGGGCATTGTGCGTTTTATTTTCCTAATTTTTGCTGAATTTTTTCAGAACTTTATTGTTTAAAGAACTGTGCCACAATCAGTACCCAATTTCCAAAATACGGTGTTGCAGCATAAACTGAAAGCAATATTGAGAATCCCATGTATCAAGTGAGAAGCGATTGCCTTGTTCAATATTGAGTCATTCAATATTGATTCATTCAATATTGATTCAGTTGTGCAAGGCACATCATCTGATTTAGTTTCAAGATCTATGGGAGTGTGTTTTAAAAGTCCCACCCTGGGGTAATCAACTCAAACAGGTGACTTTCCTGAGACTGCTGGGAAGAGATTGGAACCATGACTGGGTGGAGAGCGCTCACTGACAGCTGAGACTCACCCCACAGTACTGTATGAGCAGCTCAAGGGCAGCCAGGAGTCAATGTTCTCAAATCTGTATTTGTCAGCTGAAGAGCTTGAGTATCTTAACTCACTGCTACCGTCTTCCAGTTTCCTATATTGTCATGTCAAGGTTTATCATGGTAATCTTGGAGGGAGTGCAGAGGAGGTTTACTAGGCTGATGCCGGAGTTGAGGGGGTTGAGCTATGAGGAGAGGCTGAATAAACTAGGCTTGTACTCGTTAGAGTTTAGAAGAATGAGGGGAGATCTCATTGAGACATATAAGATGATGAATGGGATGGATAGGATGGAGGTGGAAAGACTCTTCCCGCTCAGAAAGGACAGTAGGACTAGGGGGCACAGCCTCAAGATAAAGGGGGGGCAGTTTAGAACGGAGTTGAGGAGGAACTTCTTCACTCAAAGGGTGGTGAATCTCTGGAATTCTCTGCCCGTTGAAGTGGTGGAGGCTACCTCGCTAAATATTTTTAAGACGCGGGTTGATGGGTTTCTGATAAGAGTTCTGATAAGATTAAGGGTTATGGGGAGAGGGCGGGAATGTGGAACTGAGACACGACAGATCAGCCATGATCTTATTGAATGGCGGGGCAGGCTCGAAGGGCCAGATGGCCTACTCCTGCTCCTATTTCTTATGTTCTTATGTAATGTTTGGATATTGTAGTCTTGGGCACAGGATTGAAACTTCAACTCCCAACAGTCTCATAAACAAATTTATGAAAAGGAGCTGGAAATACCCACCACAATTTTCCAATTTTTGCACTTGTAATGCTAAAGAATTACATTTTATATAGCGATTTTTTTTTTTTCTCCTGAAAATTAGGAATATTTTGATGGGTGACAGCAAATTTTATTTGAATATAGTTTGACAAAAATTTGGATGAAATTTTTTGTGTGACTTTGTGACGATTGCTTTTCGCCATTCTGATTGGTAGCTGCTCTTCTCTGTAATTGAGTAAAATAGTTTGGACAACATGAGCAAGTCAGAAAAGCAGTGCTTAGATTCTTGTATTATAGTCATATATTTATAGTGTGACAGACATTATACATAGGACTTGTATTTGACAGTTTAAACCAAATTTTTAATAGGCCTATATTTCAATTCCTGTCTTTCTGAACAAACAACAATTTATTTGGTTACTTGCAGCCAGCGAAGTACTCACTGTACTCAATTTGTTCATACTTGAACCACTCGGAACTTAATGTCCAACATTATATTTGATTCTGTGATAAGGCAGCACTTATTAAACAATCCTAATTGTGCTAAGACTTACACCAGCAACCAATTTCAGGTCACCAGTTGGGCTTGCAGTGTGACTCGCTCACTTGTGCAGGAAGCTGCATTTATTCACATACTGCCTTTTACAATCAGAAAAATTATGTCTTTGCTTTCCACCTTTTTCAACTAAACAAAAGCTGGGGGGGAGCAGCCATTCCCCATGTCAATGCCTTGACCACTCGGAGTCAACTTTCCTGGTTTGAATTTAAACAAAAGCTTGGCAGTTAACTGTTTCCTGGTGCATTCTCCTTGGCAATCAATCAATCAGCCCCCCCCTCTTCTCAGCAAGTATAAACTGTTGTTCCTTTTGAGATCTGATATTCTTGCAAATCTGTCCTGATGAGTGCAAGACAAAAAACTTTGACACTTTTTTTTCAGAAATAATATTTAAACAAATAGCTTTATGACATAGCATCAACCAGGATTTTTCAATTCTGTGCAGTTAGTTATAAAAATGAACTTCATAATCACTTGCCTGTCAAAAGAGAAAATAAAATGTATTAGCTTTTTTATTTCTTCACAGCAACATTCTACAGACAACTTTCAAAGAAACATAGACCACATTTTAAAATGTTTTAAAATTTAACCTTTAATCATATTTTGTAGGTGAAATTGTCTACGTCTGCCACATTATCAACTTTCAGTGCCCGCAGACATTACACAGTTAAACATAGAAATCAGGAAGTTGCTGTCCAGGTTTCCCTGTTCCACCGAAAGATTCACTGTACAAGTGTCTCGTTGAAAGATTCAACATTAAAGTGGCATGGCATCAGTCACTGTACTTCGTGATAAATCAACGCCAAACTCACCAGAAGGTTTTGCTTGTTCATGCCAGTGTAACTGAACTGTTAATGATGTAAGTTTTAAATTACTGCCAAACACCCTCACCAACATTGAAATTTCTTTAGAATTGAGTTTTAGTTAGGAGATTTTTTTTTTAAATCACTTTTTTCTTTCATCTCCCTTTCTTAGTTCTATCTTTCTTGTTCTATTTTGCTTTCTGTACATGATATGACATTGAATGCAATATTGCACATCCTGGTACAGACTCTACATGTCTGATTAACAATTCTTCATTCTGGTTAATGAGATACACAGTTGCTTTCGCTGTTCATGGAGGTTCCATATCCTCTGTAGAGGACAAAGTGTCAAAATGACTTTTTAAATACCACAGGTTCCATGTAAAAGCCCATAGAGAGTTTGTGGGCAAGCGCAAGCACAATGAATGGCTGATGGCACTTGTTATCTGCTGAGAGTAACATCCAGCCCTATATTCCAAAACCTTTTTTTTGGTCAAATGATATTGTGCGGCACATTAGTGCTCCAGAACACCACGTCAGGATGTAATTACACTCAGTTTTTGAAATGTGCTGGCATTTTGAGTCAGGCTATTTGACTTCAGGAGGAGTCACAATCCAATTTTGCCTGATCTTGCATTCAAAGACGCATACATCCAGTAATAATCACTTTACTGATTTGTCCTTTTCCTAACAGATTTGCACAATGTTCAATTGGAACATAAGCTATACCGTCACGCGATCAGGTAAACCATCAGAGGCTGGTGATTAGAACCCTAGTACCTCCCCTTTTTCTTCAGTTCTTTTCTGCAAGTGACAATGCATGTTAAAATTAGTTTCCTTCTAGTATCATTCTTTCTTCACAAGACCAGACAGTGAATGCCAGCCGGCCATTCAACCACAAAAAACCATTATGATGCTTTTCAACAGGATATTGAATATCAGGTGATAATTGGAGTGGAAACCCTGGCTGATCTTTATCCCTTATTTTCAAGGATCACAGAGGGTAATTTTGGCGAGCACCGGAATAAACACAGACAGGGAAACCAACCAGGGACCTTCCTGTTTAATATACCTGTTGGATTTACCAACTGAACAATCAAGCAGCCAGGCACTTTGTTACTGTGAAGTTGTAGTTGACCCAGGAGGTCTGCCATTGTTTCCACCATGAAAATACATCTCCCAGTCCATTTTCAATTTGAAAATTTGCATTCCTAGGTTAAGATCTTCCATGGCTTTTCCCCCTTTCTGACCTCCATCCTAACAACCCTCCAAGGTCTTGCACTCCTCCGATTATTACCCCTTATGAAAAAATATTTGAATTTCCAGTGACTGACAATATCACTTGACACAATTTTAAGTTTTAAGATAATAACAAACTTGACCAAGCGCTGTTTAGTAGACAACTTACAATTTGAATGACAGAAAAGATACCCCATGCCACTTTTAACACAACCGATTGACAGTCCCCCACCATGGTTATAATTTATGCTGTCTCTTAAGTGGACTTTATTCTTTTGTAACGAACTGAAAGCTAGTCTCCAAACCCAATGGCCTGCTTCCTTTCCTAGCTGGGTAACTTTCAATCCCAGAGCTGCCTTTCAGTTTGACGTTGCACTGGACATTCTTTCCCTCTAATCCAGGGTAGTTGAATGTTACAGCTTCCTTGAAATCCTCACATATTTGGTGTCTTCAGTCTGAGCGTGAGCTCCAGTGCACAACAGGATCAGTATTTTCTCTGCTTAAGGTGCAGGACTGGCCACTTCTGTAATCCAGCATGCCCTCTCAGCTTCTCGCAGATTGACTTGGGTCTACGAAGCTTAGTGATATCTTAGAAAACCTGATAACCCAAAACTTCTGTGGCTTGCTATGGGCTCTTCTCCTTTTGAAGCCCCTCTCCATTGCAAGGTGAGGGGGCCACATCCAGGCAGGAATGTGAATTAACTATTTTCTCTCTCCTCAACTCTAGTCGAGCTTGGAATTAAATAAGTAGTTTAAATTATAACCGTTAATGAAACTTGACACTCTAAACACCTCCTTACACCTCCCTCTGCGATTCAGAGATCTACCCATAGTGAACACAGATGCTCTTGCCATTGTTCACAGGTGTAAACAACTTGCAAGTCCCTTGGCTTGATCTCCTCTTGTCCCCTTGGTAACTAAGCTACCTAGGCTTGTTGTCGGGCTGAATTCATGTATTTGTATTCTTTATTTTACCTTAAATTAAAGAAACAATCTCAAAATGTTATAACCTTGTAAACTTACTGTTTGTAACACATTACTGATTTCCTCTATCCTACCATTTACAGCTCTGTGTTAGCTCTAGAATTCCTCTCCTGAGCTCTTTGCAAATTATTTTAAGGCAGTCCTTATAACTTGCCTGTTTAATCCAGCTCCTGTCCTAAAATTCTCTTATGTGACTTGGTGCCATATTTTGTCTGGTAATGCTTCTGTTAAGTATCTTGGGATGTTTTACTGGGTTAACAGCATCATGCAAAGACAAGCTGTTACTAAGATAGATCTTTCATAAAGTGGCTTGTGATTATATCTCATTTCCTTCACCCTGCTATGCTCCCTCCCCCGTGATAAATTGATATTGAACATTCAGCACCGTTAGTAGTTAGGCAATGCGATAACGTTTTTGCCTATATGCCAGAGGTTGTTCATTTAGCCCTTTATGGCCCAGAGAAGCATAATCCATTCTTCCAGATCAGAGAGAACACCAAGGCCCTGTCTCTATAATTGGATGGATGGAAGGAACAGATTTGGAAAAGAATAGAAAATCCTGCTGGTGTCCCAGACAATGTTCCTCTCTATTCGATATCACTAAAAATACATATCTTAGTAGTTTATATCTTTTGTTACCTTCGGGATCCATTTTTGGACAAGTGTAAGAAAACTGACATTGCCCAAATTACAACAGTGTGCTGCACGCAGTAACCCATTGTCTGCAAAGTATTCCAGGATTTCCTGAAATATTCTCTATAATGCAGAAATTTCCTTTGTCCAAAAGTATAGATAAACTAGAACCGAATCCTTTGATGGTTTTTAATCGGAGACAATAAATATTTTGTCTGTTTTCCTTATTGTTCTGTCAGCTTTTAGCCATGAGCTGCTGCCAAACCAGACAACAGAAGCTTTATTTTGTGCATTAACTGGACAACGGATTTGAGCAAAAAAAAGTTCACATTTTGGTCATGTGAACCTTTAAACTGAACCTTTAAGAGTATGAGTTTCTGTATCAGCCAACTGGCAGCAGTGTCTATACGGGGGCTGAACGACACGAGAGTGCTTTAATAAATGAACGGAAGCATGGAATAATGTTGTAAATGTTCTCTGATTACATCTCCACTCGTTGTGCTCAGTGCATTAAATTCTTCTGGGTTCCGTTGTTGTTTAATATTAGTAATTGTTAGATGTCTGAGGGTCTGGGGGAGAGCTCTAAAGTCATTTTAGCAGGGGTGATTTGTGAATGTGTCGCGTGTGTGCCCTTACAATGTCATTTCTCCTGCTGACTCTGGTGTGTAATCACGACCAGCTCTCTATTGTCTGCTTTTCAAAATAACACATCTGCCTCTTTTTGATTGGTCAAATGAAACGGTTCAACCCCATCCTGACCTTCCCCTCATGAATATTGATGAGCCTTGAGTGTAGAGGCTGGGTTTATGGTGGAGACTCGTTACTACAGCAGTCCAGCCATGTCAGCTTGTCCCTGGCTGGGCCCAACCTGAGATTTGGCCATGTCCCTGAGTGGAGATGATGAGGAGTATGACTCAGACCCAGAGCAGGTCAGCTTTCAGCTTTGGTTGTGGACGCAGTGGAAGCATTATTTAAAAACAAAACTAGAAAGCCCTTATTGGGGGAAACAATGTCAGAGCCTAAAGTAACTAAGCTGAAGCCAGGCTCTGTTGTGCTGAATAATGATGGTGGCTGTTCATGTTTTTTAAGGCTGCCAACAGCCTGGTTCGTTTCTTTTTTTTACTGACGCTTGCTACTTTTAAAGTTGAAACATGTGGCATTGAGTCCTGCGTGTTTACCTAGGCAGGTATCCGTTACCCAGTTCACAAAGTAATGACCCAAAAAAAACCTTTTCTCTTCAGGACATTGAACAGGCATTTTTGGAGAGTTCATACATATTGTTGGTGTATGGGATCACCGGCAAATCGACACATGTTAGCGCCTGAAATGTTTCAATAATCATGTTGTGCTCTTGTGATTTGCAACAGTTCAGTGGCTCCCTTTTGATCCTAGTTTTTCAATAGTGTGTCTCCAGGAAAGATTGTAGTGTTTATACAGCAAAGCAACTTCGAAAAGAGCGTGGCGTTGCTGCTGTTGCACAAAGTACAGCAGTTGTTTCATTCTGGGACATTAACGCAGCGTGGCCTCCAGTCCGGGGACGGGACTTTGACAAAAGATGTTATCTGCGGGAGGAAACCTATTAAATATGATCATGCTGGAAAGAGCCGGGGCTGCCTTGTTTGCTGCAATGGATTGTGTGGGGGGAGGGGCGGAGGAATCTTGGGCTTTTCTAACAATGAGTTGTGTAAATGGCTGTGGGTTTGTGCATTCATGGCACTTTGGGGCGGGGGGAATGAATGCTGGAGGAGACTTCTGTGGAGAAATGTTTAAGTCGCTCGCGACTGTTTATCGCATCCCCCCCTCCCCCCTCCAGTGTAACATATTACTCGGGCCTAAAGAGAGCTCCGTGCAGGAAATCATTCTCAATGTAACTTCAAACGGTGCTGGGCTGAAAACATCTCAATAATGATTTGGAATTCAGCCCTTGGACAGCATGCATGGTTCGAGTTCATCACTCGATTTTTTTTGTAAATGTTGCTTAATATCCGTATTGATTTCATTGAATTATGTGCTGCTGTGTCAGGGCCCCTGTCTCATGCACCGTATAATGGATTCATTGTGAGTGCCAAAAGGAATACTGACTGGGAGAGTTCCTTTGGTCTGTTCCCTCTAGGATTCGGTTTCCTATATAACACCCAGAGAATGTCTGGCCTGGAATAAAAGGCTATCATTAAACCACCAAACACTCTAAAGTTAGTTTATTGGTGTCACAAGTAAGGTTTACATTAATACTGCATTGAAGCTACTGTGAAATCCCCCAGTTGCCACAGTCAGGTGCCTATTTGGGTCAGTGCACCTAAACCAGCATTCACAAGGAGGTTGGGGGGGGGGGGAGAGGAGACTGTTAAGTTTATTTATTTCCTTTCTTTAAAAATTCTTCCGTCTCATGTTGGGCCAACTGACAAGTTATAGGTTGCTAACTGTGGCATGTTGCTAAATCCAAATAAAGGCCAGAGCTGAAAAGAAGCTTTTTGTTCATATTGAGACTGTGCAAGTTGGTGGTGGTCAGAGTAGATTCTTGTCATTGCTGGCACACTATTATGTTGCCTGAGCTGAACTACTGGTACAACATCAGAAGTGTTAAACTAACAACTAAACATGTAACCCATTTCTCCTTCTCCATGCCCCCTGTATCCCCTTCTATTTCTCCACCAGTGCCATCCTCATTAAAGGGGAGAACTGTGTTTATCCATTCTCCTCTTGCATGCATACAGTTTGTATGTATGTGTACAAATATTTCTCAATATGTATGTTGCATTGAGCCTCCTTGGTTAGTTAATTGTCGACCACTATTCACCGCTGGATGTGGCAGGACTGCAGAGCTTTGATCTGACCATAGAATCCCTACAGTGCAAAAAGAGGCTATTCAGCCCATTGACCCAGCACCAACCACAATGCCACCCAGGCCCTATCCCCGTAACCCCACGTATTTACCCTGCTAATCCCCCGACTCAAATGGGCAATGTAGCATGACCAATCCACCAACCCTGCACAAGAAAACTGGAGCATCTGGAGGAAACCCACACAGACATGTGAAGAATGTTCCAACATGACACAGACAATCACCCGAGGTCAGAATGGAACCTGGATCCCTGGTGCTGACACATTGTAGGATGCACGTAGTCCTGTGTTGAAACTTCAGCAGGTTACACCTCATTTTTGGTGTGTTGGGTTCTGCTACTGGCATGCTCTTCTACAATTCTGATTGAACCAGATTGGTACAGATTATGGTTGAATACAATTCTGTTACTGACGGCCGATAATACCTAATGGGTTGCAGTTTTAAGCTGCAAGATCTGTTCTGAATCTATCCTATGAAGCATAATGGTAGTGCAACAATATATTGGAAAGCATCTGGAGGACTTTGCGATGGTGACATTTACAGATGCAGCTCTGACTGGTAGGTTAGTGAGGTAGGTTTTTCCATGTTATCACTGCCCTCATCACGTGCTGCAGTCCTGGATATGTTCTTCAGGACTTGGCCAACTCAGTTGCTAGTGGTACTACTGAGCGACTTTTGGTGAGGGATCTTGAAGTCCCCCACCCAGACTACACTTCAAAGTGTTTCTTCCAAATGTCACTCAACATGGAGGAGCATTGATTTTTCAGTTGAGGAAGATTTCCTTGCCTATATTTACTACTTATGATAATGAGGTCCAGCGTCAACGCTGAGGACCCCTGGAACCACTCACTCTCTGCTATATGCCAATGAACTGCCATCATTACTGCGTCTGTCCTGGCAATGGGACAGGACTTACCCAAGGATAGTGATGGAGATGTCTGAGACATTGGTGATAAGGTATGATTTGGCAAGTACGACTGCCAGTTTTGCTTGACAGCTGCCTAATTTTGGTACAAGCTCCCAGGTGTCAATGATGTCTTTGTGGTGTTCGTTGGGCATGTTGTTTCTGATGCTGAATGATGTTGCAGATGTGTATTCTAAAGCACATCTTAGGATCAGATATAAAACCAACGGTGAAAAAAGTCTGATTGAGCCTCAGATAGTTGCTAGAGGGAATGATAAAGTTGTTGATTGGGACCAAAGACAAAGGCTTTGATTTTTAGAGGAAAAATTTGCTCATCCAGCATTGAATGTTGACAATTTAGAGGTAATGGAAAGAATGATTGAGTATTGAGATACTGCAGTATTTGATACAGAATCTTTTTGCAATATGGTTTGCTGACATTATTATAACTAACTTCTACTATGAATGCGTAATCAGAAATGGTCAATTTTTTAATAAATTAATATTAACTTAGACTGGCATTAAACAATGCAAAAAAACTGATGAATCTGGTAACTTACCATTATCTGAATCAAGAGCACGGTATTTATGATATATTTACAAGTGTACAGATAGAAGTCTATTTTATAATGATCCTTTTCATGGCCAATTTCAGAAACAAAACAGACAAGTTAACATGCAGCATTAGCTGCACCTAGAATATTTGAGTCAGGAAGTTGCGGTTTCTTGAAAATAAGCTCATTTTAGTGCTACTTTCTTGTTTTGCCCATGATGTGCTGAACTAAGGGCCCTTGGCTCCTCATTAGGGTTACTCAATTTAAAGGAAAAAAAGTTTTATTTAGATAGATACATGTCTTTACTTGAGGCATATCATTTTATTGTACCTTCTTGTTTACCTTACTCCACCCATAAAATATATTAAGTGCTTCTTCCAAATGTTGCTCAATATGGAGAAACATTGATTCATCATTTGGGGGAGGTTTCCTTGCCCATATTTCCTTCTCAAGATTGTTAATGAGCTTCAGAGTCAATGCTGAGGGCCCCTATGGCCCACTCCTCCTCCAGTGTATGCCATTGTACTGCCATGTCCAACTTGACAATGGGACAGGACATAACCAGGGATGGTGATGGCAAAGTCTAGGGCACTGACAATAAGATATGATTCAGTGAATATGACTAACTATTAAGTCTTCATCTCTTTCTCCTCTTTGGAAAGGTTCTGTAACAAGTGTTGCATGACGTTACGGCTTCTAGGGTGAGTGGATGGAAAGTGTGTCGTACTTCTGTTTCTGATGGCCAACATAAATTGGGGATCACAGAATTACTCTGTCTTATCTCAGAGGAATGATGCCTGTTGTGCTCAAGAACAGCTCCTTCCTTGCTGCCATCAGACTTTTGAATGGACGTACCTCACGTTAAATTGATCTTTCTCTGCATCCTAGCTATAACTATAACACTACATTCTGCACTCTCTCCCTTCCTTCTCTGTGAATTGTGTGCTTTGTATAATAAGACATAAGAGCAGAATTAGGCCACTTGGCCCATCAAGCCTAGTCCACCATTCAATCATAGCTGATATTTTTCTCATCCGCATTCTCCTGCCTTTTTCCCCTATAACGCCTGATCCCCTTATTAATCAAGAACCTATCTATTTCTGTCTTAAAGACACTCAATGACCTGGCATCCACAACCACTTTGCTCCACGCAGCAAAGAGTTCCACATATTCGCCACTCTTTGGCTGAAGAAATTCCTCCTTGTCTCTGTTTTAAAAGATCGTCCCTTTAGCCTGAGGTTGTGTCCCCTCTTTCTAGTTTTTCCTACTAGTGGTAACATCCTCTCCACGTCCACTCAATCCAGGCCTCGCAGTACCCTCTAAGTTTCAATAAGATCCCTCCTCATCCTTCTAAACTCCAACAAATACAGACTCGGAGTCCTCAAGCTCTTCATTCCAGGGATCATTCTTGTGAACCTCATCTGCACCCTTTCCAAGGCCAGCGCACCCTTCCTTTGATACGGTTTTGTGCACAAGAAACAGTACTTTTCACTGTATGTTTGTACATGTGACAATAAATCAAATTAAGTTTCTCCTCTGTATCTTGCTGGGATAACTTGAGATGTGAGAAGAACTTTGATAAGTCTGGCCTCTTGAGCCTCAAAAGTTGCATTTCAAAAAGATGTTTGAATTGCATTTAACGTGTAAAACATTGATATACATCGGAGCATGCGGTGGAGTGCTCAGAAAAACAATTTAAGGTGGACATCAGTATTTATAAGTGCAGGTACTAAAAAGAATGGTATAGGCTCGAAAATTAACCTCATAGCACCTAAATGCTGTGGTGAGAAGTTTTGGCGGTGTTTAAAAAGTATGTGCCATGCGAGTTCAATGTATTTCCATTTAAACAAAGAAAATTACAGCACAGGAGGCCCTTCGGCCCTCCAAGCCTGCACTGACCATGCTGCCTGACTTAACTAAAACCCCTTATGCTTCCAGAGATCATATCCCTCTATTCCCATCTCATTTGTGTACTTGTCAAGACGCCCCTTAAAAGTCTCCACTGTGTCCTTTTCTACTACCTCCCTTGGCAACGAGTTCCAGGCACTCACCACTCTGTGTACAAAATCTGCCACGTACATCTCTTTTAAAACTTTGCCCCTCACACCTTAAACCTATGCCCCCTAGTAACTGACTCTTCCACCCTGGGATAAAGCTTCTGATTATCCACTCTGTCCATCCTCCTCATAATCTTGTAGACTTCTATCAGATCTCCATCGCTCCAGTGAGTACAAACCAAGTTGCTCCAACCTCTTCTCATAGCTAATGCCCTCCACACCAGGTAACATTCTGGTAAATCTTTTTTGTACGCTCTCCAAAGCTTCCACATTCTTCTGGTAATGTGGTGACCAGAATTGAACACTATATTCCAATTGCGGCCTCACTAAGGTTCTATAAAGCGTCAACTTGACTTGCCAATTTTCAAACTCAATACCGCGGTAGATGAAGGCAAGCATGCCGTATGCCGCCTTGACTACCTTCTCCACCTGCATTGCCACTTTCAGTGACCTCTATGCCTGTACACCCGGATCCCTTTGCCTATCAATATTCCTAAGAGTTCTGCCATTTATTGTATATTTCCTATCTGTATTAGATCTACATATCTATATTAGATCATACATATTCAGAAAAAGAATGTTGTAATAAATTGTATTTCACTGTGGTAATTCGATTTATTAGTGTCACATGTATTAGTACACAGTGAAATGTATTGTTTCTTGCGCACTATGTAGACAAAGCATACCATTCAGAGAGAGGGGAAACGGCAGAGAATGTAGTGCTACAGTCATAGCTAGGGTGGAGAGAAAGATCAACTTAATACAAAGTAGGTCCATTCAAAAGTCTGATTTCAGCAGGGAAAAGGCTGTTCTTAAGTCAGTTGGTATGTGACCTCAGACTTTTGTATCTTTTTCCCAGTGGAAGAAGGTGGAAGAGAGATTGTCTGGGATAGGGTCCTTAATTATGCTGGTTGCTTTGCCGAGGCATTGAGAAGTATAGACAGTCGGTGGATGGGGTTCTGGTTTGAGTGATGGATTGGGCTGCATTCACGACCCTTTGTAGTTTCTTGCAGTCTTGGGAAGAGCAGGAGCCACACCAAGCTGTGATACAACCAGAAAGAATGCTTTCTATGATGCTTTGTGAAAATTGGTGAGAGTTGTAGCTGATATGCCAAATTTCCTTGGTCTTCTGAGAAAGTAGAGGCATTGGTGGGCATTCTTAACTATAGCGTTGACATGGAGGGAGCAGGACAGGTTGTTGGTGATCTGGACACCTAAAAATTTGAAGCTGTCGACCTTTCTATTTCGTCCCCGTTGATAAAGTTAATGTTGGTTACCATCATGTTTGCACAAAGAGCTGTTTTTCGCAATGGCATGTTGCACGATGATTAGAGAAACAATGATTAAGCATTGATGTGTTAATTTGCTAGAAAAGGGTTAATGAAGAGTCAACAGTAAAGATGATGGGTTGAAAAAGTAAAGTTCTTGAAGTTCAAGAAGTTCAAGCCTAAATTAACTGGCGGAAAAGCTAATAAAAGATCAGCAATAAGAAATGTTTAGATTTTAGTTGTCCAAAGTAAATCTATTCCAATAATTGCAATCAATCTGTTGAAACCAAGTCATGTTTGACAACTGATTTTTGTTTGCTGGTGAAAGCAATATGATAGATATGGACTATATGGATTTTCAAAAGGCAATCAATAAAGTGTCATAAAGAGGTTCGTTGGAAAAACTCAGATAAATGGTAGAGGCATTGGTGGGCTTTCTTAACTATAGCATCAAGGGAATGTGGAGGCACAAAAAGAAAGTTTGACTGATAAACTGAAATTTGTATTAGTAGACGTGTGTTGTTTAGACTGGGAAAATATTGGAAATTACCCCAGCACTCAGTGCTAAGTCTAGACTGCTTTTGGGTGATTTCGACTGAAACAGGAGCCTGCATCTCAAAATTAGCTGATGAGACAAAATGAGAGACTTATCAAGTAACGAGGAGGGCTGTAGGAAAAGATACTGGATAGGTGGAGTAGGCACTCAAGTAGTAGATGCAATTTAAAGTGACAAATGTGAGTTATTATATTTCTAGGCAGAAACATAAGAAATAGAAATACTCACTCAAAGAAAAGATGTTAGTTGGTGAAGATGAATTGAGAGATCCAGGGATTTAAATAGATAATTTCTTGAAAAGTGAGCACCTTTAGATACAGCCCAGTGACATTTGGGATATATATATTGACGTAAGACTAAAGAAGAAATGATGAATTTGTACCAAATGTTGGTAAGGCTACATGCTGCCATGTACTTTTCACATATGCTGATGGCAACCAGCTCGACCTTATCACCATCTCTTGCACACCTCCACTAAATTATCAGCTTGCTTATCTGACCAACATCCAGTACTGAATAAGCGAAATTTCTTCCAATTAAATATTGGGAAGACTGAAGCCAATGTTTTCTATCCCTGCTCCAAACCCTGGTCTGTAGCAAATGACTTCAATCCACTCCCTGACAGCTTGAGATTAAGCCAGTCTGTCCACAAACTTGGTGCTACATTTGATTCCAAGTTGCATGCCAACCTCATATTTGTGCCATCACCGAGACCACCTACTTCCACCTCCATAACATTGCCTGCCTTCACCTTGTCTCTGCTGATCGGCAGCTGAAACCCTGATTCATGCTGTAGTTGCCTCTAGACTTGCTTATTCTAATTGGCTGGCCTCCCATCTGTAAACTTCGAGTCATCCAAAACTGTGCTGCCTGAGTCTTACCTCTCAGAACCACCCTGTGCTTGACCTGCACTGGATCCAGGTCAAGCAACATCTTGATTTTAAATCCTCATTCTTGTTTTCAAATCCCTCCAGAGCCTCACTCCTGCCTATCCCAATGGTCTTTTACAGCCCCACACCCCTCCAAGGTTTGTGTGCTCCTTAATTCTGATCACTTGTGCATTCCTATTCATGATTGCTCCACTATTTGTAATCGTGATTTGGAATCTACCCACTCCCATCTCTCTGCCTCACTTTCCTCCTTTAACACGTTCTTAAACTCGACGTCCTTGACCAAGTTGTGGTCATCTGATCTAAGGACTCCTTAAGGCACTTGGTGCTACAATTTGTTTTATAATGTTCCTGTGAGGCACCTTGGGATATTTCCATTACATTAAAGGCCCTATGTAAATACAAGTAGTTGCAAATTCACAATTAAGGATACTGTATATAGTTTTGGACGCCACCATAGGAATAAAATGTAATCAGAGGTTAGGTTAAGTTAATCTGAGCATCATGAGCCAGAAACCAGTGCATCTTTTTTTAAAGCAAACATTGGATAAATATCCAAAGCAGGAGAAGATAAGACTTTGAGAAGGTAGTAGGCCTCTGAGATTTATGTTAAAATAAGCAAGGTACTGTGGATGATGGAATCTGAAACGAGAACAGAGGATGCTGGAAAAACTCGGCATTGGAGAGAACCAAAGTTAACATTTCGAGTCCTTAGACTTAGAAACTGGAGAAACTGCAGCAAAAAGTAAGAAACATTAAGAACAAAAGACAGGTGGTTATGGTGTGAGGAGGTGGGGGTGGGGGGGGTGGGCGAGGTTGGTGGTTGGATTAAGGTAATACATGTATGGGATTTTTTTTAAAAGTGGAATTTAAGATGAAGGGGGAAGGCCAAAATCTAAACTCAACGTTGAGACCCAAGGGCTGCAACATGCTCAACTGGGATTCATGTTGAGTTGTTTGACTAATACCCTCCTCTTGCACTGTAAATCTGAAATGCTGTTTGTAAAATTATACTACATATTTTTAAGAATCTTACTAATTGGTCTCCCATGGTGTTATATTTTGGTAGTTTGGGTCCATAACACATTTGTGATGTTTATATGCAAAGTTAAATATATTGCGTTTGATGCGTGCTATCCCTTTTAAGGCAATTACAATACACTCACAAGGAAGTGACCTGATTACACATCTGTGAAAAGGAAAACATGAGAAAGCCACTTGCAAGGTTGACAAGAATTTAGTAGCTATGGGCTTTTCATAGCTGTTTATATTTATATAAATACATATAACATATTTATAACACTGAAATTAGGTTGTCATGACTTCATTTTATGCTTAAAGCTCTCTGTTGAAAAGCGTGACGTACGTTTAAATGAAACCTTTTTTTTTGTTTTAAAATTGCATTGCAGGCAGATTGAAGTATACAAAGCACTTTGCATTCTTAAAGCACTTTTCATCACACCAGCACATCCCAAAGCACTTTGTCGCTAATGAAGTATCTTCGAAGAATAGTTACTGTTGTAATGTAATAAGCACCACAGCCCATTTGTACACAAGCAGTTGACTATTTACATTATGTGCATACAACACAATGTTCCACAGAAAGCAATCTGATACCGGACAAGTATTTTTTCTATTGGCTAGGACACCAGGGACACCTTCCCTGCTGCTGTTTGAATAGTGTATCAGGATTTGTTACATTCAGTTGGAATTGCCAGTGGGGCCTCAGTTTAATGTTTCATCTGAAAGCCAGCAGCTCCAATATGCAACATTCTTGTCAGGTGTTAGCTTAGATCTTGTGCTGAAGTCTGTGTATTGTGACTTAAACCCACAGTCTTCTGCTTCAGAGGTTGTCATGTTGATAAGTTTGGAAATATCCAGAATTCATATAAGATGAGCATATTTAAAATTAATTAGGATGCTATTTTTGGTGCATAGGGAAAATTGGCAAGGAATCTCCCTGGACACAATGGAGATGGGTAATAGGGAAGGACTGTGACATGTAATTAATTACTTATAATGCCTGAAGAGGATGAAGGCACCAGGAAAGGAATTTGAGCCAGGTGGCAATCCACCTGGGGCAGTGTGGAAAGACTGTAAAGGCAAAGAGGGGGATAAGAATTCAGAGAAGGGATCAAGCAGACTTGAATTCTCATTAATGGCAGGCCCTGTGGACAAAAGATGGCTGATCATAGTGTCTTATCTCTGTCTTGCTTAACCTGTCCCTGATATGGTACAACATACCATCTTCTTTCTTAGACTTAACTCTCGTGCCCACTTCTCCTTCATTCCTTTCACTTGGCTCCATTCCTAATTGTTTGAAAGCAGTCAAAAATATCCAGCCATGGATTCTATTCCTATTCCTATACAGCCATTTCCTAAGTCCCTGAAGGATTTATACTTGGCTCCCAGCTCCTCATTGTGTTGTCACTTGGTAGCATTAACTGCAGGCATGGAAGCAGCTTCCGTGTGTATGTGATCAACACGAGGTTCTACTCTGACACTTTATTTCTCCTAGAACCAGCTCCGTGCAGTCTGACTGCCTCTCAAGTAAAGAAATTGGGCAGGAAATTGCTTGCAGTTAGGTGTGACACAGGAAGTGTGTTGTGATGACAGGAAATGTGCACAGTTGTACAGTTTTTGTTAGACTTATTGATGAGCATTTGAGAAGGAAAGTAATGACAGCTAATGTGAGCTGGATATCATTCTGAGCCAGGGCTCTATCCCACACAAGAGAGTGAATTGATTCAATGTGGTTGTTAACTCATTTAATGTGTATCCCTCAAAGTGAGTTTTTTGCTGAGAATGATTAAATTTACTTTCCCAAAATGTGAAAATAAGAGATTTTCAACAAAGAATTACCATCCAGCTATAAAATTCTTGCTTTTAACTTCAAGCAACTTTGAGGGAAAAGGAAAAGACAACTACAAGAAGAAAATAAAAGAATTTTTAGACTCCCAATGGTCACTTGCTGCAAATTTCTAATATTTGCTGCACTATTATCATTAAATCTTAGAAAGTAAATTATTTTAGAACGTCATATTTTCTCACTGTCTCATGAGAAATTGTCAATCCCAATATTTCAATCTGATAGTAAATTTGCTAAGTGTTATCATTTGTCGTGATGTTGAAAGGACAGTTGGTCTCCTTTCTTGTGTTATACTGAATTTTGGTACTTCTGTGTACAGGCTCTGGGGAAGAAACTGATCTGAGCATATTTAGCTGATTTGAGTGATTTTTTTTTGTTTACAGAATAGAGCAGTAGGAAGGCCAAAAGGAAAGCTTGGAACCTCTGCAGCTGTGAAACTCGCCGCAAACAGGGCTACAGCTGGAGCGCGCAGGAGGAGGACAAGATGTCGAAAATGCGAGGCATGTCTAAGAACAGAATGTGGCGAGTGTCATTTCTGCAAGGACATGAAGAAGTTTGGAGGACCAGGGAGAATGAAACAGTCCTGTATCATGAGGCAGTGTATTGCTGTAAGTCACAACATCATGAAACGTTTCCATTTAATACATTTACAGGAAACGATGCATATGATAGAATTTTTGGGCTGCTGCTTTTGGTTAGCAATATTCTTACAAATCCTGCCCGTCCAAAAATAGCTCAGTGTGCCTTTGTACATTGTTTGAAGTAAAGAGTATTTTGAGCACAATAAAACATTGAATGAGGAGCTCCCGGACTATTGCACTGTTCGGTCAATGTGAAAAGGGGGCGTTTAACTCCAGATCAGGTCTGGTGTGACTCTGAACCGTAAAAAACAATAGGGTTTCAACAAATCACCTAAGACACAGCAGGATTATAGGCACACCATCTAATCATCCACCCTGTTCTGATTAAGTTAGTTAATAAATTGTTAGACGTTCAACTTTAAAAGAAGGCAGCCAACAGTAGTATAAGTAATCATAAATGAAAGAAGTGAATCTGATGGATCGCTTCCAGTGGTAGATTTTAGTATTACACTTCAGAGGATGGGATCATATTTTCTCACTAGATATTTGTCAATTCCATCTGCATTGTTAGATTCAAGGGAAATACCTCATTGATGTTTTGAAATATGTGAACTTTTTATTCGTCAACAAAACACCTTTTTTGTCAACACATCGTAATTGTCGGCAAGGTGGCACAGTGGTTAGCACTATTGCTTCTCAGCGCCAGGGATCCACGTTTGATTCTCAGTTTGGGTCACTGTGCAGAGTCTGCAAGTCCTCTGTGTCTGCGTGGGTTTCCTTCCACAGCCTGAGTGACATGCTGGTTAGGTGCATTGGCCATGCTAAATTCTCCCTCTGCGTACCTGAACAGGTGCCAGCGTGTTGCGACTAGGGGATTTTCGCAGTAACTTCATTGCAGTGTTATTGTAAGTCTACTTAATTAGGATAGTCAGCTTGGCTTCGTCAGAGGGAGTTCATGCCTAACAAATTTGATTGAATTTTTTGAGGTGGTGACTAGGTGCGTAGACGCAATTAGTGCAGTAGAGGTAGTTTATATGGATTTTGGTAAAGCCTTTGACAAGGTCCCACATGGGAGACTTGTAAAAAAGGTAAATATACGTGGGATACGTGCACATTATAAAATACTTTGCCATTTGACAAAGTGGATTCAAAATTTACTCAGCTGTAAGAGACAGAGGGTGATGACAGAAGCTGCTTTAATTACTGGAAGCCAGTGTCCAGTGACATACTACAGGGATCTATGTTGGGCCCCCCTATTATGCGTCTTTTATATAAATGACATTGATGATTATGTGGGAGGCGGGTAGGATTAGTAAATTTGCAGATGACACAAAGATTGGACAGATGGCTAGCAGTGAGGTGGAGCGTCTTGGACTACAAGAAGATATAGACAGAATGGTCAGGTGGGAAGATGAGCAATAGATAGAATTTAACCCTGAAAAGTGTGAGGTGATATTCCTTGGAAGGAGTAATTTGACAAGAAAGTACTCAATGCATGGTAGGACACAAAAGTTCTGTGGAACAAAGGGACCTTGGCGTGTTTGTCCACAGATCTCTGAAAGTGAAAGGGCATGTTAGTAGGGTGGTGAAAAAGGCATGTGGGAGACTTGCCAATATCAATCGAGGCATTGATTACAAAAGCAGGGAAATTATGTTGGAGTTGTATAGAATTTTGGTGAGGCTACACTAGAGAGAGTACTATGTGCAGTTCTGGTCGCCACATTATCAGAAGGATGAAATTGCACTAGAGGGGAACGCAGAGGAGATTCACCAGGATGCTGCCTGGAATGAAACATTTATGAAGAGAAGTTGCATAGGCTTGGGTTGTTTTCATTGGAGCAGAGAAGACTGAGGGGTGACCTGACTGAGGTATACAAGATTATGAAAGACATGGACAGAGTGGATAAGGAGTAGCTGCTCCCCTTAGTTGAAGGGTCAATCACGAGGGGACATATGTTCAAGGTGAGGGGCAGGAAGCTTGGGGGGGGAAATGTGAGGAAAAACTTCTTTATCCAGAAAGTGGTGATGGCCTGGAATGTGCTGTTTGGGAGGCTTGCCTCGTATCCTTTAAAAAGTACGTGGATGAGCACTTGGCACGTCTTAACAATTGGCTGTGGGCCAAGTGCTGGTAGATGGGATTAGGCGGGAGTTCAGGTGTTTCTAATGAATCAGTGTGGACTCGACAGGCTGAAGGGCCTCTTCTGCACGGTATGATTCTACTTGTGACACTGATAAATAAACTTTAAAATTAATTTTGTGCATTGTTTTCTGAGCTGTTCCGCAATACTCAAAATATTGACTGAATTTTTTTCATTAATCCTTTTATTATTTGATTTGATTTATTATTGTCACGTGTATTGGTATACAGTAAAAATGTTGTTTCTTGCATGCTGTACAGACAAAGCGTATTGTTCATTGAGTACATGGTGGGGAAGGATAGGAGAGGGTGCAAAATATAGTGATACAGTCATAGTTAGGGTGTAGAGAAAGATCAACTTAATATAAGATAGGTCCAGTCAAAAGTCTGACAGCAGCAGGGAAGAAGCTGTTTTGACCCAGATTTCAAAGCTGTACTTCAGACTTTCAACTCTGGCCCCTCAAAAACTCAATGTAACCTGTTCAGTTCAAGTGTCTGAGACCTAATGGTGTTTTAAAAGCAACATTTGCCCAAAGTATATTTTATCAGTTAAATGTACAAAAAGTAGTGTTTGTTCGTTATCAATCTAAGTGCTTTTCCCATGAAAGGGGAAGGAAACTCCAACAGAGTACATTTTGTTCCACATAAATTTTACCAGTTCTAATCAATACAGAAACCCTCTTCTAGGCTGCTTTGGTGGTGTAAAATCCCTGAAAACCACCCTAATGGCTGGAATACAGCATCCAGAAATAATTTCATCCCCAAAATGCTGAATTCAAAAGTGTTGCATGGCTCTGGAAAACATTAATACAGGTGCACAGTACAAGAACATTAAATCTCAAATAAATTCTAACCCCACAATTTGAAGATAGTTATTAGGAACTAATTACATATGGGAGTAAAATAAAGAAATAACACTCACTTAACAGTAGGATCACCACATGAACGAGAATCTTTCTAAAGATGCTTTATTTAGCTCCAGAAGTTTGGAAAGTAATTTCCTCTTCATCTGCAAGTGAGCCATATTGTTCTCAAGTTATCATACAGAATCCCTACAGTATAAAAGGTCATTAGGTCCATCGAGCTTGCACTGACAACGATCCCTCTCAGCCCCTAACCCCGCAACCCCATCTTTGCTAATCCCTCTGACACTAAGGGGCAATTTTAGCATGGCCAATCCTCCTAACCCGCACATCTTTGGTCTGTGGGAGGAAACCAATGCAGACACGAGGAGAATGTGCAAACTCCACAGTCACCCAAGGTCAGAATTGAACCAAGTTCCTGGAGATGCGAGGCAGCAATGCTAACCTTGTGTCAATTTCTGGAGGCATCATATTGCATTTTTATTTTGCCTAGAAAACCTTATCCAACTTTAGAATGAAAATAAATGATGAAAGTTATTGTAATGAATTTAGTCAGAGTGTTGTAAGCAAATTATGAGAGGCCAAAACTCAAAACATTATTAAGAAGACAAATGAAGACTGCTGATAGTTTATGCAGTAATGTGTAAGTGAATTGGAAATTTATCGGCTGTCATGTAGCCATTTCCTACTCTAGTTGTTCGCACTTAATTGAATGAACTCTTTAATGCTTAGCTGCTTAGAAGGCATTAAAGCTCGGCATAGGTTGCAGTTAACCTTCTGTTATTCTTTATAAAATTGTGTTGCAAGAGCCATTTTCGCGTGACTTTGATCTTAATTTTCAGCCAACCTGATAAGAACCATGTCTCCAATGAACCCTACAATCTAGTATCTGGATTTTTAAAATCTTCTAATGTTAAATCCACATTACTGTCATATTGTTTCATAAGCCTTCAAGTGATTCACATGTGCCTCTGTGATATATTCAGAGCAACAAGTTTTTTGACTCCTAGTGGGGGGGGGGGGGGGGGGGGGGGGGGATCATGGCTGTACTGCATCTTCTCGTGCATTATTCGCACAAGCTCAGTTCCAACATCGGTCACTCAACAATCCCCTTGAGAAGATCCAAGGTAATATTACTTTACCCCGACTTCCCACAGCAATGGATGTTGAGGCTGTTTGTCATACCCGACTACTTTCCTGCTGAAGATCATTGAACCGTCACGATGAGGGATTAAACATTGGAAAAGCTTGTATAAATCAGTGCAATTGTTGTTCCCCTGCAAATGCTACAATTAAATGAATATTAATGTATAAATAATACACCTCCTACTGTTTACTCATCCTTTCTGTACTTTATTTTTTCTCTCATTTTGCCGTTCACTAATAATACCGTTCCCAGCCTTTGTGGTACTAGTTAATTTTAGTTGCTCAAAGTGGGGCTGAAGAGACCTCTGCTTTCCCTCCCTCAAAGTAGAGATCTGATGGTTGGATTTTCCAGAAGGTACAGCTATTTTTGCTGATTAGTAGGAACTTGAATAGTATTAAAATCTCCATATAGATAGCTAACGTTTTAAAATAAATTTGAACTTCCAGTTAATAGCTGAAAGAATGACATGGCACAATTTCATGATTTAAGACTTTTACCATCACAAAAGACTCAAAATGCAAATGACCAACTTTAAGCAACTTTAAACCACAAGAACGAACATTCCTATTCTTTTAGCACAATTGAAAACACACTTCACAAATATATTTTACACTGTCGTTTAAATGGACATTCAATTTTCCTGGAGCCAATCCAAGGTGATTTTTGGTTCTCAAGGGTTAACTTCTGTTCTTTTCCTTTCTCAGACTGGGAACTTTAACCCAGAGCTGTTTTTCACAGATTTCTTTCCTCTGGTGCAAATTAAGCAAATCTTGTTGCCTGATTTTAATTCCTCGTGAATTTGGCCTTTTCAATCTGCATGTGAGGTCTAACCTGCATTTCCTTGTGATGAACCACAGTGCCTTGCTGTCGTAGCCGCTGCTCCTTTCCCCAAGCCTGGGAAACTCATCTTGTCTGAGAGTTTTCAGGATATCTAGGACCTTTCCCCTCTCAAAGCCCATCAAGATGGCATCATGAATCGTGGGGGCTTTGTACCCAGCTACCCTTGAGACTACAACTCTCTTCTATCTTGCAAGTAAATGGACAGTTTTTAAAGCAGTTGTTTAAATCCTGACGTGCTCAACACTTCTCTGGGACCTGCAGTCTATCCACTGTTAGCAAATGGGATGCTGTCATTGTCGTTTGAAGCAGCTTGCGCACTCTTCCCAGTAATACAATCTGGGAGCCCTTTGATCTTTAGCGATCAAACCATTTAGACATGCTGTCAGGCAGACTGCAAAATAGGTAATAAGTAGTAGTCACGTGAAAAAATGTGGTTTGATTAGGAAGAGCCAGCATAGGTTTCTAAAAGGGAAGCAAAAGAGCATCTTACCCACAGCCTATACCTGTAACCTCCACATATTTACCTCGCTAATTCTCCTAACCTGCACATCTTGGGACACCAAGGAGAAATTTAGCATTGCCAATCCACCTAACCTGCCCATGTTTGGAGTATGGAAGGAAACTGGAGCACCTGGAGGAAATCCACACAGACAGGGGGAGAATGAATTCTGTTCAGAATTGGCATAAAATTATTATGGAACATACCTCAATGGATCTCCTAACCAACATGCTCCAGTCCAAATTGGATGCATTCTGGAAAGTATGGGACCCCTACCTCAAATATACAGGTTCCGTAATATCTGACCTCCTACAAGGTTTTCCATAGGCTATGTAACACTGCCTGTGACGTACTATACCTGAAGGTGTGCACCACTTTGCCATGTTCTGTAATTTTATCCACTTCCCCCCCATCCTGTTCCTTGTCTTTTTTTTTGTATAGAGTGCCAGATGTACTGAACATACTGAACCAGCTGGGTTGGCTATCTCCTGTCTTTTTCTATATTTATATATGGAGTAATGTTCAAGCTGTACTGTACCAGTTTTGAGGGTGTATTGCTTATTTACAAAAATGGAAAAAAGTTAATAAAAAGATATCTAAAAAATATATATAATTTGTGATTTGGACTCTGCTTTCTACAGCAGGCAGGCAATATTAGAAGACCTACGCTTCTTATCAACCAAATTTAAATTGTGCATGTTATATGCAGGGTGTTGCATACAATCTCCTCATTACTGCTGGCCTATTTTGGAGATAACACGGAATGCCTACAGTACGCTCCTTATCGCTCTGACTGATAGGAAAACACAATGCTTTTTGACCATGTATTTCAGGCTGAATTGCGATTTGTTAATAATGGGAAAGAACTATGCACAGAAGCATATAAAAAGGAGCAACTGCCCCTTTAATATTTGAACAATTTCCTGACCCCCTGTGGGCACGAGCCAGTAGGCCCAATCTAGACTTGAGAATTCTCCATGAACATGTAATTAGGTTAGTTTCAGGAAATTGCATGAGGTTCACAATATGCAGTCTTGGCAAATGCAAAGTTTGCTGTTCTCTGATTCCAGTCATTTTGCCCAGGACCTATGTGCTTATTTTAATTTGTGTTTTCTATACTACCATGCATTTATAGCACGTGGTCACAACAAAGCCAGAAAGACTGCCCAATCCATTAAAACTCTAATTGTTTAACCTGTGTAAATAGTGTTCAGTAAACAGGAATTTGTAGTTAAATTGGATAAATGGGATCAAATGTTTGTACTGCCACACTGGTTATATTCCCTTGACATAAATATTAAATCAGGTGCACAAATGGCACGAACATTGATTTTAAAAATGCTTAGCAGCATTTGGACAGTAAGGCATTGCTACGAAGTTCAGTTATTTGATGTATGAAGCTGTGTCAGTACCCTGATAAAATACTTTAAGCAATTGGTGCATTTTGAATATTACTGAGTAATCCTGCTAAAACTTCATGCCTGTTTATAAAGGGAAGTGGTGGGAGTATAGCAAAATAGTATTGATACATTTAAAGAAAAGGTAGACAAGTTATGAGAGATAATAGAGGGCTACACTGATAGATTTAGATGGGAGGAGGCTCAAGTGGATCTGTTTCTATGCTGTATATCAGTGAGAATGTTCTGTTTTGAAATTGTTCCAGAAGGTTAATTTCGCTAAAACTGAGATTACATTGAATGCACTGTGATCATGAATGGTAGGAAATAGCATCAACAGACTCTCATCAATTTGGAACATGTCGAATACATTCATAGATTGCAGGTGATTTTGTTCTGCCCTTGCTTTGGATCCTGTCTCAGGCATGGCATCTCTTACAGCAACCACCTATATTTATAAAATGCCTTTAACGCAGTAAATGAAACAAGAAACAAATGTCATATGAAAAGAATTAATGACTGCTGTAGTTAAACGGGTAGGTTTTGATTTTGCTTTCGAAGGTGGAGAGATTGTTGGCAAGTTGGAAAACTGGAGATATTCACAGTAAATGAGGAATTAATGCAGAGTTGGAAATGAGCTAACACACAGAGCCTGCGGACATTGTAGAAGTAAATTGGCATGGAGTTGTGGACACTTTGGTAAACAAAAGCAGGAATTGTTAATTTCAGTTTATTTTTAAGGGGGAATCAAAAGACGTTGACTAGAGCAGGAGTGATAGGGGAGTGGGGATAGCATCGGGAGCCACTTATTAAGCAAGCCCAAGGCTTAGAAAGCCACGATGATGTGGGCCCCATGTTATAAGAACATAAGAACATAAGAAATAGGAGCAGGAGTAGGCCATCTAGCCCTTATAGTTTATTGAACCTCCTCATGTCTGAAATTAAGAGTGCATCAGAAGGAAGGAGAGCCAAGTGACCGTCTCTGCCAGTGAAGATGAGATTTTGTAAGAATAATGTATTATTCAATCAGACAGATCAATGGCAAATACTAAATACTGAGTCGGGCAATGTTTTTATAAATTTGGAGAAAAATCTCAGCAATATACTGGAGGAAATAGAATTAACTCTGAGATTTTTTACAAAGAGCTTTGGAGTGACTGCAGACTCAAGATTAAGACATTGTGCAAAAGTAATTTTAAAAAAGCAATCATGTGTTGCAACACACTTGCCCCAAATGGTTTATGTACAATTTTAGAAGTAGCATGGACTAGGAATAACTGCTGTAGGTTATGATGGCATGCTGACGTATCACAGATGGCAGTTTTATGATGTTTATTTTCTCTATAGCCGGTCTTGCCACATACAGCAGTCTGCCTCATTTGTGGAGAAGCAGGAAAGGAAGACACTGTGGAAGAAGAGGAGGAAAAGTTTGATTTCATGCTGATGGAATGCTCAATTTGTAATGAAATTGTGCATCCTGGCTGCTTGAAGGTAAAGCAGTTAAAGGTAATTTCTTTCCCTTCATCTCATAAAAATGCTGACTCCTGCTGGAATATTTTCCTTCATATTTAAAACAAATTCCAGCAGGCCATCAAATAGATTCAAAGGGAAATTGGAGGAAAGTGATTCAAAAGAGTTATCAGCATGAGAAAGAAGTCTGAAGATATTTAATTATAAAATGAAACTCTTTTGAATAGCAGTCTCTAAATTGGACGTTTTGTTAGTATTTAGCCTGAGATGATGATGGAACCTCATCAAAAGTACAGTGGTTAGCACTGCTGCCTCATAGTGCCATGGATCTGGGTTTGATTCCTGGCTTGGGTCACTGTGTGGAGTTAGCACATTCTTCCTGTGCCTGTGTGGGTTTCTTCTGGGTGCTCCAGTTTCCTCCCACAGTCCAAAGGTGTGCAGGTTAGGTGAATTGGCCATGCTAAATTGCCCCTCAGATGCCAGAGTGTGGCAACTAGAGGATTTTCATAGTAACTTCATTACAGTGTGAATGTAAGCCTGTTTGTGACTCATAAGAACATAAGAAATAGGAGCAGGAGTAGGCCATCTAGCCCTTCGAGCCTGCCCTGCCATTCAATAAGATCATGGCTGATCTGTCGTGGCTCAGTTCCACATTCCCGCCCTCTCCCCATAACCCTTAATCCCCTCGCTTATCAAAAACCCATCAACCCGCGTCTTAAAAATATTTAGCGAGGCAGCCTCCACCACTTCAACGGGCAGAGAATTCCAGAGATTCACCACCCTTTGAGTGAAGAAGTTCTTCCTCAGCTCCGTTCTAAACCGCCCCCCCTTTATCTTGAGGCTGTGCCCCCTAGTCCTACTGTCCTTTCTGAGCGGGAAGAGTCTCTCCACCTCTTTCCTATCCATCCCATTCATCATCTTATATGTAACAGGTAATTTCTTATCTGTCTCTCTGCTCCTTCACTCGTCTGCTCCAGCAAACAATGGAAGGCTTCACCGTGTGAGCACCTGATAATTAAAGCCTGCTCCCCCACAACTCCCTGCTATCCACTCCCTTAGAATTCTTAAAGCGGTAGATACAAAAAGCCTGCAAAAATGCTTTTAAATGATTTAAACAGTTCTACAAAGTAAGTTCTTACTACGAAAGTGCTTTAAACTTATTTAAACAGGTTTTTAACAGGTAATTTCTTATCTGTCTCTCAACTTGTAAGTACTTGCATTTTTAGAGTACAGTTAATGTTGAAATTTTTCCTAATGTACTTTGTTGTCATGAGCTTAAAAGAGCAAATGGATGCCATCCTAAGATAACCTAAATTTTATGTTGGACATATTTTAAAGCAGTGTCAGAACTCATCCGTTAAACCTAGAAATGTTATTCTATCATGGTTTATAATGTCAAATTATATTTTTTATATGTTGTATATTTTGATGTATTTGATTATGTATTATTTAATTTGTTAAATAAAAGCAGCAGAATAGTTTTACCTTTTGTAAAATGGTTGGGATAGTCAGTTTAGTACTGTTCAGTACTGCAGCTGAATGCTTGGTGATTAAAAAGTCTTCATTAAGCCACATTACATAAAACTACAGGTTTGTGAAGTATTCTGATCAGCTTTGAATGCTGCACATGCCCCCAGCTGTGAACTGAGATTAAAACAATTCTCACTGCATATTTGAGCATGGGTATTGTTTTCTGGATTAGGTCTAAACCGAATGATCTGAATCTTGTTTGTGAAGTTGACACCTCCCCAGTCCTGGTAAAGAAATTAATTCAAAGCTGATCGATAAAAAGCTTTTATCGATGTAAGACATTCTGAAGAAGGACGTGAGATTGAAACACATCTGACTTCTGTGTATTAAATAGAGAACATTTTAGAAACACGTGGTGACTGTGAAATCAGCACTGTGTATCACATCATAGTCACCCAGTGCCATCACTTAATCATGGCTTTCAGCCTAACAGTCTTAACTATAAAGAGCTAGCTTGAACAGATTATAGAGTTACCTAAGCTAAGTCCCTTCTGAGGCACTTATCACTAGTTTCAGTTATAATGCAGTGGCCAGTTGTAATTTTATGACCATGAAATACCACAGGAATTCACAAAATGTCATGTCTCTGAAACTACACAATCAAAAGTTCCTCATCATTTTATTACATTTGAAAATGACCACAGCTGGGATTTTCCAGCCATGCTCACCCCAAGGCCAGAAATTCCTGCCCAGGGTCAAAGGACCTTTGCACAGTTTGCCGAATTTTCTGTCCCACCCGATACGGTTCCCCACATGGTTTAAGCTCCCAGGCAATCCACACCTTTGCACTCATCACCCTGCCCTTTCTAATGAAAGGGATTAATGCAGTACCATTCATACCAATAATGCAAGGCTACATTACTGGTGACTATAGTTCATGATTTTTGAATAGATCTGTTATTGAAATTTTTATTTAGTGACCTCCTATTTACAGTTTTTTGTCAACTTTTTATGAGCTTTATGCCAAAGCTTCCAGCAAGTCAGGGAATGCCAATCAGATTAATGTTGTCATTGTATGATGCCCTATATACAGAATTACTTACCAGTTGCCATGTGTATTTTAATTTTAATCATAAATATTGTTTTGTTCCTTTGTGCTGCTGAAGAATTATCTGTTTATCAGAGTGGACTTTTAATAATGGTGTTAACTTCCTGCCCTGGTTATTAGGTACAAGATGGAGGTGGAGTTGTCAATGAAGAGCTTCCAAACTGCTGGGAATGTCCAAAGTGTAATCATGAAGGAAAGACAGGGAAAGTAAGTTTTAATTAAAGTTTTCTGTCCAGGCCATTTACTGGGAGGGTCACTATACGTTGACGTTCAGCTGCAGTCACTAGATAATGATGAGGGACCACGACCTCTCTTTCCTCCCTTCATTGTCTCTAACATTCAGGTAAATCATAGGAGTCTCATCACCACTGTAACAAGTTGGCTTACTCAGCCCAGACTAAGAATTAAAGCGGGAACTTAATTATTTCTTGATGACCTGGTGCAAGCTACGTGGTTATGTTTACAAACAGGATAACTGGGGGAGGCACCGTTTTGAAGGAAGAATATTTTGACAGGGTTTCTTTTTTTTTAGAAACTAGGAGTTCTTTTTGTCTCACTGAATAACTCTAAAAGAAGTCTCAGTTGAATGTTAGCATAAAGCAGCTGTCTGCATCGTACCCCCGCCCTGCTCCAGTCCAATTCAACATGAAATTATTCAGCCAATCAACAAATTGTCTTTAAGTGCTGTGGAAAATGTAGTTCATTCCATCCATGTATAGTCATAGGTTGTTGACATTTAAATTAGGCACCTAATTATGTGATATCAGGTGCGAATTGATGACAGTACATTGGTGTCACAATGCATTATGGAATATAGAGCATAACGACATTCCCAGGTGTTCAGCAGTCAGTTGCCAACTTCAGCCTGGCCATAGGGTTGAGTGCCAAACAATCTCAGACGATGAGCAAATCTGCTCATTGGTCAACGCACACATGTGGACTTCACTGCTGCTCATTCTGTGGTGAATAAAAGATCTGGAACATGGTTCTCTTTCAGCTAAGTTTTACCTGCTCCGCGACACACCATGTTCTGTCATCATGTATGTCAAGCTCATGCACTTTGTGAATACTTGCTTTGTCAATCGCTAGCTGACAGTATCTGGCACCGGACATGGAATGGAATATGTATGTACATCTGTTGAAGCTAATACAAAGCACCATTGTGGCCACAAAACACAGAATGAAATATGTCCAACAGTGCCACAGGGTCAGGGTGTCATTACCAGAAGATTGGGAGCAGGTTGACTGTTCTTTCTTTCAGGGAATAGTGCATGCCAAATTAAACTTGAAAAGAAAATGTTTTGACACAGGTAGATTTGTGGCAGGAATAATTTTCTTTTGGCTGTGACAGTCTCTGAGATGAGAGCAGTGGAGAATGAGGAACCAGTTGATGTATTCTTTAACAGGGTTTGCAGTAATTGCAACAACCATATTATGTATTTTTTTGTTGCATAATCTGGGATTTTGGGAATGCAGGCATGATTATATCAATTTTTCTGTGAAAGTGGAAAACCAATTGTTTCCGTTGCAGTACACAAAAGGGAGGTTGGTTGCGATTTCCCATAATTAGGGCTATTATTTTACAATAACCAAATAAATCAAGTTTCATTCCTTTTGTATGGGAATTATTGATACTTTCAGACTGTGTTCTGCAATTCTGTCTACTTTTTCAAAACTAGCCAGTAGTGACTTTGACTTTAGGAAGGTGTCTGATATTCTTTATTACAGCATGATAATGTGGTTGTGTTTGTGAAATTTAGGGCTTATCCACTTATCCACTAGAAACTGTTCAAAAAAAGAAAGCAGGGTAATAATTTTATTGAAGTCAGGAACTGAATTTCGGAGCATAATTTCTCCACAAATCACTGCTCAGACCCCAACTTGTTCTGAATGAAATTTTGATAATTTTCAATATTTTCTATAAGTGGCAGATTTATTTAATTTTCAGCTAATGAAGTACTGTGCAATGCAGTTGTTAGGGTATCAGATCAGAAACCCCAAGATATATTATGAAGCCAGATTAGACCCCAACAATTTTCTATTTTGGTATTAGTGTGAGGATAAGATGTTGCAGTCCTAGAGTGATCCTACTGACAAACTAGGAAGCTTTTATCAAACAAACTTTATTTAACAGCATAGTTTAACTATAACAAATGAGTCAGCCTAACATTTAACAATTGAATAGTACTTAAACATGACAAGATACATGTCTTAAATGCTAATTTAGCGATGTGAGTTCCCATTTAAGCAATATTCCTCTTGTAGACCTAAACCCCCCTCTTTAAAATTAGATACCAAAACACAGGCATACTTGCTGTAACTTAGGTTAGCAGCCCGGAGCTTTCAGAGAGGTCTTTTCAGAGGGAGAGCTGCTGCTTTCTTGTAGTGCAGGCAGTAACTCCCTTTTGTTTTAAAAATAAAACTGAAAATAGTATTCCTTTCCTGCATTTAGCCCTCCCATTAATCACATGACTCTCTGTCAATCAAATGAACCAGAAGCCTACTGTGAAACCCCAGGGGAGCCCCAGTAAACACAAATGCATTACCTCTGCTTAAACAAACACTCCATGTTTACAATGGATATTTATCTTGTTCTCCCAGTCACTAATTTAAAGGTTTTCCTAGACAAGTTGGCACCTGGCAGAACAGATCTGAACACTAAACATACCCCTTACATGAAACATGATATAAATATATTTCTTAAAAGCACAGTTTTGTCTCACAGTCCATGAGTCCCAAGCCCATTTCTCCAAGGATAGTAAGAAACAGAAAGGAGCAAAGGGGATTCAGTCATTGAATGACTTGATGTTGGTAGATGAGAAAGATCTTTTGAAGAGATTGTACACTGGACTTCAGAGGTATGCATAAAATGTGATTCATAGATCAGAATATCCTGTTTAACTGCCCAGTTGGTCAATATACAAGTGCAAAAATATTGTTCCCAATAATAGTGCTTTTTACACCAATTATTTCACAGTTACAGCATTGCCTTCTGTCCCAACATAATAATTCTGGAGTAGAAGAAATAAGTACAGTTTTCCAATTTGGATTACTGTAATGTGGAGTTGATCTCATGGAACAAAACCTCATTGAAACAAATGATGGAGATGTGCACCATGATTATCCAAAAGGTGACCTTTCCTTAGAACTGTGGTAATGCCAGTTTTGGCCTAGCTACTAAGAGATCAGTCAGATCAGCAAGGACTGATTCAGTCTTTTGATTTGCCCCCATGCTGTTTTCCCTGCAATGTTGTAAAAGCTTCTAATCACTGTCATTCGGAATTTGCTAAGCTTAATGCATTTAAGCTATGCCATGGTTTTCTTCTACAAATTGCAACAATATACGATGCAACTGAGCAAATAACACACAAAGCGAACCGAGGAAAGGTGGTGGACGCTCTGATAGCTCAACTGAGTTAAGCAGCTGAGGAGATAAAACAAAAGAAACTACAGAAGCAGTTTATAACTGGAACAGTTACAGCTTCAACAGCCAAACAGGCACAATGGTATTGGCATCCTTTAATTGTTCTTTCTATGTAGTAAGCAGGATCAGAATGTTCATACATTTTGCAAGGACACATTGGCCATCATCACTAAGCATGCTGTAATTTTAATGGAATCTGTCTTTTTACTGTAAGCCAGCCAGAAGGAATGAGCTATCATTTACTTTCATGTTTTTTGGTTAATTCTGAACTCACATGACCTCCTGAGTTTTTCAAGATAGAAAAATACAATGCATTGTTTCAGATACATGCTGATGAATATTCTTTGCTGATAACATAGCAGATAATACACCGACATTCTCTCTATAAGTAAAAGAAAAAAGCTAATGGGAACTGATTTTAAAACATAGAGCCACTGCAGTGCAGAAGAAGGGCATTCGGCCTATTGAAGCTGCACTGGTAACAATCCCACCCAGGTCCTAAACCTGTAACCCCATGTATTTACTCTGCTAGTCTCCCTGACACTAAGGGCCAATTTAGCATGGCCAATCCACCTAACCTGCACACTGCTGTGGGAGGGAACTGATGCAGAAGCAGCAAACACATACAGACTCCACACAGTCACCCAAGGCCAGAATGATACCCAGGTCCCTGGCACTGAGAGGCAGCAGTGCTAATCACTGTGCCACAATGCCAGCTCAATGCATGTCAAAAAGAATTAAACAAAATAAACACTTTTACAACACTGGAATTCACTTTAATTCTCTTTATTGTTCTAGCTATCCTCTAAGGTGGATCCTCTAAGAATCCACATGGATTCTTCCCTGAACTTTTTCGCTACATGACCCTGTACCTTTTCTTTACATACCTCAAGACATGGATGTCTCAGTCCCTTGTTCAGGCTGTCAGTAGCTACCCAACTGCCTTCTCATAACTTTCCAAGCTAAATCTGCTGACTGTTTTCTGCCACAAGGCTCTATGAGGATCACTGTACATTTCTTCCACAGGCTGCAAACTAGAGCAAATCTTCTAGCTGCTTTTCCCTCTTGAAATCAAAACTCCCTGCTTCTGTCAACAAACACAGACAAATTAAACAAAAGAACCTTCTAATCCAGGCTCCACAGGAATCGATATCTCTTTGGTAATGTGGCATGCTTTGGGATCTTTGAAACTAAAATGCAAAAGAATTATTTTACCTTGAGCACAACTATTTCATTCTGCAACCTATACAAATAACTTATATTGTTAATTGAGTTTTTGCACCTTTCTCCAGACTCCCATGCTCCATTACAAGCTTAGAGATGGATCGTTTATTGTTCAAGTTTTTTCACTATCAACTCTGACTTTGCAAGATAAACACAGGATATCTTTTAAATAAAATAAACCTGGGCTTGGTTGAGTATACTTTCCTCCAGTCACCACTACTCTATAGTATTTAATCTCTCAACAGACTTGCATTCCATGTTCTGCTCTGCAGCCCTGTATCCCTTTCAACTGATTGGAATTAATCCTCCCTCGGTTACATATTTTCACTATTGTTTGCTCCTTGTCTGTTTCTAAACTGCCCTAAACCTAACAATATCATAATTAGCATTTCTTAGCTGTCCCCTCCCTTCATTCCCCAGGATCAGATCCATCATTGTTTCCGTCCTTGTTGGGCTGGAAAGATAAAGAATGTTTTCTTGTGAATATTTCCAAAATTGTTCCCCATCTTTGTCCTCTACACTATTATTTTCCCAGTTTATGTGAGACTGATTAAAGTTCCCTATCATTCATCTATCGACGTTGCATCTTTTTGTAACGTGCCTGCAAATTTGCGCCTTGCTTTGGTGACTTATGGTACCTCATAATAACTCCTCCGTTTTTTCTCATTTCTAACTAAACAGATTCTATATTTGAACCATCAGATATGTTGTCTCTTTCCAGTCTGTAACAATATCTTGACTAATGCTGCCATTCCTGATTTTCGGCACCTGTCTTCTCCTATCCCTCCATTTCTCCCTTCCCTATCTTCTGAATAATTTGCAGCCTGAAAAAGCATTAAGTTCCCGATTTCCTTGTTTAAACCAAGTCTCTGCTATTGCCTCTATATTGTAATCCCAGTTTATGATTGTAGTTTCCCTGCCTTGTTTATCACATCTACTCATTTACACACAAGTAGTTCAGACCTGTGACAGTCTGTGTTTCCTCCTTACATGCTCCCCTCCCCTTCCTTGTCTTAACTTTCCTGTTTTTGAACTATTTCTTATTCCAATATTTTGTTTTGTCACATCCCCTATGTACCTTTTCTTCTCCCAATCCTTCATTCTGGTGCCCCTCTTCAGGCCAAATTAGTTTATACTCTTCCCCCACCATACTTGAGATATTTGTCCAGATGTCCCCCTCCCCTCCTGACCGCCCAATATATCTTATGCACTTACCTCCTTCTGCCAAAGTGGCTGGGAGCTTTAAACGTACCCAGTTTACAACAGCTGATGTTGTAAAAGGGGGGCATGGTTCGCATTCGCCAAAGCTTCTGCACTGAAGGGACCTCAGGAGCAGCTACACTGCGCACTTCTCAGGAGGCCCATGTTGAGTGAGAAATGTGCAGATCTAGACCAAGTTAAAAGGAGCTGAGTGGCAGTCTGCTCCACTCCACACCACTGAAGATTCTAACCCTGTAGGAACCAATCCCTCCCTCCCCTGAGCTAGTTCCAATGTGTTTGGACTCTGAAACTATCCCTATTGAGCCATTTCCCTAGCCACATGTTAACCTGCCTTCTCTTACCGCTCCCTTTGCTCTCTAGATCATGATATTGGGAGTAATTCAGAAATGTTTTGAAGTCCTGCTTTTCCAGGCTCCTGAAACTCAGATTACAGAGTGACAAATCTCTTCCTTCCTGTGTCATTGGTTCCAACATGAATTGTGACTTCTGGCTGTTTCCTTTCTCATGCGGATCCACACCCATTTTGTGATGTATAAATTATACCATGGATCACTGTACTTGTATCATTGAGTATGTATATGCACATATTCCTGATATAAAGTAGTGATCTTTTAAAGATTATTGGGGGGAGTTTTCCCGTCCTGCCCGCCACTAGAATCGTAGCGGGCAAGGGGCGTGGACCATGCCAAGGTCCATTTATCTCGGGTGGGATTTTCCGGTTTTGGGGCAAGTATGGCTGGAAAATCCTGCCCTATATCTGGTATTAATTTCTGCTCTGTTATTTCAATCAGTGTGTAGGCAGAGTAAAACTATTAAGCATAAACATTACAATGACACCCTAAGACACGAGATATAAAGTTGTATCTGTGTTTTTTCTTCTTCTGGTCTATAAGCAGAAAAGAGGGCCAGGGTTTAAGTATGCCTCCAACCTCCCAGGTTCACTACTGAAGGAGCAGAGGCAGAACAGAGAACACAAGGACTCTGCAGAGACGACCAAGAAAAAGGGAGACCGTGAGGAAAATTCCAAACGGAGATCAGAGGAGCATCCCAAGAAAAGATCCGATGACTCTGTTCCAAGGAGGAAATCTGAGGATGGGCTTGTGATGCGAAAACGGAGAGTTTTTGATAAAACATCTGAGCCAATTGCCAGAAAAAAGGTGCAAGAATAAAAACTGAACAATTGATAAAGCAGATTCATATAGACAGGATTATTGATGAATGTGCCATTATTAAATAACACTCATCAACTTGTGCACCTATTTAAGATTGTATCTCACGAGATTAATTTTAGTGTTTATTTTATTACAAAAATTCAGAACCTCATCTAGTAATATTTATTATTTGCAAAAAGCTGATCAAGCTTTTCAATGAAATGCACTGATTTATAGGTCAGTAAGATCACTATTGATGAACTCCTGATTCACTGCTTCTCTGTACCATCCCTGCCTGACCTGCCATTGTTCATAGCAGAACCAGGGCAATTGGCAAATATAAATAGGCACAGTCTGCATTGTGACCATGATTATTGGTCTGAATAGAGGAAGGCATTATTCCCTTCTCTGACAGTTTTTTCTTTAGAGTTCCCATATTAGCTTATGGCACTAAATGTGGAATTCACTGCTCTCCTATTCGTGACTCTTTCTGTGCCTAATTTATCCCAAGTTTTCTGTAAATCTCCACTGCAGACTCCAAATCCATTGTTCACTGTTCAAACTGTTATAAAATCTGGTTATCATTCTAGAATACAACAAGCATTATTTGGTTCTTTATGACGTAGTTATATAATTTTTTTTGTTGCATATTGTTTATTTATCAATGTTTTAGTGAAGTATTAGAACAATCTAAATGTGTGACTCCTTTTATTGTGTGGTATTGACAATCTAGTCTGTTGACATGTTATTCTGTATCAATTTAATGCATGGTCCGAGCTGCAATTTGAGTCATGTACGTATGTTAATGTGAGGAGCCATCAAAGTTGAATCTTAATTCTGTCCTCACTTGACCATCTCCCTGGTCTGGCAGCACAGAACGACGTTGCAGTTTTGCTGCTGCTGTACCAGCTAACTCTGAATGGACTGAAGTTTGAACTTTAGACTTTAATCCTCTGTGCGGTTCAGCTAATCACTTCATAACCTTGCTGAGCAATTGGGGAAGACAAAAAATATTCTTAGTAGGGGCGAGAGAAGTCAATTGGTTTTGTAGTGTTCTAAATCACGCTATTTGAAGCAAAATGTCTTTATTGGTATTTGTGTAATATGGAGGAACAGCCTCCCTATCCTTTCTAAAAATTACCCATCTGCAACATGTACTTTGAGTTGATTATAAAGTAACCTAAGCAGTGTACATTGTATTGACTGTGCTGCAATCTGTAAATTGTTATTTTGCCAAATATTCAGTCAAGTCTATAATTACCAATATTATAAAACCTATTGTTAAGCAATGACTGCTGAATGTCCACATCAAGCATTATGGAACAAGCACTGACCATGCTGGCAGGAAGCTGAGTGATTGAAAGGCTTTCTTTCACTCTGACTGATGCAAATGGTTGAATTGCTGAGAGCTGTAATAAACAGACTGATTTCTGGAGAAGAACTTCAGTTCATATTTCCTGCCAAAGAAACTATTATTCTGGTGTAATAGAATCAGAATGACCTCTGCTGTGACACTGACTCAGTCTGCTTTCTTTTTGTTGCAGTTTAAGATTGGAAAGGAAGAAAAACTGCTGAGGAAAAAGGTATTTACTTCATATTTTCAACACGTTGGCTGCTGCAATGTTTCCTTAAGTTCCAAAGCTTTTTAAAATTGGCATTATGAATCAGTAAACTCCACTGGCATTGTCTAATGCTTGTCTGGAGCAGCTAATGCTCATTGTAATTGATGAGAATCCCTGCCCCATCCATTGAATTGATATGATTTTTTCAGTGCAAGTTCAAATTAATCAAATCCTAAGTGCTTATATGTTCAAAGGAAGCTTTTATTGCATTCCATGTTTGCATTGTGTAGATGAGCTGGGACTTTAAATTTATGCGAGTGAAAGTTTAAGACTAACAACCACTCTTTTAAAATTTAAAGTGGTTTGGAAATGGATTGCATGCTTTATTTTTGTTTGGTAACCTGGCTGCTTCCCCACTATTGGAGCAATTTACCAGTGTAGACTTGAGTGCAAAGCTGCAGAGCAAAGCATTAGAAATGAAGTGGTGCTGTTGCAAAATTCTGTTCAAATAGTCAATACATTTTGCAATTACTTTTGTGAATAGTGAGTGGGGCTGCAGACAATGTAAGTCTGTGGATGTGGCTTGGGTCTTAGGGATGCTGGTTGAAAAAAAAATTGCTTCTAATGTAAGTCGCATGGGTACGAGCCCCCATGAAAGGATGCCACCAGGACAAATGGTGGACAATGGCTGTCACAAGGTGCCCATGGATCAATCTGGTTGTTAGAGACAAATGTCAGATAAATCATTCAGGTCTCCAGGAATAGCAACCTCCTTGAAGAAAATAGACAAATTTGCTGTTGTCTAAATGCTGACAGATTAAAATTACAACATTGATCCTTCTAATGGAGTTATTGATGTATAGTTCAGTGAGCCACTTCAGTTATGTGATGTGATGAGAGAGGCTGGGTTCATTTTGCTGGTAGAGAAGGTTCAGAGAAGAGTTAATAGAAGTGTTCAAAGTTATGAAAGAGTGGCTAGGGAGAAGTTCATTCTGCAGGATGAACTAGAGGAGACAGATTAATTGAAGCAGGAGGAAATGAGGTTTTTTTTATATAGAGAATAGGTGTGATTCGGAATGCAGTACCTGAAAGAGTGGTGGAAGCAGATTCAGTGGTAACTCTTGGAAGGAAGTTGGACATTGATGATGAGGGAGGAGCAGAGTAAGATCAATTTGATAGCTATTTCAGTGAGCTGGCGTAGGCATGGCCAAAGTCAAATGGCCTCCTTTGATACTATGATGATGATATGAGCTATTTATACCTTTCAACATAAGTGATTAAAGTTTGTTAAATGCGACATGATTGCATGGTGTGTGCTCCAGTAGGCTCTTTAACTGTGAATCCAAGCCTATCCATAGAACCATATAGTGCTGAAAAAGGCTATTCAGTCCACTGAGTCTGCATCAAAGCCCAACCCCATGCTCCCGACCTATCCTTGTAACCCTGCGCATTTACCATGGCCAATCCACCTAACCCACACATCTTTTGGATTATGGGAGGAAACTGAAAATTTCCATATTTGGATCTATCTTGTTCCACACTTATTCCCAAAGGCAGCCTTCCCATCACCACCATCAATAATCTTCAAGATCCCCCTCTCTTGGCCACTCTTCTTGTATAATCCTGGACAATGAATGTTGACTGTGGAAGCAGCATCACAGCAAATGCCAAATCTGTCCTCATCCAATGACCCCACAATATCAGATTTCAGTAAGGATATCTGAATTACATGTTTCCAATAAAATCTTATCTTTTTCTTCCCTTACACTTCAGCGAAATCCTACCCCTTTCCCCGAAATAGAGTTCAGCTAATTCCGTACAGGTGAGAGATGAGTCCTGGAACCCCTGTGCATTTTGAGTTGCCTGCTATGTAGTGCTTTTCCTGCTGAGCCAGAAAGGGACGTTTCATTTTCCTTACAGATTTTTACACCAATTTTTTTAACAGCTCATTTAAAACATCCTTTGGGTAAACTTTTAATTAACTCGTCTGGGGTATTTCATTGGTTTAGTTCCGCATATGACCACATTCAGCCACTACTCAGCCTGGCTTTCTACTTCTGAAACATTTTTTATTGATTACCCCATGATATATTATAAGTCTCAACACAAGTTGCAAGAATTCAGTGACTGTTCATCGATTGTATCTTCGCACAATTTATCTTTTTCCAGAAGGCAGAAGCTGAAACACAAAAACCTGTTGGCTTGCGGCGTTGAATTTCCCTTCAGGCTGTTATGTTAGATGATCTTTTGGAAATAGTTGTTTCATGTGCTGTATCTTCAGTTCATGATTCGTAGTAACAATTGATTTCATATCACGGCTTGGAGGAAAAGGGAAAGCATGCATCCGGTCAGACTGTATATTTAATTCTGTTAGCAGATCATCATGGGTATCCTGTTACTAGTTGCTAGGCTTCAAGTAACAGAATCATGTTGTAACTAGCCTCATGGGCTGTTGGAGATGCACAGTCAGAAGGTTGTAGGTTTGAGCCCCACTCGCGTGACTCGAGCACAAAAATCAAACTTGACACTTTGGTACAGTATTACTGAGGGAGTGCTGTATTGCTATTTTTCAGATAAAATGTTAAATCAAGACCTTGTCTGCCCCCTCACATAGAAGTAAACGGTCCCATGGCACTATTTCAAAGAGTAGCAGGGAAATTATCTCGATGTCCTGCCAATATTTATCCCTCAATCAACATCACAAAAGCATTTCCAAAATGTTTCAATGGCTGTAAAACAATTCTAGATGTGCTTTGGTCATGAAGTGATAATATTAATGCAAGTCTTTCTTTATATCATTATCCATTGTTGTTGCAGCTCATTTTTTAAAATGTTAAGTGTGAATTTCATATAGTTAATTTTTTTCAACAGAAAAAATCCTTGCAACCAAATGAAGACCACCCACCAGCTATCAAAGCATTGCGAAGTATTAAGCAGGAGCCCGAGGATGATCCACCAGAGACACCTCAGAAAACAAAGGAGAGTGACCAGTCCAGATCGAGCTCTCCAAGAGCTGGTCCCAGCACTGAAAGTGCAGAGACCAAGGAGAAGAAAAGTGAGAGATTTAAAGAAAAACGCAAAAAGCGATTGCACAATAAAGAACTTAGTAAAGAACTTAGTAAAGAACTCAATCAGGAGATTCATAAAACTGAGACTAGCCTAGCAAATGAGAATCATCAACCGATTACATCTGATGGAGATAGTGAAAAAGTCGAGAAGCCCAAACGACTGCTGGCAAACAGTGAAAGGTTGCACAGGTTAAGCAAAGGGTTAAATGGAACTCCCAGGCTCAGAAATCAGCTTACCACGAGCTTGAGGCGGGCTCCCAGGGTTATCTCCCGCCCACCGCCCTCTGTGTCCCCAACTAAATCTATTCAAATGGAGCGACATGTGGTGCGGCCTCCCCCTGTCAGCCCACCCCCGGACTCTCTGCCCCTTGATGATGGCGAGGACCATGTGATGCAAAGGGAAGTGTGGATGGCTGTGTTTGGCTACCTTAATCGCAAAGATTTATGTATTTGCATGAGAGTCTGTAAAACCTGGAACAGATGGTAAGTTTTAATTTAGTATTTATTGTCCTGAATTGAGAGGAAGCAAGCTCTTTTTGCAAAAATTGAAACATCATTCTCTTTGTGCCCAAAATAAACTTGCATTTGTAAACTTGTTAAAAGTGCTATCAGTGTGTACAATATCTAACGCCCTCAATTTCCAGTGGTCTGCATCTTCAATACTAATTAAGCAACAATTAATATGGGGCCACTTTCGCCTTTCTCCAATATCTTGACTGACATATTAGATTTCGGATTAACTAACCTTGATCTGATGGCAGGCTGATAATATACGGATGGTCTGATTTCTCACTGTCACTGATCACAGGTTGTCAAAGTAATCAAGCAAAGGTGAAACTTTCACCTGAGCGGAGGAGCTTCAGCAGTGTATGTTAGCTTATGGCACATCTCCTAACTTACTGACATACAACAGAGTGATGATGGCTTTTTACACGTGGGGAGAAATGTAACGTCTGAAGTGTTAGAGTACTATTAAATCAACTGTTACAATTGCCAATGATTGATAAGAGACTGAGGAAAGATGCTTTAACATTTGGGCTACAGATTATTCTACTTTAATGGTTACGCTACCTTTTTCAAACTTCGGATGAGCCACTGCGTAATGTCAGCAGCTTCAGTTTTTTCCTTTTCAAATTTAGGCAGAGAATTGTACCTTAAACTTTATCCGCTCAGTGTTCCTGCTAGCCTGTCATACTGCACATACCTTTTCAGTTAATATTTGCAAAATGTTTACACCATAGTATTAAAAACCTTTGAGCTGATTTTATTGCCACATTATGTTGTGCAGCGGGATTGCAAAGTTTAAAGTTTATTTATTAGTGTCATGGGTGGGCTTACTTTAACACTTCAATGAAGTTACTGTGAAAATCCCCTAGTTGCCTATTTGGGTATGCTAAGGGAAAATTTAGCATGGCCAATGCATCTAACTAGCACATCTTTCAGACTGATATTTATACTGTTATCTTAATGCTACAGTGGCTGTTAGACTTTTGTACATGAAACCATTCAACATGAGGCATCACTGTCAGGCAACACTACCTGTGGAAATAGGGTGCTTTTGATTTGAGAGGCAGAGAATATTGGAGGAGAATTGGCTTGCACTATTCCTGAGCTCCTCCGAGCAGCTGCTTAAAGAGCAGCATTGGTGGTACCTGAACAGACTGCATGCTTCCACAGGCACAATGAATGCACAGAGAGGAAGAATCCTTAGCAGGGATCAAATGCAAGCAGAAAATTATACTAGAAGTTATATTTTGAGCTAGCAGGCACACCTCTAATTTTTGTTCATCCCTGGCCCTCTTGTAGGTATTGACTCTTTCTGGGACACGGCTCCACATTGCATGTTGTTAGCTCCTGAACAGCTTGTCCAAGTGCTGATTGTTGAGCTGTAAAGTGAACCAGAGAGTTGGCAGGCTCCTTGATGATGGATCTTGTCCTACCATGACATTCTTGGAAATACTAAGAACTCTTTGCTCCAGGGGAAGGAGAGGACTATTGGTTAGCGATTAAGAGTGAAATAAAAATTTTTCTAAATGCTTTGCTGGCCTAGGGTTTCTTAGTTGTAATCAATGAACCTGGCACAGATTGGGGATAGAACCTGATACCTCAGTGGCTTGTATGCCTCCCTGCTGTAGGCATTTAATTAACCTACAAAAGCATTGCTGCTGACCTTGGTAATTCCTTGTCAAGAGAGATAAAATTACTTCATGTGACTTTATTGGTCACAGAAATACGTACTTGGTGAGGTTCAGCGTCCAGTATTCACTCAATGCAATGAGGTGCTTTAGGTGCACTGAGCAGTGCAAAGTCAATTTTGGGACTTGCGCTGCCAGTTAGCAAGGCTGCTGTCTGATAGCAGAGCCTCATTTGAATTTGAATCTTTGCAAACCTTCAAAATAATTGTGTGGGGGGAGGGGATGATACTCATTAGCATTTGGGTGTTGGAAACAGCCAGGATATTTGACTTGAATGTTGCATAGCAACTCTGGGACCTCATCATACTGCTGTAATTATAGTATAAATACTTGAACAAAGAACAACAGAGCACAGGAAACAGGCCCTTCGGCCCAACAAGCCCATGCCGCCATTTTAACATTCAGTGAGTGACTCATTCCAATCCAAACGACCCTGGACTCTGTGCTCTGTTCCATGATCAGTTTGGGTCATTTTATCCAATTTACTGAATATTGGTTTAATGTTGGTGAGAAACTGAAAATAGCATTGCACCAAACATCATGTAGTATAAATGTTTGCTTAAATTAGTCTTAACAATTATTCTGTATCGTTGATATAATGTTGTGATGCATATACTATAGTTGTGAGAAAAAGCGGTGAGAACGAAATTAATAATAGTTACAAGTTGCAGCACATTTTATTTTTGCGGGCTGGTGCAACTTGTATAATTAGTTACACTTTTACCAAATAACTTAGTCAGATCAGCCTAATACATCACTGAATTCTAACTGATCTGAAATCTGACTGTTCTATTATAGTAGGAATGAATATCTTCCATGTTGAAATAATTGTTAAATTTGACCTCTCCAGGTGCTGTGACAAGAGGCTTTGGACCAAGATTGATTTAAACCGGTGTAAATCAATCACACCTCTTATGCTCAGTGGCATCATTAGGAGGCAACCTGTAACCCTTGACCTAAGCTGGACAAATATATCAAAGAAACAGTTAACTTGGCTTATCAACAGGCTGCCAGGTGGGTGTCTGTGAAATGCCAGCTCACCAATACTAACTTGAAGCATGAGAATGAATTAAAAAAATTGAGCCGTCAGATAAATTGCTTGGCATGGTACTATGCTGTTCCACGCTGGTTATTCTGAAACTTTTAAGGGGTACAAGCCTAGTAAGAGGATTTACTACCGTAGAAATAAACAAATGTGCTTTAATGTCAACATTTAGGTGGCTTTGTTTGGAAAAATCGATATAATTTCATTACTATAAATATAATTTCCACTAGGTACTGTTCTTGGTCTTGTTTTCTATCCAGTAACTTGAGCCCGGTAATTTACAGAATTTTATTCTTCTGACTTTTCAATTTGGGAAGGTCATCTGGTGTGACTCATAGAATCATAAAAACCCTACAGTTCAGAAGGATGCCATTTGACTCATCGAGCCCGCACCAACAACTATCCCACCCAGGCCCTATTATTGTAACCCCGTGTATTCATCCTGCTAGTTTCCCTGACACTAAGGGGTAATTTAGCAAACCTAATCTGCACATTTTGTGGAGTGTGGGAGGAAATCAGAGTACCCGGAGGAAACCTATGCAGATACAGGGAGAACGTGTAAACTCCACACATTGACCCAAGGCAAGAATTGAAGCTGGGTCCCTTTATGATTTATCTCGGTAGATCAGAGTGCAATGAACGTTTGGTTCTCGCTGCTTTTGCCCTGATTTGCAACAAGAAAAGGCACATTGCTTTGTAAGGGATACCAGATCTGCTTACAGGAATGGTCTGTCACAAAACTAACGGCATATCTATTGTAAAAATCTATTGTAACATTTTTACCACCAGAGGTGATAGCTCTGTGGGGCACAGTCATGAAGGAATAACCTCAGCGTTGACTGCAAGCCAATCTCGTGGTATCAAGTCAAACATTCTAAGGAAACATTCTACTGATCAACACCTATATTTTCCCTCAGCTAATGAATTAGGATAGTAAGAACACTGGAAACTTCATTGTCCATTACCAAGAGCAGCTCAGTAGCACCATTACTGACTGAGTCCTGTAGGACGAAGCTGTTTGACTGGGCAAAAGGCCAATGGTGAGATAACCAACAAGCAGGAGAAACTGCTCCTCACCAATCTACTTGTCGTGGATGTACCTGTCCGTGACAGAATTGATAGGAGTGTTTACCACACAATCTTCATGGAGACAAAGTCCTGTTTTCACACTGAGGACCCCTCCCCTGACCCCAACACCATGTGTATGGCACTAGATTCCTGCAGATCAGAACAGATCTAACTGCTCAAAACTTGGCAGCAATGAGACGCTATGGAACATCAACAATAACAGAATTACTCCAAGGGGCAGTGTCCCAACCATTTTCAGCTGTTTGATCTATGACCTTCCCTCTATCAAAAATCAGAATTGTAAAAGTTTGCTGGTGATCTTTGTTGAGTTACAATTGCAACTTCTCAGATGGAGAAGCAGTTCGTCAGTGTGCAGAATGAACCGCATTCTGGCCTGATGTGATACGCAATATTCAGATCTCAAATGCCAGACAATGACCATCTCCAACAAGAGAATATTGGAACATAGGATGTAGGAGCAGGAGTAGGTTATTTGATCCTTCAAACCTGCTCCGCCATCCATAAACCTAATAGGTTATCCATTTAACTTCAGAATCACCTAGTATCAATAGGATTCTCCCTGTATATTGATAAGACATTCAGTTGGAGCTCTTCTTCATACTTCTGGATATTCTCCTCTTCACAGTTGTAATTCTTTTCTTCTATGGGTAAGTTTATTTTGTAGACTGCATCTTGTTCTTTTCTTGATAGCACCCAAATTCTTCTTCTGAATGTTCTTCTTGGGGGAAGCTGGCGCAGCCTACCAAGCTTTTGGTAATGTGACTCAGTTTGCCACAATTCTTGCTTTGATTATCATTGCTCCAAGCACGCAGTCACTGAATGGCACATCTGTAACATTCTTTTTGCTGTTTTGACTTCTTTATGGGCAGTTCCCAACTTGTGGATATTCATTCTGGCACCATGTTCTGAAGGCTCTTTAGCTGCCATTCTGCTGACAATAAAGTCAAAGCATGTTCAGTAAGCAGTCTTCCCTGGATTGCCTCATTTTGGAGACCACAAACTAGACAATTTCGAAGATCTTCTAATGATTCACCAAACTCTCAATGTTGTGCCAGCATTTTTAAGATTGCCACAAAGAACAATGCTTTCACCTTCTGTTTGATTCCTTCAGTGGAACCTGAACCCTTCTGCAATGATCAGTGGTTAATTGCCAAGCCCCTTTTAACAGCACCTCCCAAATCCAGGACTCCTGCCACATAGAAGGGCAAGGGCAGCAGGTGAATGGGCACACCACCACATGCAAGCTCCCCTTCAAGCTGCACATCATCCTGATTTGGAAACATATTTCCATTCCTTCACATTTACTGTTCAAAATCCTGGAACTACCTCCCTAACGATACTGTGGGAGCACCTTTATACACATACACTGCAGTAGTTCAAGAAACTGGCTCATTACCATCACCTCAATGGCAATTAGGGATTGCTAATAAATGTTGGCCTTGCTATGAATGAACAGGAAAAAAATGAAGGACTTGCTTTCCCTTCCAGTTACTGAGTTTTCTGCTGTTGCCTTTCAAAGCCTGTACTAAGCACAGAAGGTTTTGTACATCTCTTATCCAAGTACAATGTTCACTGAGGAGAGAAAATAAGAAGCATTCATTGAGCCAAAGAAATCCCCTTGGGGCTTGAATTCAGCTGCACGGCACAGAAATATTACAGTTGACAGAGTGCCATTTGTTTTTAAATGGAATGAGTTTGAACAGTACCTACTAGGTAGGTAGTTGGGCAGAGATTTATTTGTCTTAGATGGAGTAGTGGTAAGTGAATAAATTAATTAGCCTTTTGCCATCTAATGAACGTAATTCAAATGCTTTGTATTCCATCTGAATTTTTGTGCTGGAGGCATGGAAAGGGAACAGGAAATATTATCTATGGGTGGACTCTGTTGACGTTAGAGATTACTTCCTTAATTTGTTAATCAGTATTTTTGCAAGGTAAATAAACTTAAATTCTCCAAACCTGTGTTATGTAATAGCAGGACTCGATCTATCAGTTGAATAAGTGCTAATATGGTCCATGTTGCGACATTTCTGTGAACAGCTGTTTTGTGTTACCTTTGCTTTGTTGGCTGACTGTAATGTCAGATTTTCATTCCATAGTTCTGATTTTACATCCTTGCACACTATGTCCTTTAGTGAGGTCAATTTGACTTTTGTTCCATTATACTTATTATCATAACTGTCAGAGTAGATTATTTTCTCCGGTGATTACAACGTAGGTGATGAGCTAATTATGACATTTCAGAGTGCTTTCTAGTTTCTTTATAAGTACTTGTGCTGTCCTTGGCAGTGCATTAGGTTGCCTTGGGACACTGTCTGTGTGTTCTGTTCTGAACAGGAATTATTAATAAGAATGATTGTAAAACACCTTTAGGTTATTATGCTGCAGTTCTAATTTTGGGCAATAAATGGCATAATTTGGATCCTGCTAATACAATGGCAGTTTTCTGACCACAAAATAACATTGCAAAGCTTTTAGGTAAGTTTTGTGTTAGTTGTACTTATGTGTGTCAGTTAAGCAGTTTGCCATATGCATGTTGTGGATGTGGACAATAAGTCCCCCCCCCAGATCATCCAATAGACCATGACATACTTAACAAAGAGATGGAGGCTGAATTGCACATCACCTGAATAAGTGGTACTGATGTACACTGGGGTCTTGGTATGACACATCATGGGAATTTGTCGATTTATATCAGAGGGAAAGAAGACAGCTGATGGATCCAGACCTGCTATTTTAATTAAAAGATGTGTGTCTCAGTGCAGTATTTAGCACTGATAGTCAACCAAATGGAAACTTTTAAAATTTTCTAAAGCATTAATTTTAGGAGCTTTCTGTTGCCCATTATTAAGAATAAAATAACTTGTTTATGCTTGATTACACTTAAGCATCAGACATGCTTACTGAAGATTGTTTCAGTATGTCCACAACTCCTCCAAAAAATCTTCACAATCTGTGGGGAATTTATTTTGCAACTAACCTTTCAGAAAATGGGCTTAAGTTTATTTATTAGTGTCACAAGTAGGCTTACATTAACACTGCAATGAAGTTTTTGTGAAAAAAAGCTTTGTTTAAAGCAGCTTACAATCAGTGGACAGAATCATTGGGCCACCTGGTCCCCTAACTGGTTGCCTCACCTCTTTGGTTGCTATTCTATATTTTAGCTATAAGTTTAAAAGTTTAAAGTTTACTTATTAGTCATAAGTAATATTAAAACTGCAATGAAGTTATTGTGAAAATCCCCTCGTCGCCATATGCCAGTGCCTGTTAAGATACACTGAGGGAGAATTTAGCATAGCCAATGCACCTAACTATTTATGTATCATTCCAATCAGAGGTTTTCTTGTTGTTAAAATGTGTTATATAATTATATTGCCTCTTATTTTTCATTGTGTATTTTTGATTCTGCAGCATGTTGCTCCATTTGGTTGTTGAGGAGCTTACATTTTTCTGTAGTTTCTGAACCACGTCAAACTCCCTTAGTCCGATTCATCAATATAATTCACCCACATATTCCTCCTCCATTCTGCATTGCACCGGTTGTAAGTTAGATGTACGTTTTCTTTAAGAAACCATTTGCTTCTGCTGAGATGGCATGGGTGAACCAAGATGTATTTCTGTTTATAAAATGCTGCTTTGTTCATTTTAAGTCATAAATATCTGACTTCAACTGGGGAAACGGCAGCCTTTTTGTACTTACCACAAATATCGAAAATATGCACCTGTTTGGTAGCGTTGTTAGAACCAGTGCAGGCAGATATACCAGAACCTTCTTGCATGACATCTGATGCCAAGAAAAGGAAATGTCGCCCAGGTTGCTATTTTTGACAGTAGATGCAGAAAGATTAAAGCTGTAAGGCACCTACATGAAGCACCAGTTCAAAATTGAGACAGCTTTCACTCAACAAGGAATCAAGTAATGTGCTGTCAGAGGCTAATCAGCAATAGCATGTCTCTTGCATCTGATGACAAGTAATTTTTCCTCATAAATGAAACTAACATGAATTAAGTTACCATTATCAGAATCCTTTTAATATAACTAGCACAGAATATTAGCATGAGGCAATGAATTTTTAGCAGCAGATTGCTAACCACCAACCAACCATTGCAAAGATGCAACATCAGAGCAACTGCTACTTCTATTTGTTTGGGATTCCATGATTTGTATCTCTTATATTCTTGAAATTTTAATTAGGTTAATACCAGTACATGACCACACTTTAAAGTTAGTTCCTATGTACAATTAAAACACTGATTTTGGTGTTTTTTGTGTTGTTGTCCTTGTCACGTTTTGTGATTCCTCTATTAGTGGTTTACATTTTTCTTAAAGATTTATATTAACTTAATTTCTTAAACATGACTATTTTGCAAACCGCTGTGCAGCCGATATGTTCAACTTTGTTTGTTTTCCCCTTAGGTCTTAAGGATTTAGTTGTTTCAGGCTGCGCCTGGGCAGCAATCTCTGCACTTTGCAGCTCAAGTTGTCCCTTGCTAAGAACCATGGATCTCAGATGGGTGGAAGGATTAAAAGATGCTCAGATGAGAGATCTGCTTTCACCTCCAACTGACAACAGACCAGGTAGGAAATCTTTTTGCACATGTTTCAAGGTGTGTTGTATCTCGTCACCAAGTTTTTTGAGTTGGTTAATTAAGACCCATTAATTGCATATTCCATTGTGCTATGGTTTCAGCCAGTGGAGAGTTTTCCTCCAATTCTCATTGATTTCTGGTTTACTAGAGCTCCTTGATGTCATGTTCGGGCAAATCTTGTCTTGATATCAAGGACAGTGACCCTCACCTTGCCTCTAGAATTTAGTTCTTTTGTCCGTGTTTGGAACCAAAGTTGTAATGAGGTCTGGAGTTGAGTAATCCTGGCAGAATCCAAACTGAACAGGTTGCTGTTGAGTAAGTGCTCTGTTAGCGACACCTTCCATTACTTGATGATTAAGAATAGGTAGGTGGAGTCATAATTGGCCTGATTGGATTTGACCTGCTTTTTATGGATAGGACATCAGAGAGTAATTTTCCATTTTATCAGATAGCTACCAATGTTGTTCCTGGAATGATTTGCTAAAGATGCAGCTAACACTAGATGATCTCTGTTAAGCAGCTTGGCCAGGATGTTGGGGTCTTTACAGTATCCATTCTGCTCCACCATTTCTTGATATCACATAATGTGAAACAAAAATTAATTGGCTTCTGTAACAATGAAGGAGACTGAGATAAATCATCCACTGCACCGTTCCACTAGATGTGCAGCTGTTTTGCAAAATGTTCCAGAAACATGTTTTAACCTTTTTCTGGATATTTTGATTGATTCAGATTAAGTGCCTTTAGGAGACTTGTTTTCTTCTAACAATCACAAGGCTCACAACAATTGCTGTTGAAAATTAAATTGATCTTTAGATTGTAATCCACAGATTATCTACACCTCCACTTTTTAGCATTTGTTAACTTGTCTTTTTGAATGATACAACATTGCAGAAAAAACATCAGTATCAACTGGGTCGAGCACTAACTTTGCTACAGTACGGGCCTCTCTCGGGACTATTGTTTACCTTTACCATCTTTGCCATTTTTTTTCAGCAGTTTCAGAATTCATACTTTTTAGACCACATTCCATCGATGAATTCTAAAAAGGGCAAATTGATCCACCCTGATAGCAGATTGTGGAAAATAATCAAATGGATCTAAAATAGAGAAGATACTATTTTTAATTTTAGCAAATGATTTTCAGTCCTTTTAACAACATATCAATAGTTCATTGTGGGAATATTTCTCTATTAAAGCAAGCACCAGTCATGAATAAGTACATTTATATGAACTATGGGACTCCCAGAATCAAGTATGTTAATAAATGTCTTGTTATTGTAAAGGTCAAATTGACAATCGCAGCAAGCTACGAAACGTGGTGGACCTTCGTCTGGCTGGACTGGACATTACAGATGCAACACTCCGGCTTATTATTAGGCACATGCCAATGCTTTCCAAACTGGACCTTAGTTACTGCAACCATCTGACAGATCAAACAATTAATCTACTTACAGCAGTTGGCACCACAACTCGAGATTCCTTGACAGAAGTCAACCTATCAGGTGAGAAATGTGCATTTGGTACCTTATTATTTAAACTGAAAGTCAATGTTAGTTCCTTTTGTAAGTGATTTGAGTGATTGTGGTACATAGTTTAGCAAACAACTTGAGATTTTATGGTACAATGAAAATGTGAAAGCTTTGTTATACCTTAAACACTGCACAATTGGCAAGTTAGGCAATAAGGATCAGTTGTTCCCAATTCTGAAAACTCTTATTGGAGGCACAGCCCTATAAACATTAGTGCTTTTTAGATACCTCACCCAATAGCCCCAACCATCTTCAGCTGCTTGATCAATGACATTTCCACGATCATAATGTTTAAAGATAGGGCAGTGTTCATAAGTTGTCCAATCGTTAGACAGCTAATGCAAGTTTAAAGCAAGATTTGGATGAGGAAAGATTTGGGTAATGCTCCAGAGTTGAAAAGATGGTCAAATATTATTATTAAGTTCTTATTTTTTAAATCCTGGATGCGATCAACAACAGCCACTTTTAAATGTAATTTTAATGCACAAGTTGCAGATAATTACCTTTTATCCATTCAATAAAAGCTCAGCTATCTCTTCAAGACCTTCATTGGCATTACCATTTCCAACTCCTGCACCACCAACATCTTGGGGGTAATTACTGACAAGAAGCTTAACTGAACCAGCCATATAACCCAATTGAAGCAGGGCAGAAATCGGTTACACTGGGAATGAATAGCTCATTCCCTGAAGTTGCTTCACAACAGCAACAATATGCATGCCCTTAACTGGATGTGTAGTTGCAATCACACTGCCACACCATCCAAGATGAAGCAGTTCATTGGATTGGTTCTTGTGCCACTTACTCAATATTCACATGACCACATTGTGACTCCAATATGTACACTATAGATTGCTGGAATTCACCAGGTTATTTATCCGCACATCTCTCCACTCAATCTTTAGCTTCAAGACGGCCACAAGCTACAATGTTCTGAGAAACCCCAAGTCACTTACCATCCTATCTTGAACATAATATTGTCATTCTTTCATTGTCAGTGGATCAGTATCCTGGAATTATTTTAACTGCTGTCATTATGGGAACATCATTATGCATAACTGCAGCCTTAGTGGCAAGGCTGAGTATCTTTTCAGAGCAAGGAGGGATGGGAAGTAAAAGTGGCTATTGCTGATTGCATCCAATTTTTTTTAAAAAATAACTTAATAATGGCATTTGTCAATATTTTCATCGATTCAGAGCATTGGAGCTGAGCCCAAATTTTTCCCCAACCACACCTTCCAGTACATAACCAATAAATAGCAATATAGATTAGGAATATTGACCGATTCCTCTTTTTTGCATTTTTTTCATTGGACATGGGTGGGCATCACTGGCTAGTCCAGCATTTATTACCATCCCTAATTGCCCACAAACTGATGCTGAGCTGCCTCCACTCACCGCTGTTAAAGAGGAAGTTCCAGGATTTGTCCCAGCAACGTTGAAGGAACAGTGATGTAGTTCCAAGTGAGGATGCTGTGTGACTTGGAGGGAAACTTACAGGTGGTCAGGCATCTGCTACTGTGGTCCTTTTAAGTTGGTGGATATCACAAGTTTGAAAGCCTCCTTAGATAGGACCTCTGAGTTGCTGCAGTATATCTCAAGTCATGTATGTTGCTGCCACTGTGCATTGGTAGTGGAGGGAATGCCAATTCAGTGAGCTGCTTCATCCTGTCTGGTGTCAAGTTTCTTGTATGTTGTTGGAGCTGCGCACACCCAGGCAAGTGAGAGTATTCCATCACACTCTTAACTTGCACATTGTGGCTGGTGGATAGGCTTTGGGGAGTCAGGAGGTGAGTTATTTACCACAAAATTCCAAACTTCTAACCTGCTGTTCCAGTTAGTGGTTACAGCACAGTATTTATATGTCAGTTCCATTTCAATTTCTGGTCAATAGCAAGATGTTGATAGTGGGGGAAATCAGCAATGGTAATGCCGTTGAATGTCAAAGGAGGGAGTTGGTTATTGTCACTTTTGCCTTCCTTAATCTTTTGTTCCTGAGGCCAGTAATTTCAATGAGATTACAAAACTGAAAGAAACTAAGGAAAATATATTAATCAGTGTTCATTTAGGTTTATTCCATTGTTAATGCATTCCACCTACAGTACCTAAATGTAATTTGAACCATGTAATGAGGAAAATTTATTGAGAATTATAAAGATTTGTTTTTGATCTTGAGTACTTTAGTGTTATATTAAGACACATTTAAAATTCAACGTTTTCTAGTCTTGAATACTTAAAATTGTCTAAGCTTACCCAATTGCATTTGTTTTTAGTTAGAGTTAATACAGAAAATTAATCAATTTTGTTCTGGTGGCATGTTCAGTCAAACTTAAGACAGCATTTTAAGTGAAGTTGAGAAATGACTGTAAATTCTTGCTTTACCTGAAATGCACAATATCCTTCTTTTTCAGTTTGCAATAAAGTCACTGACCAGTGCCTAACCTATTTCAAACGCTGTGGCAACATCTGCCGAATAGACCTCCGTTACTGTAAGCAGGTAACAAAAGAAGGTTGTGAACAATTCATAGCAGAGATGTCTGTTAGCATTCAGTTCAGTCTGTCAGAGGAGAAACTGTTACAAAAACTTAGTTAACTAAATAAGAGAAACTGGATCCCATTACAAAGGACACTTAATTTCTTCTAAGATTTAATTATGCCCAGATTCTGCTTTTGTTAGTGGCAACAGACAAAAGGACAAGGATGAACCGTGGAGAGGACAGAAAATTAACAGAAGCTGCTTACCCTAACAAATGTTTCCACATCTGAAAATCACTCTGAAATTGAAATTTATTTCCTAAGTTTTAATAATGTATAAAAGGACACTGATGCATAAGTGTTTGTACTTGTATAAACATATGCGGCGAGAAAAGAATTGATAAAACTAACATTTTTGTGCACGTTTTACAACTAAAGCATGTGCAGTGTAAATTTTAATTTCAGTTTTTAAAAAAATGCAGTCTTAAAACAAAAAGGTATCTTAGTCATATCTGACCACACATTGGGATCATTTTGACTGTGTTATAAATATTGTTGTTTTGTTACTCTACACGTCATACATTATGCAGAAATATTTTTGTACAGAAATTACTTTATTGATAGTGTGGAAATTTCAATAATTCCAATGGTAACCTTATTACTTGTATACAATTGAATTCCAGTTTATTTCAGATTTCCCTATTTGTTACTTGTGGTTTAATCTCTGTAAAGTTCCACATTTCTTGTGGAATGATCTTCGTGATGTTTGTATGTGCCATCATTGCATGCCTTTAAGGCAAGCAGCTTAGCAGCAGTAATAATACTGTAAAGTGACAAGATGTTGAGTTTTCCACCATTTGCTATCGCCATTTTGTCATTGCTAAATTTGTATAAAACCTTTGTCTTGAATGCTGTGTACGGAACTATTGTTAGAATCACAGGGAAACAATATTCAAGGTGCTGTACAACACAATTTTTTTAACACGTTTCACAGAGAAAACAATGGTTTCCATTCCCTCTTGTGTCTGTTGCAGTTTGTCATGCATGTAAATGAGATGCAAATTAAGGATGGAGTAAGTCATTAGAATTCTCATTTGTTCCCTATTGTATTCATTGTAACTTCTGGTCAGATAAGTGAACTAAATAACTTGCCCATGAAGTAGCGTCTAATGTGAATACACAATTTAATGTTCCATCGACGATATTAACCTATAGATGAGGTTGTTCTGCATATCTTTCAAAAGTTTTGTTTACTGAGGTAACTTAAGAGATGTTTGGATCTCCACTCTCCGTGAAGAATGCAACATAGCAATTATCTGGGGTACGCTTTCTAGAGCATCAAGGGCCAATGGAGAATAAGGCTGTATCGAGGAAAGATGAAGAAAATTACTTCACACAATCTTGACCCTCCCCGACCCTCAGAAACAATGTTTGATAGCTTTGGAATGTTATTGTAGGGAATAAATGAGAAATTTTGCCTTTCAACCAGTAGAATAGGAAGTCAGCCCTGGATATCCTGTAGCCTATATCAATTTCCTGGGCAACTCTACCAGTCACTGTGCCAATTCACCATGTCACCACTATCAAGAAAAGAGATTCATTCGTTCTGGGCTGAGCACTAGGTAAAAGCATGATAGGGAACCCTTGCTAAACTGCCTCCCATGAAAAAATATCTTTACCTAAATCAGGGGACCAAAACTGCCTAAAGTACTGCAACCATGGTCTCAGCAATACTTGTACAGTTGCAGTAGACATCCATACTCCCATATTTCAACCCCCTTGAAATAAAGGCCAACATTCCATTCGCTTTCCTAATTACCTGCTGTACCTGTGTGCTAACTTCTGTGTTTCATGCACAAATATCCTGAAATCCTTTTGTGTTGCAGCTTCCTGCAGGTTTTCTCCATTTAAATAAACAGTTCTTTTGCTGTCAAATTTGCCTACATTATACTCCAATTCTCTATCCATGCCAATTTACTACCTCCAACACCATAGGCTCTTATCTAGTGACTTAACCTTTTGTGAGGTACTTTGTTGAATGCCTTCTGGAAATCCAAATACAACACATCTTCTAGTTCCCCTCTATCCACTCTGGAAAAGTTTTTCCTCGAAAAACTCTAATATAAATTTCCTTCATGATTTCCCTTTCATGAAGCAATGTCACCTCTCCTTGATTAGATTATAGTTTTTCAAATGTGCTGCTATTACTTCTTTGGAAATTGATTCCAACATTTTTCCAACAACAGATAATAAGCTAATTGGCCTATAGTTACCTATTGTTTGCCTCCCTTCCCTCTTAAGGATGTCACATTGGCAGTTTTCCAATCCCCCAGTACTTCTCCAGAATCAAAGGATTTTGGAAAATTAGAACCAACAATGCATTCACTATTGCTCCAGCTACTACTTTTAGGATTATAGGATGCAAGCCATCAGGGCCAGAGGACTTGCCTGCCTTCAAAGCCCCATTAGTTTGTCTAATATTTCTCTCGTAATGGTACTTTAAATTTCACCCCCCACCCCCACCATATTCCTTGGTACTGATGGGATGTTCAAAGCACCTTCGACTTCAAAGACTGCAGTATATCTGTCTAACTCTACTGCCACTTTCTTGTTCTCTGAAGCTATCTCTCCAGATTCGTTTTCTAAGGGACCTATGACCTCTTTCTTCCTGGTTATATATTTGAAGAAGCTCTGGTCAGTTATGTACTTTGCTAGTCTGCCCTCTGTTTATTTTCTCTATCTTTTGGTCCTCCTTTGCTAGATTCTGAATTTATCCCAGCCTTTTATGTCCGTGTGCTTTTCCTTTCAACTTAAAACTCTTTGATTTCCTTGGTTAGCCATGGTTATCCCTCTGAGAATATTTCCTCCTTACTGGGATAGATTTTTGCTGGAGTCAATTAATTATCTCCTTAAATGATTGCCACTGCTTGCTTACAGTCTTTCCTGTTAATCTATCCACCTAGTCCCCTTTAGCTAACGCCTGTCGTAATTTCATTGCAATTCCTGTTGTTTCTGACCCTAGTTTCTCAAATGTATATTAAATTCTATTATGTTGTGATCACTACTTCCTGGGGGATCTTTTACTCAGGCCATTTGTTAAATTTGCCTCTATCAGATTCAAGATAGCCTGTTCCCTAGTTGGCTCCAATGACAATTGCTCTCAGAAACTATGAATTCATTAGGTTGCTACAACAATCAACATGAAGATTAAAGTCATTCATAATTATTGCTCTATTCTTGCATGCTTTATTATTTGTACTGTAGTTCTTGTACGAGGTACTGGCATTTTTGTTACAAATCCAATTTCTTTGCTGTGAAATGGCTTTTGCATGACTACACTTCCAAGGAAATTACCTTCCAACTGCAATCCTGGCCAAATTAACATGCAAAGTGGAGAAGTTTGCATCTCGATATAAACTGCCATAAGGTGGTGTCTCAGAATACAGTAATCTGCACTATTCATTAATCATCAACTTCTTTTCAATCAAGAACAGAAATAAAGTCCGTCAAAGGTGAGCTCAACTACAGTGGGGGAAAAAAGAAACACAGGAATCAAGATTATTTTGTGATAATTGCAAGGGCAATGACTAAATAGATTACAAACATTACAAGATTTAAAGCTTGTAACCAAATCTCAACAGCCTTCATGCCAATGAACAGTTTTGTAAACACCTGCAGCTTTTACTATTTTTCATTAAGTGCAGTGTTTTCCTCGTTACCTAGCTTAGCACTTCTCCTAGATGCCAGAGAACCAGTGTCATTTGAGATTGCTGAATGCTGGATAGGTAGAAGAGGATCTTGTGCGATGATAGCAAAGTCCACTGAAGAGCCTGCTGCAGGCGCACACCATTCTCAACTAGCAGTATATGTCCGATGTCCATTTAGCTGTCAGTGGCAGCCATAGAGCTCTCATATGGCTGCCACTTTTATGCCCCCTAGGGCTTGTACTGAGCTAGATGGACACCTGACATCTACTTTTATTATGAACACTTACACTGACAATTTTTTTGCCATGTTCCTTATTGTCAGCTACACAACAAACAAGTATAGGCTATGCCCAGGTCAGAGACACTGTTGCAAACTATATACCTGATTTTTCTTAATTTCAGACTTGAGAGAGTTGATATTCCATTAAATTAAATTCTTTATTAATCAAATTGAATTTCAAAAACATGATTTACAAAAAGTACTGAAAGCAAAAATGACGAAACTAAAAGAAGGCAGTTGGCAGCAAATGATACAAGATTGCTTGAGGTTTCCTTTCTGTTGGACACTGCTAACTGCTCAATTCATATCCAGAGCAAGCTGCACCACAATTAATACACTATCACACCACGTTATTAATCCATAAAATGATAAATGTTTTAGGAGACTTATAAAAGTGATATGAAAAGTTTAAAATAGAATCTTTGCAATTTTCTCCAGCACATCCTTCATTTAGTCTCAGTCCTAACTTTGATATCTCAACGTAAGTTATTTCTATTTTTTTTGCACCTTAAACATTGTTATGTTTTACAATGATTTCTTTAAGGCTTCCAGTAATAAGCAATGATAAAACTGTTAGTAGATTAAGAAATTCCATTCTCCTATCATTTTCCAAAATTGCCACAACAAAACTGTCATTGATTATAGTCCAAAAAAAATTTTCTCCATTGTTTCCCGTATCTTAATATTATTTTTCTTCTTTCATTCAGACACCTCCCAAATTTAAGATTTAAAGACGTGCACTGCCCTTACAACATACTGTCGACAAATAGGGCATTCATTCATGCGTTTTCCACATTTAGTGCAAGTGACCATGTGACCACATTCGAGGAGAACGCAATCAATCACTGCATCCATACAGATCCTGCAGAGATTCTCATCACTGCCTAGCTGCATCTGTTCTTCAACTGAAAAGAAAACAGAATTATGAAAACTTGGTTAGTTTAATCAAAAACATGCACACACTTTCAGCACTAGGTATGAATTTTGTAATAGTTACATTTGGGAAAGCAATTGCAGATTTAGAAGCTGAAAGGATATGCAAGATAACTAATGCTGTATTACTTTCTTGGGATTTTCATTTTGAATGGAAACAGAATATTTCTGCTGATTTGCAGCCTCACTTTGTAAAGGTAAGGAAATTCAATAAGTTTTCTGATCCAGCTGTGTCCCACTGAAGTCATGTGGGGAATTTTAATTAGTTCTGATCACCTTATTATAGCAAGGATATTATAAAACTAGAAAAAGAGTGCAGGAAAAAATTACTTAGATGCCACCAGGCCTTGACGGTTTGAGTTATAAAGGAGAGGCTGGATACACTGGGACCATATTTTTCCCTGCAGCGTAGGAGTGATCTTATAGCGGTCTCTAAAATAATGAGGGGCCTAAATAAGGTAGTTAGTCAACATCTTTTCCCAAAGGTAGGGGAGTCTAAAACTAGAGGGCATAGGTTTAAGGGGAGATGCACAAAAGGGTCCAGAGGGGCAATTTTTTCACTGAGGGTGGTGAGTGTCTGGAATGAGCTGCCAGAGGCAGTTATCAATTACCTTTTAAAAAAACATTTTGCTAGTTACATAGCTAAGATGGTTTAGAGGATATGGAACAAACACAGGCAATTGGGACTTACTGGGAAAAACTGGGTAGCCTCAAGTTGGGCCAAAGGGCCTGTTTCCATGCTGTAAATCTCTGACTCTTAAGTAGCATTTGAATACAGTAGCACCTTAAAAATCCTAAGTCCAGGCAGTTATTTTCCCTTTGTTTTATACTGGTTTAGATGATTTCACATCAAGCTAACACAATTCAAAAATCTGAAGAGTTTATGCTTATTAACATAGGGAATTTTTGAATCAATCAATCTTCCATACCAAAATCAGCAAATTTTAATTCTACTAAAAAGATTGATATGCAAATTAGCTGAATTTACAGAGCCAGTTTTCCATATCTCAAATGTTAGATCTACAAAAGACATATACGGACATTAGAACTCAATTACACTTGATTAAATTTGAAGGAATGTGTGGGAAGCCAACTTTTGTTTCAAGTACTTTTTTATATACATATAGCATATATATGTCTTGCCTTCAACAAGCTCCAGTGACTATTTCCTGCTACCATAGAGCCTTTAAAAGATAAATGTTGCAGGTAGGATACATCTTTCAAGTGGATGACGCAAGAGGCCAAGATATCAATTCATCAGCTCAGGGAGCATTCTATAGCCTGGGCTTTATCCAATGGGCTGATTTCCCTCCATTGCATGGCACCAGAGAAGCTCCAACAGTGGCACATGGGGATGTTCATTTATGACAACAACATTGTAACAACCCAGCAGTGAAAGAAACCTAACTACAGGATCTCTGACAATAAAACTTCTTGTATATAAAAAGAAAGGTTGAATAGAATTCTCCTCAGTCTGATACTAATACGGAAATAGCTTGATCAAAATACTCTTTCCTTACACTGACTTCTCAGCACCTCTGCATTAACTACAAAAAAATTTTTCAACTTGTGAAAAGTTCAAGTTGGGACTACTTACCAGCAGCAACAGCTGGGTTATTTCCATTTTCCACTACAACAAAAGAAAAAAGTTTCAAGAGTCACTAATTGTTGAACTTAATGAATACATTTCTAATAAAGCATTTTGGAGACAAACGTACAAAACTTGCGATTTTCTTCTGTTTCTTTGAATAATCTCTTCACTCGTTCCACCAGTTCCCATTTTTCACAACATCCTGAAAAACTGACAAAGTTGCGAGCCAATATTTCCTTCAACTGACGAACAGTTAATGCTTCAACATCATCAGCACTGGAAAGGTCTGATAACGAAGCTCGTGTTTTTTTAGGTGGTATGTCGTCATTGGTTCCATTTGCCTGCAAGAAAATCCCACATAGTACATAGCTTTTGATTACAGAGTACATTGTGAACTGCTGCTTCCAATATTTTAATGAAATGGGCAGTGTCACATGGCGCTTCCAAGACATAAACCATTCAGACCCGGAAGTACAATTGCCATTCCTTCATTATCACTGGATCAAAATTCTGGAACTCCTTAACTGCACTGCAGGTGTGCCTACACCATATAGAATGCATTGTTTCAAGATCGCAGCTCACCCTTTCTCAAGGGCAATTAGGGATGGACAATAAATGCTGGCCTAGGCAGTGATGCCCACATACTGTAAAATAATACATTTTTAAGAAGCATTCTGCAAAAAATTATGGACTATTAACTAGCAAATAGATCAAGATTCAGTACATTTCATCCAGCACTGGATTAAAACTGCTGTTTCAAAGTGGTGCATGAGCACAATGACTTCTCAAATCACTCAGAATTCCCCGGATTATCACTAATTACTTTAAAAATAAATTGAACATTGAAGTGTCACAATTTTTAGAGACTATCTTCAGGAAAGTCAATTCCCTGCCACAGACAATAATGGACATACCATCTTTCATACTTTTTGGGATTGGGCATTTTTATTCTGGGTGAGCATACACTGGCCATTGTTAATGTCTACAAGATGAAAACTGAAAATGCAACATCTGTATCATATCACTCATGTCTGTCTTTTTAAACATGAGCACTAGTTTACAACCACAAACCAATTATGCTGTTTTCCCCGAAGTGGGTAGTAATATTGTCATTTTTCTGATAGGATGTCACACCTCCAAAAACAAGAAAGATTGGCACATTGCATTAATTTTTTTGTTCAGCTGATTGGAAAAGTTTCAAAATCAGTAAACATTCCCTTCTCAAGGCTAAAAGGCATTTGGTTCTCAACTGCTACATCTGACCGCAGAACATAAAGTACATGGATCTTGTGCTGCTCCTCATGGCAGCAAAGAAGTAAAACCAACCAAGCAAGACCTGGAGAAGTATATAGTAAGTAAAACTGGTAAACCCAACAAAAGTAAGTCTATATTTGGGAATTCAGCATAATATTTTGGTAGAGCACACAAGGCTTCCCAGGTAGACTGGGCACAAAAAATTGAGGGTAGGACAGTAGAGGAACAATGGTGATGTTCAGGGAGATATTAAATATCTCAAAGTATAATCTAAGAGGAAGAGGAATTGTAAAGTGAAGAAAAATATTCTGTGGCTAAATAAGGAAGTCAAAGGGGACATAAAGGTGAAAATAGGGTATATCATTCTGCAAAAGTTTGTGGTAAGCTGGAGGATTGGGAGAACTTCAAGATTCAGCAAAAAGGCTTCTAAAAATAAAACCAAAAGAACTAAGATGAGCTATGAAAGGAAACTAGCAGAAAACTTAAACACTGATATACCAGAAGCTTCTGCAAGTATATAAAGAGGAAGAGAATAGCTAAAATAAATTTTGGCCCTTTAGAGGATGATACAGATGAGGTAAAAATAGGGAACACATGGCAGAGGCACTCAACCAACATTTTGCCTCTTTCTTCATGATACAGAATAATGAAAATTTTCCAAAAATTGCAGTTAATGCAGAAGAACTTGGTGCAATAACCATCACTAGGGAGACAATATTGAATAAACTAATGGGATGCAAGGCAGATAAATCTCTGGAACCTGATAGCCTGCATCCTAAGGTGTTAATGGATGTGGCAGCAGTGATATTGGATGCATTGGTTATGATATTTCAAAATTCACTGGATTCTGGAAAGATCCCAGTGGATTGGAAACACGCTAACATGACACTCCTATTCAAAAAGGGAGAGGGACAAAAAGTAGCTAACTATAGGCTACTATAAGTAGCTTGACCTCTGTGGTGGGGAAATTGCTGGAATCAATCATTGAGAAGATGACTGTTTATTTCAAAACAAAAGCTCAATCCACCATTGTCAGCATGGATTTGTAAAGGATAAGTCATTCTTGACAAACTTCCTCAATTCCTTGAAGATGTAACCAGCAAAGTGGATAATGGGGAGCCTGTGGATGTGGTATATCTAGACTTCCAGAAGGTGTTTGACAGGGTGCTGCATAAAAAAACTGATCCAAAAGGCAAGATTGCAGAGGATTGGGTGGGGGTTAGAGTACTAGATTAGACTGAGAATTGGCTGACTGACAGAATGTGGAGATGCCAGCATTAGATGGGGTAAACACAGTAAGATTCACAACACTAGGTTAAAGTCCAATAGGTTTATTTGGTAGCAAAAGTCACCTGGTGTTGCAAGACCCTTTACTGTGACTGACAGAAAGCAGAGGCCGAGATAAATGGGTCCTCTGGCTGGCAGGATGCCGTATGGGTCAGTTCTTGGACCTCAACTGTTTACAACCTATATAAGTGATCTGTAAGCAGGGACAGAATGTAACATAGTAAAATTTGTGGATGATACTAAAATAGGTGGGAAAGCAGGTAGTGAAGAGGAGATAAAGATTTTACAGTTAGATATAAATAGGCTAGGAGAATGGGCCAAAATTTGGCAGCTGGCAATTACTATGGATAAGTGTGAGGTTATAAGAACATAAGAATTAGGAGCAGTAGAAGACCATCTGGCCCCTCAAGCCTGCTCTGCCATTCAATAAGATCATGGCTTATCTTTGTGGACTCAGCTCCACTTACCCACCCACTCACCATAACCCTTAATTCCTTTACTGTTCAAAAACATTCAATGATGTAGCCTCAACTGCTTCACTGGGCAGGGAATTCCACAGATTCACAACCCTTTGGGTGAAGAAGTTCCTCCTCAACTCAGTCCTAAATTGGCTTCCCCTTATTTTGAGGCTATGCTCCCTTGTTCTAGTTTTGCCCACCAGTGGAAACAACTTCCCTGCTATCTTATCTATTCCCTTCATAATCTTATAAGGATCTCCCCTCATTCTTCTGAATTCCAATGAGTATAGCCCCAGTCTACTCAGTCATAAGCCAACCCTCTCAACTCTGGAATCAACCTAGTGAATCTCCTGTGTACCCCCTCCAGTGCCATTACATCCTTTCTCAAGGAAACCAAAACTGTACACAATACTCCAGGTGTGGTCTCACCAGAACCTTATACAGCTGCAACATAATCTCACTGCTTTTAAACTCCATCCCTCTCACAATGAAGGACAAAATTCCACTTGCCTTCTTAATTACCTGCTGCACCCGCAAACCAACTCCCTGAGATTCTTACACAAGGACACCCAGGTCCCTCTGCACAGCAACATGCTGCAATTTTTTACCATTTAAATAATAGTCCATTTTACTGTTATTCCTACCAAAATGGATGACCTCATATTTACCAACACTGTACTCCATCTGCCAGACCCTCGCCCACTCACTCATCTATATCCCTTTGCAGACTTTCAATGTCCTCTGCACACTTTGCTCTTCCAACCACCTTAGTGTCATCTGCGAATTCTGACACACTACATTTGGTTCCCAACTCCAAATCATCTATGTAAATCGTAAACAATTGCGGTCCCAACACTAATCGATTGAGGCGCACCATGAGTCTCTGACTCATCCATTTTGCCAAAAAAAAGGCAAGTTATCAAAACGGAAAGAAAATTCAAAATGTGTCTGAGCAGAGGGATCTGCATGTCTTTGTTCATGAATCACAGAAAATCAGTATGCAGGTACAGCATATAATAAAAAAGACAAGTGGAATGTTAGCATTTATTGCTAAAGGACTGAAGTATAAAAGCAGAGAAGTTTTGTTGCAATTGTATAGGGTGTTGTAAGACCATATCTGGTGTACTGTGTCCAGTTTGGCCTCCTTATTTGAGGAAGGCATTGGAGACAGTTCCGAGGAGGTTCACCAGATTGATTCTGGGGATGAAATGGTTAACTACAAGGAGAGATTAAACAGTTTGGCCTTTTACTCGCTAGAGTTTAGAAGGATGAGGGGGGGATCTGACTGAGGTATATAAAAGGGACTGATAAAGTAAACGTAGATCAAATGTTTCCCATTGTGGAGCAATCTAGAACTAGAAGTCACAGTATAGGTTCGGAGGTGGTAGATTTAAAACTGAGATGAAGAACTACTCGCAGAGGGTGGTGAATTTATAGAACTCGCTTTTATTAAATGGATAACCTCTCACTTTCCATCTGCCAAGTTTTGGCCCATTCTCCTAGCCCATTTATATCTCTGTAAAATCTTTAGTGCAGTGGAGTTTTCATCATTAAATGGCTTTAAGAACGAGATTGATATACTTCTGATTTAAAAAACAGGTTAAAGAAATATGGGGAACAAGTAGGGAGATGGATTTGAGACCAGGAAGAGGTGAACCATGATCTGATTGAATGACGGAGCAGGTTCAAAGGGCTGAATTGCCTACTTCTGCTCCTAATTCCTACGAGTTAACCAGTCACTTGAGCTACCAGGCTGCTCATTGTTCAATTAATTTCTGTTCCTCTAGAATTTATGCTTTAAGTTTTGGCTTAATTTCCCAGCTTCCTAAATTAGCACCCTTCTATTACTTGGGCTGGATAAGTTTCATGTTGGTTACCGAATAAAGCTCGATTATTTCCAGACAAACCTCTAAAATCCTGATATTAAATTTTCCCTTTAATAATAGATCATAGCCCACGTGTTGCTCAATTCTATTCACCAGTCTTGGTTACATATCTGTTTAGCAAAAATTTCAAAATTAGAATTAATAATTGAACTAGCATCAATTTCCTTCATGTGAGAGAGTGTTCACTGAGTAAAGAAGTATTTTCTAACTTCTCGTTCAAATGGCCTAGCTAATCCCAGCCCAGTCACCTGCTGAGACAATTTCTATTTACTCAATTCCTTTCAAAGACACCCTATAATCTTCTACATTCAGGGTATACACCCCTAGTTTATGTAATCTCTCCACAGAATCTGAGCCAGAGTATCCTGGTAATATGCACTGATTAATGTGCATTGCATTTTTGCAAAGGAGCAGTGCTCAGAACTGTACGCAGTAACCCAGATGTGGCCTAACCAGAGCTTTGTTTAGCTGTAGTTTTATATTTCTAGTCCCCTTGAGTTATAATGGCTAACATTCATTTGGCTTTATGAATACTTTTATGCACGGTTATGGCATTTTAGTGATTACATGGAATTATATACAACTTCCAGCAGAAAAACAGGCCATTCAACCCAACAGATATGCATTTATGGGCATTTAAATCTCTTGGGATGTCCACTGCTCCTATCTTCTCACAATTTACAAAAAACAGAGCTAAATAAATAGATGACTTCAATTGCTTGCATTAAAATCCATCTGCCATAATTTTGCTCATTCATAGTTTATGTTCCCAACCACACCACTTACTATGCCACTAATCTATGTTATCAGCAAATTTAGAAATATAGCTCTCTATTGTTTGATTCTTCATTAATGAACATGAAAATTGTAGAATGATAGGGCAAAGTAAACCATTTGGCCAATTACACCTGAGCACTTTGGTTATGCTATGCAAATTGTCTCACACCTTTACATACAGCAGCAAACTGTACCCTTCAAACATTTAACCTATTTCTTTTTTCAAGTTACTACTGGATTTTTTTTGATGGAATATGAGCATCACTGGTAGGACCAGCATTTGTTGCCCATCCCTAATTATGCTTGAACTGAATGACTTGCTAGCTCATTTCAAAGGGTAGTTAAGGATCAATCACATTGTTGTAAAACTGGAGCCACATAGGCCAGACAAGGCAAGTACAGCAGATTTCCTTCCCTGTAGGGTATTAGTGAACCAGATGGGTTTTTATAACCATTGATAGTAGTTGTCATGGTCACTATTACTGAGACTAACTTTTAATTACAGATTTATTAATTGAATTTAAATTCCAACAGCTGCCAAGATGGGATTCGAATCCATGTCTCCAGAGTATTAGCATAAGCCTCTAGATGACTAGCCCAGTAACAGTACCACTTTTAGTCACCAACCCACTTCAATCTGCTTCTATCACCCTTTCAGGGAGTGCTTTCTTAGAATCATAGATACCCTACATGAAGGAGGCCCTGTAAAAATGAAGGATAAAGATTGCAAAATTTTGGAACCCTGGATGATGAGGGATTGTGAGCTTAAGAAAAAGGAAGTGGGATATATAAATTTTAGGAAATTGAAAACGGTTAAGGCTCTTGAGGAATACAAAGATAACAGGGACTTGGGAAGGCTAAAGGAGCCATGAAATATCCTTGGCAGGCAGGATTAAGGAGAATCCCAAGACTTTTATGCATATATAAGGAGGAAGAGGGTAGCTAAGGAAAAGGTAGGTCCACTCAAAGACAGTGGAGGGAATATGTGTATGGAGCCTGATGAGGTGCGTGAAGTTCTTAACGAGTAACTTGCATCAATATTCACAAAAAAGGATGTGGTTTGTGATGAATGCAGAAAGGAGAATGTTGACATTCTAGGACATGTCGAGATAAAAAGGGAGAAGGTATTGGAGGTTTTGAAAAACATCAAGGTGGACAAGCCCTCAGGGCCGGATAAGGTCTATTCCGGAATACTGAGAGGCAAGGGAAGAAATTGCTCAAGCCTTGTATTCTCTTTAGCCACAGGCAAGGTATTAGAGGATTGGAGATGGTAACATTGTTCCTCTGTGAGTCTTACATCAATGATGGGAAAATTATTGGAGAAGATGCTTAGAGACAGGATGTACTCACATCTAGAAAAGAATAGGCTTATCAGCGATAGGCAGAATGGTTTTGTGAAGGGGAGGTCATATCTCACAAACTTGATTGAGTTTTTTGAGGAAGTAACAAGAAAAATTGACCAGGGCAGGGCAGTGAATGTTGGACTTTAGTAAAACCTTCAATAAGGTTCCTCATGGCAGGCTGATACAGAAGAAGGTGAAATCATACGAGACCCAAAGCAAGCTAGTTAAATGGATACAAAATTGGCTTGGGCACAGAAAGCAGAGAATAGCAGTGGAAGGGTACTTTTCTAACTGGAGGTCTGTGACAAGCGGTGTTCCACAAGGATCAGTGCTGGGGCCTCTGTTGTTTGTAATACATATACATGACTTGGAGGAAAATGTAGGTGGTCTGATTAGTAACTTTGCAGATGATACAAAAAATTGAGGGAGTAGCAGATAGTGCAGAGGATTGTCAGAGGATACAGCAGGATATAAATCGGCTGGAATCCTGAGCTGAAAGATGGTAGATGGAATTTAACCCAGACAAATGTGAGGTGACGTGATTTGGAAAGTCTACTGCAGAAGGGAAGTATACAGTAAATGGTAGAACCCTTAGAAATATTAGCATTTATTTCTAAGGATCTAGGTATGCAGATCCACAGTTCCCTGAAGGTGGCACTCAGATGGACAAGGCGGTCAAGAAGGCATAAGGCATGCTGGCCTTCATCGGTTGGGGTATTGAGTATAGGAATTGGAAAATCATGTTGCAGCTGTATAACGCTTTGGTTAGACCGCATTTGGAGTATTGTGTACAATTCTGGTCACCACATTACCGGAAGGATGTTGATGCAGTGGACAGGGTGCACAAGAGATTTACCAGGATGTTGCCTGGTTTGGAGGATATGGACTATAAAGAAAGGTTGAACATAAACTATGATTGTTTTCATTGGAGAGGATGAGGGGGGATCCTGATAGAGGTTTACAAAATTATGGTAGGCAAGGATAGTCAAGGTATTTTTCCCAGGACCGAAGGGTCAATTACTTGGGGGCATAGGTTGAAAATGAGAGCGGGAAGTTTAAACGAGATGTAGGGGGCAAGTTTTTCACACAGGTAGTGAATGCCTGGAACATGCTACCAGAAGTAGTGTGGAAGCAGATTCTTTAACAATATTCAAGAGACATCTGGATAGATACATGAACAGACAGGGCATAGAGGGATATGGATAACGTAGAGGCAAGAAAATATTAGATTAGAGAGGCATCTATATCAGCACAGACTTGGTGAGCTGAAGGCCCTGACTCTAAGTTGTCGTGGGGCAATCACAGTGAGGAAGCAGAGGTTAGCACTACTGCCGCACAGCACCGGAGACCCCAGTTCAATTCTGGCCTTGGGTCACTGCACGTGTGGAGTTTGCACATTCCCCCTGCGTGGATTTCCTATTTTGTATTGAGCTATCTTGATGTGTAATCATCTAATACCAGTGTTATACAAAGGGAGAACAACTGCTTGGGCCTAGAAGGATTTTTAAGGGACTACTGTATTCAGATGCTACTTAGTCATAGAGGTTTACAGCATGGAAACAGGCCTTTGTCCCAACTTATTCCATGTCGACCAGCTTTTGCCACTAAGCTAGTCCCAATTGTTCACATTTGGCCCATATCTGTCTATACCCATCTTATCCATGTAACAATCTAAATACTTTCTAAAAGACAAAAAATTGTACCCACCTCTACTACTGCTGCTGGCAGCTCATTCCAGGCGCTCGCCACCCTCAGTGAAAAATTGTCCCTCTGAATACTTTTGTATCTCTCCCTTCTCACCCTAAACCTATGCCCTCTTGTTTTAGATTCCCCTACCTTTGGGAAAAGATGTTGACTATCAACCTTATTTATGACCCTCATTACTTTATAGATTTCTATAAGATCACCCCTAAGCCTCTTATGCTCCAGGGAAAAAAGACTCAGTCTAACTAGCCTCTCCTTATAACTCAAATCATCAAGTATCAGCAGCATCCTCGTAAATCTTTTCTATACTCTCCAGTTTAATAATATCCTTTCTATAATAGGGTGACCAGAGTATTCCAAGCGTGGCCTTACTAATGTATTATACAACTTCAACAAAGCGTCCCAACTCATGTTTTCAATGTTTTGACCAATGAAACCAAGCATGGCGAATGCCTTCTTCACCACTTCTTCCACCTATGACTCCATTTTCAAGTAGCTATGAACCTGTACTCCTAAATCTCTTTGTTCTATAACTGTCCCCAACACCCATCATGAATTGAGTAGGTCCTACATTGAATCAATTTATCGAAATGAACACCTCACATTTATCTAAATTAAATGCCATTTGCCATTCAACGGCTCACTGACCCAATTGATCAAGATCATGTTGCCATCCTAGATAACCTTCTTCAGTGACCACTGTGCCACCAACTTTGGTGTAATTGCAAACTTATTAACCACGCCTCCTAAATTCTCATCCAAATCATTAATATGAATAATAAGTAACAATGGACCCAGCACTGATCCCTGGGGCACACTGCTAGTAACAGGCCTCCAGTTTGAAAAACAACCCGCTACACCTTCTGTTGTCAAGCCAATATTGCATCCAATTGGCTACCTTACCCTAGATCCCATTAGGTTTTTGCATGAGGTTCAACCTATGTAACACCTTGTCAAAGGCCTTGCTAAAGTCCATGTTGACAATGTTGACTGCACTGCCCTCATTTACCTTCTTGGTTACCCTTTCAAAAAGCTTCTTTTGTCATTTCTTTATATTTCTTCCAATCTGTTGGATTGATGCTAATTGCAACAATTTTGAATGTTCCTTTCTTTAGTTTTCAGTTATCTCTCAACTATTTTGCTGGCCATGCTTACTTAATTTGGTAAGTATCAATTCTTGTCCCTCAGGGGTTTATACTGGTCATGTATTATGCCACAGTCTTTTTGGAATATCTGCCACTTTTAATTTTGAGTTTTACCCAGATAACAATTTTGACCAGTTTGCTGTCATCAGCCCATCTCATCCCATTAAAAGTTAATCGTACCAGCAATGTAAAGTTTCTCCTTTTCAAACCCAACACTGGGCTGGATCATATTACAATAACTGTTAGATGAATGTTCCCTCTGTTACATTTACAAATCTGACCCATTGTCCTGCCTAACCCTAGGTTGTAAGGCATACTGAAGAATAAAACATATTCCAAAAAACTTTCTTACTTCCACGTAGGAATGTACTATCTTTGACTGGAGTTAATCTGCATTTTGGATTATACATGAAAATTGAAAAATCCGCAACACGCTTCTGGCCTGTTTTATAAAAGTTAGTTACTGACTATCCAAGATGTATTACATAAAAGCCAAATTGTTAGGTTTAAAATTGATTTCCCTCAATGACCCATATTTTGCATTTTAGAGAAGTGAGGCTATCAGCGCTAACTGTTATTGAGTAAGTGAGTCACTAACCTCTGGCAACTGCACATGTATAGCTATGATGTGGAGATGCTGGCATTGGACTGGGCTAAGCACAGTAAGAAGTCTCACAACACAAGGTTAAAATCCAACAGGTTATTTGGTAGCATAAGCTACAAGCTTTCAGAGCACTGCTCCTTCATCATGTGAGTGGGAGTTCTGTTCACAAACAGGACATATAAAGACACAAACTCAATTCACAAAATAATGGTTGGAATGCGATCTGATAGTACCTAATAGGCTGCAGGAAAGGATGCCGCAAGGCATGGTACATTGGGCAGACCATGCAGACGCTACAACAACAGATGAATGAACACTGCTCGACAATCACCAGCCAGGAGTGTTCTCTTCCAATTGGGGAACACTTCAGAGGTCACGGGCATTTGTCCTCTGATCTTCAGGTAAGCATTCTCCAAGGTAGCCTTCATGACACACGACAACGCCGAGTTGCTGAGCAGCGACTGATAGCCGAATTCCGCACACAAGGACAACCTCAACCAGGATCTTGGGTTCATGTCACACTATCTGTGACCCCCATGACTTGCCTGGGCTTGCAAAATGTCACTAACTGTCCTGGCTGGAGACAATACATATCTCCTTAACTTGCGCTTAACCCTCCACTCACGTTGTCTGTACCTTTAAGACTTGATTACCTGTGAAGATTTGCATTCCAACCATTATTTTGTAAATTGAGTTTGTGTCTTTATATGCCCCGTTTGTGATCAGAACTGCCACTCACCTGATGAAGGAGCAACACTCTGAACGCTTGTGCTACCAAATTAACCTGTTGGACTTTAACTTAATGTTGTGAGACTTCTTACCATGTATAGCTAACCATGGAAATCAAGCTGATGTCAGAATTGTCCAGTTCCTCCCCAGGCTTCACTTTAACAATATCTTGCCGAGGAACTTGGCAATCATATATGCAATAGTGTTAAATAAGGACACTTACCCACTTGCTTTCCATTTAAAAAAAGCCAAAATTTCAAATTTGTTCATTTGAGTGAATATTTGATAGCATGGTAAAGCTTAATTTGCTGCTAACACTTTACTTTTACAAGTGTTCCTTCTTACTGTATTTATAAAAATTATTTCCAAACTTTTTCTCTTTTTTTCTCCTTAGATCCATTGTTCTTTGCCTCTGTACATTATTTTATACTGAATTAACTATTCTAATTATTTTCTAATATCTGACTGAATGTGGCATACAGGAATTGGGGGAAAACTCTCCAATGATTCAAGTCACAAAGGAAGATGGTTGTGGATATTGGAAGCCAATCATTCAGCCTCTAGGTAGAGTCCTAGGCTCGACCATTTTCAGATACTTATTCAATAATTTTTCCTCCATCATAAACTCAGAAGTGGGAGTGTTCGTTGATGATTTCACAACATCAAATACCAATTATAACTCCACAGATACTGACGCAGTCTGTGCTCGCATGCAAGATATTCCACATCATTACCATGACTGAATCTCCAGCATCAACATTTTGGGCCATAACCATTGAGTAAAAGAGCAGGCCAGACGCTTGGAATTCTCACCACCTGACTTCCTGAAAGATGTCCAGTACTTGGTAGACATAAGTCAAGTGTGCAATAATAGAATACTCTCTGCTTGCCTGGATGGGTGCTGCTCAACAATACTAAAGAATCTTGACACCATCAGGACAAAGTAGTTCACTTGATCTGCATCCTATCTACCACCTTCAATATTCACTTTTTCCACCATTGACACAGAGACAGCACTACATACCATAAATACAAGATGCAATGCATTGACTCACCAAATTCCTTCTACAGCACCTCTAAGCCCACAATCTTCACCATTAAATAGGACAACGGCAGCAGATGCATGGGAACACCACCACCTGCAAGTTCCTCCCCAAGCCACAAACCATCCTGTCTTGGAACTACAATCACTGTTCCTTCACTGTAACTGGATCAAAACTTGAACTTCCAAACATCAATTTGGATGTATCTGCATGAGATAGACTGCATAGTTTAAGGCAGAAGCTCATGACTACCTTCTCAAGGGCAACTAGGGACAGGGAACATACTGTGGGTATTCCAGCAATGACTACTCCTATAACAGAATAAAACAAACTTATACATCCTGGTCTACTCTGTGTACCTCAATAAGGATTCCTCATTCTAACTGAGGAGAAAGGCCATTGCTTGCCCTGTTTCCAGTAGAGGACGATGCGATTGCGACATTCTAATTATCACAAGTCACAGTACAAAAGCCTACAGGACATCCGTGGACAAGTCCAGGTATTCTGAAATGTTTTTATTCATTCATGGGACAAGGGCATCGCTGGCTGGCCAGCATTTATTGCCCATTCCTAGTTGTCTGAGGAGAGTTGAAACTCAACCACATTGCTGTGGTCTGGAGTCACATGTAGGTCAGAGCAGATAAGGACAGCAGATTTCCTTCCCTAAAGGTCATTATTGAACCAGATGTGTTCTTCCGACAAACGACAATGGTTTCATGATGATCAGTAGGTTCTTAATTCCAGATATTTTTTACTGATTTCAATTCAACCATCTGATGTAGCAGGATTTGAACCAGGTCCCCAGAACATTAGTTGAGTTTCTGTACCAATAGTCCTAGTAATAATACCAGTAGGCCATCGTTTCCTCATGTACTGTTTAGACACAACATCTGAACCAATGCATTTGTAAAATAAATTATTTCTATTTGTATAATACAAATTAAATAAAAGCTGTATTCAATATTTAGAACCTTCAAATTTGGTATACATCTATCCATTTACAACTTCTTGAGTAATGGAAATTTAGAACCTGTCATCCCCTCCACTTTCCAGGTTTGAATGGGATGCACTATGGTCTCAATGTTTAAAGTAGTCCATAATCTATTTAAATAGACCAAGTACACATATTTCTTTAACTGTAAGCGACTGTTGACAACAAAACACATATTTGCTGTAGATTATTGATTTGACTATTAACTATATGCATATAAGGTTATCAGTAATTTATTTTCTGCATAATGGAGAATTTAGTGGGACATTTGGCCATATCTTTACAACCGGGCATGATCTAATTGTTACCACTATATATGAATAGGAAACCAGACAGACTGCTTAAGTGGTTATTAATGAAGAATATTCACATCATAAGTTTCTGACTGGGCCCTGTTTAATTACTGATAATTCAAATTGGGGATAAATATTATATGCCATTAACAAAGAATGGTAATTGTAATTCAAAATGCAATTTAATGTCTTTTATTCTGAGATTCTTGAACTTATAGTCCCTTAAAACATCCTGGAATGATATCATATCTTCAACACATAGCTGGGATGAAAGTGCGGTAAAGCTTGCAAGTAGGGTTGGATTCAATGTTTCTTTGTAGTCATTTTTGCACCGCAACAAGGTACTTCCAGCTGTATGACTTACATTCTATGTCTTGAAGCAACCATGCAAACGGAGTACGTTTGACACATAACAATGGATCACTGTGCAAGTAAAACTCTGTTTTCAATACATGTCAAAAGATATCAGGGAAGAAGTTTCTTTGCTATCTTATTTCAAAGTTATTAAGTCAGTAAATTAAAATAAATCATTTCATACTGAAACCAGTTATTTAACCTGATTTACATTAAATTAGTATTACATTAAATAAGTAGTTTACATTAAATAAGGGGGGATCTGATAAAGACTTACTAAATTCAAACAGGACTAAACAGGGTAGAAGCAAAGAGGATGTTCCGATGATGGAAGAGTCCAGAACCAGGCGTCACAATCTGAGGATTCGGGATAGACCATTTAGGACGGAGGTGAGGAAACATTTCTTCACCCAAAAAGTGGTGAGTCATAACCACAGGAAGTAGTTGATACCAAATATTGAATGATTTCAAGAGGCAGCTAGATATAGCACTTTGGGCGAATGGGATCAAAGATTATGGGGAGAAAGCAAGATTAGGCTACTGAGTTGGACGATCAGCCATGATCATAATGAATGGCAGGAGCAAGTGGGTGCCAAATGACCTCCTCCTGCTCCTATCTTCTTTGTTTCTATGGTGGTTTGTAACTTGAGCCTCAAGTTCTATGTGGTATAAATTCAATTCATTTGCCAAAAACACAAATTCATGAGGCATATGTGACATATCCCAATAAACCTGAAGAATTTGCAGTTTGATCCCTATGTCTACCTGCTGTTTATCTAGACACAGCAGCTAAAGTCATTTTCTGGCCAATAGAGAATGCAAATCATGATTTACGGACGTGATCACTGATGCTAATTCATAGTAGAATATCTAGTGCAAAGCCCAAAAATGTATCACTTACATATTCCTGATTATTTTGTGATTCAGATCCTCTATTTATTGAAGATATTCTATCTTCTCTTCCCTGTAAATAATGTGGATAAAAAAAATTAAATAAGCATTGATTTCACTAACTCAAAGTTGTCTAGAGAAGATATCATAATAAATACCTAGTTCATGGTTCATTGTAATAGGTTAGAAGTAATTTTTTTAGTTGTGGAAGATTGAAGTTTAACTGTAGAAAATAGGCTAGTACATTTAAAAAGTTTACTTAAGGGATTAGCTACAAAGGCAAGATCATAAAACAACAGGTGAGCTTACTGATAGAACATAGAACATTACAGCGCAGAACAGGCCCTTTGGCCCACGATGTTGCGCCGACCAGTTTTTTTTAAAAAAAAAAGCACTGACCCACTAATCTAAACCAATCCCTTTTCGTCCATAAACCTATCCACAGATCTCTTAAACGCCCCCAAACTAGGCGCATTTACAACCGCAGCAGGCAGGGCATTCCAATCCCTCACCACCCTCTGGGTAAAGAACCTACCCCTGACATCCGTCCTATAACTACCCCCCCTTAATTTAAAGCCATGCCCCCTCGTGCTAGCTTTCTCCATCCGAGGAAAAAGGCTATCACTATCCACCCTATCTAAACCTCTAATCATCTTATATGTTTCAATAAGCTCCCCTCTTAGCCTCCTTCTTTCCAGCGAAAACAACCCCAAATCCCTCAGTCTCTCCTCATAGGACCTCCCCTCCATACCAGGCAACGTCCTGGTAAACCTCCTCTGCACCCTCTCCAAAGCCTCCACGTCCTTCCTGTAGTGTGGGGACCAGAACTGCACACAGTACTCCAAGTGCGGCCGCACCAGAGTTGTGTACAGTTGCAACATGACGCTGCGACTCCTAAATTCAATCCCCCTACCAATAAACGCCAAGACACTGTATGCCTTCTTAACAACCTTATCTACTTGATTCCCAACTTTCAGGGATCTATGTACACATACACCTAGATCCCTCTGCTCCTCCACACTATTCAAAGTCCTCCCGTTAGCCCTATACTCAACACATCTGTTACTCCTACCGAAATGAATTACCTCACACTTCTCTGCATTAAACTCCATCCGCCACCTCGCGGCCCAGCTCTGCAACCTGTCCAAGTCTTCCTGCAAACTATGACACCCTTCCTCACAATTTACCACACCTCCGACTTTGGTGTCATCAGCAAACTTACTAATCCACCCAACTATACCCTCATCCAGATCATTAATAAAAATTACAAACAGCAGTGGCCCCAAAACAGATCCCTGAGGCACACCGCTCATAACCGAACTCCATGACGAATATTCACCATCAACCACCACCCTCTGTCTCCAATTCTGCTAGCCAATTCCTGATCCAAGTACCTAGATTACCCCCAATCCCATACATCTGCATTTTCTGCAGAAGCCTACCATGGTGAACCTTATCAAACGCCTTACTAAAATCCATATATACCACGTCAACTGCCTTACCCCTATCCACCTCTTTGGTCACTTTCTCAAAGAACTCAATAAGGTTAGTAAGGCATGACCTACCTGCTACAAAACCATGCTGACTGTCTCTAATCAATTCATTACTCTCCAAATAACTATAAATCCTATTCCTAATAATTCTTTCTAAAACCTTGCCCACAACAGAAGTAAGACTCACCGGTCTATAATTCCCAGGGAAGTCTCTGTTCCCCTTCTTAAACAATGGGACAACATTCGCTGTCCTCCAATCTTCCGGTACTATACCAGAGACCAACGATGACCTGAAGATCAGAGCCAGAGGCTCTGCAATCACCTCTCTAGCCTCCCAGAGAATCCTAGGGTAAATCCCGTCCGGACCAGGGGACTTATCTATTTTCAAGCCCTCTAGAATATCCAGCACATCCCCGGTATCAACTGCAATACTTTCTATTTTACACCCTTGCACCCCAGTGTCCTCCTCAGCTACATTCATGTCCCCCTGCGTGAACACCGAAGAGAAATATTGGTTCAATGCCTCTCCAATCTCTCCCGGTTCCACACACAACTTCCCTCTACTGTCTGTAACTGGCCCTAATCTTGCCCTAACCAACCTTTTGTTCTTGACATCCCTATAGAACGCCTTAATGGAGGATAATGGAGGATTGCATACAAGGGGGCAAATTTTCCTGTTCCGCCTGCTACAGGAATCGTAGCAGGCAAGGGGCAGGTCACGGAAAGGTCCACTGACCTCGAGCAAGAATTTCCCATTTCAGGGCGAGCGTGGCCAGAAAAATCGCACCCAAAGTGTCTATAGTGCTTGCAACAAAATGCAACCAAGAGTAATTTGGTTTTGGGAGTTAAAGCTACGCTTAATTTAGAAGCATTCAATGAGCCCAGGAAGGCTACATAGTAATAGAAATGGTGGAACTTAAGGATGTCTAATTTATCCGTATGTTTGTGGGGGAGAGTCTTCTGCAGCAAGGGAAAGGTGATACTGAGAAGTTGCTGCTGTTAGCAGGCTCGAGGCAGCAAAATATTGCTGTTGCCTGTTTCTGGAGAAGCCCCAGGAGCCTTCACAAAATATCTGCATTGCAAATATTGTACATGGAAATGAAGAAAGAAACAGAGTTAATGTTTCAAGTTGATGACCTTTCAGAAACTTTCCATTCTTAACTGGAGCCAGCTTGAGGCACAACTGAGCATCTTTTAGTTCCAACTAGGTTGACATTAACAATATACATGGAGACCAAAACTTTAGTGTGGTAGGGCATGTTGCACAGAAAAACTTCACATCTCTCCAAGAAATATCAATGTTTTTATAGTCAGGCATTTTTGAAACAACATTTAAAAGTTCATAGACAAAGCATTGCACCAAATAGTACAATAGGAACGATGCAATCTTAAATTTCTAATCTCACACAATAATCTCCCCAAATAAAAGGGAAGCAAGAGTTAGACTTGCAGCCTCATTGTAAATGCAGTAAGCAGACATGCACAATGATTTTTGCTGATCTCATTTTACCATGTACAAACAACTGCTCCAGAAGAGTTGTGATCAAGTCAGAAATATTCCAAGCTTAACATAATTGGGAATATTAAGATCCAATTCCCCATTCACATGCTGCCTGGCAGTCTTTTTCCAAATGTTTGCTCACATGTGGCTTCTTTGCAGCTATTTTTTCTCTATCATAGAGCAAAAAAATCATAAGCCACTATTAATAAATGCAGTAATATCAATCTGCAGCACTTACAAACACACAAGTTATGCCCAGAAAACATTTCCATTATAAATGGATGGCTAGTTTTACTTTCCTCTATTTACAAGAATTGCACACAAAGACAGCAAATTTATATTGTGAACTGTTAATTTTTACCACTGGAGGAGTTAAAAAGAGCAAAAGCTGTATCAATACCCTGATTTAATGACATTTTTTCATAGGATTTGCTGCTGCTGTCATCACCGGATTGATTATTTCAATCTCAAGGTGTCATTATATTGGCTTTGATGACAGCATCTCATTGAAAAAGAAAATGTAATGAAGAGGTTTGATGCATCTAATTTTCATATTCTTACAAAATTACATTGGATCTTCATTAGCTGAGAATTTGTCAAAGTTATTTGAGCACTACAGAAACATTCTAGAGATTTGCTGACTAAAATGGCTAGTCATATCCTCCAACCTACCATTATCAAGTCAGAGGAATCAATCTTAGTTCGATGAAGAGTACAGAAGGGCATGCCAAGAGCAGCACCAGGCATTCCTGAAAGCTTTTTAATTTGAACCCTGATACCTCAAGCAGAAACACTGAAACAACTTCAGAAAATGAATAAACAGATTTTACTTTTACTAATGAATCTTTATGGAGCTCAATCCATGTAAATACTGCCAGGTCTGCATTTTTTGTTGCAAAAGTGATAATTAAGTGTTTTCTTTGTTGATGTATCTACTTAAATAGTATTATGCAGCAATTTTATTTTATCATTCAATGCATTTTAACATAACCAGTAATTTTGAAATGGATGTTATTGCAAATCAAAAAGGTTATCCTTTTTGGTCGCTAAATGCAACTGCCTGTTTTAAATGTGAACATTAAAGTGAAAGGAACGGAGTAAAAATTCTAGCTAACTAAAGAGACAGAACCCTAATATTTTCATTAATGAGACTGACATCTATCAATTATTCCAAGGTCACTACGCAATAATAGTGACTGAATTATTTTGTCCAGTAAAGTACAGGAGACCACATTTATTTACAGCTACAGAAACTAATCCAGAGATTTGCTAGTGTATGAGTTTTCTTCCCCCCCACCCGTCCCCATAAGTGAATCATCAACATGAACACACACAAACTCTCAAGAGTACCTACTAAAATAATGGCCTGGATGGTGCAGTCATAATGACAACAAAACTGTCAACATTCATTATTATTATTTCTGTGAAACTTAGAACAACTTCTGGCATCCACAGATAAAAAGTAAAATCTAAAAGTTGTCAGCACCTTGAGACTTGATCACAGAGTGTTGAATTTTCCACAGATGGCAATCAAGTAGAAATCACTGAACTGATAAAAAGTTGTCCTTTACACCCATCTATCACATTGTACCAACCTTTGAGAAAAAGTTACATTTGGTAAAGAGGCCATATTAAGTTGATAATTATTGCTAAATAGCCTCACTAGCCCTCAAAAACTAGTGTGTATTTGTGGAATGTCGAACGTAAACATTATTTTTAAAAATCACATTAAAATTTAAACCATTTGTTATTTCAGCTTCTTCTTTGATCCCATGTGTGTCTGAATAATTTATTTCATGCTCTAAGTGACAATTCAGTCTGTTTGAAGCATTCTCAAATTGCAACCAATGTAATTGGTTGCTTATCCTGCTTGATGACATCACTATTGTTAGATACCTGGAAATCCCTTTGACTGGCACCAAATTCACGTTCAGAAAGGAGAATAGAGATAACTAAATTTTATTGGGCAGCTTTCATCAAGATCAGCAGAGTACACTGTCGCTTTAACTTGGATTCCACAATCAGTGGCAATAATTATTCCGAGAAACAGGCTTCACGATTTTAAAAATGTATTTACAGGATGTGAGTATCAGTGGCTAGGACAGCATTTATTGCCCATCCCTACTTGCCCTTCAGAAGGTAATGGTCAGCTGCCTTCTTGAACTGCTGCAGTCTGAGTTGAAAGCACACCCATAGTCAGTACTGTTAGGGATGGAATTCATGAATTTTGATTGACTGGGAGAGGAACATCCAGGCAATGGTATTTCCAGGTATCTGCTGCCCTTATCTTTTTAGATGGCTGTGGTTGTGGGTTTGGAAAGGGCTGCCTAAGAAGCCTTGGTGAGTTCCAGCAGTACATCTTGTAGATGGTACACAATGCTGCCACTATTCCTCAGTGGTGGGGACTGAATGTATGTAGAAGGGGTAGCAATCAAGCGGATGTCAAGCTTCGAGTGTTCTTGGAGTTACACTAATCTGGGCAAATGGAGAGTAATCCATTGCACTTCTGACTTGTACCTTGTGGATACTGGACAAGCGGGGAACTACTTGCTGCAGAATTCCTAGCTTTTAGCCTGGTCTTGTAGTCACAGTATTTATATCCCTGCTTCAGTTCAATTTCTGGTTAATGGTAACCCCACCCAGGACGTTGATAGTGGGGGAATTCAGCAATGGCAATGTCAATGAATTTCAAGGGGCGATGGTTAGATCCTCTCTTGTTGAAGATTGCCATTGCTTGGCACCTACATAGTGCAAATGTTACTTGCCATTTGTCAGCCCAATTCTGAATACTGTCCAGGTTCTCCTGCATTTGGACATGGATTGCTTACATAGGACATAGAACAATACAGCACAGTACAGGCCCTTCGGCCCTCGATGTTGTGCCAAGCTTCAGTGTGGTCTCTGACTAGAAAACAATTATCACAAGGCTTATTATTATAAAGGAAACAGCGGAGTTGGCTCATTGTCAGCCAACATCAAAAGTATCTCAGAATAAAAGGCATGGAATATTTCATTCCAAAGTGCATTGGTGTAATTCAAAAAAGATGGAATACATAAATAAGAATCAACAAAAACCATATAAAATATGAATGGATATTAGGCTGTAGAATTTACATGCACAGAGGGGAAAAAACAAAACCAGGGCATGCATAAACATTCTGCCAAGAAAGCTATAATTAGAAAAACAATTTTTTACAAAATCCTGACTGTACAAGTTAGAGGATTAAAGGACAATTTGTTAGTTTATAGAATTGACTAAATGTAGGTCAGAAAACTCACAGATGTTCTGTCCTTCAACAGTCTATTAATCTAAAAGAGGAATGCATCAGAGTGCCACCAATTCCACCAGACCTACATATTTATAGTCAATGGCACTCATTTAATAATGTAAAATGCAAGTAGCATCATTCACATTCAATCACATAGGTCTGAAGAAGTCATCCTGACTCAAAACTTTAACGCCGTTTCTCATCCATAGATGCTGCCAGACATGTGAAGTTTTTCCAGCATTTTCTGTTACAAAGGATGTTTGGAGGTAAACAAATACTCGCAGTGGTAATAGCAAGAACAAGTATAGGATGTTCAGTGTTTTTTCATCTTGCACTTCAAAACATTTTTTTGGTTTGAAACACCCGGTGGAAAATAAACAACAAATATCTTTAAAATAGATCCTTACCATGAAATTATTTCTAATATCCTTTTCTTCTCTTCCCTCTTTCTTATTTCAAGGGATATCAAAACATTAAATCACCTTCCTTCAGTAAGTGAGGGAACCGAGTGTAGGGTGTCGAAATTTGCTGATGACACCAAGATTGGGGGAACGGCAAATTGTGCGGAGGGTGTGGAGAGTCTGCAGAAGGATCTAGATAGGCTGGGCGAATGGGCCAGGAAATGGCAAATGGAATTTAATGTTGGCAAGTGTGAGGTGGTCCACTTTGGTAGGAAGAATGGTAGGAAGGACTATTACTTACGGGGCGAAAAACTGCAGCAGGCGACGGTGCAGAGGGACCTCGGGGTCCTTGTGCATGAGTCGCAAAAACCCAGCTTGCAGGTGCAGCAGGTGGTCAGGAAGGCGAATGGGATGCTGGCCTTTATAGCGAGGGGGATTGAATATAAAAGTAGGGAGGTCTTGCTGCAGCTGTATAGGGCATTGGTGAGGCTGCAGCTGGAGTACTGTGTGCAGTTTTGGGCGCCGCACCTGCGCAAAGATATTTTGGCCTTGGAGGGAGTGCAGAGGAGGTTTACTAGGCTGATACCGGAGTTGAGGGGGTTGAGCTATGAGGAGAGGCTGAATAAACTGGGCTTGTACTCGTTAGAGTTTAGAAGAATGAGGGGAGATCTCATTGAGACGTATAAGATGATAAATGGGATGGATAGGATAGAGGTGGAGAGACTCTTCCCGCTCAAAAAAGACAGTAGGACTAGGGGGCACAGCCTCAAGATAAAAGGGGGGCGGTTTAGAACGGAGTTGAGGAGGAACTTCTTCACTCAAAGGGTGGTGAATCTCTGGAATTCTCTGCCCGTTGAAGTGGTGGAGGCTGCCTCGCTAAATATTTTTAAGACGCGGGTTGATGGGTTTTTGATAAGAGAGGGGATTAAGGGTTATGGGGAGAGGGCAGGAAAGTGGAACTGAGCAGCGACAGATCAGCCATGATCTTATTGAATGGCGGGGCAGGCTCGAAGGGCTAGATGGCCTACTCCTGCTCCTATTTCTTATGTTCTTATGTTCTTATAACAAATTTCAAGGAATTGTGAAAACTATTTAGCCAAACCAGACGACAAATTTCACAGAAAGTTTGGAGCTTACACTTCTGAAAAACATCTTTTTTATGTCTATGTAACATGAAATTTTTGACGGAGCTTATGCAGGTGTTATCAACTCTGTAGGTCAAGAAGAAAAGACTCGTCTCCTAAACCTTGGAAGCGTGCATTTGTACTTTGGAAAATCTCTGCAATGCATTTGAAGAACATCATTAGCACAGACACTTTGTTATAGATATTTTTGGACGTATATTTTTAAATGCTTAAAAAAAATCACTGAACCTTTGCAAGTTAAAGAACAAATAACTTGGTTCTGAACCGGTTTGTATGACCTTTACAAATTGAATCTTTCTCAAATAAAACTTCAGCATATTTGAAAAGTTATAATCTACCTGTTGCATGTTTGGAGTTCCTGAGCTGGATCTTTGATTGGAGGAAATCCCCTGAGAAGATGGTGATGTTGATGCTGAGGTGGTGGCAGAATGGCTAGTATAAAATTGTGAACTCTGTGATCTTGACGAACGCATGTTCTCAGTGTCCACACCATCAGCATCTGATTCGTGATGGCTCAATATAAGCTGTACCAAGTCTTCTTTTTCACGACATGTTTCTATGGGTATGTTTCTTAAACTCAGATACTCTCGTAGATCTTTGATCTTTATCTTCATAAGCTCATTACGCTGGAAAGAAGTTTGTTGTAACACTTGGCATGTGTAACATCTTCGTAGATTTTCTTGCATCACTGAACAGAATGAACAGAAATTCTTCTTGCAATCCTTACATATGTACTGGTAAACAAAGATAAGTACTTTAGAGAGTGCATGCCTCAGTGAAGTAATTGTAGTACAATCTTCGATTAAATCTCCCCTAAATAAAAGGTTAAGACAAGCTCTGATATATTTTTGCTTCAAATTAGATCCAAAAAAGGTAAATCAGTAAAAATATTTCCACTTGTCAGCAAGTCAAAAATCTATTTTTTAACAATAGTGTCATTGCCTTATAATGTACAACATGTGATTTTGATTAGTTTGTTTGTAGCAACTGAATGTGGCCAAATTGGCTGTAACATTATTTTTGGGATTAAATTCTGCAATTGTCCATTTTTCAATAAAGCTGTAAATTTACGAGCTTCACTTTTACCTACGTACTCAAGGGAGGCAACGTTAAGCTTCTTTCTAGGAAGCAAGTAATGTAAGAATAGATAAATATTAATGAAACAGGGACAACATAATTATAGAAATATAGGAATATCAAGGAACTCATACCAAGTAAAAATGAAAACAATCTACTAAAATCCTTTCAATTAAAATGAGTTACCCAATAGGGAAAAGGCTAATGAACTTATAAATATATTCTGACTACTCTTAAGATACAATTTGTATAATATCTAGCTGACAAACTTGGGATAGAAATGTTTGCAAAAGAGGGATATTAAAATGTATTATAAGCAAACTACTAAACTTATATATACAGTAATATTTTGTAAGTTTTTTCAGGATTTGCTATTAGTAATGACATTGACTGAACCAATAAAAAGGGACACTTTATTTTAGGGCGATTAGAGTAAAATCAAAATGAAATCCAAAAACTTCTGGCAGGTGGAGAAAGAAGTCTCCCTTTCAGTATTTAATATTAAAAGTCCACATTATGTTCCTGAAACATTTAAATTTATAGGAACCGGAGTCCCTTAGCATTCAGTAAGTTTGGAATTTTTGTTACAGTACATGTATGAAATAGAAAGGCTATTCACCAATACCATTCACAATGCAGTCAATATTTTATTCCACCTTTCCATCTCCCACCAACCCTTCCTGACCCCAGCCTTTCTTGAACAAATTGCAATATGGTTGTACGTTTTTGTACACTGAGCCAACACAGAAAGTTACTTGATCATTGTGGCCTAGACCAATTCTTTCTGAGACAACACATTTACACTTTATTGTTGGTATCACTGGATATAAATTAGGAGCTAGTTGATTTTGTTTTGTAGCCTCAACAAAGTATATTTAAGGTTCCAAGTGACTTATCATGACATTATACAGGACTAGCATGACATTTTTAAAACATTATATTAGCCAAAGCATGCAAGTTTGCATACATTATCTGCAAGAACAAAGTGGGCGCAGACGCACTTCCAGTTGAGCTTGGAAGATACCAATTGTTGTGAACTAATCACTGAATTCAATGGAATTTAGCAAAATGAACGCAATATATTAAGTTTCCAAATCTTTCTTTCCATGTAACACGAGCAGGTGGATATCGGTTTAAAACAGAAAAAGACAATTTTAGCTATCACGTACATATATTTAAAATTTAGAACAGATCAGTAATTTAAAGAGGTGTTTGTTTTTGTTAATCTTTTTATGCGTTAACTTAGCCACTGTTAGTATTGTACTGAGGTACATCAGTGTGTATTACTAATATAGCTAGCCCACTAGCAAAATAGTGGCGTGTCATGTAAATTTTAATTTCAGTAAATACTGTCAAGTGCTATTCAAACAAAATTGGATCTATTAGATTATGAAAATTTAACAAATAAAAGACAGATTAAGAGTTTGGTATTGTACTCAAATAGAATCAACAGCTCTACAGCTCTCGGTACTCATTAAAACTTGAACTTTACAATACCTCCAAGTTACAATCGTTTAGACATCTTCTGCCATCACTGCTCAGTAACCAGTTATGTTTACACCTCCGAACTTCTTTGATACATTTGTTAGAGAATGTAAATATGTGCTGTAGTTAACCAGTCACTTGCAGATAGCATCATGTGCTGGATTTTATGCTAACCCGCGTTGGATTTGAAAGGTGGGTGGGGAGCCTTCCTATGGCTACCCACCCCGGGGGAAGAGAAGAGGTGGCGGTGGAGGCATCAGGCAACTCAGCCACTCATGGGCCTATGGAACCCATGAGTGCCCATCAAGGGCTTCATCCTGCCCTGCTGCTATTTCACTTGCAGCAAGCCTTACAGATCAAACTGTACGGACTGGTGTCAGGAAAAGAGGAAGGTGTGTATGTTTGGCGTATTGGTGGTGGTGGCGGGGGTTGGGGGGGGGGGGGGGTGCAGGCGGGCGAGGAAGAGAGAGAGAAAACCTACTTTGTGGATCCCTGTGCCCAGTGGAGGGCTTGGAACTGTGCTCATTATGCATCATCATTGGCTTGAACATGAAAGCAAAATTCATTGCCAATTATGGTGGATTTACTTTCTACACCAAACAGGTAATTATTTGAATAAATAAAAAAATCTATGCTCTCTTATACCAATACTGGAATTAAAACAATTACCTTGTAAGTAATTTAGCTTGAGGAACCTTTCAAAGCATTTTTAGGAGCAGCAGACAAAGTCAAGACATTTGCCTCTCAGTTAGCCTAACTCTGACAGCGCAAAATTGCCCTAAGCGCTACGATTTGGATCAAAATGATGTCAAGTGCTTTGCTTGTAATATTGCAAAAGTACTTGAGTTCATTTAAATTTTAAGCATGCTTTCTGAAGCATTCTTTTAAATACTTTTACACTTCTACATTTACCACCAACAGATGGCTGCTTTTAGACTCAAATTCATGTTAACGACTCAGCAGTCCATGTGTGAGCAGTAGCCGGCCCTGCAGCCCCAGAGCCAGGGATTTCTCTACACTGGCTTCCACAGACCAGAATCGTCCCGCTGCCTCAGCAAAGCAGCCAGCGTAATTAATGACCCCACACACCCTGGACATTCTCTCTTCCACCTTCTTCTGTCAGAAAAAAGGTGCACAAGTCTGAGGTCACGTACCAACCAACTCAAGAACAGTTTCTTCCCTGCTGCTGTCAGACTTTTGAATGGACTTATCTTGCATTAAGCTGATCTTTCTCTACACCCTAGCTATGACTGTAACAAAACATTATGCACTCTATCATTTCCTTCTCTATGAACGATATGCTTTGTCTGTTTGGCGCGCAAGAAACAATACTTTTCGCTTTATGTTAAAACATTGACAATAATAATTCAGATCAAATCAAAATCAACATAAATGCGAGCTTTAGTTATTGTCAATTCACACAAAATTCAAACTGCTGAAAAACACTAAATCTGACAGATGCTAATGCAGCTCATCACTAAAATGTTAATACAAATGCTGAACAGAGTTTATTTCATGGCTATCAGTTCATGTGCAGCAAACATACATACCACAGCATTATCTATGCATACAATTCTCTTGCTACCAAGTTAGATGTAGAGCAAATTTAAAAAAAGACCTGACTTACCTTCTTCCTAAAGAGAGAAAAGGCCTGACCACAGCCTTTACAGACTATATTTGGGACTTCAGGCATTGGGGAGGGATACGAAGAATATCCTGTGCTGTGGGCAAATCTGAATGGCCCTGTACCTCCACTGAACCCAGGTTGCTGTCCACGCACTGTTCCAGTACCCATTACTTCATTTAGTAGACCACAACATGAAGCCCACATCGATGTGGCCCCAGCCTATAAAGTGGACACAAGTTCACACATTTTACAGAAATGTACTGCTTGTCCAAGAACAAGGTTGATAGAATATTCTTCAAAAACTTCAAAATTAGATTTGTTTAATCAATTTACATTAGCGTTAATAATGAAGATATAAAAAAGTTATATTTTACAGCATAGATTCATTAAATTCTCTAATTAGCATGGCATATTATCCTGCTGTCACTATTTTCAAGCCATATAATTCAGACAGAAAACAACAGACAGGCACAGAAAGCATTGATAAGTAAAGTAGGCAGCACGTTCAGATGTGTAATGGAAGCTGGAGACACTACAGACTGAATTTAATAGTATGGTAAGAAATCAAACAAAAATGTGTAATTTGAGTTGTTTAACTTTTCCTATGTGTTATCCCTAGTGTATCTTGGTTGCACGTTTCTGTTCCTGAAAGGATAATTAGTGGCTAGCTGACTAGATAGAAATTATACAGTATACTATTATCTTTTTAGAATGGTTCAAGTTGGTCACAGCCATGAATTATTGTTAAGTAAGCAAATATTACCAGAAATTTGCACAAAGAAAGATCCCATAAACAGCAATGAGACAAGTGATCACAATGTTAACTTTGGCAGTGATTGTTGACAGTGTAAATGCCATCATTGAGCATCTGATCTTAATTTAACTTCATAGTTGCAAACTCAGCTTTTCAACTTGCTATTTTACCAAGAATCACATAATGATTAAAGTTCATGTGCATACTAAATTTTTCAATTTGAAAGTGGTTTTTGATCATTGCAAGTGCTGCAGTTCCTTAGTTATTGAATGGTGGTAGATGTTTGTTTTTCTTACATCTAGAGCATATGCATAAAACATGCCTAGCCACACCGATAATTAATAAGCAACATTTACCTAGGCAACACTGCATTAAAGCATGCAACAATAGCTTGCATTTAAATGCTGCTTATAACAAAATAAAATGTCCCAAGATGCTTCACAGGAGTGTATTAAACGAAACTGAATGCCAAGCCACATGCAAGAGATTAGGGCAGGTGAATAAAAGCTTAATGACAGATATAGGGTTCATGGAGTGAATTATAGAGGGAGACGTGGAGGCTTTCTCCTTTGTCATTGATGCTGGTCTCAGATGAGATTGCTCATGATTTGGGCTTGCAGGTAATGCTGGAGGCAAGGTTGATGGTAAACTATATTATTGAACATCATATAAACAACGTTCATTATAGATTTAGTACGAGGCTCTATGTACAACACCCCTCCATACTCTTTACCATGTGATCTTACATCACTGATGGTGTGGGCTATATATTTCCATATTTAACATGAACCCTTCAGACTATACTTGCCATATGGCGTATGCCCAACAGCTCATGCCAGAGTCCAAGATGAAACACTCCTCCATCCTCACCGTGCATGCATTTCAAAAACTCCCAATGCCATTCTCAAACCACGCCATGGTCCATTCTGTCAGACTATTGGGTTCATGCACCCCTTCCTAACCTATTCTCCCTTATGATGTCCCTCAGCATTTAATGCTTAAACAAACAGTAGTTTTTTTTATTTTAACTTTGTTCAGACAAAGAGAAAGAGAGCACCAGTCACCATGTGTTCTAAGGCTGGAACTATTTTGAGGTCTCAGTTAAATAGAACTGGTGAGCTCCTCAACCAAAACAACATCGTGCTGGGGGCTCATTGGGGGCACAGATCATCATCCTGAAGTATTAACTCCGCTGCTCTCTCCACAGATTATTGATTATTTTTCAGCATTTTCTGTTTTTATCCCAAGTTATTTTAACTGAGCTTGGAAGAGCATTCTTGGTAATATGCTCCCTAATCTTCATCATTTATTAATATGGAATAGCCCTTTCATAATTTTACAATACTCTTCACAGTATTTAAACAATTTTGCATTTATGAACATGAGTTATAATCTCACTTTAGGCTTTCAGTACTGGGCTGAGACATCACTAATTCCATACTGAAGAAGTGGTGTCTTTCAGATGAAACATAGAAACTGAATCCGTATAAGCCTGTTTAAGCAATTGTAAAAGATTCCATGGCACTGTTCAAGGAAAAATAGGAGCCATGCTGTCTTTTCCTATCCATCACCAACTAAAAACATCAACTGATCCTTCAATACAAAGACGAAGAGGACATTGGCAAAGGAAAGCTACTGGATACCAGTTCATGCAGCCAGAGGATAGGCATTAAAAGTCTGAATTACTTTAAATTTGAAAAACTGAGCAAATTAACGTTAACACATTCAGCTATCTTACTTCATGTCACTGTCAGCACTCCCATAGTCCTACATGTCTTTGTTGCAAACAACCAAAGAACAAAGAAAATTACAGCATGGGAACAGGCCCTTCAGCCCTCCAAGCCTGCACTGACCATATGGTCCAACTTAACTAAAACCCCCTACTCTTCCGGGGACCATAGCCCTCTATTCCCGTCCTATTCACGCACTTGTCAAGATGCCCCACTACCTCCCCTGGCAATGAGTTCCAGGCACCCACTACTGTGTAAAAAAAATCTGCCTCATATATCTCGTTTAAACGTTGTCCCTCACATCTTAAACGTATGTCCCTTAGTAATTGACTTTTCCACCCTGGGAAAAAGCTTCTGATAAACCACTCTATCCATCCCTCTCATAATACAAACAACAACAAAGAACAAAAACAGCCCGGGAAACAGGCCCTACGGCCCAACAAGCCCGCTCCGCCATCCCAACACCACCAGTACCCCCCTCCACCCATGACCCTTGTCTAATGTTTTATGGCCATCCACATTGAGGGAAACTAATTTAGGAACAATCTATTACTGCCAATCAGCCTAACAGCACATCTTTGGGGTGTGGGAGGAAACCGGAGCACCCGGAGAAAACCCACACAAGCACGGGGAGAATGCGCAAACTCCCACAGACACTGGCCCAAATCCATGTGTCCGCACAGCAATCAGTGATAGTCACTGAGCTGTCGTCTTGCCCAGTATCTGGTCCAGTTTAGGCACACACTAACGACATGAAGCACTAGGCCAATCTTGAACAACCAAGAGCAGCCCAAGTACGACCCATCGCGTGTATGCCCCTCGTTGGACACAAGGCAGACCTGTGAATGAAAAGAGAAAAAAAAAACATTATTATCGTACCGTATCCATTTACCTTACCAGGGACACCCCAATGCTAATGACCCTTATTTAAAGTAATCTCCTATATCCACCCATCTCCAACCCACTCACGTGCCTGTCTAAGTTACTCCTAAATGACTCTAGCGTGTTTGCCTCCACCACCTTACTTGGCACTCCCACTACCCTCTGTGTGAAAAACCTCCCTCTAATATCTGTGTTATACCTCTCCCCCCTCACCTTAAGTCCATGGCCCCTTGTCCTATGTGGCTCTATCATAGGAAATAGCTTACCTCTGTTTACTCTATCTATACCCTTCATAATCTTATATACCTCTATTAGATCCCCCCTCAGTCGCCGTCTTTCAAGGGAAAAGAGCCCCAATTTATTCAATCTTTCCTCATACCCGAGTCCTTCCATACCAGGCAACATCCTGGTAAACCTCCTCTGCACTCTGTCCAGAGTCTCCACGTCCTTCCGGTAATCTTGTAGCCTTCTATCAAATATCCCCACAACTTCCGTCGCTCCAGTGAGAGCAAACCAAGTTTCTACAATCTTTTCTCATAGCTAATACCCTCCATACCAGGCAACATCCTGGTAAATCTTTTCTGTACCCTCTCCAAAGCTTCCACATCCTTCTATGTAGTGTGGTGACCAGGATTGAACACTATATTCCAAATGCAGCCTAACTAAGGTTCTATAAAGCTGCAAAATGACTTGCCAATTTTTAAATTCAATACCCCGGCCGATGAAGCAAGCATGCTGTATGCCTTCTTGACTACCTTCTCCACCTGCATTGCCACTTGCAGTGACTTGTCTATCAGTACACCCAGATCCCTTTGCCTATCAATACTCTTGAGGGTTCTGCTATTTACTGTATCTTTCCTATCTGTAATAGACCTTCCAAAATGCATTACCTCACATTTGTCTAGACTAAACTCCATCAGCCATCTCTTCACCTAAGTCTACAACTGATCTATATCCTGCTATATCCTTTGATGGTCCTCATCGCTAACCGCAATTCTACCAACCTTTGTGTCGTCTGCAAACTTACTATTCAATCCAGTTACATTTTCCTCCAAATCATTATATATATTACAAACAGTAAAGGTCCCAGCACTGATCCCTGAGGAACAACACTCGTCACAGCCTTCCATTCAGAAACGCATCCTTCCACTACTACCCTCTGTCTTCTCTGAACGAGCTAGTTTTGTATCCACATTGCCAGCTCACCTCTAATCCCATGAGACTTCACCATCTGTACCAGTCTGCCATGAGGGACCTTATCAAAGGCTTTACTGAAGTCCATGTAGACAATGTCCACTGCCCTACCCTCAATCATCTTCATCACTTCCTTGAAAAACTCAATCAAGTTTGTGAGGCTTGACCTGCCCTTCACAAAACCATGTTGCCTCTCACTAATATGTCCACTATTCCCAAATGGGAATAAATCTTGACTCGAAGAATCCTTTCCAATAATTTTCCTACCACTGATGTAAGGTTCACGGGCCTGTCATTACCTGGATTATTCTTGCTACTCATCTTAAGCAATGGAACAACATTGGCTATTCTCCAATCCTCTGGGATCTCTCCTGTAGCCAGTGAGGATACAAATATTTCTCTCAAGGCCCCAGCAATTTCCTCCCTTGCCTCTCTCAGTAATCTGGGGTATATCCCATCAGGCCCTGGGGACTTGTCTACTTTAATGTTTCTCAAGAACCCCAATGCCTCCTGCTTTTTATCTCAACATGACTCAAACTATCTACACATCCTTTCCCAGGCTCATCATCACCAAGCCCTTCTCTTTGGCGAATAACGACGCAAAGTACTCATTTAATACCTCGCCCATTCCCTGTGGCTCCATGCATAGATTCCCTCACTTGTCCTTGAGCGGACCAACTCTCTCCCTGGCTACCCTCTTGCTCTTTATATATGTATAAAAAGCCTTGGTATTTTCCTTAATCCTGATGGCCAATGCTTTTTCATAACCCCTTTTGGCCTTTCTTACTCCTTGCTTGAATTTCTTACCACTTTCCTTGTATTCCACAATGCTTCGTGTGTTCCCAGTCTCCTAGCTTTGACAAATCACTCCTGCCTCTCACTCATTACTGACTTTCTACTCTGCTCCACACCCTCTTATACAGTATATAATCCATCACTTTTCTCCCTCTTTAGCTCTGAAGTCATACAGACTCAAAATGCTAACTGTTTCTCTCTCCACAGATGTTGCCAGAGTTCTTCCAGCATTTTCTATGAGCAAATTAAAGGTGAAATTTGTAATAACTTGGTTCCACTAGTTATGAAAGAACTATAAACATTTATCAGCCAAAACAACTACTACAGGGGGATGCAGATTTAATGCTTCCAGTCATGTCTTTAGGATCTAACTGAGTAAAAGCCCACACTCTGCTTGGTTGATCCCATGTGCTAGTTATCAACTGGATGAGTAGGTCACGTAGCCTCTTTAAGGGGTGATCTTCTGGAGGGTTATCTACTACATTCCTCCCCTTTAATATTACAGAATGATAGTTAACTTATATAGTTCTGCATAATTTACAACATTGAACATTTTCATTTCATCAAAAATTCAGACTCTCTGGTGGCTTCCACTTCCTTGTATAGCACTGCAATTCCACTGACTGAGGTGCTTTTGTTGCAGTAAAAACTGGTGCACTTGGTCTCTATGCTGGTACTGATGCTTCAACCTCTTCTGTTTCAGTTGGAACAATGCTCTCTCCTGTCACAGGCTGATGGTTCTTCAAAATCCTGTCTTGCGCGCTCACTCCTGTCTTGTATCTCAGCTTGGACCACATCCAAAATTTCTCACATAGGTTGGGTCCATTTACTTCAAATAATCTTGCATCTTTAGGCAAATCACAGTTCCTCTTCTGGTTGCACAATTTTACCTCCACCCTTCCCACTAAATTTGGGAATATCAGGCTTAGCCTAGTCCTTAGACATTGACCCATCAATAGTTCTGCTGGATCCATATTGTGCTTAAATGTCGGTTGGTCCTACACACGAAATGAAACAGAGCTATTTTTGTTTCCTAAGATGGAGCTAATTTTTTTTTTTAGCCGGCCTTGAAAGTCCAGACTGCCCTTTCAGCCAGCCCATCCAAAGAGAGATAATATGGTGCACTTCTGATGTGCTTCATCCTATTGAAAGACATGAAACTTGGAAATTTGGCAGAATGCAAGTCAATGGCGAAGCTTCTCAGCTGTAGCATGTGCAATTGTGACTCTCACCTCAAATACTTCCAACCATTTGGAGTGGGTGTCTACCAATAGTAGAAACAGTGTACTCAAAACTGGTCCTACGTAATCTACGTGGATTTGCACCTATGGCCGCCTGGCCATTCCCAAGGGGTTGTACTACAACTGGCACTAATCACAGCGCTTCATTAATTTCTCAATAATCAGCATCGATACCTGGCCACCAGACATAGCTTCTGGCAAGCATCTTCATTTTTGATGTGCCCAGATGGGTCTATGCAACTCTGCAAGGAGCAATTCCCTTTCTGGCACAGCGACAACAATTCTCATTCCCATAGGATGATGCCATCCTGACAGCTTAGCACATCTTTCCTAATGTGGTATGGCTTCATGTTTTCGGAAATCATCTAATTCAGCCAACTTAATAATACTTTGTGTCTTATCTTTGATAATAGTGGGTCTCTGCTGATCCAAAATTTTATTTGCTGTGCTGACACTGGCAAAGTGCTTTGGAAATTTCACCACCATCACAACTTTGTGTGGTACTGGGAGTGGTACTGTACTCTCTGGCAGCGGAAACAACTAAGGGCATTAGCATTGGCTATTTGTGTTCCTGGTCAATGTTCAAATGTGCATTCATAGGTTTAGATCAATGCCCAGCACTGAATCCTGGCCAGTGCAATCAGCTGAAAAGCTCTGTACTCCTTGAAAAGACCCAACAGTGAAATGTCTTCCGTAGACATACTGCTGGAATTTTTTCATTCCGTACACAACAGACAGCCCTTTTCTTTTAAATCCGCAAAGAATCTCATGTTCTGAAAGGATTTTTGACAAGTATGCAATAGACCTTCCAGACCCATCATTCATTCAGAGACTGCTCCTATCGCCCCTTGCAGAGTTGCATAGTACCCATCTGGGCATATCAAAAATGAAAATGCTTACCAGAAGCTATGTCTGCTCCAATGCTGTATATGGGGGGGGGGGCATATGTCAGCACTAACTTCTTAGGTAGGTCAAAATGTACCAGAAGGTAAGATGAATTTAATAATTACTTAACTTTATTAAAATGCTTCTCTCTATGGTGCTTTCCAGCACCATCTCTGGTGTTTCTTCAGAAGCCAGCAGCGTTGACAGAATTGTAAGGAAATACCCATAATAATTAAACATCCGCAAGAGTGATTTAAGCTCTAAGGTGTCTCTAGGGGGCAGTGCCTCCTTTATTGCTCTTACTTTGTCCTCCATAGGATACAATTCCTGGGCATCCACATGGTAGCCAAGGTAAGCTACTTTGTTGGCCTGGAAAGTGCATTCTTCCTTTTTAGGTGAACTCCTGCCTCCTGAAATCTTCTCAGTACTTTTTCTAGATTAGCCAAGTGTTCCTTTTCGGTTGCATCAGTAATCCAAATATACAACAACACATAGCAAGCCCTGTAAAACTTTCCACAGTTCTTTGAAATTGGGCGCAAGCTGATGAAATGCCAAAAAGCAAACATGTATACTGATATAATATTTAATGAGTGTTAATAGTCATGTAGCCGTGGAAGCATCATCCAACTCCAACTATTGATTTGAATGGCTCATACCTAGTTTTGCATATGACTGTCCTCCAGCCACTCTTGCAGATAAATCCTCTATCTTTGGGATAGGGATCGGTCCAGTTTTGCTGCCAGATTTATTGTCAATTTATAATCTTCTCAGATCTGAACTGTTTTATCTGGTTTTAGCACAGGCACTATGGAAGCTGTCCATTCCGTAAACTGAATTGGCTGGATGATATCCAGCTCTTCTAGCACAGTCTTGACTTTCTCCAAAAAAGCATAGAGAGCAGGTCTAGCCTTGGTGGCTTCTGGGTCTCCGTGAATGTTTGCCTTAAAGCCTTTAATTTTCCCAAGCCCATCTTGAAGAATGCCCTGGTACTTCCAGATTACTTCATGCAGACCTCCTTCCTTAATTTGGAAAATTTCCAACCAGTTGAGTTTAATTTCTAGGAGCCAGTCACAGCTCATTAGACTTGATCCTTGGCCAGACACCAAGATTAATGGAAAATGGGCAGATTGTTGCCAATAGTGCACTGGGGTTTCAGTCATCCCCACTATCCTAATGGGCCCCCCCATGTAGGTAGCCAATCTAGTTGATTGTTCTTCAAACTCAGGTATCTATAGGTCTGCTCCCCTACTATGGCAGCAGACACTTCTGTGTTGATTCCCATTCTTAATGTCTGCCATTGACCAGTAACACTGTAATGGAGGCTACCTTGCCTATTTTCATATTACGCATCTGAAGAACTTGCAGAAAAATCTTCAACACTATGTACTGATGCTAAACTATTTACTCTATTGCTACTAGGCAAGTTCTGCTTACTGTTGCATCTGTGTCTCCAGCGACCTTTCTAATGGCACATAAAGCATTCCGATTTCTCAAATCAGCAAAACTCTGGACAGTGAATTCCCCATACCTGTAACACCCTGTACCGACTTTAAGCTGTTGATTCATTCTCCTAAATCTTCTAATTCTACCAGCATCTGAATTAGTTTCTCAGTTTAAACAGGTGCCTTTACTTTTGGCACCAAGGCAGCTTCCCACCCTAACTGATGGACCATGCCATTCTGCAAGCTCTGAAGTTCTTGGACATCCTTCTCAGCGCTCTTCATTGCTAACATTATTTCCAGTACCAGTTAAATTAATCTCAGTTTCTGCCAGCAACTTTCTCTGTATGTCCCCAACATTGACTCCACAAACAAAGTGATCCCTCACCATGTCATTTACTGCTGTCCTAATGTCACAATGTGCTGCAATTATCCTAAATCTTGCTATGTAGGTTGCAATGCTCACCCTGAGGGCTCTCCCCACGGCATTGAATTTAAATTGCCGAAAAATCATGGAGGACTTTGGGTGATTGTGGATTTGGTAAAATGGCACTATCTCTATAAATGAGCTTGCATCAGGCACGTTTGGGGATGCAAGGCTACAGATTAAATCAGAGATATGGGTCCCACACACAAGTAATAATATCGCCTTTTTGCTTTGAAGAAATATTCGAACCAGTCAATATACTGTATGCAACCTGCGGCAGAGGAATCAAAGGAATCCAGTCTGCCATATAAAGACATCTCTGCAGCTCTTTTCTACTTCACAAGCTTGACTTTGACTAGTCCAGATCTTGCAAGCACATTTGCTGGTCTTTTACCTCATTGCCCAATGTAATAACTTGGTTATGAAGGAACTACAAAACGTTTATTAACAACAAGTACTGACAGAATGATGCAGATTAAATGCATCCAGTCATGCTGGGACTAGCTACTACAAAATCTGAATAAAAAACATACTCTGATATGGCTTTGCATTAGATGATCTCAGCACAGTACAAGATGTTTGAAATTTCACCAATTCTTAAAAATAGAACTTGGTTCAATCAGAACCATTTAAGATGTTTATTTCTATATAAATTTATTCAGAGCATCTTTAAAATTTATAGTAATTCAGATTTTTGATTGCCCACATACAACAGTAAAGCAGGCAATTGGTGTTAATTTACTTGGGTAGCATTTGCAGATATGCACCAGGTAAGCAGTCACATTCTTGCTACAAGTATATGATCCTGCATGAACTGATATTACACTGATCTCCCACTTCAAATTAATGTTGCTAGCTTCCTTAGCTTCTACGTGCTATGTGACTGATAATGACATTTGGTGTTCAGTAACTGAAGGGGTGGAGATTTTTTCCTTCTTGTGCACAATAGCAAAAAAAAGCTAACAAAAAAGTCCAAATATCTTATCCTCAATGATAAACTTTGAAAAAAGTATTTTATTCTTTTATTGAAGAGAAGCTTTTTTTCCAATAGAAATGACCAGTGAAGTTAGTTGAAGTGTGATGCCTATCTTGTGGTAAAGTTTTGGCAATATTCTTTACATGTAGGTTTTCAAATGACTGAATTAACATTATCGTAATTTTTTGACTAGTGCTTCCAGGTTATATTGGGTTATTTGCCTGATATATTTAGCCAAGCCTCCCTTTGAAAAGAGAATTGTAACATTTTCATTATCCACGGAAAATGTACAGGGCTTTCCCAAAATTACTTTCACGCTTAGCAGCTGTTTACTGCAAGATATCTTAGCCTTCTGGTCTCCTATCATTATGGACAGTAAAACTTACAACTTAAAAATGTAATTCTGGAACACAAAATTCAGCAAATATTTTCCCGATTTTCTTCACCTACTTATTATGAAAACAAGTATTAAAGCAGTTTGAAATTGACGGCAGTTGAAGCTCCACTAAATAAATCTGAGATTCCACAAATGACAAATTAGCAAACTGACTCATTCTATATACTGAGATAAAAATAAATCATTATTTACTTGTTATGTTCAGGCTTATTCAGTTGTCTAGGGCTGGTGCTGTGCTATTTACATTATTCCTTTCTGTCATGAACAATGGATTACTTATGTAGAATGAAAACAGAAATTGCTGGATAAACTCAGCAAGTCCACCAACATCTGTGGAAAGAGAAGAAACAGTTAACATTGAATCCATTGTCCCTTCTACAGAAAACATAAACTGTAGAAGGATCAACAAACCCAAAATTTTAACTGCGTTTCTCCCTCTGCAGAAACTGCCAGACCTGCTGAATTGATCTACCCTTTCAGTTTTTATTTCAGATTTTCAGCATATGCAGTATTTTGAGTTTACTTAATGGATTGCTTAAATTAGACTTAGTGTTGGGTCCCATACTCTGAAATTCTTTGCTTGAAGCCGTTTCATCTTTAAGGAAACCTACAACCTACCTCTTTGACCAAGTTTTGGGTTACCTGACCTAGTGTTCTTCTTTGGTTTAGACTCAATTTTTGTCTGATTAACTCCTGAAGCACCTTGGAATATTTAATTACATCAAAGGTAATGTGTGAACACAGGTTGTTGCTCTGTTAGTAAATAAATAAAATGCTCATATGTGAAGACACACAAAAATTTAATTTTCACTAGCAGTGCAAAATTCATTGGAAATTATCAGCTTGCTTCAGCTACTGGTGACTAATTTCACCCCATGTTTCCTTAGATCGATGCAAGAATGGGACGTGGCAATAAACAGTTTGGGAACAACAATATAAACTAGAAAAATATACACAAACAGATTGTGCTGTTTGATTGTATTGATACATTGTTTAAATTTAAAAGTTCAAATAAATAATTTGATTAATTTTAAGATTTAAAGAATTGTAATTCACCATTTGAATTTCAATTCAGCGTCACAGACACAAAATTTAATGGACTCCTTGTATTTCACTAATATGTCAATTGTGTTGAAGTGTGCTGGAAACATCTTGACATTACACCTACACAAGGGGGTGGGGTTGGGGTATATATTTGAGGTACATATTTGGACCTTAATGAGGATAATCAAATAACAAAGGCTGTCAGCAAATCTTCTGTTGAAAAGCATAAACGTTGGTAATTACGGATCACCGCAGATATTCCGGATTAGGTATTAGGATCCTCTCCTCTCTTCCTTCTCCCCTACGAGTGCTTAACATAGAAAGATCTAACAAAATCCCCAAAGATTGCGGCTGGAAAGCTTTTGCAAGTGTATTAAATTCCCTGCGCGACACTCACGGCCCTCTATAAGAAACCGAAGATGGGGAAAGGGAAGGGGGGAGGAGTCCCACGCCTGACACAGACAGTAAAGACAGCCCTCCCTTCCTACTATCCCCAGTAAATAACAATAAATAACACGCCTCACTTCCACACTCATGCTGTGACATAAAATTCAAAATTGAAGAACCATCGCCATCAGTAAACACCCATTCGCATTTTCTACCTCTACATTTCCTCCTCCAGCGACAAAAAGGATGCTTGAGGATGCTGCTGGGTTTCCCCCAAAACCAAGGAAAATCGACATCAACTCCCTTCTTCGTGCCAAATAAATAATATCTGCGAACAGCTGTCGGCGACAATCATTCGTTGCCCCGATCGAGGGTGGCAGCTACACCGTTACAGGAACGGGGCGGCCACCCCAGCAACACGACAGCTCTGAAAACACTGAAGAGAGAGCAGCACCTTCATGACAAGTCGCTCCGTCTCCGCGTCCCGAAGCTACACCAACATGTCTGGCCTCTCGATGCCACAGGCTGAGGGGATAGAGAGCGCACAGTCCGGCCAACGGACAACTAGCTCTCGCGCTGCTGCGGCTGCGCACCACCAGCACGCGCCCCCGCCCCCAGCCTGATTGACATGCGTCTCAACCAATCGGAAGCGAGATGCAGCGCCTGACACATCGGAAGTGACGAAAGGTCGAGCCAGCGTTGGGTGTGAATTTTCCTTTCGTTCGGCGCTACCTGATAGGGAAAGGTCGTGTTGCTAGGTTTGTATTTATCTGGAAATTACAGGTTGGAAAGATGCCCAACCACTTCTAATTAGAGGTCACTTTTGAGTTCCTACGAAGGGTCACTCTGATTCGAGACGTTGGATGCTGTCAGATCTGCTGAAATTTTACAGCATTCTCTGTTATTTCAGCTTCCAGCATCCGAAGTATTTTGTTTTTATTTTAATAAAAGGTCATCGACCCGAAGTAAGCCGCTCTGTTGGAGAGTCAGTGCAGGCTCGATGGGCCGAATGGCATCCTTCTGCATTGCAGGGATTCTTTGGATTCTTAGTTATATCAGATATATTTTGCTTTTGCCAACAGCTTGCGTTGAGGTTTGTTTCCATGTAAGTGGTAGTTCTAACCCAATTCAAATCCTATTACCCTCTTTGGGTCATATTCTTACAACTGAAACTTGAACATGGTCTCTGCTTCAATCATTACCTCTGGTTACCAAACAAAATACTGTGGATAGTGGAAATCTGAAATAAGAACAGGAAATGATGGAAACAGTCAGCAGTTCAGGCAACATATACTAAGAGAAAGATATGCCCTGATGAAGAGTCATCCAGACTTGAAATGTTATCTCTCTTCTCTCTCCACAGATGCTGTCAGACCTGCTAAGATTTTCCAGTATTTTCTGTTTTTGTTTCAGATTCTAGAATTGCAGCAATTTACTTTTGACTGTAGGAGTTGGAAAAAGTTGGTAGGAAAAGGCTGAAGAAATGATGAAAGGGAAGGTATAGAAGACAAAATAGTCATAAATGACATTAAAGATAATGGTGCAAAGCAGAAGGAGCTGGTAATGGGGGTAAGGAAAAACAATAGATAGATGTGACAGAGGTTTCAATAGCAATAGTGGCTCCTGAAAAAAAAGCAGCTGTGAGTATGCTCTGAAATTTAGACAACGTGGGCAATTTTAGTCCAAGTAGGAGATCATTTGGGAGTAAAGAAAACTCAAGCAGAGAAGGCTGATCATGCTGTACAAAATTATGAGGGACATGGGGTAGATAGGAAGGAACATTTCCTCTTAGAATGTATCTTCAGAAGGAGTGCTTCAAAATGCAGCTAATGAAAATACAACAAAACTTACTCCAATTTATAAATCAAAGAAAAGGGTTTAATAAAGAAACATCAGTATTCCAAACTTATGGCCTTGCCCAAGCCACACCCAGCAATTCTACATAGTTCCTTATTTATAATGAGTCAGCTGACTATTACATTACACTAATTGGTTCCATGGTTTACTCAGTCAGCTGACCCTTACATCTTGTTCCAATTAGTCACACAACATCCAATACACAGTTGTCACCAGTTACATTCCAACATAGTAGAGGAGTCAATAACTAGGAGACATAGATTAAGTTAAGGTGTAGGAGATTTAGAGGGAAAAATTTTTTCAACCGGAGGATGGTGGAATTCTGTCTGAAAGGGTAGTAGAGGTGGGAAGCCTCACAATGTTTAAGAAACATTCAAATTAACACTTGAAACCCTATAGCATACTAGTCTATAGACCAAGTGCTGGGAAATGGGATTAGAATAGGTAGGTATTTGATGGCTGGTGCAGATACAATGAGCCGAAGGGCCTCTTTTTGTAACACTGGAAGTAATCCTAAAAGTTAGGCAACTCATCACAACTAAAGTTAAAGTTTATTTATTAGTCACAGTTAAGTCTTACATTAACACTGCAATGAAGTTACTGTGAAATTCCCCTACTGTCCACAGCCTGGCACCTGTTTAAGTCCATGTACTGAACCAACACATCTTTCAGAACTCCACATAGACAGTAACCTATGCTGGGAATCAAACCCAGGTCCCTGGCACTGTGAGACAGCCATGCTAATCACTGTGTCACCCACTGGAGGAAAGATTTGTTTGCTATCTCAGTGTCATATTTGACTCAGATAAGCCTTTGATCACATCTGCAGCATTATTAAATCCAATTTCCATCTCTGTAATATTGTATGACTCCATCTCTGCTTGGCTTATCTGCTGCTAAAATGTTTAGTGATTCCTTGGTTACCTATAGACTTGACCATTCCAGAGCACTCCCACCTTCTGCCCTCTGTAAAAGTTGAGGCCGCCTGCTGCTCATGTCCAATCTCAGACAAAGTTCTGTTCAGCCATTACTCCCCTGCTTATTGAAATACACGAGTGATGCCTCAACTTTAAAATTCTCACATTTTCTGGAGTTCAGAAGAATGCGGGGGGTATCTCATAAAAACCTATAAAATTCTCACGGAACTAGACATGATAGATACAGGGAGGTTGTTCCCGATGGTGGAGTGTTCAGAACCAGGGGATCACAGTCTAAACCTTTAGGACTGAGAGGAAGAGAAATTTCTTCACCCTCAGAGTGGTGAGCCTGTAGAATTTATTTCCACAGAAAGCAGTTGAGGCCAAAATGTTTTCAGGAATGAGTTAGATATAGCTCTTGGGCTAAAGGTTCAAAGGATATGGGGGGAAAGCGGGAACGGGTTTCTCAGTTCGGTGATCAGAATGAATGACAGAGCAGGCTTGAAAGGCAGAATGGTATAGTCCTGCTCTATGTTTCATCATAACTTTCAAATCATGCATAGCCTCCCCTCTCTATCTGGAATTTTCTCGAACCTCAATAACCCTTGGAGGTATTTTTGCTTCTCCAATTCTGGCCTCTTAAGCAATCCCAATTTTTATTGCTCCACTATTGCTGACTGCGCTTTTAGCTGCCTGGGCCTTAGGTTCTGGCACTCCAACCATTAACCTCTTCACCTGTCTACCTTTCTCTCCTCCTTTAAGATGGTCTTTAAACGTACCGCTGTGGCCAATCTTTTTGTCATCTGCCTGAATATCTTACTGTGACTCAGGTTCAGTTTGTTTTTTGGTAACACTCCTATAAAGTACTTTCAATATTTTATTGTTTTAAAGGTTACATAAGTACCACCTGTGGCTGATTTGGTAATTGACTCAGAAGGTTATTGGTGTCGGTCCACAGGATTCCAAAGATGTGCAGATTAAGTTGATTGGCCATGCAAAATTGTCCCTTAGTGTCGAGAGGACTAGCAGAGTAAATACTTAGGGTTATGGTGATAGGGTGGGATTGTTGTCGGTGCAGGCTCAATGGGCTGAATGGCCTTGTTCCTCACTGTAGGGATTCTATGATTTGAACACAAAAATTAAAGTAGTGCAGTACAGAGTGAGTGCTGAACTACTGGAGGTGCTTTTTCAGATTAGACAAACTGAGGTCTTATCTGCCGTCCAAGATTCAAGTATCCCGTTGCCCCGATTGAAAGAAAAACAGGAAGTTATTTATTAGTCAACATCACAAAAACATTGTTGGTTATTATTATATTGCTGTTCGTGAGTGGTTACTGTGTGCACATTGGCCACAATTTCCTACATGACAGTGACAGTGAAATGTCCTGAGGTTGTGACAGGTGCTATATAAATGCAAGTATATCTTATTATAAAGGCTTTTCTTGTTTTCTTTTAAGAGATGTACAAAGTATCACATTTTGAAATATTAAACAACTCCCTATATGTTTAAATGGATCACTCATCAATCTTGCTCCCTTGCTATATTCCATTCCTGACTTTCACGCTTTCAGACCCAACAGGTCCAGGCCGGAGCAAATCGACCGGATGTTTCAATCGTTCATCGATTGGTGAGACTGGTGCCAGTGAGAGGTGGATGATTTCATGCGCGGTTGATTTGTCCTAATTTTGCAAATTACGGGTTAAAACTAAGGGGAATGTGTCTTGTATTTAGCGTGTTGATGCTTCGTTGCAGGAATGACTCTCTGCGTTGAAGGGAAATATCTTTAACAAATCGAAACCCTTATATATGTGCAACGCCGATTTCAACGGCCTGGTGTGATTGTGGGATGTTCACTTTTTTATTTTTGGAGAACCTCAGTTAAGTTTAGTTGCTTTTTTAAACTCGTGATCCTCGCTCTGGTATTTTATTCCTCCGGTTAACTGCTTGTTATCATGGCCAGCGTTCACGAGAGTATGTTTTTCAATCCTATGATGGCCAACGGTGTGGTTCATGCAAATATCTTTGGCATCAAAGACTGGGTTACCCCACACAAAATTTCTATCCTGGTTCTATTGCACGAAATGGCCACTTCTAAAGAACAAGGGACACCAGAAGTTGAAACCAGGCGTCTTCACATGAACAAATTGAATTTACCACTGCTGCAGGTAAGAATACTTCTCAGTTTGGAGTTAATTGATGTGCTCTGTGTTTTAGTTATTAAATTATGAACATATCTTAATACTTTGTTACAGGGTCCAGATATGCCATTAGTTCAGTTGCTTAAGACCATTGGAGAATGTTGTCCGAAATTAGCGAGTGCAGTCAGTACAAGGTAAGAAAGAGTGTAATAGTTCAAATTTGCATTTCTAATTACAGAAACTGACAGCATTCTGCATAATCACTGTGAAACTTAATGCAACACTCTGCAGTTAAATGTGGGATTCCAAAAGTTGCTGACAGTGATTGCTTACTCCTCCACAAGATGTGCTGTTGAAATTTTCGCAGGTGTAGAGTCAATGAGTTTTACAGCACAGAAAGAGGCCCTTCAGCCCATTGTGTCCACACTGATCATCAAGCACCTATCTATTCTAATCCCATTTTCCAGCACTTAATCTGTAGCCTTTTTGCTGTGGCATTTCAAGTGCTCATCAAAATGCTTGTTTAATGTGAAGGTTCCCACCTCTACGCTGCCCCACACACACACACACACACACACCCCCTGACAGAGTGTTCCAGATTCCCACCACCCTCTGAATGAAAATGCTTTTCCTCAAATCCACTCGATCTCTTGTTCCTTAACTTAAGTGTATGCCCTCTGGTTCTTGACCCCTTTACTGAGGGGAAATGTTACTTCCTACCTATATCAGCCTTCTGTGCTCTAAGGAGTGCAACTTCAGCCTAAACAGCCTCTTTTCATAGTTGAAATGCTCCAGCCAGGCAACATACTAACAAATCTCCTTTGCACCCTTTCTAGTGCAATCACATCCTTCCTGTAAGTGATCTAAAATCACAAAATTTAAACTTCTACTTTTGACACAATTTTTAAAAATGTGAACCTTGCATGAGGTGTAACTGGGTTTTTAATAGTATACTAAATTATAGTTCCTACTGAACAATTTCTCAGATCCTGAGCAACTAACTTTATATTTGTGGAATGTCAAAGTTCTCCATGATAGTTCTTTTGGAATTTTTGCAGTAATTCCAACATTTTTAAAATTTATTTATATTGCAACTTCTATCTTAAACCTACATGTATGACCCAAACATTATTTTGTATTCTGTGAAATTATTAAAGCAAAATAAAATTACAAAACTTGCTTGTTCCTTCCTGATTTGCTGTCTTCAAGATATCTTCATTGGGGTTGGTTCCTTGATGATATTACTACCAGAGATCAACCATAGCTAGCACCAAAGTTAAATTAACATTGAGAAAGATAAAATCCATGTCACAGATTTCACTAGATCCTTTTGAACAGATGTCTTTGATTATGCAGTGAAGGGAGTCATTACACCATTGACTGCAGAATCTGGGCCAATATTAATGCATTTAAACAAGACACATGAACTACAGGATAACGTAGCCATAGGAAGCAGTGTTATGATGGGAATCACAGAAAAGTGGCTAAAAGCAGAAAGTATAAATTAGTTTAACATTCTGGAGTGGTGTGTTTGTAGAATATTGAGGATGGAAAGGTGGCAGTTTAACATACATTCGGATGACATGGAAGATAAATGAACTTAATGCTGTGGGAAAGGCAAGCTACAAATCAAGCTATTTGGATTTAATAGTTCAGTTACAAAATTATTCCAGACTTTGGTGTAATCTTCACACCAGAATAAGGAGCAGGACAATGTGCACAAAGAAGGGATAGGTAAACAATTTCATTACTTGTTTTTAAAATCGCTGCAGAGGTTACTGTAATTGTGTTGAAATTAGTGTAGGTTTGCCTCTTCAACAAAACTGTTGTGTTAATTTCAATTTTGCTTCTGAAAATACATTTGAATAGTATAAATATTTGTTTTCTCCTTTTAGAGTGAAGTTAATGGCTGAAGGGGAGTTGAAAGATATGGAGAACTTCTTCTGTTCTCTACAAAATGTTTTCACTGGGACAGAACCAGCAGTTCATAAGACTAGTGTCATAGGTATGAAATTTTAATATTTGACAATGAAATATTTCTTAACTGATCTCAGTGCAAGTTACAAGATCTGTAATCATCACAAGTATAACCTCTTGCTTTGCTAAAATGAATCATTGATAATTGTGATATTTATGCAGCACAGGCCCTTGTTTGATCAACCTGCTTTAAAATAAGAGCAGTGTTTTTAATCAAATAACATACACCTGTGGCAAAATCTCTGAGGAAAATGGAAGTTAATGGGTGACTTGAAAGTTCCCAGCTAACCATTGTGCTTTGGCAGGCAAGATTGCTGGAACAGCTGATGTATAACCTGGAATATTGAGTTCAAGCAAATCTATTCATCTGTCCACAATTCCAGTTGTTGCATACAGTAAAAGATTTTCCTTTGATTTGAACCACGTTACCATGATTCCTCAGTTTTCTTGTGCATTGTGTGTGTATTAATGGACATTGATTTATAAGGAAGAGAAATTATGTTTGGATCCATGCTACAGTGTTTTATTTACACGTACCATAACATTTGTATGCTTTTCCAATTCAATTTACCTCATGAGGCCCTTCCCTCCCTCTTATTTTGAAAAGGGAAGCCACTGAAATTGACATGTTGAAGAGTAAAAAGAGCAAATAATTGTTGAACAATCTTTTAATTTTTATTTTTAAAATTGTTTCCATTCAAAAGAAATCATAGTTTTGCAGTGGGAAAAATTGCTGCTTCCATATCTAATAATGGATGAGATAACAAATTCCCTTTTTCAGTAACTTAATAAAATGTCAAATTGATGACTTTCAACTCCATCACTAAAGAAAAGTGGTTGAGTACCTTGCTGCATGTCAATCCAGTATTGAGAGGCTGGAGTTCTGGTCCTCTTTATTGCCTCCTCAGACCCAAATATTCAGTGAGGTGACAATCTAGTTTTTAGACCCTGGAGCTCTCTTCTCCATTTGCTGGGACTGGCTACACTGGAGCTTGCATCTATAACTTTCTCGGTTGGAAATGTTAATATCACCATAAACTCACTCCCATAAGTAAATTTAAAACTTAATTTAGAAAGACCAGTTTTACTAATTACATTCTATATTAACTATCTTATTGTGCCCAGGGTAGCAGTTTGAAAATAGATGAAAGCCAGTTGGGTAACCAATTCTTAATCTTCCTGTAGGTCTGTTCTTACGGCACATGATCCTGGCTTACAACAAACTGTCCTTCAGTCAAGTTTACAAGCTTTACACCGCTTTACAACAATATTATCAAAGCTATGAAAAGATGTCTTCAAAGACTGTAGAAAGAGAAGACACGGACATGGAATTAACCCCTTTAGATCTAGAGGGAAAGATGGAAAAAGAGGAACTAGAATTTCCAGCAAGGTAAGATTCATCATATAACATTTGCTTGAAGGAGAATGAAAACATAGGTGCGGAGGCTACTTTCAAGAAGTATTCCTCATCTTGTGTTTTTCTTTTCTTCTGTCAATTCCTTCAATATGGTTAGAATATTTTTGAAATTGATTTTCTCGTCCTGTGAACACCTATCAGTTAAATACTCCACCAAACTTGAGTTGTTGAACCAGTGTTGGTTCTATGCATTCTACATATCTTGTCCTCCTCCCTTCCAGTATAAGGCTTGTAGGTTAAACCAATCACACTAATAGTTGCAGTTTACAGACTACCTATACAGTCCAGAGATGTGCGTGTTAAGTAAATTGGCCATGCTAAATTGACCTCAGTTTAGGGGGATTAGCAGGGTAAATGGGATTGTGGTCGGCACAGACTCAGCAGGCCGAATGACTCCTTCTGTACTGTAGGGATTCTAAGATTCAATCATTCTTAATAATGGAAGGTAGGTGGAAGAAAAAATATGTGGCGTGTGTAGAAAATTGAGTAAAAAATATCAATAATAATCTTTGGGGATTTCAACTACACTAATATTAACTGGACAGAAGAAGTAGGTAAAGGGGATGAGAGTTCCTACTTGGTACACTGGATTGCTTTGTAACCCAATTTGTAAAAAGCCCAACAAGGAAAGATTTACTATTGGATCAAGAATAGGAATTGGCAGATTGGCTATGCTAAATCATCCTTCAGTGTCGGGGAATTAACAGGGTAAATACATGGGGTTATGGAGATAGAAGAAAAGGTTGGGAACATTTTGGCAACAGGGAATACAATATAATATGGTTTAAAATGATGATAGAGAAGGACATAAGTATGACAAAAACAAGTTCATAAATTGGGGGAAAGCTGATATTAAGGACTGAGAATATAAATTGCTAAAATAAAATGGGTAGCTATATTGACAAACAATATAAGAACACGATAGAAGACATTTAAAACTGTGTTCAACAGATTTGCACCACAGGTTAGGAAGGCCATGAGAAAGCAAACCAAGCAGTAACCTTTATCCCTAGAGAAATAGAATTGTAAAGGAGGGAAAAATCTCTATCGAATCTTGGTTGGACTACACTTTGAAAGTACTGCACGTAGTTCTGATTTCCTTAGTGTAAAACATATATTGAGGTACTGGAGAGAGTGCAAAGAAGATCAACAAAGATAATACAAGAAATGCCTAGGTATATATATCAGGGAAGGATGAACAGGCCAGGTCTCTGTTCTCATGAAAAAAGAAGGCTGAGTGGTGGCCTAATCAAGCCAATTAAAATTTATGAAAGGATGTAATAGAGTGGACATAGAGAGAATGTTTCCTTTTGTGGGATGAGCATAACTAGAGGCCATCAATATAAGATAGTCACCAAGAAATTCAGTAGTGAATTCAGAAGAAATTTTATTACTCAAATAGTGGTGAGAATGTGGAACTCATTGGAACAACATAGCGTACATGTATTTAAGAGAAAGTTAGACGAGTTTGAAGGAAAAGGGAATAAATAGATGGTCACAGTGGAATATTTAGATGAAGACAGTTGGGAGGAGACTCGAGTGGAGTAAAAGCAGTCACCTGCTTCTGTGCCATATATCTTTTGTAATCCAATGGCTCTAAGGCCATTTATGTCATTCGATCAGTCTAAGGTCATTATGAAGTGGATAACTGAAAGTATCGCTAATGGATAGTCCTTTGGTTCTAGAGGCTGGTCAGAAGTGAGTTAGGAAGATTCAATAGTTTTGTTTTATTTAGCAATACCTCACTCAGTCATTTGGTAGCTGGTAGTACAACTTGAGTATTGCTGGGGAAAACAGACATGCTGTCAAACTTTTCATCTTGCACTCATCAGGACAGAATTGCAAGGGTACTAAACCTGAAAGGGAACAATTTATATTGTATGAGAAGAGGGTGCTGTTTGGTTGGCAAGTAGATTCTGATAAAACAGCATTGCCATGTTAACAGTTAACTGCCAAGCTAGTTCAAACCAAGGAAGTTGACTCTGGTCTTGGCATTGCCATAGATAATGAGCCAGAGAATAGGAAACCCTAAAGTTTTCATTTGGTTGAAAAATGATACAATGTGTGACATATTCTTTGTGATTGTAAAAGACAGGGCTTGTGTTGTGAATATATATAGCTTCTATCACATGTAAGTGAACCATGCTCCAAGTCTGACTGATGACCTTAAATTGGTTACTCGAGTAATTCTTGGCACATTCAGGATTGTTTAGCAAGTGTCCAGTTGCAGAATCATATCTAATGTTAGACACTGTTCTGAGCTTTGTAAGCATGACTGGTTGGATATGGTAAGTACATAGCCTCATGAGCAATCGATCACTCATTGGAACATGTGGCCCACATGCCTGGCATCACATTGGCAGTGAAATTCATGTACCACATTACTCATTTGTGTGATGTCTGTGTCTTTTTGGCTTAATGAGGGCAAGATGATAAGCTTGGAGGCATATCTATTTTTTCAGCAATACTCATATAACTTATTCATTACTGAACCTTTTTGGTTCATAGAATCTTTACAGTGCAGAAGGAGGCCATTCAGCCCATCAAGCCTGCACTGACAGCAATCCCATCCAGGGTCTAGCTCCATAACGGCACATATCTACCCTGATGATTGCATAGCCAATCCGCCAAATAGCCGCTTATTGACATCTATAACATGACCATGTGTGGAATGTATTTAAAGTAGAATTACCATTTTTTTTCATTTGTTACCAATGAATTTGAATGCCTAAAATGACAATCTCTCGAGTTAATTAAAAACAAAGTGAAACATTAGTGTCATTTTTTTTCTTGTATTATTTGATTACAAGCACTATGCATGAGTTTTCCTCTTTAAACCATCGGATATTGATCAGAAATAGTCCCTGTCCCATAAGCACCACAGTTCTCACTGATCCAATTTAGCAAATTAAAAGATCTGTTTCTGTTGATTGTGACTTGCAGCTTGTGCTGAGATTGTGGATTGCATTTTTAAGTGATTTGGATCATTCTTCTTGGTACATTTTTAAAGAAACAGTCACATTCCTAGAGCTTGTTTTGAGTCTGAATATCTGCCCATATAAAACTCATCTAGTTCACTAATTTTCTCTAGGGAAGGAAATCTGCTGTCCTTACCTGGTCTAGCCTGCACTTGTTTCCAGGTGCACGGAAATGTGGTTGATTCATAACTGCTGTCTGAAATGGCCTGGCAAGTCACTCTGTTGTATCCCTATGAAATAGAATAAGAATGAAATCAGATGAACCACCCAGGATTAACCTAGGCACTGAACACAATGAAGACACATTCAGTCTATCTGACCCTGCAAAGTCCTCCACTCTAACGTGAGGACATGTCTAGGTTGGGAGAGCTGTCCCACGGATTAGTCAAGCAATAGCATAACAAAGTCATAGTCACACACTCATACCTTTTCAATCAATGCCCCAGAGTCTTCTATCACCGACATTAAATATGTATTGCCCCACTGGCAGGACAGAGCCATCTGAGATAACAGCGCAATGATATACAGTTAAGAGTGAATGGCCCTGGGAATCTTCAACATTGACTTCAGATCTATGAAGTCTCATGGCATCAGATCAAACATAGACAAGGAAATCTGCTGATTATCACATATTGCCCTCTTTCAGCTCATTTTCATGATCCCCATCCCCATGTTGAACACTACTTGGAAGAAGCACTCTTGAGTGTCGCAAGCGCACAGAATGTACTCGGTGTAGGGAGCTTCAATGTACATCATCAGGAATGCCATGTTAGCATCATACTGACCAAGTTGGCTCAATCCAGATCTGCTAGACTGAGCCTAGGGCAGGTGATGAATGGGATGTTACAACTGGATGAGGAAACATGCCAGGATTTGCCCTTTTTTCCCACTCAATTGATTGTAACAGGTTTTTTTGAAATTTATTAGGATGAACACGCCAACTAAACGACTTTCATATTGATTACAAAGAATGCAGTCTGACTTTCTTGCTTTAACAACAAAGAGGTTAACTTTGAACTAAAAATCTGCCCGGATATAGAAATAACAAATAATTTAAGGTCAACACGCATCCAAACTTTGCACATTCATGCAAAATTATAGGTTATACAGCAGAGAAGTTTAACTTTTGGCTAATTTAAGATTTAATGATAAAAGGCAAAAGAAACAAGAGATAACCATCCTTTGTTGGTGCATAAGGCAGTTTTTTATGGTCCTGATTTTTTTTTTCACTGGCAACACTGCACCACAATCTGCAACCTCACAGTCTGTCATATCCCTCATTATTATCAAATCATGGAATTAATCCTGGTTCAATGAGGATGTAAGAAAGCATGCCGTAACACAAGGTGTACTTAGAAATGACATACCAACCTAATGAAGCTGCAACAGAGGAATACAAACATGTTAAACAGCATGCTATAGTCAGAGCCAAGTGATTCCACAACCAATGGTCAGATCAGAGTGCTGCAGTCCTGCCACATCCAGCTGTGAATGGTGGCAAGCAACTAAACAGCTCATGGGAAAGAATAGTCGATGAACATCCCATCTTCAGTGTTAGTAGAGCCCAGAATATCCAAAAGACAGAAATGCCCAGTGGGTGGTCTATAATTGACTGCCTCCTATTCCAGTCGTCATTGCTCCCAGTCTTCAGTTTATTTGATTCAGTTCATCTGATATCACAAATTGGCCAAGTATACTGGAAACAGCAAGGCCAGAAGGCTCTGACATCATCACAGATATAATGTTGAAGGTCTGTTTCCAGACCTAATTGCGGCTCTTTAACACTGGCATCTATCTAATAAAATTGAAAATTGCCCAGATATGTCCTGACTGGAAAAAGCCTCCCCTATCTATTTGCAATTATCAGCAAAGTGTCAACAACAGTGCTGTCAGACAGCACTTGCTCTTGAATAACACCTCATTGATCCCCAGTTTGAATTCCACCGGGACCACTTGGCTCCAGACCTCATTAGTCCAAACGTGGTCAAAAGAACTGAATGCTAGAGGTAGGATGAGGCTAATTGCTCTTGACATCAAAGCAGCATTTAACTGAATGTGGTATCAGGATCCCTATCAAAATTAAAATCAGTGGGAATCAGAGTGAAAACTCTTCACTGGCTGGAGCCATAGTCAGCACAAAGAGTGTTGGTGATAGATTGAGGCCAATTATTTTAGCCCCAGAAAAGTGCACAGGAGTTCCTAGGCTGAACTATCTTCAGTTACTTGATTAATGACTTTCCTTCCATCATAAAGCCAGAAGTGGGGATGTTCGCTGATGATCACAGTCTTCATTTCTATTTGCCACAGTGCAGATAATGATGCAGCCTATGGCTACATGTAGCAAAATCTGCACAATGTCCAGACTTGAACTGATAATGGCAAGTAACACTTGCACCACACAATGACCATCACCAACAAGAGAGACTCCAAGCATCTTTCCTTAACACTCAATAGTCTTACCAACCTCTGAATTACCTAATATTATTATCCTGGGGCTCACCATTGATTAGAAACTCCAATTGGGTTTCGTATCAATGGTGAGCCTCAAGATACCTTGACTGCTAAAGCAGGTCAGAGGTTTGATATTTTGTGGCGAGTAACTCCCCTTTTGACTCCTCAAAGCTTGTCCACTATCTACAAGGCACAAGTTAGGAGTCTAATGAAATTCTGTCCACTTGCTTGGATATGTATAGCTCCAACATTCGAGAGGCTTATTTTCATTCAGGACGAAACAGCTTGTGATTGGCACCCACCAACCACAATGCTAAACATTCACTCCACCATCTGCAGACAATGACTGCAGGTGCACTGCAGCAACTTCCAAACTCATGACCTCTCACCTAAAAGACCAAGGGCAACAGGTACATGGAAATACCATAACTTGTAAATTACCCTCAAAGTCACACATCAATTCAGCTTGGAAATATATTTGACGAAGAGTCAAACAGACTTTAATCATTACTGTTCTCTCTTCGTAGATGCTCTCAGACCTGCTGAAACTTTCCAGCATTTTCTAGTTTTATTTCAGATTCTAGCAGCCACAGTAGTTTGCTTTTATCAGAAATATATTGCCTTCATCTAACAACACTGGATGTACTAATTCAAGAAGGTAGTTCATTTCTGCTTTCTCAGGGTTAATTATGGATGGATAACAAATGCAGTCCCTTCCAAATGTGCCTGCTTCTCATAGATGATTAAAAGAAAACATTTGCATCATGCAGACAAACTGACTAAGCTATCCCAGGCCATCCTGCTTGTGTTTTGCATGATTTGTACTTTACACCAACATTTTCTTGACTATAATTCCTCTGCTTAGAGGAATTATAGTCCAATGACCTTCCTAACAAACAATTTACAAAGGAGGAGCTGGAAAATATTCTTACTGTGGACTTAAGTGTGCTTTGTATTTCTTATGAGGTCCTTAACTGTACTTATTTATATTGAGGCATGAGGGATCCAAACATATCAGTCACAGTGAGAGTGAGTCACAAACAAGCAGAGCCCCTGAACTATATTCACAGTTCGAATGTGATAACTGGACAGGATTTGTAGCAAGCAGTCGCTAGATCTTTCAATTCAGTTTGTTTTATAATTATTGGATGTAGAAGATAGATTTCATAATTTAATTTATTCACTGAATAATTGTATTTGATAACAGTCCACTTGTTGGTGTATTTTTTTAAAGCAGTTCAATATGACAAGTAATCTGGTTTAAAAACACCCTTGTTATGTAAAAAGGATTAGTTTTCCCAAGAGTAGCATGATTTCCCAGGGTTAATGAGAACCAAATTGTCCTCTCACGAGTCTGAACTCTTAGCTCTCTCTCTTGATAACAGAGGTGCTACAAGTCACTCCTCCAAAATCACTAGCACAGTCGAGCAAAGAAGGGAAGTATTTTTAGGTTTCCCATGTTTGATGACTCTGCTCTTCCTTAACTCATCCTTCAACATTACTTCCCTGTTCGCGGTACTGTGCAGAGCTCTTAAGTTTCTGTTACTACGTCTCTTTTTCGCCCTACTGCTGTTTCTTGCACCAGCTATGTTACCCCAGCTGACCTGATTCTCTGGCAGTAACTTATACCTATCCTGGCTCCCTGACTTTCATTGCTGTCACTACTTTTAACTCTGTGTACCTATATAAATGTCAATGTTATGCGGTTATGTAGCAACTGATGTGGACAGGCAAAAGTGCTTTTGTCAAAGGATGCAAATATTATCTAAGTCAGTAACCTTATCTATTTTGTTGAATTGCTGAGATTGTATCAATGCAAACTCAAAAGCAGTGAAGCATTTTATTTCTCTATTAACTTGCGATTTGTAATCTTTTATCAACTAAAATTCTTGCTAATTTTATTTGTTTTTAAACTAGTCTGCAATCTATTTCCTTGCCACTATCAGAATATGTACTTCACTTAGGATCAGTGAAGTGATGGCGTAAATGAACAAATAAAAGTCAGGCTTTGTCAAATATGTAGCAAATAAAAGCTCTTAAAAATTCAATTGTTGATGCTACAATATAATTTGACAGGGATGAAGAAGTTGTTGACAGAGGACCTCTGTCCCAGAAACAAGCAGAATATTTCCTTGCTCAACAGGTATGTGATAGCTATTCTTATTCCTCTTTTATTTAAGTTCTGACTCTTGCTACAATAAATATTACAGGTGCAAATAGCTGTCCTGTATGTATCACTAGTGGCATAGTCCAGGGATTGATCTTTGGAGGGGGGGGTTCTTTTGGGTAGGGATTGATCTTTGGATCTTCCTGGCGTTTATTACTTAATACCAAACTGGCTGGTGCATCTATTCACTGTCATGTGTGGACATTACAACTACAGAACCATTGCTTGTTTTTATCCACTTGTGTGGATTGGCTAGTGCTGTAAGGGTCATGATCAGTCCACTGGCCAGGAGTCTTTTGCTATTTTACAACATGGAAGGAGTCTTTTGGATATGGACCTGTTTACAGTTGTAATCCTCCCATGTTGATGGCATTCTGTTCTCTGACAAAAACGGTCACCAGATCTATCCTTAACCCTTTTTGTTTACACATTGCTCCCACCTTTAAAACATGAATAAGATGCGAAGTAAGTAAAGGTTTCTAATTACAGCTTTTAGTGAAGACAAAAAATTATAATGATTGGAAAGCAAGTTTTAAAAAGACAGACACTTCTCGTTATCTGCTGTTGATTCACATTCACTTAACAATTGGTAGTGGCTGGAGAAAATGCCTTATGGAATGTAAAAGAGTTTTTGATGTGGATATTATCAGCAAGTAATTCAAGTAAGATTAACCTTGCAATAGTGGTTTCTGTATTTAGTATGGATATTAAACTCAAAGAATCCTATTTGACACAAGCCAGGAAATATGCTATTTTTCTCATGAGTTATTTAACCAAATGTGTTATACAAAGGTAATACTTAATGTTGATTTTGAAGCACAAGCAGTACAGCAGTTTAGATTGCCCTTGACCAATATAGAAAACAAGTTCATATTTAATACAGGCCATTCTCTGAGATAATCTTGTATAAGCGTAGAATTAAATTCTGCTTGATGTGCATTTAGAATAATTAGCTAATACATTGTCTAGTTTATCAGCTTTGCTTGTATGAAAAGACAAGTATGGATTTTTAATTCTGTAGGCATCACTATTGAAAAACAATGAAAACAAGGCTCTTTCACCAGCTGCTCTACAGAAAGAACTGAATAATTTACTCAAATTTAATCCTGATTTTTCAGAAGCTGTAAGTATTCAAATTCCCAATATGTATGATTTAATTCCGCCTTACAATTAAACCATTTGTAATTATGTTTTTTTAAAAGAAAAAACATTAGCCATCACTAAAGTCACATTAGCCAAAACATGCTGCTTTATGTAGGAAAGTATTGGATATTCTGAAAGGCTGTGACTACATTATTTGTGAAAGAACATACAATGGGTGATTGCATCTTCAAAGTGTTTTGAATGTTACATTTTAATATTTGACATATAAAGTAAGGGTTGGCAATTTAATATATTTAAAGTGATTTACCGGCCATGGATTGCTTTCTTTCTTTTCCCACCTCCCCAAAACTGCTTGCTAATTTCTTTGTAAATATGCAGTCCTGAAAGCAGATAGGTTGGCAGGTTCCACATTTTCTTTCCTCCTCCGCCACTCCCAAACCACAGTTGCATTAATTTGAACTGATTAAATGAATTTTGCTCTGTGGCTGTCACATTTGAATTCAATGACTAACCTTGCTGCATCTCTTCTCCTTCAACGCCCCCACACCAGAACTTGATTGTGTGAAATGACAATGAATTAACTGGCTAGTGTAGCTCACAAAATAGCTTGGAAAATTTGTAGGTGATCTATTAAATATTTTTAAAGTAACAGTTATAATGTTTTAATATATTTTTCTTATGATTTCAGCATTATTTGAGTTACCTAAACAGCCTTCGCGTACAAGACTACTTCAGTGCTATGCACAGCCTCCTTCACTATTTTGATCGGTTGATTCTGACTGGCAGTGACAGCAAAAGCAGTGGAGAGGATGGATTTGGACGTAGTTTACGATATGCAGCTCTCAATCTTGCTGCTTTAAACTGTAGATTTGGCCACCAGTGAGTACCTATCAGTTTTAGTTACTGAGTGCTGCCAAATAATATTTTAATTTCTGTGCAAACTAAGATTAAATAGGTATGTAGTAGTACTTGACTGTTGGAGGCAAAGAGTAGTACCAAAGTAAGTGATGTGCAGCAATATCTCCAACTGCAGCAACACCACACTTCAACTTTAAATGTTCCTGTTAGTTGTAACCAAGAAATATTGCTGGAGCAGACAGGCTGAATGGTTGAAGCATTCTCAATTATGTCTTTATCAGGAGCAAAGTGAGTGTGCTAAAAGGTGGCCCCAATAACCCTCATTGAACCATTAATGTCACTCAATCATAAATATGATTTTTGTTTTAAGTTGCCACAGCTATTGTTAAAAAACATCTAGAAACATGCCAGTTTCAGTAGCATGGCATCCCCGGGAGCTAATTAACAGTGGGAAACTGCTTCATGAAGTGCTTCTGTAATATAATTGGGACAATTGAGTGCAATTATTATTCCTTAGAATGTGCTTGCTTGTTGACTTGAATTTTATATCTTTGTTTCTGTTAGTGAGCAAGCCCAGTTTGCTTTACAGGAAGCTATTCGTATTGCTCAAGAATCCAGTGACCATGTTTGTTTACAGCACTGCTTGGTAAGATGGGGAGAAGAAAAGTATTGTTTTTTATAGTCTAATTTAGTCACATTTTTCAATCCTTAGTAATGCACTTCTGTTACTTTGCTATGAAAAGCAATTCCAAATTTTGATATTTTACTTTTTATATGCATTCTGCTAAGTTTATCATACTATTATTGCTTTAATTCTAGAGTTGGCTTTACATTCTGGAGCAAATGAAGGGATCTGATAATGCAGTTCTTGTTGAACATTCTGTGAAAAAGGCTGGACAACTTGGCTTACCAGTGAGTAATTTTCCTTTTTAGAACCAGATACTATGTAAGTATTTTAATAACATTTATGTTTAATTGTAACAATTCCAGAGGAAAATTAATAAAATTACCACAATTTTCTAAAACTGTTTTCAGAAATGTTTTTAACAAGTATTTGTGGTCCTTGATATAGGATACTGACATAGAGTTCAAGTAAAAGCTAAAGCTAAATTTGTATTGCTGCAGCATGACCATTTTTTTGTACTGGACTAGCAAACACAAAAGTCGTGATTTCATTTTCTACCATTAAATCTTCAATGTAGTAATTTTGATAATTATAATTTAGCAAATACCCAATTGGTTCACTGATTTTCTTCAGGGAAGAGATTCTGCCACCCTGTCTGGTTCGTGCCTCTAGGTGACTTCAGTTGTCTTAATCTGTTTAAGAAAGCAAGGCATAGACAACAAATGCTGCCTTGTCAATGTGTACCATACTTGAAAAAAAACACAAAAATGATACTCCCATTGTGTTAATAACTAACTTCTTGTTTTGTAGTATCTGGCTTCTCTGGGCATCCAATCACTAGTGCAACAAAGGACTTTTTCTGGAAGGTCAGCCAACAAGCTAATGGATGCCATGAAGGATTCTGACATGTTGCATTGGAAACATGGGCTTTCAGAGCTTATTGATGTAAGCATAGCACAGAAAACAGCAATTTGGAAAATGTATGGACAAAGGTACGTAAGTGTATTTTTTTTATTGATTCATAGTGCACAGTATATTGTGGGCATTTTAATCCCTAGGATACAAGTTAATTAGTTGTATTCATTTTTCCATTATATACATGGGTGGCACAATGGTTAGCACTGCTGCCTCATAGCGTCAGGGACCTGGACTCAATTCTGACCTTAGGTGATTGTGTTGAGTTTGCATGTTCTACCCATGTTCCAACAGTCCAAGGATGTGTGGGTTAGGTTAATTGGTCATACTCAATTACCATTTAGTGTCAGGGAAATTAGCTGGGAAAATATGTGGAGTTATGAGGATAAAACCTGGGTAGAATCATTGTTGGTACAGGCTCATTGGGCCAATTTAATAATTCTACATTGCGTTATTCCACAACTGAGAATGAGCAAACAATGAGCTGCGTCTCATTCATCTCCAATTCTGTTACTTTTTGACAGGTTTACAAAAATAGTGACAGCTTTTCAAAAACAAAATCTAAAATGTAATTGTTTTTCTCTTAATGATTAGGAATTAATTTAACTCCTGTTCAGTTCCTTCCTACCATTTGCAGCGATTGGAACAGAATTCATACACATATATTCGATTGGATATTCTTCTCTAGTGAGTGGGCTGTGATCATTAGCAAACTGATTTGTAAACTGAACACTACATTTTCTCCTTTTCTTGGAGTGCTATGGTAATATTCCAAAAGAGGGTTTGTGCTCAGTTCACAACATGGTTCTGGTGTTGCTTTGTTCTACATTCCTTAATGATACAGATTAGATTTACCTACTAGATGAAACTTGCAAGAGTGATTGTCATGATTTCTAATGAATAATTCACAGCGTTAATATTTAGTGTTTCATTTTTATCATTGTAGTACAATGGCACTACAACAAACACAGCTTCTTCTGTACATGCACAGTCTGGAATCTGTAAACATGGATATTCATCAAAATAACACCGAGGCAATGGCTGTAGTGTTGTGCCACCTGGCAGAACTTCATGCAGAACAGGTAAGTCAGCTTTGTGCTTTTATTCCCTCCACACCTTTTGTCTCTTCTGCCCTTTTGTTCCTGTAGGCATTGGCACCTTGATGAGGGTCATGTTGTGGGGCTGCCGGCGTTGGACTGGGGTAAAACAGAAAGAAATTCCACAACACCAGCTTAAAGTCCAACAAATTTATTTGTAGCAAACACCGCAAGCTTTCAGAACAGGCTGTCCCTTCGTCAGGTGGCTGGGAGTTCTGATCACAAACAGGGCACAAAGACAAACTCAATTTACATGCATAATGATTGGAATGTGAGTCTTTACAGCTAATCAATTCTTAAAGGTACAGACAATGTGAGTGGAGAGAGCTTTAAGCACACGTTAAAGAGATGTGTATTGTTGCTAGACAGGAAAGTTAGTGAGATTTTGCAAGTCCAGGCAAGTTGTGGGGGTTACAGATAGTGTGACATGAACCCAAGATCCCGGTTGAGGCCATTCTCACATGTGCGGAACTTGGCTATCAGTTTCTGTTCAGCGATCCTGCACTGTCGTGTGTTGTGAAAGCTGCCTTGGAGAACGCTTACCCAGAGCTCAGAGGCTGAATGCCTATGACTGCTGAAGTGTTCCCCAACAGGAAGAGAATAGTCTAGCCTGGTGATTGTTGAGCGGTGTTCATTCATCCATTGTCGTAACAACCATGCAGACGTTACAACAACGAATGAATGAACGCCGCTCGACAATCACCAGGCTAGACTGTTCTCTTCCTGTTGGGGAACACTTCAATGCTCATGGGCATTCAGCCTCTGATCTTCGGGTAAGCGTTCTCCAAGGCGGCCTTCACAACACACGACAGCGCAGAGTCGCTGAGCAGAAACTGAGAGCCAAGTTCTGCACACGTGAGAATGGCCTCAACCGGGATCTTGGGTTCATGTCACACTATCTGTAACCCCCACAACTTGCCTGGACTTGCAAAATCTCACTAATTTTCCTGTCTGGAAACAATGCACTTCTCTTTAACCTGTGCTTAAAGGTCTCTCCACTCACATTGTCTGTACCTTTAAGAACTGATCAGCTGTAAAGACTCGCATTCTAATCATTATGCATGTAAATTGAGTTTGTGTCTTTGTGCCCCGTTTGTGATCAGAATTCTCAGCCACCTGACGAAGGGACAGCCTGTTCCGAAAGCTTGCAGTGTTTGCTACAAATAAACTTGTTGGACTTTAAGCTGGTGTTGCGGGATTTCTTTCTACTTTGATGAGGTACAGTTCTGTGGATGGTTGATGTCTGATGATCCCTCACCCAAGTAACCACTCTGTTCACCAGATATTTTACCACAAGGGACTTTATAGTTGGGTCCAGACCTATCCAAACATGCATATTTAACTGAGTTCAATGGATAGTAATTAGGAACTAGGAATCTGGGCTTTTTCCTCCTTTCCTAAGATGCACAGAGGGCAATCATTGTGCCTCTGCTGCATCTCAGCCAAGATTGGCTTACCTAGCACAAACCAAGGGTCAAATCTCATATTTTCTTACCTGCAGTTATTTAAGGCAGTCAAACCAGCAGAAGAACACAGTTGAACAGTCTTGTGATCTTCCTAATGTGATTCCAGTTCCTTAATTACAGTATAATACTACATGTTTTTATTCCTTTCTGGGACATGGGCAAGGTTGACTGGCCAGCATTTATTGCCTATCCCTAATTTTCTGAGGACAGTTGAGAGTCAACCGCATTGCTGTGGCTCTGGAATTTCATGTACAGCAGATTTCCTGCCCTAAAGGACAGATGGGATTTTCCCACAGTTGGCAATGGTTTCGTGGTTATCAGTAGATTTTTAATTCCAGATTTTTATTCATTGAATTCAAATTCCACCATCTGCCATGGCACGATTTGAACCCGGGTATCCAGAATATAATTTGAGTTTCTCAATTAATAGTCTAGCAATAATACTACTAAGAAATCACCTCCCCCAAACATGGTTAAAGTAGTAATTTTGTGGTCACTGAGTTTTCTTAAGAGTGAGCTCCCTGAGGAGGGGAAAATATTGTTCCTTGTGCTTGTTTTTGGACATTGTGGGGCACTGATTTCTGGGCACATCTCCCAATTTATATTCCATTTCCCCCTCAAGTCTATCAGTTTCTAAAATCAAGGGCCTAATGTGTGTTTCAAGCCACTGATGTAGAATTGGGCAAATGCTGAGTAGAGTGTTTTTCTAAGGTGGCCTAACCAGTGATGCAGGCTTGCCAGAAATAAATCTATGGCTGATTTCTCTTTCCCTCTACTGAAATATCAGTGTCCCTCAACAGTGATGCAGGCAAGATGGCTTCAATAAAAGCAGATTACTGCAAAAGGAGAATCCAAAGAGTTTCCACAAATACATAAAGGGCAAAAGAGTAACAAGGGAGAGAGTAGGGCCTCTTGAGGATCAACAAGGTATCTACGTGCTGATCCACAAGAGATGGGTAAGATCCTAAATGAGCATTTCTCATCAGTGTTTACTGTTGAGAAAAGCATGGATGTTAGGGAACTTGGGGAAATAAATAGTGGTGTCTTGAAGAGTGTACATATTACAGAGAAGGAGATGCTGGACGTCTTAAAACGCATCAAGGTTGATAAATCCGCGGGACCTGATGAAGTGTATCCCAGGACGTTGTGGGAGGCAAGGGAGGAAATTGCAGGTCCCCTAGCGGAGATATTTGAGTCATCCATTGTCACGGGTGAGATGCCTGAAGATTGGAGAGTGGCAAATGTTTAAAAAGGGCTGCAGGGAAAAGCCTGGGAACTGTAGGCCAGTGAGCCTCACATCTCTGATGGGGTAAGTTGTAGGATGACATTCTGAGAGATAGGATCTACAGGCATTTACAGATGCAAGGACTGATTAAGGACAGTCAGCATGACTTTGTGAGTGGAAAATCATGTCTCACAAATTCGATTGAATTTTTGAAGGGGCAATCAAGAAGATAGCAGAGGGCAATGCAGTTAATGTTGTCTACTTGGATTTTTGAAAGCCCTTTGACAAGGTACTGGATGGTAGGTTGTTGCATAAGGTTAAATCTCATGGAATCCAGGGTGAGGTATCTAAATGGATACAACATTGGCTTCTTAACAGAAGCCAGAGGGTGGTTGTAGAGTGTTTTTCAAACTGGAGGCCTGTGACCAGCAGTGTGCCTCAGGGATCAGTGCTGGGTCCATTGTTATTTGTCATTTATATTAATGATTTAGATGAGAATATAGGAGGCATGGTTAGTAAGTTTGCAGATGACACCAAGATGGACAGTGAAGAGAGTCCAATTGCAGCAGGATCTTGATCAAATGGGCCAGTGGGCTGACAAATGGCAGATGGAGTTTAATTTGTGAGCTGATGCATTTTGCTAGATTGAACCAGGGTTGGACTTATTCAGTTACTGGTAGGGCTTTGGGGAGAGTTACAGAACAAAGAGATTTGGGGGTACATGTTCATAGCTCCTTGAAAGTGGAGTCACAAGTGGACAGAGTGGTGAAGAAGGCATTCGGCATGTTTGGTTTCATCAGTCAGAACGTTGAATACAAGAATTGGGACGTCTTGTTGAAGTTGTACAAGACATTGGTACAGCCGTACTTGGAATACTGTGTGCAGTTCTGGTCACCTTATCCTGGAAACGACATTATTAAACTAGAAAGAGAGCAGAAAAGATGTATTAGGATGATACTGGGACTTGATGATTTGAGTTATAAGCAGAGGCTGGATAGACTGGGATTTTTTTCTCTGGCGTGTAGGAAGCTGAGGGGTGATCTATAGAGATCTATAAAATAATGAGGGGCACAGATCAGTTAGATAGTCACTATCTTTTCCCAAAGGTAGGGGAGTCTAAAACTAGAGGGCATAAGTTTAAGGTGAGAGGGGAGAGATACAGAAGTGCCTAGAGGGTCAATTTCTTCACACAGAGGGCTCTGAGTTTCTGGAACAAGCTGCCAGAGGTTTTTTAAAAAGCACTTAGATAGTTACTTGGATAAGATGGGTTTGGAGAGATTTGGGCCAAATGCAGGCAATTGGGATTAACTTAAGGGTTTAAAAAAAAAGGGCGGCATGGACAAGTTGGGCCGAAGGGCCTGTTTCCATGCTGTAAACTTCTATAACTCTATGAAACTGGAATCTGAAACAGAAAATGCTGGAAAATCTCAGCAAGTTTGACAGCATCTGTGAAGAGAGAGCAGAGCAATGTTTCAAGTTTGGATGACACTTCGTCAGATGGTCTTGAACCTGTCTCATCACTGTAGACTACCTTTGTTACGTGTTTTCAGAGCAGCTGAAATATCACAAGTCTGGTATCTAGAAAGTCTTTCAATTTGAAAAATGATAACTTAAATTCTGCATTACACAATATTATTTACAAACTTTATCATTTAAAATCATTAAAATAGTTTTTGTTTTGATTTGGGCGAATTTAATGAGATTTATGAGGGTTATTTGGCCAAGAGCAATTATAAACTGAACCATGAGAGGGAGCTGATGAAACTTTGATAGAGATGGCTATAATTGGATGCTGTTAAGATTTTGTCCCCATGCTATTAATTTAATTCTTTCACACTTCTCAGACTGAGAATCACTTCCAAACCAACTGCAGCGTACTAATGAAAATCTGTATTAGTTGTATGACATTTGTATTTATAAAAAACATTCATAATGATTAAACCACTCTTTGTGGGGAAAGAGAGCTCCGGAAATAATTCTTGTCAAAATATCAGCGTTGGCCTCCACTAAATATAAAGCAACAGAAATTTAATTTGCTTTATTTTTTTCAAATTGATTCACATATGCTATCAAAATTGAATGTTACCTGCATGCTTGATTGTGATTAATACAAATTGTGTATTTTTGGACTTGTAGGGCTATTATTCAGCTGCTTCGGAAATCCTAAAGCATTTAAAAGATCGGTTTCCTCCCCACAGCCAGCATGCAAAAGTACGTTGATAATTGTGCTTACAGTAATTGATGCAGACGATGTCATCTTTTTGTGACCATATTATATTTTGAAGTGATTATCATTTAATAGAAGGTGTAGCCGTTCTTCAAAACAGGTATTCGATATTATTACTGCACCAGAATGATAATGAATTAGATGTCTAGAAGTGTTTACTTTGTTTTCTTGTTACTGGGCTATTGGGATGGAAGAGTTAATGCCTGAACAGCAATTTTTACTTTGAATAAATTAGGGGAGTTGCAGGTATAGGACATTTGTTCTTAAACTGCCATTGGATGGATTGGCATGAAAATTGCACTTTCTATAAAATCTGGAGACAGATGACCTCTATGAGAATTAATCATTTGGTTTGAAAAAAAAGCTCCTGTGTCTGTTTCAACCATCACTGCTGTGGAAGTAGACCATGAACTGGAGAACCAATTGGCTTCAACAGTTTGATGGAATGTAGGTTTGGAACCATAATCTGTTACTTTGCCAAGTTCCTCACCTAAGGTGAAAGAAAAGCAGAGGCCATAAACATTTGAGGATAGCAGGAGGCTGAAGGGAGAGTCATAACCGTTGAATCTGTCCATGCCTCAAACACACGCCTGCACTTCTAGCATGGATTTATGACCTATTTATTTTAATTGTTTTATTGATTTTTTTTTCCCAGTGTGACTACTTGAATTTCAAAGAGCAAACTATTGCAACCTAGTTTATAAATCTTTGTTATAAATTACCTATTTCAGTTCTTTGTGTGTGTTTGTGGAACTCTTGCTAAATGATGATTACCAGGAAATGCTGAAAATTCCATTCTTATTATTTTGTCAGAGATTGTGCATTGAGTTTTACAAATATTGTACCACTACAATTTTATGTTATGTTTTTTCTACAAAGATCTAGCTTGAAAAAATGCTTTTGAAATGCTAAGGAAAATAAGATTGAAGTCCACACAGTTTTGGTGATATTGCTGGAGTGATAGAATAATTATTGGTTCTTACCACATTATTCCACTCATGTTATATATTTAAATTCAGTGGGGATATGGGTCCTCTAATAGGGAGTACCCTTTAATTGTGAACACAAATACTAAGAGAGATCTAAATAGTAATATACACTACAGGAAATCTCACTGTAGCTTATTATGTACTATGAATTAATATAAATTGACTCAAGATTTTCATACCAAAAAAGTGTACAGTAGTGTATTACCAATGCTCATCTACAGCTTTGTACAGTTCTATGCTTATAATCAAGTTTTTCTGTATCTAAAAGCTCTGGATGCTGTTTGACCAAAATATACAGTTTAATCGAGCAATGACTGATGGGAAATATCATATAGCTGACTCCCTAGTTCCTGGAATAGCAGCACTTAATGGGCCAGAAGGATTGTATAGGTAAGTGCAAGGAATATTTTTCAGCCAAAGTGTTTTCTACACTTAAAGGGTGATAGAAGTTTGGAACTTTTTTCTGCAAACAACAGTTAATATTAGATCGATTATTAATTTTAAATCTCAGATTGACAGATATTTGTTCACCAAAGATATTTAGGGATGTTGGGTGAAAGCAGGTGTAGAGTTTGGTCACAGATCAACACAATCTCATTTAATGGTGAAAGAAGCTTGGCTTACTCTTCCTGGAATGTAGGTGCCCCAGCCTCTTGTCAAATAATAAACAAATTGCATAACTTAATGTTTTTGGAAAACTGAATTTAAAAAGCTTGAATTTCTGTGAATTGAATATCTGGCAAACCTTCAAGTTTTGCTGTTTTGATTTGTTTCCTTGAATTATGAAAACAATACTGCCTCGTGTCTCCTGCCAACAAAATATGGCCATTTGCGCATATACACTGGTTCACGCATGGGTTTCGTAGGCAGGAAATGTAAGCAGGTCTTAATATCTTAAGCTTTAAAATATTTATAACCCCCGATTACATTTCCATTAACATTTCCACAACAATGTTCAAACAGTATGGGCACCAAATAATAGCTGCACTCTCACCACAACCAGAGTAGTTTCCCCTCCTAATGTTTTAATTATATTGAATAATTCACAGAAGAGACAAGAAAAATATTGCAGATGCTACAACTTGGAAACTGGAGATATTTAATGCAAGATGATGCCCAGTTGTCTCCAAGATTTTCCATTTGTTAGTTTGCTGCTTTAAATTATCCACTTATGTACTAAAATGTTGAAAAGTTTTTTTATCTCATAAACTGAAATTCATTTAGTGTCAGTGAAATCCTTTGCTGCTGCCAATGTGCTCATGGCTGTGTGAAACAATAAATGTAGCAGAGAAACAGTGGAATTATGCATACACAGCATTGGCAACAAATGCAGTCTGAAATAGCCTGTTCTTCTTGTGCTATCTTTTTTAAGTAAAATGGGTTTCTTTAATAAAATTTAGAAAATGTTATGGCTAGTTATTGAAAATATTGTTTCTAGAGGGCTTTCTAAGCTCTGTTTTTGTCTGCGTACTGAAGAGGATGTTGCAATGATTGGCATCACTGGAGAAACACCTGCTCCATAGCCTTCTAATTCACTTACAGGACATGGGTATCACCAACTAGGCCAGCATTTATTGCCCATACTTATAATTGCCCTTGAAAAGGTGGTGATGAACTGCTTTCTTGAACCACTGCAGTTTCTAAGGTGTAGGTACACCCACATGCTGTTAGGGTGGGAGTTTCAGGATTTTGATTAGGCAAGTCAGGATGACTGGTCTAGTGACTTGGAGGGAAACTTCCAGGCAATGGTGTTCCCAGGTATCTGCTGTTCTTGTCTTTCTAGCAATCATAGATTTGGAAGGTGCTTTCTAAGCAGCCTTGCTGAGTTGCTGCAGTGCACCTTGTAGGTGGTATACATTGCTGCAACTGTGTGTCAGTGTTGGAGGGAATAAATGTTTGTGGAAGTGGAAGAGATATCAATCAAGCAGGCTCTTTTCTGAATAGTGTTGAGTTTCTTGCATGTTGTTGGAGCTGCATTCATCCAGGCAAGTGGAACGTATTCCATCACAATCTTGACTTGTGCTTTGGGGAACAGGCTTTGGGGATAATTTAAAGCAGCTTTCTAGGCAGCATGGTGACACAGTGGTTAACACTGCTGCCTCACAGCACCAGAGACCTGGGTTCGATTCCCGCTTGCACAAAGTGGCAATCAGAGTTACTTGCATGGAAATCCACCCACTCCTTTCTCACGTTTCTGATTCAGACCAGTCCAGAGTTTGTAGGACAGTGCACTGCTGAGACTTTCAGTCAAGGGCTAGGGAGTTGGAGGTAAGGAAGCCCCTATTATAACACTAGTCGCCATAAAGCAGCTACATTTGAAGGCCCAGCTGCTTCTGGCAGTCGAGATGGTAAGTTGTAAGGGGGTAGCCAGTGGGGGGCTGAGAAGGTGTCCCATGCTTAGGGGAGGTCATGGAGGCATTGAGGGGCGGGGGGGGGGGGTTGCGGTCAATATCACAATTACCCAGGAGTTGGATTTTTCTAACTTTTCTTGGGCAAATATAAGGCAGTTGGAACCATCCACAATCAACAATTTTTAATTTGTACTTTTGGATGGTTCCAGTTGCAGGGCAATTGCCTAACAGAAGTTTGAACTTCTTGGGCAAACGCTGGGCAGTCCTTACCCGGGGACTTGCTGGAGTGGATCCCAAGCATCTTTTTGGGATGCCCCCAGTCACAACACCCAGAAGCTTGTAAGTTACCGGCCATTAAATTTCATCCTCTGAGGTTTAAGTGCCTGAGGCTTTTTATATCACTATAATGCTAACATAAATTACTGCTGGATCCTGGCACAGTCCTGAATGCAGGTCAACTGTTTTAATTTATAAATATGTCCTTTCCGTACAATTGCTGTCACCACTACTTTATTTCCACTTACCTCATTCCTTTTCAGACCAATATGACCTGGAAGCCAGAACTCCCTCCCCTTTCCCTCCCCAAACCTCCTGCATTTCTACTCAACAGAGCCACCCTAATTTGCTGCAATCCCAGTTTGGGTGTGTGATGTTCATAATTTCAAAGCATGTATCAACTGGATTATTTTGTAAAATATAAACGTGAGTTTTCTAACTTGAATTCCAAATAATTTTAAAAAAGACAAGTAATTAAATTAATTTAAGAAAAGACAAGTAAAAAGCCAGAGACAAAATAATTTTTTTAAAAATCTATACAACAGATTAGGTAAAAGTTTACATTCTGTTATTCAACTGAATTTTAGTTCAGAGAGACCATGAGTGGTGGTCAGCCAAACGAAAAGGGCACTACTCCATTTTAGCTTTAATTTTTTAAAATTCAAAAAGTATTATTCTTTATAAACATGCTTATAATATGCTATTATGTTCAAATTCTATTTTTTTCTGACTGGCAAACAACATACAGGAAACATGGGCAACTGACAAGTAAATGAGTACTGCTGTGTAGTGTGAATGTTGCATTGATAATCACAGTATAACTGATGCAAGTATCTCCTGTTTATGAAGTTTGTTCTATTTCAAGTTCTTTGTATTTACTTGGCCTAAATGAAATTAAATTAATTTTAATCTGATTACATTTAAATTTCTGAGAAAGGAAAAAATGAAAAATTTGTTCAAGAATTTTTTTTAAAATACCATCTTTCATGCAGATTAAAAATATATATAATTTACAATCTAACCTGTAAAGAAAATTGTAACTTGCGCATAATATTGTCCAATCCCATGAGAGACTCCTCTAATTTTCATTCTGAAGTGTTGGGATTTTAAACTGAATTTATTTGGTACTCCAACTGGCACATATTGTGCCTGGCCAACGCACATCTGTTTCAGCCCACCCAGATGCTTGTCATCTTCTTGTATAGCCTGAGATTAAGAAACGAGGTAAAATTGAGTATAAAAGTAAATGAGCATGTAATAATTAATAACCAAGATCATTCATTTACTGAATATAATTGTGGAATTTAAACTCCAAAAAACTGGTTAAAAATCCTAGAATGATTTGCAATAAAATTTTGATGCATTCATACATCCTAAATCTGTATCACTGTTAAATGCATTGTGAGTTAGATGGCATTAAACATACTTATGCTTGGAGAAAATTTTCCAACTCATTGTGGCACCATAGGAAATTTGTTATGTTAATTAAAAAGCACTATTCTCATTGAATATTTGATGAATCAAGTGTTGTAGGGCACTATATTGTTGCATTCACTTGTTCCTCTTGTGTTTCTCAAAGGAAAGCACTTGTATTGAAAGCACAGAACCAGATCATAGAATCCTACAGACTTCTACAAAAATTGTTGGTCCATTGTCAGAAAAAAAAGTCTACAGAAATGTTGATAAAGTAAGTCAGAAAAGAATACACATGTGTATGATACTGAATTATGTTAAACAATAAGAAGTAATGTTTCATGAGTGGACTGGAATCCAGCATTGGTTATAGTTAAAAATCCTGACCTTGCATGGCATGTTATAGTCAAACACACCATGATTTTGAAAATGAAAGGCAATTAAAGGCATGAATGATTAGCAAGCTGGGGCCAATGGGTGGCCATCAGCATTTACAGGTCAGCAGACCCATTGGCCGAGCTGCTGATCTAAAGATGAAGACAGCAGGGCAGAAGTCCAGATAAGTTTTCTTGATTATTAAAACAGGTCCATGTCATTGTGGGCTACCTGCATTGCCAACATTAATCCCAATCTATGCGATAACTGGTCCTTAATAGACTCCTTAACTAAATTAATTTGCTAACTTAATCTGACATCTTTGAAAATGGCTCAAGGTCGGGACCTTGGTGGGAAATCAGCACAATGGCCAATGATGTCAAATTGTGGGCTGTGTTCCTTTGATCCTGATGCTGACCTTGAATGAAAATTTGGCTCCAGGTCTCACTACATAGCAGGTTTGAGTTACATTTAATTGGGATAAAACTCTGTGTTTTTTAGTTCAAAAAGAATTGGATGTGTCTGATTAAAAATTCATGACTGCAATTAAAGCTTTTTAAATTGTCATTGTCAGGTACACAATTTATAAGGAATAGCTTGTTTGGTGATCGTCTTCAAGTTTTATTTCGTGCTTTTTAAAAAAGTAGTATTACAATTGCAGATTATAACGCTTGAATACAAAACAACTTTGAAGTCTAAAAATTAGGCTTTTCAGCTAATAAGTTTAACACAAAATTCTAACATTCAAATCAAATTGACTAATAGAACAAAAAAATGATATATAAGATAGCAATTCTAATGTATAATTAAAGGGCCCACAATAAACTAATCTAACCTGAAAGAAACTGAAATCGGGCAAACTAGCTACCGATATCAAAATTAAGTTTTTTGAAATGAAGTGCAGCCATCCAGAACATCATTGTGCCGCTGTTCTAAATAAGCAAACAATTTTTCGATTTTCTATGTTTCCATAGGTATAGCTCTTGGGACTAAAGGGATATGGGGCGAAGGGGGGATCAGGATATTGAATTCGATAATCAGCCATTATCAAAATGAATGCAGAGCAGGCTCATAGGTGTGAATGGCCTACTCCTGCTTCTAGTTTCTTTGTTTCTGTCTTACAATCCTTTATTAAGGAAAGCCAGCAGAGATTTTGAACAGGCAAATGGTGTTCAATAAATAAGTTTTTTGAGGTAACACTGTTTATTAATGAGAATAATGTAGTTGATGTATATATGTACTTCCAAAACATGATTAATCAAGTGCGACATAATAGTTTCATAAAAGTTGAAGCCCATGGGATAAAAGGGACAATGGCCACATAAATATAAACATTAGTTTTAACACATCTATGGAGAATGATAGGTTTGGCCCAAAAGTTAAAATTTTAAATTGGAATAAGGCCAATTTTGATGGTTTTAGACAGGAACTTCCAAAAGTTGATTGGGGAATCTGTTAGCAGGCACGTGGACATCTGGTAAATGGGAGGCTTTCAAAAGTGTGTTAACTAGGGTTCAGGGTAAGCGCATTCTTTTTAGAGTGAAGGGCAAGGCTGGTAGAAGGAAGGAACCCTGGATGACTCAGAATATTGTAGGCCTAGCCAAAAAGAAGGAGCAGGTATATGATATGCATAGGCAGCTAAGTATATAGTGGTTGTCGGAGTAGAGTCAAGAAAGAAATCAGGAGGGCAAAAAGGGGACATAAGATTGCTTTGGCAGATAAGGCAAAGGAGAATCCAAAGAGCTTCTATGGATACATAAAGGGAAAAGAGTAACTATAGAGAGAGAAAGGGCCTCTTAAGGATCAACAAGGTCACCTAAGTGCAGATCCATAAAAGATGGGCAAGATCCTAAATGAATATATCTCATTGATATTTACTGCTGAGAAAGGAACTTGGGGAAATAAATAGTGATGTCTTGAGTGTAATATTATAGAGGAGGAGGTGCTGGAAGTCATAAAGAGCATTAAAGTAGGTAAGTCCCTGGGATCTGATGAAATGTTTTCCAGGATATTTCAGGAGGCTAGGGAGGAAATTGCAGGTCCCCTAGCAGAGATATTTGAATCATTGACAGCCACAGATGAGGTGCCTGAAAATTGAGGGTAGCAAATGTTGTGCCTTTGTTTAAGAAGGGCTGCAGGAAAAAGTCTGGAAACTACAGACCTGTGACTCTAACGTCTGTAATGGGTAGGTTGTCAGAAGATATTCTGAGAAACAGGATCTACATGCATTTGGAGAGACAAGGACTGATTAGGGACAGTCGCATGGTTTTGTGAGTGGAAAATCATGTCTCACCAATTTGAGTTTTTTGAAGGGGTTACCAAGAAGGTAGATGAGGGCAGTGCAATTGATGTTGTCTATATGAACTTTAGCAAGGCCTTTGACAAGGTACCACATGATAGATTTTTGCATAAGGCTAAATCTCACAGGATCCAGGGTAAGGTAGCCAATTGGCTACAAAATTGGCTTGACAACAGAAGGCAAAGGCAGGTTTTATAGGGTTGTTTTTCAAACTGGAGGCCTGTGACCAGCAGCATGCACAGTAAAAAGTCTGACAACAGGTTTCAGTCCAACCATCCAACGCCGGCATGTCCACATCATGACCAGCGGCATGCCTCAGGGATTGGTGCTGGGTCTACTGTTATTTGTTATTTATGTTAATAATTTGGTAAGAATTTATGGGGCATGGTTAGTAAGTTTGCAGATGCATAAAAAAATTACTAGGATGCTGTCGGGACTCGATGGTGTGAGTTGTAAGGAGAGGCTGGATAGTCTGGGACTTTTATCCCTGGATTGTAGGAAGCTTGGGGGTGATCTTATAGAGATCTATAAAAGAATGAGGGGCATTGATAAGGTAGATAGTCAACATCTTTTCCCAAAGGTGTGGAAGTCTAAAACTAGAGGGCATAGGTTTAAGGTGAGAGGGGAGAAATATGAAAGGATCCTGAGGGCGGTGAATGTCTGGAACAAACTGCCAGAGGCCAGTAGAGGTGGGTACAATTTTGTCTTTTAAAAAGCATTTAGACAGTTACATGGCTAAGATGAGTAAAGGGGGATATGAGCCAAATGTGAGCAATTGGGATTAGCTTAGTGGTTAAAAACTGGGCGGCATGGACAAGTTGGGCCATAGGGCCTGTTTTCATGCTATAAACCTCTATGACTTTATAAGAAGTTGGCTGACTAACAGGAAGTAGTGATGAATGGTTGTTTTTTTGGACTGGTAGAAAATATAGAGAGATTTCCTAGGACCACTGCTTTTCTTGGCTGTACAGAGCACAATTTTGAAATTTGCAGATGAAACAAAGCTTCAAAATATTATTATACATAAGGAGGGTATTGATAGACTTGAAAAGGATCTAGACAGGCTGGTAGAATAGGGGGAATATGTGGCAGATGAAATTTAATGTGGAGAAATGTGAAATGATACATTTTGATATGAAAAGTGGGGCAAGCCAATATAAACTAAAAGGCACAATTCTTCAGGAAGTGCAGAAATAGACTGGGAGCCAGTGTGCACAGTTCAGTGGAGATGGCAGGGTGGATTCAGAAAATGTTTTAAAGGGCATATGAAATTCTTGGCTTCATAAAGATATTGAGAGTATAAAAGCAACAAAATTATGATGAACCTTTTATGTAACTCGTTTGGGCTCAAACTTGAGTACTGGAGATACAGATTTAGTTGATATGGAGAAAAATATTCTTGCACGAGTGGTTAGAATCTGGAATGCACTGCTTGAGAGTGGTGATGGTAGATTCAACTGTGGCTTTCAAAAGTGAATTGGATAAAAAAACTGAATAATTGAAAAAAGTTGTAGGGTTATGAGGTTGAAAACAAGACAGTGGAACTAGCAGAACAAAATCTCCAGAGAGCTGGTACAGTCCAACAGGAGAAACGGTTATAGCACAGAAGAAGGCCATTCTATGATACTCTGTGTGTTATTAGAACTAACCTTTGCTCAGCCTCCTCACCTGACTTTCACACAAAAGCACTTCTGACAGAGTACAGAAGCAGGAACTCTGCTGGTCTTTTGCCTTCCTAACTTAATGCACTGAAAGCAGTTGAGGCACTTAAACTGCTTTCCTGAAAAGTGTCAAGTTTAGCACAAGCCAGGCATTATACTTCGAACAGTCTTCATCTGTATGGTTTGGCTTCTCACTGTATTAAACATTTGAGAGCTGGGGACAGTTAATGTAAATAAAATTGATTAGGACTTTGTTATAGATATTTCTGACATTGGAATTTAATCCAGATAAATGTGAAGTGATGCATTTTGGTAGAAATAATGTAGGGGGGAGTTGTACAATAATTCTCAGAACCATCAAGAGTATAAAAACACAGAGGGACCTAGGTGTGCAAGTCCACAAATCCGAGAAGGTGGTAAAGAAGGCATATGGCATGCTTGCCTTTATAGGACAGGGTATAGAGTATAAAAACTGGAGTCTGATGTTGCAGCTGTATAGAACATTGGTTAGGCCACATTTGGAGTGCTGCGTCCAGTTCTGGTCGCCACACTACCAGAAGGGCGTGGAGGCTTTGGAGAGAGTGCAGAGGAGGTTTACCAGGGTGTTGCCTGGTATGGAGCGTCTTAGCTACGAAGAGAGATTGGGTAAACTGGGGTTGTTCTCCCTGTAAAGATGGAGAATGAGGGAAGACCTAATGGAGGTGTACAAAATTATGAAGGGTATAGGTAGGGTGAACAGTGGGAAGCTTTTTCCCAGGTCAGAGGTGATGACCACGAGGGGTCAGGGGCAAGGTTTAACTCAGATATCAAAGGGACATTTTTTACACAGAGGGTGGTGGGGGCCTGGAATACACTGCCAAGTAGGGTGGTGGAGGCGGACATGCTGGGATCGTTTAAGACTTACCTGGATAGTCACATGAGCAGACTGGGAATGGGGGGATACAAACAAATTGTCTAGTTGGACCAATGAGTGGCACAGGCTTGGAGGGCCGAAGGGCCTGTTTCCTGTGCTGTACTGTTCTTTGTATACCACAGATAATTCTAATTGAGGATGTCCATTTGTCCCATCTTAGTTCTTCCCTTCAGAAAGTTTCGAACATATCCCTCCTTCCCCATTGCAGGATTAAATTTGTTTCCTAAATGATTCTAGCATTTTTTTGGCTTGACTACTCTACCTAGCAATCCATTCCATGTGCTGATTAGTCTTTGTGTCAAAAGGAATTTCTTGACATCTGTTGGACAGCTTTCTTATTCGAAATCATTTAGTTCCTTTAAACACTTGAACATATGCACATCCAGTTGTAATAATGAAGGATTAAATCTTTATTGAGACATCATACCTCATAATTCAGTATGTGTGCACAGGTCATTGTTTATGTCATACGTCACAATCCAACATTCACACTACACAATTCCAGCATGAGTACAGCATACAAAGTCTCACTCTCATTTCCTGAACTAATTCAACTTTTGATCTCTACATTTCCATTCATGTTACCAGTAAATCATAGTACATCAAAGATACTTACAAGTGACATCAAAATAACATGAATGCAACAAGCAGGCACTTGAAGTCTTCTCAGTCTCTTCTAATAATTTTATTATTGTAACATTGTTCTCAAAAATACTTCTGATCATTTTATTATTATGAATACAAGTGACCTGATTCCTGATCTGATGAGCATGGATCAGCCTTCCAATCTGTGATAATACATTTGTCTTAAACCTATGCTCAGCAGAAAGCTGTTTAACTCATCCTGTGCTGGTCCCACTGACAGCCCAGAACATTGAAGTTTTTGGATAGTGCAACTTTTCATTCCTATAAAATCAATCTCAATTTTATTCCACAACTTTTCCATATTCATGGTTACAATCTAGTCTGAGGATAATATATCATATGGAACCAGAATTAGTAAGCATTTGTCATATGGGATGGGTAAAACATGTCAACAAAACAGACAAATGATTTATCACGTTTCCTAACTCAATATCACAGTAATATGCACTCCCTCATGCTGTTGGGAGAGGCCAATGTCAGGTTCTTGCATTAACCAAATCATAGAATCCCTACAGTGCAGAAGCAGGCCATTTGGCCCATCGAGTCTGCACCAACAACAATCCCACCCAGGCCCTATCCCGGTTACCCCACATATTTAACCAGCTAATTCCTCTAACCTACACATCCCAGATGTCACAACTTGGTGATATTCAAATGTATTGTAGATCAGGTGCTTTATATGGGCTTTGAGGTGAAATAAGGGGGTTGTAGTTTAGATGTAAAAACACACCCAACTTGCAGCATCATTTTCAGAAGTCTGACAGCTTGCTGCTAGTCACTCAACTGAGATCTATCTGGAAAAGAAGAAAAACTTGAAATTATATTTTTCTTAATCAAAAATATATTTTTAAAAAATCAAACTGACATTACAGGAAAGCTGAGAGTTGACTAGTTGATGAGTATTGTGGCTTTGATTCCCTTTAGAAATTTAAATTTATAATGTAACTGGGCGGCACGGTAGCACAGTGGTTAGCACTGATGCTTCACAGCTCCAGGGACCTGGGTTCCATTCCCAGCTCGGGTCGCTGTCTGTGTGGAGTTTGCACATTCTGCTCGTGTTCTGTGTGGATTTTCTCCGGGTGCTCCAGTTTCCTCCCACAGTCTAAAAATGTGCAGGTTAGGTTGATTGGCCATGCTAAAATTGCCCCTTAGTGTCCTGAGACGTATAGGTTAGAGGGATTAGTGGGTAAATATGTAGGGATATGGGGTTAGGGCCTGGGTGGGATTGTGGTCGGTCAGACTCGATGGGCTGAATGGCCTCTTTCTGTACTGTAGGGATTCTAAACTCTATAACATAACTACAGATAATTGTTGAAAATGTTTCTAAACTTGAGACCTAATTAATTAAATAAATCAAAATAAAGATGACACGGCAGATGACATGTTTTGCAGCTGTAATTTGTGGGAACTGGCAGATACTTGTGTGATCATGTCAGTAAGTCTCTGCTGCTTGAGGAACCTCACCTCAAAGTTGATAAACTGGAGTCAGTTTTGGACACTGCGATTCATCAGGGAGGGGGAGGTCACCTGGCACTTTGTTCTAGGAGATAATCACACCTCTACAACTAGGCCATGACTCTGAGAGGTATGGGGGTCCAGATTGTAGAAACAGAGGAGCCTCAGACCTTGAATTTATCCAACAGGTTCAATGTCCTTGCAACTTGTGTGGATGAGAGCATGGATTGCAGGGAGGATGAGCAAACTGACCACATCATTGGTGCAGGGGTCCATTGCAGTGAAGAAATAAAAAGAAATGTAGCTGTAGTAGGGAACAGCATAGCAAGAGAGATAGCTACTGTTCTCTGTAGCCGAGAGCATGAAGGCTGTGTTCCCTTTCTGGTGCTACTTGGAGTGCGAGGGAAAGGATCTAATTGTCATGGCCCACATGAATACCAACAACATAGGTAGGATTAAGAAATATGTTTAGTTGATGGGCTAAATTTAAAAAGCAGAACCACAAGGGTAAACCACATGTAAATTGACATAAATTAAGTAAACTCTGAGTTGAATGATAATTATAATTTTTTTTAGAATTCTTATTTTGGAAGCTGAGCTTTTCTGGCGCTCTTCGTGTCATGCTGTGGCGGTTCCTTTACTTCTAAAAGCGTTGGCTCTGAGCCGTGAATATCACTTAGAGTATCTAACTTCGGAAGCCATCTTACATTTGGCATTTTCACAGGTGAGCTGAGCTGTCCTACAAATGTTACAGTGTGCCCAATTGTAAAACTTACTGTGTGTACTCCAGTATGAGACAAGTATGTCCATCTTCAGCCTTTATTTAGAAGAGCCCTCTATAAGGATATTTCTTCCTTCCTGATTTCCTCTCATTAAAGCAACTTTGCTGGTGATAGCAGACCCAACAATGCCTACCACCATACCAGTGGTTCCTTTGAGAGCTGCTGCTCTACTTCACTCATAGTGTTGTGATAGTAAATAGCTTTCTTACTGAACTTAAGGCCAAACTGCCACTTTTCAAATCAATTATAGGGGGAAAAGATTTAAAATGTGCAGTAGGAACCAACACTAAATTTGTAAAGGAGAGATGCCATTTAAACATCATTGCCAGAAGTGTACACAAATGTAAAATTACAACATGCAATGTATAGTTGTTAGTTTCAATACCACATGTATCCAGTGTTCCCATATTTTTCTTAATTCTCCTTTCCTTCAACTATCTTTCTAACCCATACTTAAATATTTTCATTGCCCTTGCACCAATCATTTCATAGCCTCCCTGACCTCTGCCTTTTTTAAGAAAATGTTTCTTTTCTCTGACTTATGCTAATGAACTTTTTGTTCTAAGCCAACCACTGGAAACTGTTTCTATCTATGCTGCTTCATCACTTGACAATTTTTAAGCACCTCCAAATCATCCCATAATCTCCTGCATTCCAATAAAAACAGTACCAAGTTTTTTAAATGTTGGTTTGCGTTTTTACTTTCTTCTATCAGGCAACACCCTAATCCATAAATACTATAAACTTATCATTGCCCCACCATTCTTCCTATCACCTATAACCTCAACTGGAAAAATGGTGGTCTGTTTAGATTTTCTATAACTTTACCTTTTACATCTTGACTTCTATACTTCATTTACATAAAACCAATAGTTATTTTGTGGGCTTATCCATCAAAGGTGCTGCTTTTAACATCCAAAATGTACCACTACTCATTTACTGATGTATATTCAAAATAAAAGAATGGAGAAAAAACTTCTGGATAACAATAATGTGACTGACCATTTTAATGAAAGCATACTTTTTAACTTAATCCCTTGTTTTACACAAAATACATGATTTTATTAAGTGGAATTTTATAAAGTACAGCACTGTTGCTGTCCTATTTCAACATTTATCTTATCAACGTTTTGAAGACCATTTAATTTAAAATCCAATATTATGGTTTTTGATTCTCAGTGCAGAAGGCAGCCATTGAGTCTGCACTGGCTCTCTGCCTAGTCTCACTCCTGTGCCTTATGCGTGTAACCTTGTACTTTTTTTTCTTTTCGATAGCAATCCAATCCCCTTTTTTATACCTCAATTGAAGATGCTTCTGGCCACACTCTTGGTGAGAGAACTTCTCCTCACAGCACCTTTTGCCAGTTGTTTTGAATCTGTGCCCTCTGGTTCTTGATGCTCTTAAGTGGGAATAGTTTCTCACTATCAACCCTGTCCATACTCCTCAGGATCTTGAATATCTCCATCAAGTTTCCTCTCAGCTGCCTTTTCTCCAAGACAAACAGTCCCAATTTCTCATCTTGGTTAAAATTCTTTAACCTTGGGATCATTATTGTGAATCCCCTCTGTACTTTCTCCATTGTCTCCACATCATTTCTCAACTATGGCACCCAGAACCGGATTCAGTAGTCCAGATGAGACCTAACCAGTTCTTATCCAAGTTTAACATGATCTCCTTACTTTTGAACTCAGTGCCCCTATTAATAAAGCCTAAGATGCTACCTGCTTTACTAACTACATTTTCAATATACCCCGCCATCGTCAATGACTTACATACATAAACATCGAGGTCCCTATGTTCCTGCACCTCCTTTGGAGTTGTTTATTTTAGATGGCCTCTCCACATTAGTTCTGTCAAAATGATTTGTGTCTCACTTCTCTGCATTGAATTTCATGTGCTACATGAATGCCCAATGCACCAACATTTCTATATCCTTTTGAAGTTCAAGACTATTGTCCTCATAGTTAACAATGTTTCCAATCTTCATGTCATCTGCAAATTTTGAAATCACAGTCTAGGTCATTAAAATATATTGAGAAGAGCAAGGATTCCAACACTGACCTCTGGGGAACTCCACTACAAATCCTCCTCCGATCTGAAAAACAACCATTCATCATCACTACTCAGTTTCATGTCATTCAGTCAATTTCCTATCCAAATGCTCACTTTCCCTTTTATTCCACGAGCTAGAATTTTGCACACAAGCCTGTTGTATGGTACTGTATCGAATGCCTTTTGGTAATCCACATACGTATACATCAACAGTGTTGCCCTTATCAACCTTCTTTGATACCTTCTCAAAAAACTCCAAGTTAGTAATATTAATATAATTATAATATAATTTTTTTATTTAAAATTGCTGACTGAACAGCTCCATCAGAATTGTTGTAATGATGTTTGTAGTAAAATAAATAATTTGATGTTTAATGTGCTTTTAAATTATATTCTCTTTTACAGAAGCAGACTATTGATACCCTTAACATTCTTGTTTTCATTGCTTTGATGGTTTTTGCTTTTTTCCCTCTCATGATTTCTCTTTCAAGACTATATTTCTAAATGGGAGTATCTGAAAGCAACATTTCACATGATCCAAGCAACCAATATGGCAGCAATTTCTGATCAACCTCCTGTCCTTGTTGGACTAGAACAATATATTAATTAATATTCCTATGATGCTGTACAGAGAGTCATGGGCAAGTGTATACAGGAGCCGAATGCAAGGTTCAAAAGGGAAAAAATAGGAGAAATTCATTTTAATATTCCCTTTCCCATTCGGAACACAGAGCAGAAACAGCATCATCTTTTGGTTGCAGTATAAGAAGATAAAGGGCAGGTTAGAACCAGTGAATACACATGAGGAAAATCAGGATAGAAAGTATGTTTCGCCCATAGATAAGAAATAGGGAATAGAAAGCATAGGAAGCACATTTCTATAGGGATTGGAAACTGAAAATCTGTCGCTTGCTTTCGATAGATGGCAGGAAAACCACCTTGGGATTCAGATCTACATATTTTCCAAAGCTGATGCTGGAATGATTATGTTGAAAGAGACCCATGACAGAAAATAAATGTAAAATAAATTACATATAAGCTTGAGGGAAAAGAAACAAATGCTAAAATATTAACCTTACTTAAATCTTTAGAAAAGAATGAAGTCAGAGATTAAACATAGCTACTGTTTCACCTAGCATTATGAGGACTGAAAAGTAAAGTTATATGTTGCGACAGAGGAAGCAAGTGCTGCCAGCAGGAAGTATATGCCAGAAGTGATAACAGTTTTAGCTGTAACATCTTTTTTCACTTCAAAATCTCAACCAAATTGTATCTTTCTATTAGCTGCTACTTGGAATTCCAGAACAAGCTTTGAATGTGCTGCATATGGCTATCGAACCCATTCTAGCTAATGGAACAGTCTTGGACCGAGGGCGTGCTATGCTGTTGTTGGCAAAATGTCAAGTTGCTTCTGCAGCCTCTTGCCCTACTCAAGAAAAATCTGAGGGTAAATACTTGAAATATTTTGATCCGTATTGTATACTTTGCAAGGATTGCAGTAACACTTATAAGGATTTTCAAAGTAAGGGTTTTCTTGGCTCTTACTAAGGATCCATTGGGCCCAATATATATTCTTATTAAGATCTGCTATATGAGAACATTTCAAGATGTTCCTCAGGCTATCAGTTTAAAAATGGAAAATTTCTCAAGTATTTGATAAATAGCCAGGTCATTTTAAAATTAGTTGCAACGGCATATTTTAAATCATACAATATCTTAATAGAACACAGCTTAAAATATGTTTTACCACATTTCCTTGTGTACTGCAAGTCAAATGTGTTTCTAGTAAACATTGTATTAAGCTACAACATTGGCCTTCTCTAAATTTCTAAAGTTTCAAAACCTCTGGTATTTCAGTCATGACCATACTGATAGACTTCAAGAAGACATTGGCTGGTGAAAGGGGCAGACGTGTGGCATATGAAGTTTCGCAGAAGTAATACATTTGGGTGGAAAAACAAGGAGAGATAAAACAAAGGGCACAGTTTGAAGAGTTATAGAAACAGAGACCTAGGTATAATCATGCACAAATTAATGAAGGTGGCAGGGCAGTTTGAGAATGTGATTTTAAAAAAGCATACCATGTCTTGGGAGGGAGATAATACAAAAACAAGAAAGCTATGATAAACCTTTATGAAATACTGAAATTTTCAATTCAGTGCATGTACAGACTGAGTTTCACTAAGATTCTTAAATTCCTTGTTTGAATTTGAACAAAAGCTCGACAGTTAGCCATTCCCTGACGCATTCTCAATAGCAATGCTTCTATCAATCAGAGCCTGTTTGCCAACCAATCAGCACTGTCTTCTCATGCAGTATAAATTGTTGTTTCCTTTATGACTGGTATTCTTGTGAACTGTCCTGATGAGTGCAAAACAAAAAGCTTCAACAGCCTGTCTTTTTTTTTCAGCAATAGTATATTGATGAGGACCATAGCTTTCCAATAATTTTGCTTGTCACACTTTCTAAAACCTAACTTTTTTTTTAAGCTTTTGCATCAGCAATTGAAAATCTGAATGAAGCCAAGATATATTTTGAAAAAGCAGACTGCGGTGAGCGGATCAGAGAAGTCCTTTATTTACAGGCAAGGCTGTTCAACACTCTTGGCAAGACAAAAGAAAGAAATAAATGTGCCATGATGTTCCGCCAGCTACACCAGGAGCTGCCAACCTATGGAGTACCTCTTCTTTCATAGCATCTGATGCATTTTAATGCAACAACTTAATGTAAAGGAACCCTTTTACAGTAAACCTTAATATTAAGCATCGTATAGCCGAAGATCAAATATTCTTGATTTGACTTTGAAACCAGAAAATATAAAATTAAGTATTAAAATTAAGTAATTGAGTATTGACGCCACCATGTTAGCTAATAAGTTGCATTGTCAGGAGGGAGTGAATGCTGGGCAGAACTTGTGAAAGGATACGCAACAAATAGAGTATATTTATTCAGCTAACAGTAGAATCCTGACAAACTACAGCACACAAAACCTATGACCAAAAATACTGCTGCCTCTTGATAAAAGCCACTCCAATAAAATGCAGTGAGTGCAGGATAGTGTATATAATACAAATTGATTATTTCTCTAGCAAAATTATTTAAGCAGTCTGGTCTTCTGGTGTGATTGATAAGGAATTACCCCAATCAGCTCCATCCTAGCTAGCACTCCTCACTATATTAACCATATGAATTTTAAATTGTTACTAGATTGCTATTTAATGTGTGTAAAGATGATAACCTAACCTTGAGAGGAAAGAAAAGTAGTTACCAGTCTGATGTGAAACTGTGTATATAGTTGTACAAAAATTGTGGTCCTGATAAGATTTTTGGTACCAGGATTAACATGTAAACTTTTCTAAAATATAATTAAGGGATTCCATTTGTTCATAAATGAAGATTGGTTGTTTTACAATTAAATCTCCAGTTTATGGTGATTTTTTTTAAGGCACATCCCACAACTTCACCAATGGTTTAAGACTGATAAATAAACGGAGAGATTTTTAATTAAGAGTAGAAATATTCCAACCTTTTAAAATTCATTCAGAGGATGTAGTGTCCTGGCAAAGCTGGCACTTAATGCCAATCCGTAATTGCCTTGAAAGGATGGTGGTGAGCTGTCTTTTTGCTTGCAACTTGAGTGGCGTGCTAGCACATCTTAGAGGACAGTGGCAGATTTCTTTCCCTGAAAGACAGCAGCAAACCAATTGGGTTTTTGCAACAATGGAGTAGCGTCATGGTCATCATTACTAATACTAGTTTTATATTCTATATTTATTTAATTACTTGAATTTAAGTTCCCCAGCTGTTGTGTTGGGATCTGAATTTGTCCAGCTCATTAATCCAGACCTCTGGTTTATTAGTCTAGTAACAAAACCAATGTGCTACTGTACCACTGCCATGCCTATTTCCAATTTTTCAAAATATATTCGCTGCTTTAGAATTCACAATAAATGAACTCCATCATAAGGATATATTGGAACATGATTAATAATAGATTGTAAAATTATGCATTAAACTCGACACATTAGGTGTTCCATTGAAAACTCATAGTATGTAAAAAAAAAGCACTGAGGAGTATTTTCAATGTTATAGCAGTCATGCTGCATTACACAAAGCTGCTATTATAATACAAGAGAGAAAAATGTGAGTTCTGATTAAACACCTATTGCAGCCTTTTATTTTGTGCTGTACAAACTTTAGAAAGTGCATTAATCTGAAGGAGAAAGGCAGAGAGACTGAATTTTCATATGAACATCAATTTTTATTTCCAAAATGCTACTGGTTTTTAAGCCAATTTTTTAATTCACCTATGTTGTGTTTTCAGACAAGTTAATAATTGCTTACATGTGCAAGAAAGGGAGAGTTTGTTACTTGATGTTATTTTTCAAAAATAATCAGTTGAATTTTGAGATCAATTTTGAAATGAACTCTGGTTCTGAGAAGATTAACGCTACTAAGTTTATACCTGTGAAATTAAAATTCCAGTTTCTAACATTAATGGGAAGGGTGTGGGACAAGAGATAAACACACAAATAAAAAAAACAGTCAGGAAGATTATCTCATTTTAGTTTGATTTCTTATTCCTAGTGATGGTTTTGAATTCTTCTTGTATTCAATCTTGACTTTCATTACCCTTTTCTTCTTTCTTCTTTATATTCTTACAATTTGAAAGCAATAAATATTTGCAATCATATAGTGCTTTTCATCACCTCAAAACATCCAAACATTTTATAGCCAATGAAGTACTTCTGAGCTGTAGTCATTGTGTAATGTGGGACATGTTGTAAGGTTAGTAAAAAGCACCAGCTTTTTATGTCCTATTTATGGCATATTCTTCTGATAAACTGACCCAAGAAAATTATTTTAAAAATATTCAGTGGCAACAATGATACTAAATGTGATACAAGTTTGCAAAATAGAAAATTGTGAATAAAAGTACAATTCAAGATTTTATTTGCATCAGTCTTCATTCAGTTCAGTGGAAGTGTAAAGATGTTGGTTGGACTCCTGATATATTACGGAGTCACATTATATTATTGTGACATTATTTGTAGAAATGAATAATTAGGTATGTACATGCAAAATTTGTACTTTGAATGTTTAAAGAGATGTAAGTTTTTAAAGCAATTTGGGAGTTTGCAGGAGATGAAAGAGAATGGAGGAGATATATTAGAACATTTTGTACACCTGAGTTTGAATGCATCAACACAAATGAGTCAAAACTCTCCTTTTTCTCTCTCCCTCTATCTCTCCCAGTGTCACAAATAAAATGATTTGGCTACTCCGCTTAGTTTTTAATTGACTTAGGTCTGTAGAAGATGGCATGAATTTGACTACCTTCCTGATGAACCGTGAGAAGTGCTGATAAATTGAAAAAAATTATTATAGTATTTTAGGGAACTGCTGTTCTAAAGTCTAAGACAAAATAGGAAATATTCTATAATGCATCTAAAAGATATAACACCAAAAAGAACCTAAATTTCTGCAAGTGCAGAATATTCATTCATCCCTTCTATAGCAGTTTAAAAAATAACATTAATTGTCCAAGTTAATTAGTCATGCAACGATCTTTGGTGGTAAGAGTGAATAGAACCTATTTTACCAATCAATCTTTCCTATCTTACTGACCATTGGTTAACAAGATGCTTCATGTTTTGGGAACTCTTTCCATAGTCACACATTGAGCTATTCCTCATCTCACCACCTGCACCCTGGCTTTATTCTGTAGCAGGTGATTGCAGTGTCCATTTGAAATTCTGTTGCGGTTTACAATAACCTATACTTCATCTGGCATGGTGAAGCTGAGTAATTAATCCATTTTTGTCATGATTCTTGACCTGAATGATTTCTCGCGACCTCTGCCATTTGCCTTTAGATGAGTGTTATGAAGTTTTAAGAGTTTTGGTCAAGCAGTTCCTGAATTTATGATAATGTTTGAGGAGCTTCTTGAGGTCTTCATTAGACCTTTTTGTTTTGTGAAGGTGGTGGCAAGATACGTATTAGGATAGGAAGCATGCCTATTGAAGTTGGTTTCAGTATGCCTGTGCTAATAGTTGTCATAGTTCAGATGCACAACAACTAGACTTATGTTCTTTTTCCCTATTTTTGGGTGGCATGGTGGCACAGTGGTTAGCAGTAGTGACCCAGGTTTACTTCCGCCTCAGATCACTGCCTGTTTGGAGTTTGCACATTCTCCCCATATCTGTGTAGATTCCTCTGGGTGCTCCAGTTTTCTCCCACAGTCCAAAGATATGCAGGTTAGGTTGATTAGCCATGATAAATTGATCTTGTGTCGGGGGTATTGGCAGGGTAATAAGTGGGGTTACGGAAATAGGGCCTGGGAGGATTGTGGTTGGTGCAGACTCGATTGGCCGAATGGCTTCTTTCTGCACTGTATGGATTATATGATTCTATGAACATGCATAGTTTCTGCCTACACTGGTTAGCTATATTCAGCTACTGAGAAAATGATGACACAAACTGGCTGCAGGGTATAAGCATTTACACCCTTGCTGGTGCCAGCTTATTTGGGAATTGAATTGTCCTAGTCTTTGTCTTGCTGACCACTTTAGCATGTGAAACTACAATTCAGGACTAATCCATGAAGTGTTCATGCTTGATCCTCTCAATGTTCCTGACTTTGCTGAATAGAACCCTTTTTTCAGATTTCTCCTCTTTCTTCCTTTAACTTCTTGGAATTCTCATTCCTTGGTTTCTGGGATTTTGTTATTTACCTACTCAAACTTGCTTTCTGTCCCTCTGTATTGACTTGCCTATACTGGCAGTTTCCATAGAATGCTGCTAGGTTACCTGGTTCCAGACTGAAACTGCTTTTCAATATCAGCCTCTGGTTGCTAAGCTGCAATTGCTTTTTTCATTGTAAAACGTTCATTACAATGCAAAGAGAAACTAAACCTATAGATTTGCAGGTACCTATGTTTAATATGAAGCTAAACGAAGTTTTAACCTTTTGTGACACACCAATGCAGAAACATAAAATATAAACTTATACTTTAAAACTATTTCAATTTCCTAACAAAAATTAGATTGAAAAACGCACAAAATGCTAAGTCTGAGGATTGGGAGTGTTTTAGAAACCAGCAAGAGGCCATCAAAAGGGAAAACATTAGAACCCTAAAGTGTACAAGCTGGGAATATAAAAACAGATTAGAATCATAGAATGATGCCAAAACACTAAATGTATTCAAGAGGCGGTTAGATATAGCACTTGGGGCGAATGGGATCAAAGGTTATAGGGAGAAAGTAGGATTAGTCTATTGAGTTGGACAATCAGCCATGATCGTAATGAATGGCAAGCAGGCTCAAAGGGCCAAATGGCCTCCACCTGCTCTCCTCCTCTTCTATGTTTCTACATAATCCCTACAGTGCAGAATTCAACCCATCAAGCCTACACCAACAACTGCAGTTCTGGTTGCCACATTAACGGAAGGATGTGATTGCACTGGAGGGGGTGCAGAGGAGATTCACCAGGATACTGCCTGGGTTAAAACATTTAAGTTATGAAGAGAGGTTAGAAAGGCGTGGATTGTTTTCATTGGAGCAGAGAAGACTGAGGGTGACCTGATTGAGGTGTATAAGATTATGAGGGACATGGACAGAGTGGATAAGGAGCAGCTGTTCCCCTTAGTTGCAGGGTCAGTCACAAGGGTACACGGCTTCAAGGTGAGGGCAGTAGGTTTGGAGGGAATGTGGTGACAGTCTAGAATGCACCAGCTGGGAGGGTGGTAGTGCCAGGTTGCCTCACATCCTTTAAAAAGAATCTGAATTTTACGACATACTATGGCCCAAGTGCTGGCAGATGGGATTATGCGGGAGTTCAGGTGTTTCTAATGTGTTGTATGAATTCGATGGGCCAAAGGGCCTCTTCTGCACCGTATGGTTCTATCTTTGCAGTGTGGGAGGAAACCAGAGCACCTCGCAGATACGGGGAGAACCCAAGGCTGGAATTGAACCCAGTCCCTGGCGCTCTGTGGCAGTAGTGCCAAAGTAGGAACTTTTACAAATATATAAAAAAAGTAGCTAAATTAAGTGCCTGTCCCTTAGAAGCAGAAACAGGAAAAATGATCATGGAAAATTAAGAAATGACAGGGACATTGAACACACATTTTGTCTGTTTTCACAATAAAAAACACAACTTACATTCCAGAAATAGAGGGTAATCTGTAAGGACTAACGTGTAGAAATTGAGGTGATTAATATCACGATAAGTAGTATTGGATAAACTTAAGGGGTAAAATTGAATAAATCCCTAGGACTAGATGGCCTATGTCCTAGGGTTCTAAAAGACATAGATGCAAACATAATTGATGCACTGGCTGAGATTTTCAAAAATTCCCTAGATTCTGGATCAATTTGCTAATTGCAGTTTGACAAATATAACGCTACTATTCAATAAAAGAAGGAGAGAAAAATCAGGAACTACAGGCCAGTTAGCCTGAAGTCAGACATTGGGAAATTGCTGGAATCTATTATTAAGGATACCTTAATGCACATAGAAAATCATAATATGATCAAAGTCAGCATGATTTTACGAAAAGGAAATTCTGTTTGACAAATGTATTAGAGTTTTTTGGAGGTGTAACCAGTAGGGTGGATAATAGGGAGTCGATAGATAATGCAGAGCCAGTAGATGGATTTCTGAACGAAAATCAATAAAATGGCACACAAAAGGTTAATACACAAGGTAAGGGGCTCAGGAGTTGGAGGTGATACGTTAGTATGGATAGAGGATTTGTTAATTTGGAGAGGAAGCAGAGAGTTGTGCTACAATCCTTTTGGGAATGGTTATCACGTAAAGATGAAATCCGAACAACCAGCAATTAACCAACCAGACTATGCCACAAGATTACACATTGTTAAATAAAAACTTTATTGTACATACAGTGAAATTAAAGCAACCATCACTAACATACCACTTTAGCTTATAAATACTTGTATTGTAAATTCAGTTTTACTTTGCTTTCTCCTGTGCCATTGTATTCTCCCAAGACTTCACTTATTTTACAAAATCCTTTTCCTAGCTCCAAGCCAAAGATATGCCAAATCCCTTTAGAATTCCTTTCAGTTCTTCCCTGTGTTCCAGCAATACTCTGAGACAAGATTCAGTGGTGCTCGTTCATTAGCTTTTTGACTGCAGGACTCTTCACCTTTTCTTTATAGAACTCATGACTAAAACAAAAGTTGATTTATTAGTTACAAGTTTACATTAACACTGCAATGAAGTTACTGTGAAATTTCCTTCGTTGCAATACTGCAACGCTTGTTCATGTCAATACACCTAACCAGCACGTCTTTCAGACTGTGGGAGGAAACTGGAGCATCCGGAGGAAACCCACACAGACACAGGGAGAACATGCAGATATAGACAATGACCCAAGCTGGGAATCGAGTACAGATCCCTGATGCTGAGAGGGAGCAGTGTTAATCACTGTTCCAGCATGCCACCCACTGTGGGTGTGTTAGCTCTTGATTTGATTTATTAATGTCACATGCATTAACATACAGTGGAAAGTATTATTTCTTGCGCTATACAGACAAAACATACCATTCCCCCCAAAGTTTGTCGACAGGGGCACAGAAAGATAGGCAGGAGGGGGAGACTGACTTAGAGGGACAGAAGGGGGCTGGCAAGGTGATAGTGGTAGGGGATGGGAGGGTCTGAGGTATTGATAGGAGGTTCTGTGGACAGAGGCGTGACTCCAGGATGGTGGTCTGCCTCCCTGGAGCAGGGGTAAAGGATGTAACGGAAAGGGTAGAGGGAATTTTGAAAGAGGAGGGGGCACAGGCTGAGGTCATAGTACACGTAGGGGAGGGGGACATAGGAAGGAGGAGTAGGGTAGAGGTCTGTAGGCAATTTAGGGAGTTGGGGTCCAAACTAAAGAGCAGGACCTCCAGGGTGGCACTCTCTGGGTTGCTGCCCAGTACCAGCAGGGCAAAGAATGACGAGATCATGCAGCTGAATGCATGGTTGAGGGATTGGTGTAGGGTAGAGGGCTTTACTTTTGTGGACCACTGGGAGGTGTTTAGGAGAGAAGGGCAACTGTACAGGAGGGGTGGGGAGAATTTGAACGGGAGGGGAACTAGTGTCTTAGCGGGGAGGTTAGCTGGGGTGTTCAGGAATGGTTTAAACTAATAAGGAGGGGGGTGGGGATGTGGCTGGGAGAAAGTCGGGTGAAAGGAAAATTATCAGGGAGAAGGAGGTTCCGAGGGACACTCGTGGGTTGAATTGTGTCTGTTTCAATGCTAGGAGTGTGGCAGGGAAAACGGATGAGCTTAGGGCCTTGATGTTTGTGAGGCAGTTAGATGTGGTGGCTGTAATGGAGAGGTGGTTACGGGAAGGGCAGGACTGGCAGCTGAATGTTCCTGGGTACAAGTGTTTTAGGTGTGACAGAGGAGGGTTGAAGAGAGGTGGAGGGGTGGCACTGTTAGTAAAGGAAAACATCACACTAGTGCAGAGGGAGGACAATATGGAAGAGACAGGGATTGAGTCACTGTGGGTGGAGTTGAGGAATAAAAAGGGAGAGATTACGTTGCTAGGGGTGTACTATAGGCCACCCAACAGCCCGAGGTCAGTGGAGGAAGGCATTTGCAGGGGCATTTTGGACAGGTGCAGGAAGAATAGAGTGGTTGTAGTGGGTGACTTTAATCTTCCTGGAGTGAATTGGAGGGGGCCTAGAGCTGGGGGTACGGAGGGAGAGGAGTTTGTGAAATGTGTTTTGGAAGGGTCTCTAGAGCAGTATGTAACTAGCCCGACTAGGGGAGGGGCTATACTGGATTTAGTGTTGGGTAATGAGCCGGGGCAGGTGGGTGAGGTAGAGGTAGGCGAACATGTGGCTAACAGTGACCACAAGTCCATCTACTTTAGGATAAAAATGGAAAGGGACGAGTGCCGGCCGAACGGGAGTGTGCTGAACTGGGGAAAGGCGAGCTATAGCAGGATTAGGAGGGAGCTGCAGGACACTGATTGGGAGGGACTGTTAGCTGGCAAGTCCACAGTTGGCAAGTGGGAGGCTTTTAAGGGCAAAATGAAATGGTTGCAGGGGAGGTATGTTCCGGTTAAGCGGAAGGATGGGAAAGGTAGGATTAGAGAGCCATGGATTACAGGGGGTATTGAAGACCTGGTCAGGAAGAAGAGGGAGGCGTATGTTAGGTCGAAACGACTGGGTACAGAGAGTGCGCTGGAGGAATATAGAGAGAGTAGGAGGGAGCTAAAAAGGGGAATTAGAAGGGCGAAGAGAGGGCATGCAATGGCTTTGGCTGGTAGGATTAAGGAAAATCCAAAGGCATTTTATTCCTATATTAGGAGCAAGAGAGTAGTTAGAGGGAAAATTGGTCCTCTTAGGGACAAAAGTGGGGAGTTATGTATTGAGTCGGAGGGAATGGGGGAGCTCCTGAATGAATACTTTGCGTCGGTATTCACGAAGGAGAGGGGTTCGGAATCGTGCGGTCTCTTGGAGGGAGCTGAGGATCAGTTGCAGGAAATATCTATTACGAGGGAGGAAGTGCTAGGGCTTTTAGGTGGCGTGAGGACGGATAAAGCTCCGGGGCCTGATGGTATTTATCCCAGGCTGCTTAGGGAGGTGAAAGATGAAATTGCTGGGCCTCTGGCGCAAATCTTTGTCTTTTCTTTGGACACAGGTGAGGTCCCAGAAGACTGGAGGGTAGCAAATGTGGTACTGCTGTTCAAAAAAGGTAGTAGGGATAACCCTGGAAATTATAGACTGGTGAGTTTGACATCGGTGGTAGAGAAATTAATGGAAAAAATACTTAGGGGTAGGATGTATGAGCATTTGGAGCGTTGCGATCTGATTAGGGATACGCAACATGGCTTTGTTAAAGGGAGGTCTTGCCTTACGAATCTTGTGGAATTCTTTGAGGAGGTGACAAAAACGGTTGACGATGGGAGAGCCGTTGATGTCATCTACATGGATTTCAGTAAGGCGTTTGACAAAGTCCCTCATGGTATGCTGGTAGAAAAGGTTAAGGCGCATGGGATACGAGGTCAGGTAGCTAGGTGGATTGAGAACTGGCTGGGTAATAGGAGACGGAGGGTAGTTGTAGAGGGGACCTTGTCAGGCTGGAGGCCAGTGACCAGTGGTGTGCTGCAGGGCTCAGTACTGGGACCTCTCCTCTTTGTAGTATACATAAATGACTTGGAAGAGAGCGTAGGTGGTGTGATCAGCAAGTTTGCTGATGACACCATGATGGCAGGGTTGGCGGGTACTGAAGTGGATTGTCAGGTGATACAACAGGATATAGATAGGTTGGTGCATTGGGCAGATAGGTGGCAGATGGAATTTAATCCTGACAAATGCGAGGTGATGCATTTTGGAAGGAATAATGCAGAGAGGAGCTATGTGATAAAAGGTAGGCAGATTAGGAGTATAGAAATACAGAGGGACCTGGGAGTGCAGGTTCACAAATCCATGAAGGTTGCGACACAAGTGGAGAAGATTGTTAGGAAGGCTTATGGAATGCTAGCCTTTATAGGAAGGGGTATAGAGTATAAAAGCTGCCGTCTTATGCTTCAGTTGTATAGAACGTTGGTTAGACCGCATTTGGAGTACTGCGTCCAGTTCTGGTCGCCTTACTACCGGAAGGACGTGGAGTCTCTGGAAAGGGTGCAGAGGAGGTTTACCAGGATGTTGCCTGGCATGGAGGGGCTGGGTTACGAGGAAAGGTTGGAGAAACTGGGACTATTCTCCTTGGAAAGACGGAGATTGAGGGGGGACATGATAGAGTCAATAAGATACTGAAGGGAACAGATAGAGTCAATAGTGAGAGACTGCTCCCTAGACTGGGTACAAATACGAGAGGGTATGATTTAAGGGTGAGGGGGGAGAGGTATAATTTGGATGTGAGAGGAAGGTTCTTTACACAGAGAGTTGTGGGGGTATGGAACGCGCTACCGAGTAGGGTGGTGGAGGCAGGAACGTTGGACTCGTTTAAGGTTCAGTTAGATAGACACATGAGTGAAACGAGGATGGAGGGTTATGGTAGGGGCTATTAAATAAGGTTAGAACCTCGGGAGACACCGGAAAAGCAGACTTGTAAGATTAACGTTTTTGTCTTTTATTCCGCAGGTGGAGGTCCACCTCGTTGTCAAACGAGGGGCATGCACATGGCGGGTCGTGCGTGGGCTGCTCTTGGAGGTTCAGGGAGCGGCCTAGTACTTCGTGTCGATGTGTGTGCTTGATCATGGACCGGTAGACGGGCGCCGCAACAGCTCGGTGACTAGCACTGCTAGCTGTGCAGATACGTGGATTTGGGCCTGTGTCTGTGGGAGTTTGCACATTCTCCCTGTGGTTGTGTGGGTTTCCTCCGGGCGCTCCGGTTTCCTCCCACACCCCAAAGATGTGCTCATAGGCTGATTGATTTTACCAAATTGACACTATTCTCCCCTGTATCTGGCAAGTTAGGGGTTCCATTCGTAGACACGCAGGGTAGAATAGGTGTAGGGTGATGCGGCGGTGCGGGCTCGTTGGGCCGAAGGGCCTGTTTTCCATGCTGGGTTGTTCTTTGTTCATAGAGAAGGAAATGAGAGATTGCAGAATGTAGTGTTACAGTCATAGCTAGGTGTAGAGAAAGATCAACTTCAAGGTAAGTCCAGTCAAAAGTCTGACAGGAACAGGGAAGAAGCTGTTCTTGAGTTGGCTGGTACATACCTCAGACTTTTGTATATTTTTCCTGACGGAAGAAGATGGAAGAGACAATGTCTGGGGTGTCCTTAATTATGCTGGCTGCTTTGCCGAGGCAGGAGGAAGCGTAGACAGAGTCAATGGATGGGAGGGTATTTAGCGTGATGGATTGGACTATATTTATGACCCTTTGTAGTTTCTTGTGGTCTTGGACAGAGCAGGAGCCATACCAAGCTGTGACACAACCAGAAAGAATGCTTTCTATCTGCATCTGTAAAGTTGGCGAGAGTTGTAACTGGCATGCCAAATTTCCTTAATCTTCTGAGAAAGCAGAGGCATTGGTAGATTTTCTTAACTATAGTATTGGCACGGAGGGACCAGGACAGGGTTGTTGGTGATCTGGATACCTACAAACTTGAAGCTCTTGACCCTTTCTACTTTGTCCCCATTGATGTAGACAGGGGTACGTTCTCCTTTACACTTCCCTATCTCTCCTTGTTCAGGTTGCCAGCAGATATCCAATTGTCCTCCAATAGCTTTTCAGGCTAACACTGTTGACTGCTTTCTACCATAAGGCTCCGTGAGGACACTGTAGATTTGTTTTCCACTAGCTGCACCACCCACATTCCATATGGTGAATGATCAAATTAACATTTTCTCTGCTTGAAATGCAGGCCTAACTGATTATCATCTCTTGTTGGTTTCCTTAATCTGGCGAGATGCAGTCTACACAAAGCAAAGCTACAACCTGAACTGTCCATTTTTGTCAGCGAACAAACAGATAATAAACAAAATAATCTTCTTTTCAAAGGTCCATCCTGAATCATTATCTCTACGGAAACAGCACGCTTTGGAATGGTTTGAACAGAAATGCAGACAAATTATTGTATCTTCAATGCAATTGATTCTGCAACCCATATGAATAATTTATATTTCTACTATAATTTAATGACCTTCTTTCCCAGAACTGCTAACTTTTAGCTTTTATGGTCACTGTACTCCTGAAGGCTGGGTAGTTTGCTGCGGACAATCATAGACACCCTAGCTGTTCCAAGAAGTCCAGAAATGGATACCCACTATTTAGGTTTTTTCACAATTAACTCTGATCTTGTAAGACAAGATGTGGAGATGCTGGCGTTAGCCAGTGGTAAATACTGTAAGAAGTCTCACAACACCAGGTTAAAGTCCAACAGGTTTATTTGGTAGCACAGCTTTCAGAGCGTTGCTCCTTCTTCAGGTGAGTGAAGAGTTGTGTTCGCAAACAGTGTATACAGAGACACAGACTCAATTTACAAGATAATGGTTGGAATACGAGTCTTCACAGGTACAGACAATGCAAATGGAGAGATGGTTAAGCACAAGTTAAAGAGGTGTGAATTGTCTGAAGTCAGGACAATTAGTGAAATTTTGCAAGCCCAGGTAAGTCATGGGGGTTACGGGTAGTGTGACGTGAACCCAAGATCCCAAGAGGCCATCCTCACGTGTGCGGAATTCAGCTATTAGTTTTTGCTCGGGGATTCTGCGTTGTGTGTCGTGAAGGCCATCTTGGAGACCACTTACCCAAAGATCAGAGGCTGAACGTCCTTGACTACTGGCGTGTTCCCCAACAGGAAGAGAACACTCCTGCAAGGTGGTTGTCGAGCAGTGTTCATTCATTCATTATCATAGTGTCTGCATGGTTATTGCAGAAGGTCAGGGGACATGGAGTTGGGGGTAGGGTGTTAGCGTGGATAGAGGATTGGTTGTCAAATAGGAGGCAGAGAGTGGGGGTCAATGGGTGCTATTCGGATTGGCGGTTGGTGACTAGTGGGGTGCCCCAGGGGTCGGTGCTGGGGCCTCAGCTATTTACCATTTATATAGATGATCTGGAGGAGGGAACCGAGTGCAGGGTGTCGAAATTTGCTGATGACACCAAGATTGGGGGAAAGGCAAATTGTGTGGAGGGTGTGGAGAGTCTGCAGAAGGATCTAGATAGGCTGGGCGAATGGGCCAGGAAATGGCAAATGGAATTTAATGTTGGCAAGTGTGAGGTGGTCCACTTTGGTAGGAAGAATGGTAGGAAGGACTATTACTTACGTGGCGAAAAACTGCAGCAGGCGACGGTGCAGAGGGACCTCGGGGTCCTTGTGCATGAGTCGCAAAATCCCAGCTTGCAGGTGCAGCAGGTGGTCAGGAAGGCGAATGGGATGCTGGCCTTCATAGCGAGGGGGATTGAATATAAAAGTAGGGAGGTCTTGCTGCAGCTGTATAGGGCATTGGTGAGGCCGCAGCTGGAGTACTGTGTGCAGTTTTGGGCGCCGCACCTGCGCAAGGATATTTTGGCCCTGGAGGGAGTGCAGAGGAGGTTTACTAGGCTGATACCGGAGTTGAGGGGATTGAGCTATGAGGAGAGGCTGAATAAACTAGGCTTGTACTCGTTAGAGTTTAGAAGAATGAGGGGAGATCTCATTGAGACGTATAAGATGATGAATGGGATGGATAGGATAGAGGTGGAGAGACTCTTCCCGCTCAAAAAAGACAATAGGACTAGGGGGCACAGCCTCAAGATAAAGGGGAGGCGGTTTAGAACGGAGTTGAGGAGGAACTTCTTCACTCAAAGGGTGGTGAATCTCTGGAATTCTCTGCCCGTTGAAGTGGTGGAGGCTGCCTCGCTAAATATTTTTAAGAAGCGGGTTGATGGGTTCTTGATAAGAGAGGGGATTAAGGGTTATGGGGAGAGGGCGGGAAAGTGGAACTGAGCCACAACAGATCAGCCATGATCTTATTGAATGGCGGGGCAGGCTCGAAGGGCTAGATGGCCTACTCCTGCTCCTATTTCTTATGTTCTTATGTCTCGCCAATGCATCATGTCTTGAGACATTCTTTCCTGCGGCATATCAGGTAGACAACGTTGGCTGACTTGCAAGAGTATGTACCATGCACCTGGTGAATGGTGTTCTCGTGTGAGATGATGGCATTTGTGTTGATGATCCAGCACGTCTTGCAGAGGTTGCTGTAACAGAGTTGTGTGGTGTTGTGGTCACTGTTCTCCTGAAGGCTGTGTAGTTTGCTGCGGACAATGGTCTGTTTGAGGTTGTGCTGTTATCTGAAGCCAAGAAGTGGGGGTGTGGGGATGTCCTTGGCGAGACGTTCATCTTCATCAATGACATTTTGAAGTCTCCAGAGAAGATGTCGTAGTTTCTCCACTCCAGGGAACTACTGGACAACTGGAAGGGTACTCTGTCCGCCATGTCCCATGTTTGTCTTCTGAGGAGGTCGGTGCAGTTTTTCGCTGTGGCTGAGAACTTTAATTTCGTCTGGTTGAAGTATGTAGTCCAACAAGTTGACAATGGACTTCCCTGCATTGGTACTGTTTTCTACTGTGGTACCAGGGAAGGCTTGGTTGCTGCTGGTGGTGATGCCGAGTTTCTCAAGTTTCCTATTCTTGATGTGCATATGTAGATGGCTTAGTTCCATTGTCTCATTTGTTTGACAGTTTTTCGCAGCTGGTGTGCATCCTGAATGCAAGATGAGAATATGGACTCTATCTTGGTTTCCAGGTTGCAGTGTCTGCTATAGAGCTGGTGTATGAGGTGGTTGAGGAGTGAGAGACAGGTGCAATGGAGCATTGCTCCTCCTTCAGGAGATCACATGTCAGACTATTGTCCACAGCAAACCATCCAACCTTAAGGAGAATAGTGACCACAATACCACACAATCCTGCCACAGCAACCTCTGCAAAATGTGCGAGATCATCGACATGGATGCCATCATCTCACATGAGAACACCATCCACCAGGTACACGATACATACTCTTGCAACTCGGCCAATGTCGTCTACCTGATACATTTCAGGAAAGAATGTCCCGAGGCATGGTACATTGGTGACACCATGCAGACACTATGACAACGGATGAATGAACACCACTTGACAATCACCACACAGGAGTATACTCTTCCTGTTAGGGAACACTTCAGCAGTCAAGGACATTCAGTCTCTGATTTTCGGGTAAGCATTCTCCAAGGCGGCCTTCACGACACACGACAAGCAGAATCGCTGAGCCAAAACTGATAGCCTAGTTCTGCACACGTGAGCTGGGCCTGAACCGGGATCTTGGGTTCATGTCACACTACCTGTAAGCCCCATGACTTGCCTGGACTTGCAAAATCTCACTAACTGTCCTGGCTTCAGACAACTCACACCTCTTTAACCTGTTGCATTATCTGTACCTGTAAAGACTCGCATTCCAACCATTATCTTGTAAATTGAGTCTGTGGATGTATGCCCTGTCTGTGAACACAACTCTTCACTCACCTGAAGAAGGAGCAAGGCTCCGAAAGCTTGTGCTACCAAATAAATCTGTTGGACTTCAACTTGGTGTTGTGAGACATGTAAGACAAGTATAGGGTATCCTTTAAGAGTAATTAACTCCAAGCTTCTTTGAATTATATCTACTTGAGAGTTGTTTATCAGTTTCTCAATCACATGCCCCCATTTATTGACAGTTAAAATTTTAATCCCTAAAACCAGAAGTTGTATTCTAATATATAAATGATGAATCAGATTTTTGCAACAGATGGGATAGATGGGGCATTTTCAGATTGGCAGGCTCAGTGAATGCCATAAGGATCAGTACAAGAGGCTCAGTTATTTACAACCTATATTAATGACTTAGACAAAGAAACAGCGAGCAATGTCTCTAGATTTGCTGATGATACAAAGCTGGGTGGGTTATGGGAGAAAGGCGATGAGAAAAATATCAGCCATCGTTGAATGGCAGAGCAGACTCAATAGGCCAAGTGGCCTAGTTCTGCTCCTATGTCTTGTGGGCTCGGTGGGAATGCAAGCTGTCAGGCGAACACTGGCAGCAAAGAGATACAAACCAGTTGAATGAGGTGGGCAATAATGTGGAGATGAAGGATAATCAGGGAAGTGTTATTCACTTCGATTGTAAGAAGAAAAAACAGAATATTTTTTAAATGGTGTGAAATTTGTAAATGTTAATGCTCAGAGACACTTGCGTGTATTCTTACAATGAACACAGGTTAGCGTGCAGGAATGTCAAGCAAATATGAAAGCAAATGGCATGTTGGCCTTTATTGCAAGAAGATTTGAGTAGAAGAATAAAGAAGTCTTGCTACAATTTAATTCCACATCTGGAATAGTATGTGCAATTTTGGTTTCCTTATTTAAGAAAGGATGTACTTACATTGGAGGCTGTACAGCAAAGGTTCACTAGATTGATCCCTGGGCTGAGGGAGTTGTAGTTTTTAAAGTTTGTTTATTTATTAGTGTCACAAGTACGCTTACATTAACACTGCAATGCAGTTTATTGTGAACATCCTCTAGTTGCCACATTCTGGTGGCATGTGTTCAGGCACACTGAGGGACAATTTAGCATGGCAAGTACACCTAACTAGCACATCTTTTGGACTGTGGGAGGAAACCAGAGCACCAAGAGGAAACCCATGCAGACATGGGGAGAATGTGCAGACTGCACAAACAGTGACCCAAGCTGGAAATTGAACCCAGGTCCCTGGTGTTGTGAGACAGCAGTGCTAGCCACTGTGCCACCCTATGATGAGAGTCAGAGTTCTCTAGAATTCTTACTGAAACTTTCTAGATTATGAAGGGTCTTGTCAGAGTAGATAATTTGATATTGATTTCCCGAGAACAAGTGGGAACAGCTTTGGAATAAAGGGCTGATTGTTTAGGACTGAGTTGAGAAAATTCCTTATTCTGAAGGTTGTAAATCTTTGGATTTTCTACCTCAAAGGGTTGTGAATGCACTGCCATCTTTGAATATTTTTAAGGCTGAGGTAGAGAGATTTTTGGGAATCAAGGGATATGTCGGGCAGCAGACAAGTGGAGTTGAAGCCTAAATTCAGCTGTGATCATATTGAATAGTGGAGCAGGTGTGATGGGCCTTATGGCCTTCTTCCATTCTTATTTCTTATGTTGTTCACAGAATTTAAAAACAATACATTTCTTAACAGTTGGTCAGATTTCATTGAGATAACGGAGTATGAAGAAGGACAGAAGGTTTTGAGAAGTTTATTTATTCAGCGACTATCAGTTCTGTAGTAAAAATTATATATAGTGTTCTAGTTGGGTTACTCTAGTAATATCAATTAGATGGAATTTCCATGTTGGTCCTAGAATGCGAGATGATGGCCACGACCTTGAAATGTTTTGGGAATCATTTCAAAGCCATCTGCCTCTGGGAAATCCATTATAGGCCAATAATGGAAATTTGCTTTATTGTTTCTAAGCAAGCTTGTTAAATTATTGGTAATTTTGTGGTGGTTTTGCTGAAATTTACTTCATCTTGGTCTGGACATAAGTGGAAGGGCAGTTTTCCAAGTCACCACAACAATGAATATTCCTCTGGCATTTTTTTTCTCCTCAGAATAAGTTCACACTCTGCCACATTATTTTTCAATCCGAACAAGTTCACAATCTGGTCACCTTTTTGGGCTGAATGACCCTCAGTTCTGCAGTCTTTATTCTGACATGCACCAGATTTGTGGTTCCTTTGCAAAAATATATTTACATCCATTTGCTGTAATGAGGGATGCCAACTTTGGTTATATATATATATACATTTATATATCAAACCACAACAACGGAGGTTTCATTACGTTGTGCAATAGTGTCCAGGACATACTAGAGGGAGGCACAATAGTAAAATAAAACATTTAAACATAACAGTGCAGAACCTTACAGCATAGAAAGTCATCTGGCCCATCATGGTTATGCCAGCTCTGAAAAAATGCTCCAATTCGTCCCTCGTTATAGTCCTGCAAAATTTCTCCTTAAAAATCACACATCCATATCCCTTTTTGGAAGTTATCATCAAATCCTCTTTAATCCTTTTTAATGCCATATATTTGGATAGTCTGTGTTTGCCACTATTTATTAAATGCTTGGAAACTCAGATAATTTTCTGGGGACTGGGGTTCAAATCCCACCACTGCAGTTGGTAGAACTTGAATTCAATAAAAATTATCTGGAATTAAGAACCTACTGATGACCATGAAACCATCGTTGATTGCTGGAAAACCCTATCTGGATCACTAGTGTCCTTTAGGCAAGGAAATCTGCTGTCCCTACCTTGTCTGGCCTACATGTGACTGCAGAGCCACAGCAATGTGGTTGAGTCTCAACTGCCCTTCGGCAAGTAGGAATGGGCAATAAACGCTGGCCAGTCAGGGATGCCCACGTCCCCTGAATGAAGAAAGGTACTTTCTGAAGTAGTCTCTCTCTATTTCCTCATCTCTTCCCCCTCTCCGCAAGTGATTGCAGTGGGGGGGAGGGGAATAAGTGGTGTTGTTTCCTGTGAAGCGCTGCATCTCACTTCCGATTGGTTAAGACGCATGTCAATCAGACTGGGGGCGGAGGCGCGTGCTGGTTGTGCGCAGTCGCAGCAGCGCGAGAGCGAGTGGTCTGTTGGTCGGACTGAGCTCGAGTCCCCTCAGCGTGTGGCACCGGGAAGTGTAGTTTGAGGACGCGGGGACGGAGCGACTTGTCATGAAGGTGCTGGTTTCTCTTCGGTATTTTCAGAGTCGTTGCATTGCCGGGGTGGCTACCCCGTTTCTTTAACTGCCACCGTCGATCGGGACAACGAATGATTGTCGCCGGCAACTATGCGCAGATATTATTTATTTGGCACGAAGGAGGGAGTTGGTGCCGATTTTTGAAGCTGCTTTTCCTCGGTTTTGGGGCAAACTCAGCAGCATCTTTTTGTCGCTGAAGGAGGAAACGTAGAGGTAGATGGGCGTTTACTGATGGCGGTGGTTCTACTTCAATTTTGAATTTTATATCACAGCACGAGTGTGGAAGTGAGGCGTGTTTATTGTTATTTACCGGGGACAGTAGCGCAGGAAGGGCTGTCTTTACTGTCTCTGTTAGACCTGAGGCTCCCTCCCACACTCCCCCCTTTTCTGTTTCTTACAGAGGCCGTGAGTGTGGCGCAGGGAATTGTACACATGTAAAAGCTTTCTAGCCGCAATCCCTGGGGATTTTGCTGGATCCTCCCTGCCTCGCCATTCATTCTTGTCAAGCCCCAGTTATTGCAATGTTCTATGTCAGCATGTGCATTGGGCGGGGAGATGAAGGAGAATATTTGATTTGGAATTGTGTGGGCGTCCAGTGTTTTTTTTAAATCATATTTTGGCGAAGATGCCTGAAAATCTTAACTGTTTAATCGTTAAATTTCAGGGTAGGGAAAAGAATGAATTGCAAAATTTTGGAAATGATTATCATAACTCCTTTGACATTTTGCTTTTTTGCGTTTAATTTAATTTGTTGACTTTCACGTTATGCACAAATAGATTTGTGCTGTACTTGTTTCTATTTGAATGCTAGAAAAAGTTTTTGTTAGTTACAAGCAGTATCGCAATGATTTCATTTAAAAATAAGTCGGGCAACATTTTAGTGTTGCAGCCTTATCGGTGTGCTTCACTAAGATTTGAATTGCAGTGGGCTTGAATTTTTTTGTACATTTTATCCAGTTGAATTATGCAACACAATAACATTAACCTTGTCCTCGATTTAAGCATGTTTTGAGTTAAATAGTATCAGGATGAAGTAATGTTGGGACAGTTTGAATTGAGAGTGATGGACGAGAAACACAATACAATATTGTAGCAACAAGAACAAAGGTTGTTGGAAAAACTCAGCAAGTCTGGTAGCCTCTATAAGTTAATGTTTGAGTTCTTTTGGCTCTTTGTTAGAACAAAAGAAGTGGAGAATGTGTTAAATATTGAAGTTGAGAGATTGCAACAGACTGCAGCAATTTTAAGAACAAAAGACCTGGTCTTGGAGGAGCGGGGATGTTGAGAGTTCCTTGGTTGAAAAACTTATCATAGAATTCCTACAGAGCGGAAGGAGGCCCAGTCTGCACTGACAGGGAGTCCACCCAGGCCTGATCACCGTAACCCCACATATTTACCCTGCCAGTCCCCTTGACATTTAATGGGCAATTTAGCATGGCCAGTCCACCTAACCTGCACATCTTTGGACTGTGGGAGGAAACCTGAGCACCCGAAGGAAATCCACAAAGACGCAGGGAAAATGTACAAACGCCATACAAACAGTGACCCAAGGCTGGAATTGAACCCAGTTTGGGAGGCCCTGTCCTAATGTATTTGTACTGGTTAAACTGCATGTCTGGGGATGCTTCAATTTGATAGCCTCTTAGAGATGCACAGTTGCTTACCTTGCTGTCACATCACAGATCCTATGGAGAGAGATATCTGTTACAGCTAAACAAAATAAGTACTAGCTGTTTGTTCATTCATTTCTTGGGGCAATGCCTTGATCAATTTGGGTCAAGCTGCCTGGTTTAAGTTTTCAAACAGTGCATGGCAGTTAACCATCAGTCACCATCAACTGGTGCATTTTCATAATAAGAACAAAGAAAATTACAACACAGGAACAGGCCCTTCAGCCTGCCAAGCCTGCACTGACCATGCTACCTGACTCAAGTAAAATCCCCTACCCTCCTGGGGACCATACCCCTCTATTCCCATCCTCTTCATGTATTTGTCAAGAAATAGTGCCACTACCAATCAGTCCACTTGCCAAACAGTCAGTACATTCTTCTCACGCAGTATAAAGTTGTTTCAGCTGACTTTGGTATTCTTGTGATTGTCAAGGTGGATGCCAGATGAAAAGCTTTGACAAAAAATTTTTTTCAACAACACTCGGGTTCTGTACTGATAATTAATGGAAAGATTGCATGCACATAGCTATCTAAGGTGGGCTTCACACGGCATAAGGTACATTACAAAATACAAGGAATAAAATGAGGGTGTTAAGCAAGAGTTTATTTTTCATTCCCCTGCAGATGGCTTTTTGATCCAAATGTATTTACTTCTAATTATGGAGCCAAGCAAACCAAGTTCTATTGAGTCTAAAGACAGTTTATTAGTTATTAAAGCTGAAGAAAAATAATAAAAGATGCAATGGTACAAACATATCAGAAGTGAGAAAATTAGTTAAAATTGTAAAAATATACAATTAAGTCCTTCACTTGTCCGTGAGGCGTAGGTTGTGGAATGTTGCAGTTGGATGATTTCTGTAGGAGATTGGAGTTGATTTTGTTCAGGTCTGTAATCAGTTGAAGATACTCTGGCTTCAGAGGGAGAGAGATCTTGTTCTTTTACAGCAGGGTGTCAAATGGTTGTTGTTTGTTTTCTTCCTACTAGTCTCCTCTTTGCTTGGCAATGCCAGTTTTAAACTAATTTTTGTATATTCCCGAATGGGAATTCAGTTTGGCATGTCTTGCAACTACTGTTGTAGTAATTCCAGTTTTTTAGGCTTTCATCTCAGAAATTATTCGACACATTTTTGAGATATAAATCAACAGGCAAAGGGGTTATTTTGTCCTCCACAGGGGAACTTGAATCTCTGGTGTAGTGCAATTGGTTAGGGAGCCAGTTCCTTCATAAAATTACAGTGGATTAAAATCCAGCACTTTGCATTTTTAATGCATTCTTTCCATGAATCTCTGTTTGAAGTGACTCTTGATACTGACCTCCCGCCCAGGTTTGAAATTCCATGCAACAGACCTGTAGCTCAATTTTTATTGATTTCGTTTTTGTCCCAGAGAAGTAGTGGTTTTACAGTATCAACCATTAGGTGACTTGTGGCAGCCATGTTTTCATCTTGTATTTTTTTAAAAGACAGGTCTTTAAATAGTTCAATATGCCTAGTTCACTAGTGTCTTATCATAATTTTCTATCATTGTGCCAAATGTTCATATTAATAAATTGTTCATTTAGTTATTAATCTTTGCACAGGAGTAGAGTCAGAACATTGAACCAGAGAGTGATAATTGTAAAGACTGCGTAGTTATGGGGATAGGGTCTGGATAGGATTGTGGTCAGTGTAGATTCGGGCTAAATGGCCTCCTTCTGCATTGTAGCATTTTGTGGTAGTATTTTGCCTCATTAATATGAAATGGGTTAAATCAAGGTCTTTTTTGGATATCTCCACAGCATAAATAATAGAATACTAGTTTATAGGCTTGTAATTTTGTTAAATGGGTGGAGACAACTGATTATTGTTTGTCTGAAAACTTCAGGGCTCTCATTTGTATCTGCCATCTGCTTCAGTGAACGATAAGGGGAAGACTTTTCAAAAGAACATTGGAAGAATGATTGTCATTTCTGTTGCCCAACTTAGAAGACTCCACTTCTTTTTCAATCCAATTCAAAGTTGTCTGGGATAATGTGAGCAGATGAACAATAAACATGTTGTCTTCTGTAATATACTAGCTCCTGTTGCTTTAGAAGGTGATTAAATCAGTGATGCCAGATAATCTGCAGCACACTAAGGTTTTTGCACAGATAGTCAGTCATTTGCAAGCAATAAAAGCCAATTGTTGACACCAGCTCTGAACTAGTTCAGGCATTAAACAGACAAGCCATTTAGTTAAGTTCCTTTTAAATGGCTTTCTTTGCATTAACGTCAAATAAGTAATAGATGCTCTTGAGAAGGGATTCCTCCCTACAAGTTTTGTTGGGTTTAACAGAGGTAACTACAGAGATTGGATGCTTTGGTTTTGATCACAAGGATTTTCCTTTATCAGTGTTGCTTGTTACATCCTCAAAGATCTCTTAATAAATTAGTCAGATATGATTTCCTTTTCACAAAACCAGCATTTTCCCTTTGGCAGATGTTAAGTTAACTGGCTGTAGGTTTCTGCTTTCTGCCTCATATCTATTTTCCAATGTGATCAGACCTTTCCAGAACCTGTAGAATTTTGGAAAATTAAATCCAATCCATCTACTAATTCAGCATCCAATTTAACATGCTAGGATGAAGTCTATCAGGACCTGGGGACTTGTCAGTTTTTAGTTCTAATAATTTTCAGTACTCTTTCCCTGGTGATTTCAGTCATTTTAAGCTCCTTATTTTTACCCCTTGACGCACGCTTATTTATGGGATGTTATTTGTATCTTCTACAAAAGACAGATGCAAAGTGTCTGTCCAATCTGCCTGCTACTTCCTTATTTTCCATTACCTCTAGCCTTGACTATTCCAATGCGCTTCTCACCAGCATCTCTTCCACAAGCTACAAGTTTAAGCTTTACAAAATTTAGCTATTTGTTGCAGCTTTTTCAGATGCCATGTATTATGCTGGCTTTCTCAGCTAACACAAAGACTTGCGGAGGCAGTATTCTGGTTAAAGATATCTCTTTATTTCCCAAGCTTGGCTCAGCGCAGCGAGGGAGGGTGATTCTGGTGACAATCCAAAATCACTCTAAAAGTACATCGCTCTTGGTATTATAATTATACAATTTTCAAAAGTCATTTGCCCACCTCTCTGCTCATCCCAGCCAAGAGGGAGCCAATTATTATTAGTATGGATTATTTACCTTGGCCCGTAACATTTACTCCAAGACAACATGGGACTGCATGATTAGTTCATGAACTTTGAGTTTCTCACAGTCTATTGATACTCTCTAGACTTTCCCTTATCTTATATGATGTATGGCCTATTCATTTGTCTGAGAACTCCAGCAGTCCTTAGAAGACAGCCTGGAGATGCTGATAATAATTGTTCTTTTTTCCCCCTGCACTCAGTAGCTGTATTGCTCCAAGGAGTGTATTTCTTTTCACTTAACTAAGTCTCATCATGCCTTAGTGTTGTGCTATTGACCAAGGTATATGCTTTCAATACAGAATATTTCGAAATGCATTCTAGATTCTCTAACAGTGGTTATCTATATCTATGCAAACAATACCTTTGTAATATATGTAACAGTACCTTTGTGACTTCACTCTAAATTAATCTACTCTGATTTGTTAGTCTTTTAGTCCCAAGTCATTCTAAACTGCAACCCCCCCTCCCCCACACTATCCATATCATAACTTGCACCAAGTCTCATCAACCCTCCTCATCTCCATGCTTGCTAATCTACATTTGTTCATGGTTTAGTACTGCCTGAACTTTAAAATTCTCATCCTTGTCTTCAAATTGCTATATGACTTTGTATTTACATATCTCTGTAACCCCCTGCAACTTCAGAGATATCTGTACTCCTTCAGTTCCAGTCTTCTGTGCAACCCAATTTTAATCCCTCCATTATTAGCCTTAAATGCTGAGGCCTTGAGCTTTGGAATTCCTTTCCTAAACCTTTCTGCGCCTCTTTCTTTGTGATCCTTTATCATATAGTAAAATTCACTGTGAAAATCAGATCAACTCTAAACTCAGCAAATACCAGCACTTGTGTTTGTCTGAGGATTCAAGATTTCAGACAAGACCCCAATTTATGTTGGGATCCTTGACCAGGCATCTGTGTTTATGGTAAGAACCAGCTGGGGTTTAATAACATTTGTATAAAGCAGACAAAGTTTGCAATTCTAGACGCTTGCCAAGATAATATAGCTGTGCAATTCCATGGGTTTTGAACAAACAAAAATAAACTTTACTATACAAGATCAGAAAGTTAAAACAATTTACAACATTTATCTTGTACTCTGGGATAATATGTGGTGGGTAATATGAAACAATATTAAAACCCATCTGGTTCACAAATGTCCTTAAGGGAAGGAAATCTGCTATCCTTACCTGGTCTGGCCTACATATGACTCCTCTTCCACAGCAGTGTAGTTGACTCTGAATTGCCCTTGGGCAATTAGGGACAGACAATAAATGCTGGCCAGCCAGCGATGCCCGTGACCTGCAAATGAATTAAAAAAAAAGATATGTGCGAATTAACAAGCAGACTCTGATCAAACACACCACATACACAATAAATGACAGATGTGACCAAAACAGAATCCATGGATTTTCCAGCAATCCATCCAGACATCATTAAACACTGAATCAGTCAATCTCAATGAAACTCTCTTTCTCTCCTGGGGGTTTCCAGTCCTCACCTTTGAAGGCCTAACCTGGTAATTCGCTCCAAAATTTGCTTCAACTTAGATGGCATCAATGACAGCCTATCTCGCAGGGTGCTCTGTTCTCTCTCCACAGATGCTGTCAGATCTGCTGAGTTTCTCCAGCATTTTCTGTTTTTGTTTCAGATTCCAGCAACTGCAGTATTTTGCCGTTACTGCAGGGTTTCAGTTTTGTCTCCCAGGGTTGGGTTCTCCTTGATTCCCAGATATGTTGGACACTGATCTCCAATAGTGTGCTGCTCCTGATCACATGATATGGCTTTTCACACTGTTGTCCTCTATGCAGAAGGGTGCTGTGCCCAAAGAAATTAAAAATGAAGAGCTGCGCATGTGCAGTTCGCTCCTGGTCTGCACATGCATAAAAGTTAGGTCTGTTAGGAGTTGAAGTCCCCGACTGCCTCTCTTATCCTAGTTTAGTTCTCATTTTCAACGCACTGGCGAGCAGCAATGGGAAAAAGAGATCCGAATATGTAAGTCTCTCCCAGTCAATACACAGCCTTTCAAATGGCAAATCCTCAACTGTGCCTTCTCGAACTGTAATTAGCAAAATGCTGCAGGGGTCAGTCCTCGGACCGCGACTGTTTACAATCTACATAAATGATCGACAAGCAGGACAGAGTACAACACAGAATTTGTGGATGGTGCTAAAACAGGCAGTGAAGAGAAGATAAAGATTTTACACTTAGATATAAATAGGCTAGGAGAATGGGCCAAAATTTGGCAGATAGGGTTTAATGTGGATAAGTGTGAGGTTATCCATTTTGCCCAAAAAAGTAGGCAAATTATCAAAATGAAAAGCAGATCCAAAATGCATCTGAGCAGAGGGATCTGGGTGTCTTTGTTCGTGAATCGCAGAAAGTTGGTATGTAGGTGCAGCATGTAATAAAAAAAGGCAAATAGAATGTTAGCATTTATTGCTAAAGGACTGGAGTATAAAAGTAGAGAAGTGTTGTTTCAATTGTTTAGGGTGTTGGTGAGACCACATCTGGAGTATTGTGTCTAGTTTTGGTCTCCTTATTTGAGGAAGGATGTGGTGGCATTGGAGGCAGTTCAGCTGATCGATTTTAATTCATAGAATCCCTATAGTGTAGAAGGAAGCCACTCAACCCATCGAGCCTGCATCGACAACAATCCCACCCAGGCCCTACTCCTGTAATCCGTCGTATTTATCCTGCGAGTCCTAATACTAAGCAATTCAGCATGACCAGTCAACCTAATCTGCACATCTTTGGACTGTGGGAGGAAACCGGAGCACCCAGAAGAAACTCATGCAGACACGGGAGAGCATACAATCTCCACCTGAAGCTGGGATTGAACCCGGATCCCTAGTGCTGTGAGGCAGCAGTACTAACCACTGTGCCGGCCCAGCTTTCAGGGATGAAAGTGCTCCTATGAGGAGAGATTAAACTGTTTGGGCTTATACTGACTTGAATTTAGAAGGATGAGGAGGGATCTGATCGAGATGTATAAAGTACTAAAAGGATTGATAAAGTAAGCGTTGACCAAATGGGATGGGGAAATCTAGAACAAGAGGCCACAAGTATAGCTTGAGAAGTGGTAGATTTAACATTGAGGTGAGGAGGGACTACTCTCAGAGGGTAGTGAATTTGTGAAACTCGCTGTCCCGTAGCGCAATGAAGTCTGAATTACTAAATGGTTTCAAGAACGATATAGCTATATTTTTCATTAGAAGGTTAAAGTGATAAGGGGAAAAGGGGGGAGGTGGGCTTGAGACCAGCCATAATCTGATTGAAGGGCTGAATGCTCCAAATTCCTACATCTTATGTTAAAATGAGAACTGGCATGTTTACAGCTTCAGAATCTGAGGCGTTTGGTCCCCCGACATGCAGTGTGCAGGCCCACTTGCATGTGGACACACCTTGGCACTCATGAACCAACTCCTAGCTTTGGGTGAATGGCTCCACTGCCTTGGAGTCTCAGGAGGGTACAAGGTTAAGGGAGTAAACCTCTGCAAGGTCAAAACTACTATCTAAACATGTCACATTTCCAGTAACCCCTGCAACCAAGCCAGTGCCAAACGTTGCGCATTGCACTCCTTTGGACTCAACTAGGGAGGTTGTGAAGGGGAAATCCTCAGTTTTGGGCATCCAGTATCTCCATAAATTTTGTCCAGACTAGTGCCTGGAGAGAGCATTCCCTGTTTCACTGCAGTGTTCAATATTGAATATCTCTGTTACACTTCATGAATCCTTTGTAAGCTTTTCTCGACTATCCCTCAGTGGCTTGATTATAATTGTGAACTATTCGTTGATCTTCAAACCAGCTGTAGTAGACCCCTCTCCCCTGCACCCTAATAGACACATATGAGAGGCAAAAGAGCCAAGACACGGGAAGACAACAAACCACCCTTCAACCCACTACCTATCCATTAACATCCTGATCAGAAACCCAAAGGAGATTTCCCCCCGATCACCTGACCTCACCCCAGTAGCCCACCCGCTTACTTAACCCCGCGACCTCCCACTACCGCCTCCACTGAAAAAATCAGAGACTGACTCAGCAACAAGCGTGCACACAACCTCCTCAGCCAGGAAACCTAAAAAGAAACTCTCCAAGGTATACCACCTTGACGTCCACTCAACTCCCAGAAACAGAAAAACCCCCAATGTAACAGCGCCCTCCCGCTAACGCAAACCAACTCAACAACCATCTCTCCCCAACCACCAAAAATATTGCAGAACCCACACACCCACAACCCTTTTTCTCCAAGGGCCCAAACAGGGCTAAAATATTAAAAAACGGAAAAGGCTCAGGAGACAAGAAGACAGCAAGTCACAATTTAAGGGCAAGGCATCACGGGGCAACAAGGGTTAGACCTGGCCCGAAAGAAAAGAGGCAGAGCGTGAAGGGGACCTGTCCTCCCTCTGTCTGACCCCAAAAACCTTGATATAGAAGACTGTGTCAACAATCTTTTGTTCCATTTTGAGCTTATCTTACTGTATCAAATGTTTTTAGTGGTTCCCAGTGTCAGCCTCTATTTTGTTGTTAATATATGATTTAAGTTTGTTGAAATTGAATATAACATTTTTATAACTGTGATGTATTTAAGTTGGAGAATGTTTAAGCCTTTACTAGTAGTAGTCTGTTCCCATTGGATTGTTCATCTAAAACCTGGTGTGTCTAAAATGTTTTTCTTAACCAGTTTATATTATTTCTACAGGAAGCTCAAGGTCACATGACCTATCCATGTGGATAAAGCAAGGTGAAGCACCATGTCATCATGTGTCTCAAGCAGATCTGCTACCAAGAGGACTGCAAGCAAGGACAATCAATGTGGCAACGACAATGAGGAGCAGCTAGATATTAGTTGTAGTCTGTCATCCTTGACCATTGACTTAGGCATGGAGTCTCTCATTATTGTGACTGAATATGACCAGAGTACTACTGATAGTGAACTTGAACAAAATGGAGAAGAAATGCTGGAAGATGAACCTATGCAAGAGAGTATTGAAGTGGTCAGGTCATCCTGTGATAAAACTTTGGGACGATTGGAAAGAGCTCAATCAGAAGATACTCGACAACCTAGAGTCAAGCTAAGTATGTCCAGTCGGAAGCTATCTCTTCAAGAAAGATCCAATTTAACTCAGTCATCTTCCAGCGGCTCAGTCATTAATGGACGTTATATTTATCCTTCTTTGCCATATTCTCCAATTACATCTCCACATTCTTCCCCCCGGTTGCCTCGTCGACCAACAGTGGAGTCTCATAGAGTGTCGATTACAGACTTGCAAGTAGGTATACTGTCCTTTATGAATGAATCTATCAGAATAGCTCTCGTGTGCTGATTTTACATGGAATAATTGTGATTTTATTCAAATTCATTAAAATAACACTCATGTTAAATTTGGTTTTAGACAAAAGTGCTTCTCCAGTATATTTTATTATTGATATCATAGATATTGTCAGTGATTTGAGAAATTGTTTCAGTTCAAGTGGCAGTAAAGAAAATAAAAATATGCTGTAATTTCAAATACTGTAGTTAAACTGAATTAAAGATTCACCCTTTATTTCAATGTAAAACCTTGGTCTGAAAGGTACTGGAAAGTTAAATTGGCAATTATAAAAACATAAGAAATATGGAGCAGGAGTAGACTGTATGTGCTCCGGAGCCTTCTCTGCCATTCAGGGGAATCATGGTTGATCATTACTTTAGCTTTCCCATCTGCCCACCATAATCCTGTGATTCGCTGAGTGGTCATGAATCTATCTCACTGAGCCTTTGCTTCTCGGCCTTTTGGTTAAAGTCAAGTGTGGGATCATGCCCAAGATGGGGTGCAATGCCTTATCTTGTCAGCTTGGATCTTGTTTGTCTCTCTTTTGAGAGCCATGGATTGGAGTCAATTTGAATTTTCTTTTTGGAGCAAGCAAGGAGATAGATTTGGATTTGTCTGGTCCACTCTGGGTATTGGTTTTGTAACTTTAAGAGCAGAGTAATTTTAAAAAAAAATCAATGATGGAACATCCACAACCCAAAGGTCTACAACACAAAGGTCCACAACCTTTAGAGTGAAGAAATTTCTCTTAATTTCCATTCTGAATGATAAGCCCATTCTCTTGAAAATGTTCAATTCCCCAGCCAGAGGAAATAACATCTCAGTATGTATCCTAATAGACCATTACACAATCCTAACTGTTTCAACGAGATCACTTCTCATTCTTCTAAACTCATAAAGGCCCAATTTACTCAACCTCATCGTCAGGCAATTCCTCTCACCCTAACGTCCAATCTAGTGAATATTTCTGCACCACCTCCAATAGAAATATATCCTTCCATAAATTTGGAAACCAAAGTTGTACATAAATTCTCCATGTGTGGTCTCAGCCAAGCAAGAATTATTCTTGTACTCCAATCCCCTTACAATAAATGTGAACATACTATTTGTCTTCCTAATTGCTTACTCTACCTGCAAGCTAACTGTGTTCCTTGAAAGCACCCAAGTGTCTCTGGACATCAACATTTACAAGTTCCATACCTTTTAAAAAATATTTTTGTTTTTTATTCTGAATGCTAAAATGAAAAATTTCATAATTCCCTACAGTATCCTCCTACCTTATTGACCATTCATTCAACTTGCATATATCTCTGTGTGCTCCCCACAGCTTACATTCCCATGTAGTTTTGCACCATCAGCTAACTTGGATGTATTGTTTTGTCTTTCGTGTGAGTCATTAATATAATTGTAAACAGCAATGATCCTTATGCCACTCCAGTAGTTACAAGCCTTCCAACTTGAAAGTGGCCTCTTTAGCCTTAATCTGTACTACTTCCTGTCCGTTAACCAATTCTCTATCAATGCTACTATATTACCCTCAACTTCACAAATCCTTAGTTTGTGCATTAACCTTTTGTGTGGCATTTTATCAAATGCCTTCTGGAAATCCAAGTACACTACATCTACTGGTTTCTCTTTATTTACCCTACCAGTTACATCCTCAAAAAGACTCTAAGAAATTTGTGAAACAGGATTTCTCTTTCCTAAAACCATATTGACTTTGATCATTTTTTGATTTTATAAGTGCATTCTTCAGGCTTCCTTAATAATAGATTCCAGTATTTTCCCAGTGTCTGATGTCAGGCTAACTGGCCTGTAATTCCCTGTTTTCTCTCTCCTTCCTTTACTGAATTGCAGAGTTAGCAAGTTCAGGATTGTTTAGCAAGTGTTGTCCAATTGTAGAATCTCATCTAATGTTGGACATTGTTTCAAATTTTGCAAGCACGGGCTCGTTGGATTTGGTATGTACTTTGCCTGTTACAAACAGCAAAGGGATACATTATTTAATATGATCTGCTAATTGTTGGGTTATAAGGTCAACATACCTAGCATTACAGTAGCACTGAAATTTGTATGCTACGTTATTTATTTGTGTGAACATCTTTTTGCCTTGACGTCAGCGTCCTGTTTGTGGAATGTGACACTTGTTGCTATTGCATAGTAACAGTGTAAAACAACTAGCTTCACTTGTTCAGATTTTTGAGACACCTTATCTTCAGCATAATCTGAGGTAGTCTGAGTGCTTTTCAGGACCGAAAATGACAGCCTTAGGCCCATTCATGAGTTTGTGCAATATACAGTGAGCAATGACCGAATCGGGGTGTTCATTATTCCACAGAATTACTTTGTGTCCTATTTCAGCATCAAGCTTGCATGGTGAACAAATGGCTTCAGATCCTATTCATGAGATTGCAGAAAAGGCCAATCTTGCAGCATGTGGAACTATACAAACCCCAAATTGTATATTGACTAATGAAGACAGGTTTGCATTAGACAATAGTACAGAACCCATTGGCAGATTTCCCAACTAGCAGGTTGAGGAAAGGAAATAGTTGAATGCTGTCTTTCAAAGGTGAATTTGAATGCAGGATCAAACCCACTAAGGTGTGTAAGGAACTTCTTGCATGCAGCTGCAGGTTCAGAAATGCAAACATATCATCTGTGTTGGAAGTATGTGAGGGATAGGAGGTTAGATATCAAAAGGAACATATCCACACTTTTTCAACTAAACAGAAGTTTAAGGAACAATTGTTCCTTCATTTGGTCCCCAATGCAAAAATCAGTCAATCAACCAGCTTGGTTTGAATTTCAACAAAGCTGGGCATTTAACTATTCTGTGCTGCATTCTCCATGGCAACATCTCCACAATCAGTCCACTTGCCAACCAATCATTTTTTTGTCATGAATGCAAATTGTTGTTCCCCCATTATGCCTGAAAAATGATTGCAAGCTATTTTGATGAGTGCCAGATGTAAGGCTTTGATAATATGTTTTTTTCAACAATTAAAATTCTTGTTTGTCACTTTCAAATTTAATATTAGTTCAGTTGTATTATCAACCATTTTTCAGCCAGATTTTTTACTGAGACTAATTAATCCTACCTCATTGCGCAATGCCAGATCTAAAATACCATTGACTCAAGTTAGTTCACAACGTGTTGCCTCTGGTAACTGTCACAAAAACACTCTACAACTTATCCTCCAGATCACCTTTGCCAATTTGATTAATCCAGCCTATATGAAGATTAAAGTCTGCTGCATAGCCTTTGTTACACGCTCCAGTTATTTCTTGTTTAGTACACTATTCAAAGGTATTGCTATAAACCATTTCCACCTGTGATTTCTGACAACGTTATTCCTAATCTCCATCTGTACTGATGCTGCTTCCACACTGTCAGATCCTTTCTCACTACCGCCCTTATGTTATCCTTTCTTATCAGGGTTACCACTCCTACTTGTTCTCTGTTTTTGAAATACTATGTACTTGGTATATTTTCAAATCTTGGTCACCCTGTAAACAAGTCTTTGTAATGGCTATTAGATCTAAACCATCCAGGTGTTGGAGATGGAAAAGTGGTAGGACTGGAGGGTCTTAATGACATTACTGTTACTAGAGAGGCGGTGCTCGACAGACTGGAGGGGCTGATTGTGGACAAGTCGCCAGGACCGGATGGAATGCATCCGAGGGTTCTGAAAGAAATGGCGGAGGTGATAGTGGATGCCTTGGTGGTTATTTTCCAGACGTCGCTGGATTCCGGGGAAGTGCCGGAAGATTGGAAAACGGCTAATGTTACGCCATTGTTTAAGAAGGGTGCCAGGCAAAAGGCAGGGAATTATAGGCCGGTTAGTTTAACGTCGGTTGTAGGTAAAATGTTAGAATCTGTCATCAAGGAGGAAATAGCAAGGCATCTTGAGAGAAAGTGCTTGATGGAGCAGACGCAGCACGGCTTTGTTAAAGGGAAGTCGTGTCTGACAAATTTACTGGAGTTCTATGAGGATGTGTCTAGGGCGGTGGATAGAGGAGAGCCGGTGGATGTGGTCTTTCTTGATTTTCAGAAGGCGTTTGACAAGGTACCTCACAAGAGGTTATTGCAGAAGGTCAGGGGACATGGAGTTGGGGGTAGGGTGTTAGCGTGGATAGAGGATTGGTTGTCAATAGGAGGCAGAGAGTGGGGGTCAATGGGTGCTATTCGGATTGGCGGATGGTGACTAGTGGAGTGCCCCAGGGGTCGGTGCTGGGGCCTCAGCTATTTACCATTTATATAGATGATCTGGAGGAGGGAACCGAGTGCAGGGTGTCGAAATTTGCTGATGACACCAAGATTGGGGGAACGGCAAATTGTGCGGAGGGTGTGGAGAGTCTGCAGAAGGATCTAGTTAGGCTGGGCGAATGGGCCAGGAAATGGCAAATGGAATTTAATGTTGGCAAGTGTGAGGTGGTCCACTTTGGTAGGAATAATGGTAGGAAGGACTATTAAGTGGCGAAAAACTGCAGCAGGCGACAGTGCAGAGGGACCTCGGGGTCCTTGTGCATGAGTCGCAAAAACCCAGCTTGCAGGTGCGGCAGGTGTTCAGGAAGGCGAATGGGATGCTGGCCTTCATAGCGAGGGGGATTGAATATAAAAGTAGGGAGGTCTTGCTGCGGCTGTATAGGGCATTGGTGAGGCCGCAGCTGGAGTACTGTGTGCAGTTTTGGGCGCTGTACTTACGCAAGGATATTTTGGCCTTGGAGGGAGTGCAGAGGAGGTTTACTAGGCTGATGCTGGAGTTGAGGGGTTGAGCTATGAGGAGAGGCTGAATAAATTAGGCTTGTACTTGTTAGAGTTTAGAAGAATGAAGGGAGATCTCATTGAGACATATAAGATGATGAATGGGATGGATAGGATAGAGGTGGAGAGACTCTTCCTGCTCAGAAAGGATAGTAGGACTAGGGGGCACAGCCTCAAGATAAAGGGGGGGGGGGGGGCGCGGTTTAGAACGGAGTTGAGGAGGAACTTCTTCACTCAAAGGGTGGTGAATCTATGGAATTTTCTGCCCGTTGAAGTGGTGGAGGCTACCTCGCTAAATATTTTTAAGACGCGGGTTGATGGGTTTTTGATAAGCGAGGGGATTAAGGGTTATGGGGAGAGGGCGGGAATGTGGAACTGAGCCATGACAGATCAGCCATGATCTTATTGAATGGCGGGGCAGGCTCGAAGGGCTAGATGGCCTACTCCTTTTTCTTATGTTCTTATGCTCTTATTTCTCTTCTTTTTCTTCTTTTGTGCCACTAGTTCCTCAATCTTATTGTGAATGCTTTTTACAAACAAATAAAAATTCTTTAGTTTTATTCTTTTCACTATTATTTACATAGACTTTATTGGCTGATGCATAGTTACCATCAAACTCTGTCACCACCTGTTCTAGCTTGCCTTTATGCAGATCACAACACCGCTTTCTAGCTCCAACTTTTCTCAACAATATTATCTCCTCTCACCTTTTTACTTTGAAGACCTAGCCACAATTCTAATACCATTTACCAGGACACTGATCTCAACCCACTTTAGTGGAATCCATTAAGGGAATAAGCTGCTTCTTTCCTGCGTCCTTGTGCCAGTGCACAAGGGATCAAAACATCTTCCCACACCATCTTTGAGCTACATGTTTAGTTCTCTAGTCTGCTTGGTCCTATGCCAGTTGGCATGTGGTTCAGTAACAATCCAGCTCTACATATTAATTTGGACCCCTACCCCTCAACTTCTCAGCAGTACATCATTCTTAATTCTACCTATGTCTTTGGTTCCTACATGAACCATGACAACGAGATCTTTCCACTCCAGGTTTGTCTCTAACACGAGGAAACGTTCTTAAACTTGGAAATAGGCTAAAAGCACAAATGGTTACAGCTGCAGTAAACAGTTCTATATCCTATCCCCCTATCACTATCGCGTTCCTTTTTGCCAACCCTAGTTGAATGGCATCTTGCCCCACGGTGCTATAGTCAATTTACTCATGCACCCTGCAGTTCTCTCCTCCTCCATCAATACACACTGGATCCTCATACTTGCCTGACTTGTTGACCGAATTTAAAGTTCTGCTTAACGTATTAGTGTAACTGCCTCCTGGAATAATCTATCCCAATAACTCTCCTTACAAATGGTCTGCAATGTCTGCAGTTTGGATTCCAGCCCAACAGATCTGAGTCATAGGCTCAAACTACAGCCATCTCCCACAGATAGTTATTTGGACCTGCATAGAATCATAGAAACCCTACAGTGCAGAAAGAGGCCATCTGGCCCATCGAGTCTGCACGAATCACAATCCCACCCAGGCCCTACCCCAGTATCCCTACACATTTACCTGCCAATCCCTCTAACCTATGCATCTCGGGACACTAAGGGGCAATTTAGCATGGTCAGTCAACCTAACCCGCACATCTTTGGACTGTGGGAGGAAACTGGAGCACCTGGAGGAAACCCACACAGACACGAGGAGAATGCGCAAACTCCACACAATGACCCAATCCGGGAATCAAACCCAGGTCCCAGGAGCAGTGCTAACTACTGTGCTACTGTGCCGCCGTTATTACAGTGGGGACTGCAGTGCATTCTACATTTGTATTGTATTTCAACAATACCTTTTCACTAGCTGTATTATAATCCAGGTCAGAAACTCCACGGTATTTCATGAAGTCAACCTAGACCATACATTTTGCACTTTTGGCTAGGGTAAGCATGAGATGTTTCATTTCAGGTATGATTCAAATGACCCGCTCAGGAGCTTTTATCATGATGTGGATATGCCAGCGTTGGACTGGGGTAAACACAGTAAAAAGTCTGACGACACCAGGTTTAAGTCCAACCGATTTATTTGATAGTACACTCACTAGCTTTCAGGGTTAGTCCCTTCGTCAAGGGACTAACCCCGAAAGCTAGTGAGTGTACTATCAAATAAATCGGTTGGACTTAAACCTGGTGTTGTCAGACTTTTTACTGAGCTTTTATCAGACATAGTTCATTTAAGGATACAGTTAACACATAGAAAATTAGCAATGACTTTTAACAATTGCAAACAAGAAAAAGACCACCATGATATTGTGTAAATCTTAAAAACTAAATGCACTGTTCCAATACAACAAACCTTCTTATAAACATATATATGTGTGTGTCCCAGGTTTAGCACAGAAAAGAAGAATGCTGATGTGGTTTTACAGCACAGCAATACTTGCTATGAATTAGTCCTTGGATAAAGAATTGAAACTTTAGCTTCTCCATTCTGGAAATCCCAGCACCTCGAGCTAAAAATAGTGTCACTACTGGCCTCTAGCTATTAGCCAGTAAACCACTTGCATTAGAATTTTCACTCCTGGAAGACAAGAAAAACTGCTTTCAACATAGCAGAATTTCTAACAACAGGGAGCGAGACAACCGCACTGCCTTTAGCCAGAAGTTCACACACCTTCTAACTAAAAAGCAGCCAGCAGCCAAACACTGAAAATAAAAGAAATCTTGTCACTGACGTGTCAATCATCTCCCCTTTCTCTCTTCTCTCTTCCCCTTCCACCACACACACAGACACACACACACACACACACACACACACACACACAGACACACACACAACCCCCCCCCCCCCCCACCCCCGTCAAAAAACAATTCAAAAGGGTCGTAATACTCCAGGACATTGCATTGGGCCCAGAGTGAAAATTTAAAAAAAAACTAATCAGCAATAAAAGGATATCTAAGCATGCAGCTCTGTGTGCGTATAACAGCTGAGAACATGATTCAGAAATATATTTCTTAAAGACAATCATGACATAGTATGCAAATAATTAATATGGTACAGAGGAATTCCAAAATTGTTTGACAAAGCCTAAATTGTCACAATAAAAAACAAGTGTGAAGTGTTTGTGGTTTGTTTTTACCACTGAACCAATATCTACTATTACAAAATATTCAAAGCTTGAAATGTGTTCTAGAAATCCAAAATGCTGCACAATGTGAGGCATGCTGGTGAACATTTATTCTTGCTTATTTTAACAAATACTGCAGGACATTCTGTAAATTTTTTATTCTCACAATAATAAAAACAGCATTATCATCTCAGCATTAAATCAGCAGCCCATATAGAAAACGTGAAACAAATTCATGTTTATTCTTGGGATCTCCTAGGCCTAATGTCTCAGTTACTCAGTGGAGAAACTGATGGACTTGTTTCTGGAATTTCTTTTAGCTGCCTGATTGCTTTGTGTTGAAAGTGCAACAAATTGGCTGAGCGCATCACATCAATCTTAGTGACTGCGATATTGCATCCTGTTTGCCACAATTTCTTAAGTGACGGTTTTCTGAAGTGAGTTTTTCTGACCACTGAACGTCAATGTTAGCTCAACAAGCAGTTATTGTGAAACTGGAGCACTAGCCTTGCCATAGCTCCCAAGGATTTCACTCTTTAGTTATCCTTGATTAAAATTCATGCATACACATTGGGGGAGGGTAGGATTGGGCATTGCTGTGATCTCTTTCTGCCTTTCAGTTAGAAAAGCTTCCAAACTTTAAATGCACCCATGGCATCAAAGCATATCCAATACATGGAGCTATATCCCACAAGGAGTGAAAATTTTCAAAAGGGAAGGGGAGAATGGTTAGGAAGAAGCATCAAGGGAAATAATATTGTTTTAAAAAAAAAAGTAGCTGCAGAATTAAACCATTAACTCCTCTATTTTTTAGATTCTTTTGATGCTAATTTCTTGTCGCTAAAATATATAGCTTGCTTTGGTTGAAACTCTAATTCACGCTCAATGTTTATAGTACAGACAGTGCTTGGCTTTATGCTGTTTGCACTTAAATTTACAAATCAACGTCCCGTTTGCGCTTTACAGTGTTGGGTTTGACTTGGCAACATTGCGCCAGCGAACAAGTTCAACATTCATAAGTGTGCACTGATATTCTACACCACCCATCTTCCTAGCTAAATTGCTGTTCCGACGTATTTTTACTTGGTGCATCTTCAAACTTTTTCTAAAATTTATATTTTATAATAATTTATTACTGGTATACTTAATTAAATACAAAATTCTGGGTTTTTTGATGAGAATAGGTTTTCAGTCCTTGGTTCAGAAATCAATTGTTGATTTATAATGTTCTTGCGGGAAAATTGGTTTTGACATACGATGTTTTGGCTTGATTGTGGTTTTCAAGAACCAGTTGTGGCATAAGTCCGAGGACTGTCTGCAAATGGTCTCTGTTTCAATACAACTGCCACTTTATCGGGTCTTTTACTGGAAATTGTGTCCCCACCAATGAACTGATGTACAGCTTGCTGCCTTCTCACAGATGGATCTTTAGTTCAATGAATAAACCTGGAACTGAAAACTAACTTCAGTAATGGTGACCATCAGTTGTTGTAAAAAAGGACTCATCTGTTTTACTGATAATTTTAGGAAAAGAAATTTAACATCCTTACCCAATCTGGCTTACATGCGACTCTAGATCGAAAACAAAGTGGTTGACTCTTAATTACCTCTGCAGTGGCCTAGCAAGATTCTTTTGGAGCTAATTTCTTGTCATTGAAATATGTAGCTTGCGTTGGTTGGATTAGAACGCTAATTCATGATCAATGTTTATAGTACAGACAGTTAGGGATGGACAACAAATGCTGGCCTTGCCAGTGATGCTCACATCCCATGAGAGAATAAAGAAAAAATCCATCATCCACTGCTTCTCTTTTTGGTCTACCCAAATAAAAGACAATGTATGTTTGCACTGGGTCTCACAATGCCAATTATAATTCGAATTGGCAAACCTGAGTCTGCAAAGAGGAAGCTTCAGGTCCCCAGCCTCAGCATGGTTATGTGGGAAGGTGTTTCGGGAAGGTTGGATAGCACTCTCAGATGAGTAAATCAAAGGAAACTAACCACCACGACGTACTTGTGCTAATGGCTGGTGAATAGAATCCGGGTGGGGGTTGGACAGGCTGAGGCAGGTTGTTTTGGAAATAGTTCCATAAGAACATAAGAAACAGGAGCAGGAGTAGGCCATCTAGCCCTTCGAGCCTACCCCGTCATTCAGTAAGATCATGGCTGATCTGAAGTTGATCAGTTCCACTTTCCCGCTTTCTCCCAATAACCCTTAATTCCCTTGTCTGTCAGAAAATTATCTACCCGTGACTTAAATATATTCAATGAATATATTTCATTGAACGAATTCCAGCTTGCAGGAATTTTAAATACTCAGTTTAAAATTTGTTTATGTGAAAAAAAGCTTGTCTTCTAATTTCTGTTGCGCAGTGCACATTTGTTTTTGGAAATGTTCATTATTGCCAGTGTTCTTACTATTGCAGAGAAATCTAAAAAATAGCAACAGTTCAATGCACTTCTGCCTCCATCATGGCTTCAGAAATCCCTTAAAAGATTTCTTTGGTCTGAGTTTCTAATTGTGCAATTTTTATTTACTTGTGCACTGAAGTGTTCATAAGTCTTTGAATCCCATGACATTTAAAGGAACAAGTTGTCTTCAGCTATTCCTCAATTCGAGGATCACACCTACTCGGAGTGTCAAGTTTCCACTACAGCCCTTGTGGCAGAACAGACCAATCCTTGATCCACAGATCTTTGAACAGATGGGGCAAATAGGGCTTTCTTTTCTTATCTCTTCTGCTGCTGTTCTGCCTCATCACCTGACGAAGGAGCAGCACTCCGAAAGCTAGTGACGTTTGCTATCAAATAAACCTGTTGGACTTTAACCTGGTGTTGTGAGACTTCTTACTGTGTTTACCCCAGTCCAATGCCGGCACCTCCACATCATGACCTCCTAGATTGTCATTGTTTGATTCTAAGTGATGATCTGTGGGGGACTGATGCCTGCTATTCAGCTTATCGACTTGTTTGATCAGTGATGAATATATGCTGAGCACCAGGATATCGCAAAACAAAACAATCCAAAAGAAAGATAAATATTTCAGCCTGAAAATAGCCTGATTGGAGAGTGGAATTTGAAATGCAGCTCAAACCAACCAGGATAATCTTCACAGCCAACACAGTTACAGAACAGCCTTTGGTCATGTGTAGAATAGGGACTACCATCTCTCCCATCCTTTCGCAGTCCGAAGGCTTATAATGGGATGCTCCCAGCTTACTGCATGCTTTAATCCGTCAGTTCTGCCTGATGCACTTACGCTGATGGATGAAACCATCCAAGATCTTTCTCTTCTCCCCTCCCTGTCCCTCAGCCACAGTCCCTCTGCAAACTGGAGCCTGGGAATATATCAAACACGAGTCAATCCTGCAGTATGCTGTTTGTCTGTTTTCTTCAAAGTATTTTATACAATGTGTGGAACTTTGGTAACTTGCAGGATCAAAGTGACCAGTTCACCTTAGCAACATTGTATTAAATATTAATAGAAATTTATCCTGGGGAATATTGTTGACAGTCGGACAAAAAAAAAGCAATGAGGCCTACGCCTGATATGTTTGCCAATGTAAAACAATTTCCTTATTAAGTATTTTTCAAAATGAAAGATTGACTTATGTTCTATTATATAGCATTAATTGTATTTGTACTTCAGACAGTGGGTACAATGTCATGCCAAAGAATTCAATGGACTGTATAGTTTTGACTTTTGTTTTGTGATAACAAAATCTTGTGCATAGTCAGTAGTTCAGCAGAAAATCCAATCTGCAGTAAACTGAGAATAATACTAGGGCTTGATTCATGATTGAAGGATTGTTAAAGACAGCAGTAATGTATTCAGATAGATGGATATCTATTGTGTTAGCATAAATTTTGTCAGATTATGATAAGCCTCTGGTGTGCTACATCTGTGCTATTCATTACTGTTTTCTGTAGCCCTATAAATGGGAGAATACAAAATTTTGAAGAAATTGAAACAGTTTCAAATAACATTTAAAATTACAGCTTCACACATTTTCTACCCCTCCCAACTCCAGCACCCACAACCACCACATTCACTTTGCATCAGTTGACTCAGATGGTAACGTTGTTTCCCTGTGAGGCACCAGTTGTGCTGATAACATTTGCCTTGGCACTATTGAACTGTGAATGGCTAGGGCCATCAAGGTTTCAATTCTTGATAGCTGGGAAGTGTGAATGTTGGGATTGGGTGATGATATAGATGGGGTTTAGTGACACACAGTCAAATCAATAACCAACTTATTGACTGAAAAGCACATGTGAAGGCACATAGCCAAATTCATTATTGTATAAACAGAAAAAGGTCTCAAGTTTCCGAGGCAGGTTTTCATCGTAACCCACAAATCACAGCAAGTAATTCATACAGGAATCAAATGCCCCTCTCTCATTTTCACCCCACGGTGTCCACCTTTATTATTGTCTGATGGTCTGCTTAGACTAGTTTGCAGCTGAATCTCATCTTGACATAGATGCTATTGAAGGTTGCCAGTTCCTTCTGGGATTGCCAGGAGCCATCTCGTGCAAGGCCTGGTTATACTCAGCAGCCACATTAACTAGGGGACAGACATGATCTAGAAAATGGAGAAGTATTGAAAATGCCACCTCTCCTGCACCCCCTTGTGACATCACATACCCTCTTGGGCTGAAGCATGCACGCAGGGGAAGGTGGAGCAAACATCACATGCATCCTTGAGAGGGCATAGTCATTGTCTTGCTTTGTGCTTGGGCAATGGACCACGTCTAACTGGAAAAGCTGAAGGCTGAGGCACCATTTCTGCTGTAGGGTCAAACCCCCCCAGTGGTATTTCCATATCACAGATTTATTCCACTGGATTAGGGTTCATGAAGCCAAGCAAAGCCTCTTTCCTTTCTTTAAGTTAATTTATATGTTAAATCTGCCCTGGTTTTCTGAAATCTGGTATCTTACCTTATGGGTAACCAAATCTACCTTTTCAAGAACTTCATAGAATCCCTTCCACCTCTTGAGGAACTTACACTCTGTTGTCAGAACCAGAACATAATCTGCCACCTGAAACTCTGGGGTGTGGTACTTCTGTTATAAGCCTTGGTCTGGGCCATGTGGGCTTTCTCCAAAAGTTCCCTTATTGTTGGGAGGACCGCATTTATCCATTTTCCCATTTGATCCACATGTTCAATGCCCATGCAAGAACCACTGTTCTTCCCAGGTATCTTTAGTGATGTTCAGTAGGCCTTGCAGTCTTCTGGAGTACAAAAGCTGAACTGGCAGGAAATCTACAGAAGCCTGAGGAACTTCATGTATAGCAAATAACAATTTCTCCCACCTTTTCCGTGGCTTTTCTTAACACCTTTATCAGGGTTTTAATAAATCTTTCCAATGGGCCATCCATCTATGGATGATATACAGAGGTCCTCACCTAGAGATGAAACACTTCTGTCATGATCCAAGACATGAATGGGGTTAGTATCTCCATTGGTGGACCTACTTGGGGAAAAGAGAGACAAGTTCATGTGCTGTTTTGCTTTAGTAGTACAAAGTTGGATGGCTTCAGAATACCTCACAGCATAATCAACTATCACTAAGGTGTATGGTATCCTTTGGCTTACTTGATTAGGAGCCCTGCCAATGCGTTCAAAGGGAATGTCTATTATGAGAAGTGGAATGAATGGACTCCTGTAATACGGCTGCAGAGCAGTGGTCTGGTATTCTCTGCAGGTTTTGCAAAATTGTTCCACACTCCTCTGTATTCTTGGGCAGTAAAACCCAGTTCAACAGTCCATCTTTAGTCTTTTGTACTCTCAGGTGTCCTCCTAGTAAATGATGATGGGCAAGGTCTGGCAGTGTTTTGGGGTCATGATGTGGAGATGCCAGCGTTAGACAGGGGTACATAAGAACATAAGAAATAGGAGCAGGAGTAGGCCATCCAGCCCTTCGAGCCTGCCCCGCCATTCAATAAGATCATGGCTGATCTGTCGCTGCTCAGTTCCACTTTCCCGCCCTCTCCCCATAACCCTTAATCCCCTCTCCTATCAAAAACCCATCAACCCGCGTCTTAAAAATATTTAGCGAGGTAGCCTCCACCACTTCAACGGGCAGAGAATTCCAGAGATTCACCACCCTTTGAGTGAAGAAGTTCCTCCTCAACTCCGTTCTAAACCGCCCCCCTTTTATCTTGAGGCTGTGCCCCCTAGTCCTATTGTCTTTTTTGAGCGGGAAGAGTCTTTCCACCTCTATCCTATCCATCCCATTCATCATCTTATACGTCTCAATGAGATCTCCTCTCATTCTTCTAAACTCTAACGAGTACAAGCCCAGTTTATTCAGCCTCTCCTCATAGCTCAACCCCCTCAACTCCGGTATCAGCCTAGTAAACCTCCTCTGCACTCCCTCCAAGGCCAAAATATCTTTGCGCAGGTGCGGCGCCCAAAAATGCACACAGTACTCCAGTTGCGGCCTCACCAATGCCCTATACAGCTGCAGCAAATGCCACTAAAAAGTAAATGCCACTAGCTTTCAGAACGCCGTTCCTTCGTCAGGTGAGTGGAGACTTCTGATCACAAACAGGGCATATAAAGGCACACACAGTTTACAGAATACTCCACTCACGTTGTCTGCATCTTTAAGACTTGAATAACAGATTAGCTGCAAAGACGTGCATTTTAATCAGTATTCTGTAAACTGTGTGTGCCTTTATATGCCCTATTTGCGATCAGAACTCTCCACTTACCTGACGAAGGAACAGTATTCCAAAAGCTAGTGGCGTTTACTACCAAATAAACCTGTTGGACTTTAACCTGGTGTTGTGAGACTTTTTAGTGTTTTGGGGTACCAATAGCTTCTCCACCTCAATTTCTCCCCTTTTTCAATACTATATAGCAGCTGGTTTTTCCTGCAAAATAAAGGGAGGGTTAAAGTGTGTTAGGTTCGTTTTGTTCCCCTGTCAATCATTTGTGCTTGTAACCAGGCCCAGTTAATTTGATTTATTATTGTCATGTATATTAGGATACAGTGAAAAGTATTATTTCTTGTGCACGATGCAAACAAAGCATACCGTTCATAGGGAAGGAAACAGAGTACAGAATGTAGAGTTACAGTCATAGCTAGAGTGTAGAGAAAGGTTCACTCAGAAGTCAGATGGCAGCAGGGAAGAAGCTATTCTTCAGTCAGTTGGAACATGACCTCAGACTTTTGTATCTTTTTCCCGATGGGAGAAGGTGGAAGAGAGAATGGCCGGGGTGCGTGGGGTCCTTAATTATGCTGGCTGCTTTGCCGAGGCAGCGGGAAGTGTGGACAGAGTTAATGGGAGGCTGGTTTGTGTGATGGATTGGGCTACATTCACTACCTTTGTACTTTCTCGCTATCTTGGGCAGAGCAGGAACCGTACCACATCCTTGCACCCCCACTACTTGCCTTCAAACACCCACACAACCTCAAACAGTGCATTGTCCGCAGCAAGCTACTCAGCCTTCAGGAGAACAGTGACTACGAAACAACACAACCCTGCCACAGCAACCACTACAAGACATGTTGGATCATCGACACGGATGCCATCACCTCACATGAGCGCACAATCCACCAGGTACACGATACGTTCTTTTGCAACTCGACCAACATTGTCTACCTGATACGCTGCAGGAAAGGATGTCCCAAGGCATGGGACACTGGGGAGACCATGCAGACGCTATGACAACGGATGAATGAACACCACTCGACAATCACCAGGCAAGGTGGGGAATACTTCAGAGGTCACAGACATTCGGCCTCTGATCTTTGGTTAAGCGTTCTCTAAGGTGGCCTTCACGTCACAGGACAACGCAGAGTTGCTGAGCAGAGACTGATAGCCAAGTTCCGCACGCAAGGACTGCCTCAACCGGGATCTTGGGTTCATGTCACACTATCTGTAACCCCCACGAGTCTCCTGGGCTTGCAAAATCTCACTAACTGTCCTGGCTGGAGACAATGCACATCTCTTTAATCCCTCTCTCTACTCACATTGTCTGTACTTTTAAGACATGATTTCCTGTAAAGGATCGCATTCCAACCATTACTTTATAAATTGAGTTTGTGTCTTTATATGCCCTGTTTGTGAATAGAACTCCCATTCACCTGATGAAGCTCTGAAAGCTAGTGGCTTTTGCCACCGAATAAACCTGTTGGACTTCAATCTGGTGTTGAGACTTCTTACAACATACAGGGGTATGTTCTCCAGTATGCTTCCTGAAGTCAATGACAATCTCCTTTGTTTTGTTGACATTAAGGAGAGGTTATTGTCATCGCACCAATTCACCAGATACTGGATCTCATTCCTGTACTCTCTTATCATTGTTTGAGATTGTTTAAGGTTGGATTCTCTAACTAGGCATCCCAAACCCACCCACCGATCCCTTGCCTCCAGTTCCAGCAATTCAATCACTGGTAGACCATCTCCTTCATCCTCCCCACCTGCCTCAGCTTCCAGGAGTTCTTTTGCCATGAATATAGAAGTAGGAGTGTGAGTAAGCAGTTCAGCTCTTTGAGCCCATTCTGCCTACTATACATGATCATGGTTGATCTCCATCTCATCCTAACTCCACTTCCCTGCCTTTTCGCCATGACCCTTTATTCTGTGTTTGATCAAATATTTATCTATCTCTCATGATTCTGCATCTACTGCACTTTGAGGCAGTGATTTCCCTAAATTCACAACTGTCAGTGAAAAGTAGCTTTTCCTTAGCTCCGTCTTGAACCTCTCTCCTCTTGCTCTACAAGAATGATCTCTTGTCAAACTGTTCTAGAAAAGGGAACATTTGGTTAACATTTACTTTGTCAATTCCGTTGAGTATTTTATATACTTCAATCAAATCCCCTTCTCATTCTTCTGTACTCCAGCGAGTACAAGCACATGCCACTCAACCTCCTCATACGACAGCCCCTTCAAACCTGGAATCAATCCAGTGAACCTCTCCTGAACTGCCTCCAGTGCCATCACACCCTTCCTCAAAGTAGGTGACCAGAACTGAACACAATACTCCAAGTGTGATCTCACCAATGCCTTATACAATTGTAACAACACTTCTCCACTTTAATACTCCAGACCCTATGCAGTAAATGCCAAGATTCCATTTGCCTTCCTTATAACATTTTGCACTTACATATCCACTTTCTGAGACTCATGCAGAAGAACACCCAGATCCCTCTGCACAGACTCCTTTTGAATCTGTTTCCCATTTAAATAGTAATGAAGAGACCATCCTGTGCCCCTCAAACACATTTACAACCCCTCTTGCTCCCATAGTCTGGAATGATGGACAGTCTCGGCCTACCAGCACCGGTATGGCACACATTCAAATGACTCCCTTGACCTGATAACAGCCTCTGGGGATGTGGAACTGGAGTAAAGCAACAGGGTGACTCCAGGTATCACCATGTACACAGGTTAGCTGTAAGGCTTCCTTTTCCAGGAGAATTTTATCTCGAGAAACCATTGCTGGGGTAGCCGACATGATCATGCTGCTGAATCCAATAAAACATCCGTGTTCTGATGTTCCACTTGCATCCCTCTTCTGGACCCTAGGTGCACCAACCTTTGCCTGGCTGTATGCTAAAATAAGGTTTCAGTCCCTCTTGCCTCTTCTGCTATATCTTGCACTTTCTATGAGCATAGTTGAGCAAGATGACCCATTTCTTGGCAGACACAACAATGGTGGGCTTCTAGTTCTGCCTTTCAGGAGTGTCTTGGTCATGATTGGGTTTGGGGGAAGTTTAATTTGTGTGTCCTGGGGTTATTCCCTCTGATTTCCCCAACTTGACTTGAACTTCAGTAGCCAGATGACACTCTACCAAGTCCACTGCTTGGCCACTGTGAAAGGGTTACCCTTGTTCACTACATTTTAAATCTCTGGAAAGACTTCTCAGGAGGTGTTCTAGCACAACCCACTCCACCACCTGGGCTGAGTTCAGGGTTTCAAGCCAAAGCAATTTGTGAGCCAGATGAATCAAATCAAACGTCTGGGAACTTTGAACTCTGTCAGAGTGTTAGGCACAAATGTTGAAGTGTTGAATCCTCACAGCCATGGTCACCTCCCCAGCTTGCCAGGATTTCTGCTTTGAGCCACTCGTAATCTTCAGCGGCAGCCTCCTGCAAATCATGGTAGGCCTTCTGTGCTTCCCCAGTCAGATAAGGAGTAATGATGCCAGCCCACTGTTTTCTTGGGCCAGGATTCCGGGTTGGCGGTTCTCTCAAAAATCGTCAAGTATGCTTCCACATCATCCGTGTCTGTCATTTTCTGCAGCCAAGCGTCCCCAGACATTCCAGACTGAGTTTGTGGCCAGGGCATTGCATTGAGTCTCTGGAGTTCTGCCTGGATCCTATTTTGGCCCTGTGTTTCCTCTTCTAACAGCAACTGGTTGGTGATGACTTGCATCTGAGTTACTTCTTGTTGCACCCAGATTCCCTCCTGTTGAATCAGCATTGCCCAGGAGAGCTGCTAGATAAGAGTGTCCTTGTCTCTTTGGTTTTTGTTACCAACCATGTCCATGTTCTCCTCCAATTGTGATGTTGTCAGGTAGGGTTTAACGACACAAAACCAGCAACCAAAAGACCAGGTCAAATCAGTAAACAATTTATTGATTAACAATGAAAGCACACAGCCAAGTTCGTGGTTGTATAAATGGGAAAATGTTTCAGATTACTAAGGCAGGTTCTCATGTAATCATGGTCATACTACAAAGAGCGTTTGTTGTCTGTCCTGGCTGTGATCCACAAAACACACAAAATTGCACATGTCCTGTCTCCACTCTTTACTATTGCCCAGTGATCCACTTACTGCTTGCCTATCTAAGGTTTGCAGCTGAACCTCATCTCCAAGATTGATGTGAAAACTCTTCTGGGATGAAAGTCGCCAGTTCCTTCCGGGATTTCCAGTGGCCATCTTGAGAGGGCTGGCTGTACCCAGTTAGCTGTGTTGTCTGAGAGACGGACATGATCAAGAAAATGGATGAGCAAGTATCGAAAATACCATCCCTCCAGCACCCAGCCCTTTGTGACATCTCAATGTATAGAATTCCTCTGTACTTCCATTTTCCTGTTGACATAATCTGATCTCATATACATAATATGGTTACATGGATAATTTAGCAGAACTTTTCTGCCCTGTGGAATTGTATTTTAGCAACAGTTAGGGCCAGAGAGGATAGGAATGAAGATAAATCAGGAGGCAATAATTCGCGCACTCCCCTGTTGAGTGCCAAGAATGTTAGTCATTTCAGACATGTTTGCTCCAAGTAACTATATGGCCTGTTTGGTGCAAATATTTGCATATGTCTCAGAACAAGTCACTCAGCCACCATGACAAAAGAGGGTTGATGACACTTGGAGAAAGCTTGCCAGTATGTTGATGATCAATGTTAAAGCACGAGAACTCAGTTAGATATTTGTAGTTGCAGTTTACTTTTCCTGAGTTCTGGTGAGCAGAGTGCAGAATCTCCATGCTGAAAAAGGGACAAATCTGAAGGAAGAATCATTGGCAGTAATTGCCTCCTTGCAGTCTCATATCTGGGGAGTGGTTTGCGGCCTGCTTCATGATAGTGTCAGCACAGAAACCAGCTCAATTGAAAAATAGATCATAACTTAAATTTGAGAGTCTTATGATACGTAAAAATATGCACTTTCACATTTTGTACAAGTTATATAGACAGCAACCTGCAAAATAGCTTTTATTCTTTGGCCAATGTGATTATGAAGATAAAATTATTCAAACCATTGCCACAGTTGCTGATCAAGTCTGGCATCCCTTCATTTTTTTTGAGAGATTATTTGGTAGCCTTTGGTCAAATGTTAACTTACAGTCACCCATCCAGTCATCTACACTACATTCTCCCTCCTAACAATCTACACAATAACCTGCAGTCAGCTACTTATATCCATAGAGCCACTCACTAAACAGAAATCCAATTAATTATCCACCTACACACATTCAATTAATTAGTCTTACACCTACATCTTCATTCACATATTACCTCTATCATTCTCACACCCACACAGTCCACCTCTGCATGCGCATGACAAAGAAATGCAAATATATTATTCACAATGTAATTACCTATATTCAAATCGCTAGCCATGAACAAAATTCTGTTCTGAAGTGAGGCATATATCCAACCGTGATATTTTATTCTGAAGGACTTTTTTGAAAAGGTCCTCTATAAATAAGCAGGTTTGGAAACAATTTTTCAGTTTACCCATTGATAGAATAGCGATTAATTGCTAGAACAGTAGCAAAACATTTGTGTCATGAGCTGTGGCTGATTCTTGCTTTCTTGCTGGTGTACTGGATTTTGCATATTACCTACGCTGTAAATTTGTTAATGTTTTCATGGAGACTTGTAAACTCCCCCGCCCCCCCCCCCCCCCCCCCCCCCCCCAACAAAACTGGTGATGGATAGAGTCATTCCTAATGAAAATTGGAACTAAATATCATAGGAGAGCAAGAATCTTCAGCGGGCTCCAAGAATCCTTGCAAATGTTCTGATTGCTGGGTGACTGGAGCAGGCTGGTATCCTTGCCCTCTAGCTCATCCTGGAACCACGTGCAGCTTAAGACCCCATTTCCTGCAATTACCTACAGCTCGAGGAGCGACATCTAGGAATCAGATGTAGCTCGAAGAGCCATGTCCTGGAATTAGATGTATCTCGAGGATCCATGTTTTGGAATCAGCTGTAGCTTGAGGATCTACAATCTGGAACCATGTGTACCTAGAGGAGCAACGTCCCGGATCCATGTGGTTGCATGTCATGGAAGCACATGCAGCTTGAGGAGCCGCGTCCTGGGGAGCTCGTGCAGCTCGTGGAGCCGCGTCCTGGGGAGCTCGTGCAGCTCGTGGAGCCGCGTCCTGGGGAGCTCGTGCAGCTCGTGGAGCCGCGTCCTGGGGAGCTCGTGCAGCTCGTGGAGCCGCGTCCTGGGGAGCTCGTGCAGCTCGTGGAGCCGCGTCCTGGGGAGCTTGGGGAGCACATGCAGGAACTGAACTTTATAATTGTCACCCCGTCTGCCCACAGGAAGTGGTGCTTTTGAATTATTTTAAAGTAGGCTGTAGTATGTTTCCCCAAACCCTCCATTTGTGCAGTCCAGTTTACTAATAAAGCACCAAAAACTCTCGTTATGATTCAGTCAGAATATTAGTTTGTTCACAATTCAAACTGGGGGGCCATTGGGATAGTGTTCATAACCTCATCATACTTGTATACATTTATAGTAAGGGGAAATAGAAGAGGAAAATTTGTAACTATGAGCAACAGCAATTGAAAAAATACACTTGTACATGAATACTAATTCATGTAATTTCCTGAGTCCAAGAAGTCCAAGTCCAGTGGGTGTTTCCTTTGTGGCAGAGTTCAGCCCACGGGTTTCTGGTTGGAGAGACCATGAGAGTCCTTGAAACGAATGACAGTGCAGCACAATGTAGTTTCTGCGTTTAGGCAATCTGGTAGGCAATGATCAGGACTTTTAAAATAAAATGGACTTTGAAGAGTAGAGAAATGGTAGCTAGCTTCTCACTCAGCTGGGAGCTGCTGGAGTTAGAACCATAGAATTCTATCGTGCAGAAGAGAGGCCGTTTGGCCCATTGACTCGGCACCAACCACAAACCCACTTAGTCTCCCTGATACTAAAGGGCAATTTAGCTTGGCCAGTCCACCTAACCCACACATCTTTGGACTGTGGAAGGAAACTGGAGCACCTGGAAGAAACTCATGCAGATACTGAGAGAATGTGCAAATTCCACACACAGCGACCTGAGGCCGGAATTGAACACGGCTAACCACTGTGATGTCCAGTTCTTTCCAATTGATGTCAAACCAGCTGTCTGACAGTTTCTCCATTCTCAAAAGAGTATAGAGATTTCAAAATGATCATTTGACCTCCTTTCTCCAGAGTGATATCAAAAGAATGTTTATCTTGCCTGGACTTGCTTTGATTTCAGGATTAATAATGTCCCAAACATTACCTTTTGAAAGTATTACCATCCATAATGAGGTATTTGTATCGGAAAGCCATGTTTAGGCAGACCCTCTGACTCCACTAGGTGGTAAGCTTATCATGCTGCAAATGATGCCCATTGTCCCCTCAATAATCCCGCTTTGAAATGGACCTGGGCAGTCCCAGGTGTGAAGTGGAGCTGTTAACAACCTTGCAGGGATAACAAGTTTTGATCTGCAAGTTTTACCTCTCTTTGTTCCTTACAAATGAGGATGAGATTTTTCTGTTATTGTAACTCGTGTTGGTTGCTTCCAGAACAAAGGGCCATTGCTGTAGTTATTTGACTTGTTGCAGCCATTTTTTTGTTTAGCACAATGTCAATTTCAGAAATAGCTAATGAATATTTTGTTACATTTCTTTTAATTTCTTATTGACGTAACAGAAGAGTGGTGATATAGCCCATTGTGCTGGAAACTAGGCGCGACTGAGAGACAAGTACAACATAACTTTGCAAATTTAAACATCAATTTAAAACCTAAATGAATATTTAAACATCAAGTTAGATCCTAAATGAATATTTCTCACCAGTACTTACTGTTGAGCAAAGAATGGATGTTAGGGAACTTGGGGAAATAAATAGTGATGTCTTAAGGAGTGTACATATTATAGAGGAGGAGGTGCTGGAAGTCTTAAAGTGCATCAAGGTAGATAAATCCCCGGGACCTGATGAAGTTTTTTGAGGGGGTAACCAAGAAGGTAGATAAGGGCAGCGCAGTTGATGTTGTCTGCATGGACTTTAGTAAGGCCTTTGACAAGGTACCGCATGGTAGGTTGTTGCTGAAGGTTACATCTCACAGGATCCAGGGTGAAGTATCTAAATGGTGGTAGAGAGTTGTTTTTCAAACTGGAGGCCTGTGACCAGGATGTGCCTCAGGGAGTAGTGCTGGGTCCAATGTTATTTGGATTTTATATTAATGATTTGGATGAGAATATAGGAGGCATGGTTTGTAAGTTTGCAGATGACACCAAGATTGGTGGCATAGTGGACAGTGAAGAAAGTTATCTCTGATTGCAACGGGACCTTGATCAGTTGGGTCAGTGGACTGATGAATGGGGCAGATGGAGTTTAATTTAGACAAATACGAGGTGATGCATTTTGTTAGATTGAACCAGAGCAGGACTCACTCAGTTAATGGTAGGGCATTGGGGAGAGTTACAGACCAAAGAGATCTTAGGAGTACATGTTTATAGCTCCTTGAAAGTGGAGTCACAGGCGGACAGAGTGGTGCAGATGGCATTCGCCATGCTTGGTTTCATTGGTCAGGACATTGAATACAGGAGTTGGGATGTCTTGTTGAAGTTGTATAATACATTGGTAGGGCCACACTTGGAATACTGTGTGCAGTTCTGGTCACCCTATTGTAGAAATGATATTATTAAACTAGAAAGAGTGCAGAAAAGATTTACTAGGATGCTACTGGGACTTGATGGTTTGAGTTATAAGGAGAGGCTGGATAGACTAGGACTTTTTTTACTGGAGCATAGGAAGCTGAGGGGTGATCTTATAGAGGTCTATAAAATTATGAGGGGCATAGATCAGCTAGATAGTCAGTATCTTTTCCCAAAGGTAGGGGAGTCTAAAACTAGAGGGCACAGGTTTAAGGTGAGAGGGGAGAGACACAAAAGTGTCCAGAGAGGCAATTTTTTCACAGAGTGGAGAGTGTCTAGAACAAGCTACCAGAGGTAGTAGTAGAGGCGGGTACAATGTTGTCTTTTAAAAAGCATTTAGATAATTACATGGATAAGATGGGTATAGAGGGATATGGGCCAAATGCAGTCAATTGGGATTAGTTTAGAGTTTAAAAAAAGGGCGGCATGGAGTTGGGCTGAGGAGCCTGTTTGCATGCTGTAAATCTTTAAAATCTAATACACTGGCAGTCAATTGGGATTAGTTTAGGGTTTACAAAAAGGGCGGCATGGAGTTGGGCTGAGGAGCCTGTTTCCATGCTGTAAATCTTTAAAATCTAATACACTGGCATAACAGAAATAGAAAAGCATTATCTTCTGTAAGCACACGACATGAAGACTACGTAATATATAATTTAATGTATTGATCAATGTGATTTAGTCCTTATTAATCCTTTTTTTACAATAATGTATTGACGTCATCAATGCACTTCAAAGTGATTCCTTCTGAAACACTTTTTTGCATCTTTTCTAGAGAAACCTGATTGTGTAATTGAAGTATAGATTTTTCTATTCTTTGAAGTTCAACCAATACAAATGTGATATTTAGGTTACATTATGGCATTGTGTTTATTGTACATGTTGTACATATTGTACTTTTTTAGGAAAATTCTTGCCTAATGGCAACCATAATTACAATCTATGATGCATATTATTTTGCATCAAGCATCAAAAAAGGAGTGTATTTGAGAATTTATTACATCCTTCACGTAAATTAAGTTGATAGCATTTTTATACGGAACACTAGGATTTGACATTCATTTAAGTTACTTTGGGGTGAAAAATATGGCTGATATATTTTACTTACAACTCTGTAGCAGATTCCCAATATTATTCTCTTTGGTGTTTAGACTACACTTCAAAATGTATTGTGTAGTATAGTAAGTATTCCCTGGTTTCCACGATGTAATTCAGTCTGAATTGGTGGTGGGGGACGCAGGGGGAAGAACTAAAAAGAAACTACTTTGAGGTCTGATTTTTGAGAGAATGGGGAAACTCATTCACGGTCAGGAAATAAGCCTTGGCTTTTTCAATTTGAATTACTGTTTTAAAATATTGAATCATCTAAATATACCCTCCCCCTTCTTAACTTTCCACCATCTGTATCATTTAACCGGCAAGGTAAACTAATCTCCATACCTGCCAATTCTAGACTTTTTTTGCTCAGACATTCTAGGTATGAACATCCATAAAAGGGAGGGTCAAAGTGATGGTTTTTGTTTTTCAGATATGTGAATGTTGATTATTAGTTGATCTCCTTGGTGTCCTTGCTAGGAATTGCCAAGTTTCATGGTTATAGGTAGCACATTGAAGTGTGAAGCAAATTGATGGCTCAAGGGTCTGAATTATTATAATTATTAAACATTAATGCATATAAATTTAGGTTTCATTAAAGGGAAGTCGTGTCTGACAAATTTACTGGAGTTCTATGAGGATGTGTCTAGAGCGGTGGATAGAGGAGAGCCGGTGGATGTGGTCTTTCTAGATTTTCAGAAGGCGTTTGACAAAGTACCTCACAAGAGGTTATTGCAGAAGGTCGAGGGACATGGAGTTGGGGGTAGGGTGTTAGCGTGGATAGAGGATTGGTTGTCAATAGGAGGCAGAGAGTGGGGGTCAACGGATGCTATTCGGATTGGCGGATGGTGACTAGTGGAGTGCCCCAGGGGTCGGTGCTGGGGCCTCAGCTTTTTACCATTTATATAGATGATCTGGAGGAGGGAACCGAGTGTAGGGTGTCGAAATTTGCTGATGACACCACGATTGGGGGAACAGCAAATTGTGCGGAGGGTGTGGAGAGTCTGCAGAAGGATCTAGATAGGCTGGGCGAATGGGCCAGGAAATGGCTAATGGAATTTAATGTTGGCAAGTGTGAGGTGGTCCACTTTGGTAGGAAGGACTATTACTTACGGGGCGAAAAACTGCAGCAGGCGACGGTGCAGAGGGACCTCGGGGTCCTTGTGCATGAGTCGCAAAAACCCAGCTTGCAGATGCAGCAGGTGGTCAGGAAGGCGAATGGGATGCTGGCCTTCATAGCGAGGGGGATTGAATATAAAAGTAGGGAGGTCTTGCTGCAGCTGTATAGGGCATTGGTGAGGCCGCAGCTGGAGTACTGTGTGCAGTTTTGGGCGCCGCACCTGCGCAAAGACATTTTGGCCTTGGAGGGAGTGCAGAGGAGGTTTACTAGGCTGATACCGGAATTGAGGGGGTTGAACTATGAGGAGAGGCTGAATAAACTGGGCTTGTACTCGTTAGAGTTTAGAAGAATGAGGGGAGATCTCATTGAGACGTATAAGATAATGAATGGGATGGATAGGATAGAGGTGGAGAGACTCTTCCCGCTCAAAAAAGACAGTAGGACTAGGGGGCACAGCCTCAAGATAAAAGGGGGGCGGTTTAGAACGGAGTTGAGGAGGAACTTCTTCACTCAAAGGGTGGTGAATCTCTGGAATTCTCTGCCTGTTGAAGTGGTGGAGGCTGCCTCGCTAAATATTTTTAAGACGCGGGTTGATGGGTTTTTGATGAGAGAGGGGATTAAGGGTTATGGGGAGAGGGCGGGAAAGTGGAACTGAGCCACGACAGATCAGCCATGATCTTATTGAATGGCGGGGCAGGCTCGAAGGGCTAGATGGCCTACTCCTGCTCCTATATCTTATGTTCTTATGTTCTTATGTATTCCTTAAGGTTACAAGATGATGTAACTGAGGTGTTTGAAATGATAAAAGGATCCAATAAATTAGATATAAAACAGTTATTTCCTCTGGTGTAGGAATCCATAACAAACAAATACAATCTTTAAACAAGAGCTGGACCATCCAGGAGTGAAAAAGGAAGTATTTATCCACAAATTTGTGGTGGAAATGTGAGATGTCCTCCCCCAAAAATGCAGCTATGCTGAATAATTGAAATTTCCAATACTGCTGTAGACAGATCAGATGTTTTATGAGAGGAGAGTATTGGGGAATGTTAATTAAGGGCACATAAATGGAGTTGGAAGTATGTGATTTAGCTGAATGGTGGAATAGCTTCAAGAATCTCAATGGGCTACTCCTTTTCCTATGTTCCTAATTTCTATATGTTCTACCATTTTCATTCCTTTTGTTCATCTTGGGCTCTCAATGCTACGCAATTAGCTGTTTTCTTTTGAAGTTCTCATCCCTTTTTGACACTTCTGATATTCCTCAGCTTTCTATTGTATTTCATTGTATGTTCTGATTCCTGTTAATATTATCTTTTATGTTTTGTTTATCTATTGATCCTGATTTTTATTTTATTTCACAATGTTTTCTCATGGTTTTTTAGGTTTCCTTTCCTTACTCTCTCCTATGGACAGGTCCTTCTCCTGCTAAGATTGTAATTGGTGAGATTTTTGACCTCATTCTTATTCATTACTGTAATAGAGTGGACTTTACCCAGAAGCCACAATTCTCAGTTACACTGCATCTAGAATTCTTAGCAGGAAGGCAATGCTTCATCAAATCTAAAAGCCTAACTGGTAGCTTTTGTCATGGCCACAGGAATAAGAAAAAACTGAGTTCAAAAATTAATGGAAAAATTAGTTATGTATTTAAAGGATTAGTTGCAAACGTTTCTTTTTAAGGAAAAATCTGTCTGTGACATAAACAAGCCCATCTGATAGCTACCTCATATTGATACAACATTTCTAGGTATGAGTCATACATTATAACCAAACAGACCCTTACATTGATAAAAATACCTTGCTTCAAACACTATCAATTCCAGTGTTGTTAAAGGTTGTTTTTTTTTGTCAAGAGGCAATCTTGGGGTACTGAATTTCTAACCAAGGGTTGTCTTGATGGAAATAAAACATGTAAAACTCCATTGCTGCAATAGGGGCTTTTTTTTCTCACACAACAAATTTCAAAATATAAAATCTTTTGGTGAAGTCCTCTGAAATATTGTGAAGGTGAAGGCTTATGACATTAAAGGTAAAAGTTACTTGATTAGAGAGTTAGCTGAACGATTAGAAAGTAGAGTTCAGGGAAAAGGTAATTTTTTATTAATAAAATGCAGTCAGTGGAATGCCACATAGACTTGAATTGAATCGTTTCTTGTTCTCCGTACAAATAAATGATTTATTATGGGGAAAAAAGAACTATATCAAAATGTGCTGATGACGCTAAATTTAGCTTGTGAAAAATTGTATAGAAGAATGCAGATGGTATAGGAGAACATACATAAAGGTAAATATATACCAAATGTAGATAAGTATGATAAAAACAAATTACTGCAAATGCCAGAATCTGAAACAAAAACAGAAAATGCTGGAAAATCTCAGCAGATAGCTCTAATGAAGACTCATCCAGACTCAAAACATTAGTTCTGTTCTCTCCACACATGCTGTTAGACCTGTTGAGATTTTCCAGCATTTTTTGTAAATATGATGATGTACATTTGGAGGGTTGCAGCAGAAACAGAAAATAAAAACTAAGTATAATAGCAACATTCCGAATAATGTGGCCGGACAGAAAGATCTAGTGGGATAGAGATAAGATTGTTCACGTGAAAATCAATAAAAAGGGGAAATGGGAGTTTATATTTAATGGCTTTGCATTTAAAAGCAAAAGGGTGATGATAAATGTCTATAAGACATTGGTTAGGATGCCTTTTGGGTATTATGTGAAATTTTGAGCGTTCTGTTACCAGAAGAATATATGAATTGTGGAAAAGGTGAGCTGTTGATTCATTGGCATGTTACCAGAGATTGGATTGTATAGTTCTTAGACTTAACAAAAAGAGGGCCAAATTTAGTAGAGCCAGAGGTTATGGAGGACAGGCACTAATTATTGTTCAAAATTATCTAGAAGATCGAGAGAATAAATGGTGAAGAATTAGCAAAGCATAAATGCAGAATTTGTGGTAGAAACAAAAAGGGGGGATAACGAGGCAGTAAAATTGTTTAATCCAAGTAGTTTTAAAACTGAGTCAATTACGATATTAAACAGGAAATAAAATGAGAAAAATGCTGAAGACTGCAAACATATGAATCAGGAGCAGGAGTAGGCTATTTAGTTCTTTGAGCCTGCTCTGCCATTTAATACGATCATGGCTGATCTGATTTTTAACCTCAACTTCACGTTCCTGCCTACCCTGATAACCTTCCATCCCCTAGCTTATCAAGAATATATTTAGCTGCTCTTAAAAATGTTCAAAGACTCTGCTTCCACCACCTTTTGAGCAAGAGTTCCGAAGACTGACAACCCTCAGAAAATAATTCTCATCTCTGTCTTAAATGGGTGATCTCTAGTTCTAGATTGTCCCACAAAAGGAAACCTCTTTTCATCCACCATGTTAAACATAAGAACATAAGAAATAGGAGCAGGAGTAGGCCATCTAGCCCTTCAAGCCTGCCCCGCCATTCAATAAGATCATGGCTGATCTGTCGTGGCTCAGTTCCACTTTCCCGCCTTCTCCCCATAACTCTTAATCCCCTTGCCTATCAAAAACCTATCTACCCGCGTCTTAAATATATTTAGCGAGGCAGCCTCCACCACTTCAATGGGCAGAGAATTCCAGAGATTCACCACCCTTTGAGTGAAGAAGTTCCTCCTCAACTCCATTCTAAACTGCACCCCCCTTATCTTGAGGCAGTGCCCTCTAGTCCTACTGTCCTTTCTGAGCGGGAAGAGCCTCTCCACCTCTATCCTGTCCATCCCATTCATCATCTTATACGTCTCAATGAGATTTCCCCTCATTCTTCTAAACTCTAACGAGTACAAGCCTAGTTTATTCAGCCTCTCCTCATAGTTCAACCCCCTCAATTCCGGTATCAGCCTAGTAAACCTCCTCTGCACTCCCTCCAAGGCCAAAATATCCTTGCGTAAGTGCGGCGACCAAAACTGCACACAGTACTCCAGCTGCGGCCTCACCAGTGCCCTATACAGCCACAGCAAGACCTCCCTACTTTTATATTCAATCCCCCTCGCTATGAAGGCCAGCATCCCATTCGCCTTCCTGACCACCTGCTGCACCTGCAGGCTGGGTTTTTGCGACTCATGCACAAGGACCCCGAGGTCTTTCTGCACCGTAGCATGCTGCAGTTTTTCGCCAAGTAAGTAATAATCATTCCTACCATTATTACTACCCATTAGGTAGGAATCAGGTAGGACCCATCAGGATTTTGTTTGTTACAATCAAGTTGATTTTTGCTCTTCTAAACATCAGTGGATACAAGTCCAGCTTGTCCCGCCTTTCCTCAGAAGACAAACATACAGTTGCAGGCTTTAGCCTAAAACTTTCCCTAAACAGTTTCCAATGCGTTTACATCCATCCTTAAATAAGGAGACCAATACTGTTCACAACTCACTAATGCCCTGTATAACTGAAGCATAACCTATTTTTGTATTCCATTCCCCTCATAATAAATCATAATGTTCTATCAATGTCCCGAATTACTTGCTGTAATATTTACTCTCATATTAACCTTTTGCAATTCGTGGTAGTAGGACACCCAGGTCCCTATGCATCTTGGAGTTCTGCAATCTCTTAACATTTAGATAATGTGCTATTTTTATTGTTTATGCCAAAATGGACAATTTCACATTTTCCCACATTATACTCCATTTGTCAGATCTTTGTCCACTCGTGTAACCTATTTATATCTCTTTGTAGCATATGGGAAAATGGGGTTACAGTAGAGGACTCCAGGAAGGGAAACTTAGCACATGCGAGATGAACTTTTTGTTCCCAAGATTTTTTGAAAATACCTTTTGTAGGATTTTATAAACCCTTTGGTTGTAATCCTCTGATGTAAGCTAGCCTGTTGCGTTTGTTAAGCTAGTCACATTTGGATTGACGTTCTCATTAAGGAAGCATTTTTGAATTCAAATTAATTTACTGATGGTGATTTAATGTGTGGTTATAAAAACCTTAGGCTACTGTTTGTAACTCATTTTAATCTGCTAATCTACATGAAGGACATGTATGTCTATCAACCATATTTCTGATTGTCTGATTGTAGTCATATGAACCAAGCTGATTTGCTGAATTATAGATCAATAATACGAATCCTGTATAAAACCAATTAATTGATTGTGTAGTATTATAAATCCTGCAGAGACTATCTATAAGACTTTCCTGATAATTTTAGTTTCACTTTTATGTAAGTGTTTACTGCTGAAAATTGCAGTGCAAGATTTCTATTCAATTTTGTTACATCAGTTGGAGTTCAGTGGTTTAATACAATAATTCTGTACACCATAAGAATGCCCACCCTCCCTCCCAAATGCACTGTGTATCCTACACATACTTCACCATCCCATCCCCTCATTGTACACCCTCGTCAACCCTTCTGCACAGTAGTTCAAAATTCCCCTCTGTGCTCAGCTTCCAGTTTTGGAATGGACGAAGCATTACGTCAGTGCTGCAGATCCCAATAATTACATGAAGTTACTGAAAAAAATCAAACTATACAATCTGTCAGCAGAAAACATTAAATGTTTTGGAACAGATCAAGTTTAGTATGTGTTGAGTCTCAGTTAATTCCAATGCCTGTTTGAAACGTGTCATTTAAAAAAAATTCTTTTGGGATCATTTTACTTTCTCCAGTGATCCAGCTGAAATACCACAAATGAATACACCTTGAATGAATTATAGCCTTTTCCTATATTTTTCTTTGCTTGGGTCCAACTGCTGCTTGGTGGGTAATTGTGTCTTCTGTGTGTTTTCTCACCATATCTTCAACTAATTATGTAGCACTACCCAAAACTGAATCACATTTTTTGAAATTGGTATCTCAGAATTGGACTTTTTCCCCCTTTTGTGTACTAATTGCCTTCTCTCCCCTCCCTCATCTTCTTCAGTATGCACATATACTGTGTGTCATAATTGTACAGGCGCCAAGTGGTTGTTCTTTGTGTATGAGCCAGGATGGCAAATTTCAGTTGACTTGTCAACTGCAGGAGCTGACACGGTCAGGCTGGATCTTGCCTTCATCTGATGACTAAACAATGCGCAAGGAATATGATTAATTTAACTTTCTTCACTTGAGGACACTGAAATCATTTCTGCCACTGTCAGTACCTCAACTGATCTGTTAGCTCATCACTATTTGGACTTGGATTACCTGGAGCCCTCCCTTTAAATATTTGTCAATTCCATATCATTTCAGACTGAATATGGTCCTTGTCAAAGAAAAGGTCATGAAGCATGAAGTTGAACCAACAACATGTACAATGGTCACTAGGTGGAGCCAGTGCATTAATGCTTTTAATAATTAAAAAAATGTTTGGAAAAAGATCAAATAGAATGGGAAAACTAATGGAAATTAAAATTTGTCAAATTCTCCTCTCCATATATAGTTTGTGAGATTATAGAAACGATATATGATGGTAGTGGACCAAACCTTTATTTTACCACATCTTACAAAATTGATATTTCTAAAATGAAAGCAAATGAGAACAATATCTTTTGTGATCAACGATCAGATGTGGCAAATAGATTCCTGAAAAACAATTTAGTACTTTTCTGATTAAGCCCTTTACTAAAATATTCAAAAATCTATTTAAAAATGTGTTATCTTTCCTGAATCAGCTCGTTGGCCTGTGGCATATGATGTGTACAGCAATGAGTCATGATTTGCTTTGCTCATTGCCAAAGGAAATTTTTTGATAAGTGTTACTTTATAAAGGTAACCATGGTTAAGGGAACTGACCCTGTACATTTATTTGGGAAGGTGGTAGTACACTGGTGGTGCAATTATATTGTCTCTGGACTGGTAATCCAGAGATCCAGGACCTGGATTTGAATTCCACAATAGCAGATAAAATGTTCAGTAAAACATCTGAATTTAAAAATCTAATGATGACCATGAAACCATTGCTGAATGTTGTAAAAACCCATCTGGTTCACAAATGTCCTTTAGGGAAGGAAATCAGCTATTCTTACCTGGTCTGACCTACATGTGATTCTAGATCTATAGTAATGTAGATGCTCTTAGATGCCCTTAGAAATGGCCTAGAAAGACACTCAGTTGTATTCAACCATTACAAACAAAACAAAAAGGAATGAAGCTGAACAGAACACCCAATATCGAGCTCGACACCAGAAGAGACAGCAGCAAACCCAGGTCTGTCAGCCCTTCAAAATCTTCCTTTTGATCTGGGGGCTTGAGCCAAAATTGGGAGCTGTTTCAGTCTCGTCAATAGCCTGACATAGTCTCAGACACCATTCCTGGATATGTCCTGTCCTACTGGCAGGGCAGACCCATCAGAATATGGCTGCGCATTGGTATACTGTCAGGACGCGGTTGCCCTGGGAACCCTGAACTTTGACATGGGGCTCCATGAAGTCTCATAGCACCAGGTGAAACATGGACAAGTAAACCTCCTGCTGATTATCACGTACCGGCCCCCTCAGTTGATGAATCAGTATGTCTCCATGTTGAACACCACTTGGAGGAAGCACTCTTTCAATATTTCAATATCCATCACCAAGACTGGCTCAGTCATGTCACCACAGACCGAGCTGGCTGGATTCTGAAGTAGTCATGATGTGGAGATGCCGGTGTTGGACTGGGGTAAACACAGTAAGGAGTCTCACAATGCCAGGTTAAAGTGGCGTTTACTACCGAATAAAACCTGTTGGACTTTAACCTGGTATTGTTTCTTACTGGGTTCTAAAGGACAGAGTTATTGAACTGGGATGTGACAGTGTGAGGGTACCAACAAGAGGGGCAAACACACATGACCTCATCCTCACCAACCTACCAGCTACAATGCATATATCCGTAACAGTCTTGGTAGGATTGACACACTCTTTGTGAAGACAAAATCTCATCTATACACTGAGAATCTCCTCCATCATGTTGTGTGACAAAATCAACTTGCTAAATGAACAGATCCAGCAACTCAAGATTGAGCATCCAGGAAGCACTGTGAACCACCATCAGCAGCAGAATTGTACTCAGCCACAATCTGTAACCTTATGGCCAGCATCAGATTTGACAATGAAGCTTTCCCATCCTAGATTTGTCTCTTAATATTGCAAGATCTTTGACTGAAAATGCAATCAATGGTTTATCCAAAATGTCCAGGAAAATTGGGTGAGTTTATTGTTACAGTAATTCTATTATTGTATTATGAAAACTGATATAAATAATTCAGGCCTGGATTAACAGTTTTATTTCTTGTGTATACATGCACAAGAAGTTCTCTGTTATTAATTTGGGTTATCTTACCCTGCATTGAAATTTTCAAGTATAAAGAGTGTCACCTGCTTTAGAGTAAGTGAGAATGCTGGGTGCTGGCATGTGAAAGGATTGGTGTTTCCATGAACAAATTAAAAAATACTGAGGCATAATTCATTGGCCACATTACTGGATATCCATGATTGGTAGCCAGTGTTCTAATATTTTATTTTATTGATTTTGTTTATCTCAATAGGATTGTGTGCAGTTAAACCAGTACAAGTTGAAAGATGAAATTGGAAAGGTGAGCATCAAGAAAACAGAATACAAAATAATTTTACATTGAAAATTTGCCCTTGAGTACTCTAAACAATGTGTTTATGCTGGTGTCTTTTTAGCTCCACTTTGATATTGAATATTACAAATGTGAAGTAATAAATCATTGTGGTAGAAATTTTAGATACTATATCCAAACATGCAATAGCCTCCACTTTACATGTAGGAAAGCTTTACTAGAGAAAATAAAAGTGTATGTGGAAATTGAGCATCCAGCAATGCTCTCTCTCCCTCTTGTCTAGCCTCTGCATGAACCCCCTCTACAGCGATGCAGTTGGGATAGACAATATCATGGATTGCAAGGGTAGATTCCAATGCCCAGTGACTATCAAACTGCCTTCCCATCACTGCCAAGCTACTTAAATTTTCTTATTAACATTTGCAGTATTTGTTGACTTTAATATTCATGTGATGAATAATTTATGGAATAGTCATCGATTAATTCTGGTGTTCAACTAAAGTAAATTCCATTTCTGTTTCCAAAAGCACCCTCTCTTGCTGACAGTGAATTAATTTTACATGTGCTTTGTGAAGCATTTGGAAATTCACAGTATGGTTTTAACTGATGAATTATACCACGTAATTGTCTTCTGAACGTATTATGTTCTTTTGTGCAGGGTTCCTATGGAGTTGTCAAACTGGCATACAACGAAGATGATAACACCTACTATGTATGTGTTGAATGAATCAAACATTCCTCTTATTGGGTATTCTAAACCAAGAAGACCCATTGAATTATTCATATATTATGTTGACGCAAAAAAAAGTACATCCAATTGTCATAAAAATAAAAGCAATTTAGCTGCAGATACTGAGAAACGTTTTTCACCTGTAAAAATGTTGTTCAATTCAAATAATTAATTAATTGATCCTAAGATATGATTGAATTTTGTGAAGATTAAACAAATGGAACACTGCATATAAAAGATTTTATTGACAGCTGAAGTTAACTGTTCTTCATTATGATACAGTATTTCAGACATTACTTTATGCTGATTTTATTTGGCAGACATTTTACTTGCATTTAATGATGTGATAGTATCTGTGTTCTTGTATGATCGTATTCACAAGGAAATTTTAAGGCTTATGTGGAAACAATTGTAACTTTAGATAAAAATATTCCAAGCCCACAAAGTTTAATGTTTCTCCAGCTGAAGTCAATTTATTTAATATTCTGCACATTGCATTTTAATGTGCATAATTACATTTTCAAAATATGATTTTTGTATGAGTTAAATATAAGTTGGAACAACATCCACATTAAACTGGAATTTAATATCTCAGATTGTTATGTGGTTAACATAACTGAATCTCATTTTTGCTCATATTTTCTTTGATATAATATTGTTTATTGCTTGACCCACTAAATATATTTGTATTTTTTCAATATTTTCTGAAATTCAGGGTAACTGATTCTTGTTTCATTAGCTTGAACTTTAATTATTTTGTGAATTAATGAGCTTCACAGATATTAATTGTATTTTCTTGCTAGGCAATGAAAGTCCTTTCTAAGAAGAAGTTAATGAGGCAAGCTGGATTTCCACGTAAGTATGGTATAGTTTTTGTTCACATATACTGCCATGTTGACAATCACTGCAGTTACATTGGAAGTGAGTCATTTGACCCAATCAGTACATATTGATATTCATGTTCCATATGAATTTTTTTTCATTCATTCATGGGATATGAGTGTTCCTGGCTGGCCAGCATTTATTACCCTTCCCTACCTGCCTTAAACTGAGTGGCTTGCTAGACCATTTCAGAGAGCAGTTGAGAGTCGACTACTTTGCTGTGGCTCTGGAGTCCCATGTAGGCCAGACCAGGTAAGGATGGCAGGTTTCCTTTCCTAAAGGACATTAGTGAACCTGATGGATTTTTCCGACAATCGACAATGGTTTCATGGTCATCTGTAGATTCTTAATTCCAGAGATTTTTTTTATTGAATTCAAATTCCGCCATTTGCTGTGGCGGGATTCAAACCTGGGTCCCCAGAACATGAGCTGAGCTTCTAAATTAGTAGTCTAGTGATAATGCCACTAGGCCATTGCCTGCCCTAATTTTGATTCCATGTGCTCACTTTTTTGCCACATTGCTTTATCCCAATTACTTTCAAACATTGCCACTAGTAGTGCATTTCACAGCCTCGTTACTCTGCGTGGAAAAAGTTCCTCCTGCCCTGTCATAAATGTCGTATGTTTACTCTTCTATCTACATCCACTTCTTTAAATCTCTCACCCACTGAAAACATCCTGTTCCTACCCATTTCACACTGTCTCACATCTTCATAATTTGAAATACATTCAGGAAATCAAATTTTTAAGCTTCACAAAGAAAAGTGGTGATCATTATGATGTCCTGTCATAGAGATCAAGAATACAGATTCTCCCACTTACCCGTAAAAACAGTTTTCAATCTCAGCCACCTAATCTTCAGGATTTGCCAACAATGGAGATGAATTTCTCCAGATAGAAGAAATTAAAATCTTGACAAAACAGAAAATGCTGAAAATACTCAGCAGGTCAGGCAACATGAATGGAGAGAGAAACAGTTAACCTTTCAGGTTGCTGATCTTTCAACAGAGCTGGGAAATGCTAGAGAATTTGAGCCGGGGTGGATGGCACAAAGACAAAGGAAAGCCTGTAATAGATGTGGAAGATAGATGAGATTAGATGACAGAGCAGTTAGTTATAACTGACTAAAGGGCTAAAGGCATTGGAAATGGGGCAAGAAAATAAATAAAGATGCCTAGAGCAAGTGTATAACTATCTGAAAGCAAAAACAAGACCAAGAGATGCACAGAGAAGGGAAGTAAAATGGGGACCAAGTTTAGAGTCTAAAATTGTTTAATCTGTGTTGAGCCTGTAAAATGCCTAATCAAAAATTTAGGTACTATTCCTCAAGCTTACATTGACCTTCACTGGAACAGTGCAGCAGGCCAAGGACACAGAAGTCAGTGTGGGACCAAGATAAATAATTATAATTACTTGAAACTTGTGGTCATTCTTGCAGACTAAGTGGGGGTGTTCCACAAAGTGGTCAACCAGCCTATGTTTAGTCTGCCCAATGTAGACAATTGTGGATAGTATACATAGTATACAAAATTAAAATAAGTACATGAAATACACTGCTTCACCTGGAAAAAGTTTTGGGCCTTTGGTGAGGAAAGAGGAGATAAAACAGCAGATGTTACATTACGTGTGTTTGCATGGAAAGATGCCAAGGGAAACAGCAGTGCTGGAGAAGATTGACCATGGTATATAGAGGGAACACACTTTTCAGAATACTGGAAGGGGAAGGTATTATATGTTAGATGATAGCATCACAGTAGAACTGGTGAAAAATGATCTATTGACTTCAGGGGCATATGAGGTTGAAGGTGAAGTTAAGGAGAACCCTATCATGACTCTAAGAGGGAGGGGAAGGGGTGAGAGCAGAAGTTTGGACAACATGGTGGATACGGTCGAAAATCCTGTCAACAACGGTGAGTGGGAAATCTTGGAAGAGGTAAGATGGCACTGTGAAAACACTGGTGTGGAAGGTTGCAACATTGAAATAGATATGACGGAGGAGGAGGAACTGAGAGAATAGAATGGAATTCCTACAGGGTGCAGGATGTGAAGAAGTGTAGTCATGGTAACTGTGAGAGTTAGTGGGTTCATAGTGAATGTTATTCGATAACCTATCACTCAAAATGGAATTGGAGAAGTCAAGGAAGGGAAGAGTAAGAGATAGACCATGTGAAATTGAGAGAAGGATGGAAATTGTTGCTATAAGAGATACAACCCAGTGGGGTAGGGAGAGAGACTGTGACTGATATTTCCAGTGGAGAAGTACCTGGCAAAGCTAAAGGAATAGATAAAATAAAGGTAACATGTTAAAAAGCTAAAGCCAATATGGTGATTTTCATTCTCAGGGAAGAGAAAAAACCTTTATCGATCAGTTACATGACGCAGATACACTTGGTGTGCAATTTGAGAAAGATGCAGCCCCAACAAGTGCTACTACTGATGTCTGCTTTGAATCAGAAAGTTCCACACTAATATGCATTGTCATTCTCACTTATCCCAATGCTTAGATTCTTCTATGTTGAAAAGATATAATGCTGCATAACATTTGTACTGTCATTGGATTCCTTAGATTTTTTTTAAGAAGTTATTGTTTATTTCATGCTGTACTACAAAATTGTGAGGAAGGGTTATTTATCATGAGTATGTGGTCACTTATCACAGAATGATTCTATTCTGTTGCCTAGGTCGTCCCCCACCCCGAGGTGCCAAAGCTGTTCCACAAATCTCTGCACAGCCTAGAGGGCCTTTGGATAGCGTGTACCAAGAAATTGCCATTTTGAAAAAGCTGGATCATCCAAATGTTGTCAAACTAGTTGAAGTATGTTTTACTTTACATCTCTCCGTTACTCAACAAGTGCTCGCATAAGTATATTTCACCAATTTGGAATATCAGACTTTCCATATGCATCCATGTTTATGTGAACATAACTAGTCACCTTGAGCATTTTTTGTCTGATTTTAAGCAATTCTCAATGTTTAATGGTTCCAAAAAGTGAGCTGTTCTGAGAACCATCTTTGTCATGTCCCGGTCAATGTAAGCAATAATTTTTATTTCAATCATTTAAAAATCTCTATTACATTTCAGCAGACCTTTAAGAAGTTGTTTATTATCAGCCTCCGGCAACTGTTCTAGGATCGGTTGCAGATTATCATCGATGTACAAAACTATGTACCTCATTTTTCCACTCCAAAAAAGGGTTTAAAAGAGGACACAATAGCACCAATAAATTACTTGCCTATTTTGGAACTGATTACTGCTCCACTAGAAGTAGATCAAGGAATATCTGCAAAAAGTAAATGAAGATACATTTTTTTAGTTAGGTTTGTATAAGTTATATCGAAAATGGAGTAATTTACTGTAGCTCTTAGCTAAAGTTAGTAAGGTTACAGAAGAATGGAATTTGTAGTAATAGAAGAATACAGATTTTTTTGTCAGAGCATGTCTGTAGAAATATATTTTTTACTCATTCGTCATGAGTAGGCTTACATTAACACTACAGTGAAGTTATTGTGGAAACCCCTAGTCGCCACACTTCAGCACCTGTTCAGGTACACCGAGGGAGAATTTAGCACAGCCAATGCATCTAACCAGCATGTCCTTGAGTGTGGGAAGAAATTGGAGCACCTGAAGGAAACCTGTGCAGACATAGGGAGAATGTGCACACTCCACCCAGACAGTGACCCAAGCCGCGAATTGAACCCAGGACCCTGGCACTTGAGGCAGCAGTGCTAACCACTATGCTACAGTGCTACTTTATCGCAGTGCAGATGTAGGAGAGGATGGTTCTTAACACAAGGGGCATAGGGAACAACCTGCAGATAGATCAGATGGTATAGTATAAGTAAATACAATTATCCATTGGGTTTTGCACCATCACAACGCCTTAAGTTTGTGCACACACCTTTAATGAACACATTGGTACAATATACTTTGTAAATCATAGAATATCCTGAGAATTATGGTGCAAACTATAAATTCTATGCACCTTTCATCTCTGTTTTCCTGCATGTCATTCATCCTGAGAAGTTCTGCAATAATTTGCACATAAGAAGTGAATCTGCTCAGGTTGTAAAGTTCATGACTTCTTTTATACTGTGCCCATCATTATATGCAAATTCAATTTAATATTAAAGAACAGCAGGGTTGTGACTTTGTAACTTGATCCATGAAAGTGTCTTAATTTAGCCTATTCTTTCCTATCATGGCATGTCTAATGTGATTTGCACAATCCTGCCATTTTTACTCTGGTTTAGTGTCAGTTCAGTGTTCTTTCATACTTTTTTATAAAACTTTCATGTGTGTATGTTTGTGTCCAGTGCAATATTTATGCTTTGCTTATGTTTACCACAGCATTGTTAGAAAGAAGAGATATGTCAAAGCTATTCGTCTTGCACCCATAAAGATACTTGGCAAGTACACCAATATGAGGAAAAGAACAATTTATAATTGTATGAGAGGAAAGTGCTGATTGGTTCACAAGTGGACTCTGATTAGTGGAGGTGCTGCCATGGAGACTGTAGCAGTTGGTAGAAATCAGTTAACTACAAGCATTGTTTGAAATTTAAACAAGCCATCTTGACCTTGATTGTGTCTTGAGGAATAAATCAGTGAATGGTTGTCACTTATTTTGATGAGCTGAAACAGTCACTGTTTTGTACATGTTCTTTCTGTCTGCAAAAATTGTTTTTTTTCCCTTGGTATTCTTGCGAAGTGTTCTGATGAGTACAAGACGGAAAACTTCGACATGTCTCTCTTTTTCCAGCAATACATAAATTCTGTACTACCAAATGACTACATGCTTACTTTAAGTCTCACAACTTCTTCCTGACTTCCCACTCGATTCTCAGCGTAATTAACAGCACACTTGATATTTACTTCATGAACTTTGGGGCTGTTTATCCTTTGGAAATTTAATAAACCTAGCTTATTATGTATCCATATCTGAAATATCCTTTTTCAGTTAGATGTTGTCATTAACATTCTCATAAACATATTGATACATTGGTGAGTGGCTTTTTAAGCTGTTTTAGAAAAGAAACAAAGGGCAAGCTTGTGGACATGGGACAAAGACAAGATTATGCTTGACTGTTTAATGTCAAACCCACCACCCCCTTGTTCTTGGCCTTTGGTCATAGAATCCCTACCATGCAGAAGAAGGCCATTCAGCCCATCAAGTCTGCACCGACCACAATCCCACCCAGGCCCTATTCCTGTAGCCCCATATATTAACCCTCTGCCAATCCCCTGACACTAGGGTCAGTTTAGCATGGCCAATCAACTTAACCTGCACATCTTTGGACTGTGGGAGGAAACCACGCAAACATGGGGAGAATATGCAGATTCCACTTAGACAGGACCAGAGGCCGGGATTGAAACTGAGTCCCTGGTCCGTGAGGCAGCAGTGCTAGCCACTGCCACTGTGCTGCCACCACCCCCTTGCTCCCCACTCTGTGCTTTTGCTCATAAATATGTGAATACTCACTATTGAAGCTCACACTTGCAAAGTAACCTCTATGCAAGTTACAGTATTAGAGGATAGATTAGCAAATATGGAACAGCCTATTACTAAGGATAAAAGCAAAATACTGTAGCTGCTGGAATCTGAAACAACAATAGAAAATGCTGGAAAACCTCAGCAGGTCTGACAGCATCTGTGGAGAGAGAATAGAGTCAACGGTTCAAGTCTGGATGATGAAAGGTCATCCAGATCATAACATTGGCATTATTCTCTTACCACTGATGCTGTCAGACCTGCTGAGATTTTCCGGCATTTTCTGTTTTCATATTCAGGATCAAAGTGATTGTTGTGGGGTGGTGTTTGGTTATTCTTTAATTCCAATAAATCATAGATTTCAAAATATACATTAGTCTAATTTAGCTTCGTGTTGTAAAATATGAAGAAACAGTAGCAATTTTTCTTTTATTTTAAAGGTGAAAATATGGTCCCATTTGAATTCTAATCAAAAAATAAGCTATTTGGACAAAGCTTCAGAAACAAGTTATGCCTGTCTAGTCTTTACTTCTAATCATTATGGTCCATTCAAGTTGACAGTGCTGGACATACTTGTATGTATGCTTGAGATAATGTTTGTTAACTTTCTAGTGCATGATTCCTTTATTTTTATTTCACCCTCTGTAGCTGCCTTCATTTCAGCATGCCTGTTTTTGGCTGTTTGGTATTCGTCTGCTTCAGATCAAATAGACTGTCAAATTGCTCTTGTCTTTATATTCCTGCTTTTTTTTCTGTCTGTGAATCACAGATTCCCAATTTTCCAGATAATGTACTGGAAAAAATCCTAAAATAGCTTGACATGCATTAAAAATTGCAGTAAATAACGTGTTCCACTTTGTGGTCGCCACTTGTTTATTTCAAAAGTTATTTGGATTGATGTCATTTCTGTTACATTCTTCTCTGATTTTGGGTGCAACATTGAATATACAACACAGAAACAGACCATTTGGCCCCACCAGGCCATGCTGATATTTATGCCCCTATATTTTCTTTGTTAGCAAAGCCCTATGTCCCTTTCTTCACACACCTATTCAGCCTCTCCTTAATTGCATCTATACTATTCACTTTAACCATGCACTGTGGTAGCAAGTTCCATATTCTCAGCACACTCTGTTGAAGGAAGTTTTTTCTGAATTCACTAGTTAATGGCCAGAGTAGAGTCATGATTATACAGTCTATTGTTCTGGTCAGATTATACCTTGAACACTGTATCTAGTTCTAATTCCCAAGGCTTAAGAAAGACATTGGAGAAATACTGAGAAAAGCTACAATGCTGATTCCTTGTTTTGAAAGGCTTGCTAGAGGACACTGAGAGGCAATCTTCCAGAGGTGAGTAAGAAAATTCATGACATGGAAAAGATAAATCCTGGACAAAGGGCTTGAGTTTCAAGTTAGTGAATGGAAAATTGCATCTGCAAATGTTTTCCCATAAAGAATGCATAGAACAGATAGGAAATGCTAGATTTTGCAAAGAAGTAATTGAATGCAGTAACTTGAAGATTTTAGGTTCTTTCTAAAAGATTCAGTTAAAGGTTCAGCTGTTCAAGCCCAGGAATATATGGCTGAAGCCATTTGATAAAAACGAGCACTTGGTGTTACTCTGTGAAAGTGCTTTAGTTTTTTTCGTAGAAAGCTTAAATGTAATGTTACGAAGTGAAGATAGTTCTCAGAAGGGGGATCTAACACCTAATCACTCAGAGGAATACCTCGCCTCATAATCTGTTAAAGTGAGTGGGAAGTGATACGATCTGCGCTTCAGCAACTTTTAGTGGTTAAATGAAAATAACTACCTGACTCTCAAAGTCAAGAAGTAACAATTTATTTATCTAACTAACAGAACAAGTTAACTAAACTATTAACAATCCATAAACCACGATTCTAATGGACTGCTGTTGAGGTAAATACAATTCCCATTTATTAACAAAAGAATAGAATTCTGGTCACACTCTAAATTGCAATCAGATTTGCCATCTTCTGGAATATTCTAGCTTTCTCTGTTGATTCATCTGTTTGGAACTTCTGTCTTCTTTGGTACCTGCTTGATCGAGATGGTGCTTTCTCTTAAGACATAAATGAAGCTGTTATGTTGGCAGATGGCAGTTGCTCTCTTTGCTTATTGTCCAACTGCCGCTGCCTTTTATACCTGTGATCACAGATCAACATCCCCTACAATATGATTGGTCTCAATAAGCCAAATCCATCAAATTTAAATCTGATAGGTTGCTGGTATCCAAGTGCCTGATTTAAATTGGCTGAATTCAAAAAAATTCAAAAGCCTGTTTGTTGTCTTGGCAACACTGCCGCTTGGCTGTCCGATACAAGTGTTTCACTTTGGGCATTCTATCTTGCATTTTTTTTAACTTTCTAAGCACAGAAGAAAACACCACTTTATAAAGGGACCAGGCAATACTTTCACATTTTAGCATTTTACAATTTTTAAATCATTTTACAAACAACAAATTCTAACATTCTACTCAACTTTACAACAATATTCAACAACCCCTCAATAGGATGGCTAGATTAGAAAGTTAAGAGGGAATTTCAGACCTGGGCTAAAAATGTGTGTTAATGATTATAAAATTCTCTAGCTGATGGTAGATAAATCTTGAACTAAATACCAAAACAAAAGTTGTAAAGCATACCTGGCATATTTTAACTGCATTATTGCAATTTATTTGGACGGATTTTCATCTACAGATTGGAAATAATTAGTATAAATCTAGCAAGAAAGGTCAAGTCCAAATAGCACTCAGTTCAATTGTATAAAGCTATTTACAGGATTATTCACACATTGCATGCAGATTTTGCCACTAGTTCACTACTTAAGGCAAATAACTTGAATATAGGTTTCTTCAGTTTGGTCAAGTAAATTTGTGATTTCCTGTACATAACTAAATGATTACACTTCTACTGAACGAAGATTTAATTTTGATGTTCTAGCTATGTCATTTCAAAGAAGAGGGATTGTTATTGGTGTTTTTTATTTTGCAGGATACAGGAGTGAGCTGATGTTTGTTCATGAAAAAATGGATTAATATCCTTGCATTAATTTCTTCAATATAGCCAGAAGGGCAGAGTTATTATAGTCCTTCCCATCCAAAGGAAACCAGAATGACTGCAAAATCCTTTTGGAAATAATAGAATGTTTTGAAGTGTCATAGAGGGAAAGAATAATTTTACATGAAATTTAAATATTGATTTCCTACAATGGGTAGGATGCAGCTGTGTTCAGCTAAGTTGCTAGATAAGCATCCAAGTTGACAGCATGTTCCATGTTTAGAACAAGGAGGCTCATCAGGCTTGACCTACTACATGCTGCAAAATGCCTTCTTAATCAGTTGATAATGAATCCTGTTGCCAAGAATCACAGAAATGTTTGTGGCTCAACAAGCCCACCCTAATAGTTAAATAAATTTCTTTAAAGATAGAAACATAGCAGAAATGAAATTTAAGAATCTAATTATGATTAGAATGCAGTAAAAAAAAAATTAAATGCCACGTTTTTAAAAATTCTGACGTAGGATGTTGGCCTAACTGGCTAGTCCAACCTTTTTTTGGCCCATCTCTAATTGCCCTCAAGAAGTGCTGGTGAGCTGACTTTTTGAACCACTACAGTCTGTTTGATGTAGGTACACCCACAGCACTGTTTAAGAGGGAGTTCTAGGATTTTTACCCAAGAACTGAAGGAACGCTGATAAAATTGCAAACGAGGACGGTGGATGATTCAGAGGTGGACTTGCAGTGGTTTTCCCATGCATCTGCTGCCCTTGTCCTTCTTGTTGGTAGAGGTCACAGCTGTGGAAAGTGCTGTTTAAGGAGCTTTGGTCAGTTGCTGCAATGCATCTTGTAGATGGTAAACACTGCTGCAACAGTGCATTGGTGGTGGAGGGAGTCAAGTTTGGAGGTGGTGGTTTAGGTGGCAGTCAAGCGGGGGCGGCTTTGTCTTGAGAGTGTCAAACTTTTTGAGTGTTGATGGAACTGCACTCATCCATGCAGGCGTTGAATATTCCATTAAACTCCTGATTTGTGCCATTGTAGATGGTGGACAGCCTTTGGGGGAGTCAGGAGATGAGTTATTCATCGAAGAATTCCCAGCCTTTGACCTGCTCTTGTAGCCACAATATTTATGTTCCTAATCCTGTTCAGTTTCTGGTCATTGGTAAACCCCCCCGCCCCAGTATATTTATAGCGGGGGATTCAGTGATGGTAATGCCATTGAATGGAGATGATTGGGCATTCTTTTGTTGGACGTGGTCATCATCCAGCACTTGTGTGGCATGAATGTTACTTGCCACTTATTAATCCAAGTTTGAATGTTGTTCAGGGATTGCTGAAAATGGGCACGGTCTGTTTGAGTATCTGAGGAGTCATGAATGGTGCTGAACTTCCTGCAATCATCAGTGAACATCTCCACTTATAAGATTTTGATGGAGGGTAAGTCATTGATGCTGAAGATGGTTGGACCAAGGACCACTACCCTGAGGAACTCCTGAAGTGATATGCTGGGACTGAGATGATTGACATCCAACAACCATATTCGTTTGCTAGGCATGACTCCAACAAATGGAAAGGTTTTCCTCTGGTTCTCATTGACTTCAGTTTTGCTAGTGCTCCTTGCCGACTAAGCTCCTTGATTGGGAGGTCAGCAGATTAGGAAAGGTTAGAATGGAGAAAAGTTGAGATGCTGTTTCTCCACAGAATAAATAGTTCCATATGATTTACATCTCATGCACCACTTCCTGTTTAGAAATGTGGGCAGAGATGTGAAGGCAGGTGTTTGGCACCGCTAACCAGGCAGCTTTGAGTTGGGCTTGTCAGCCTTAATTAGCTGTCTACCTAGGTGAAGGCAACTCTGATTTCAAAACCCCCAGCTATGGGTTAATTCGTAAGGTTCACATCAGCTAACAGTGCAGAAGATCACAAATAGTGCCAGTGGACTGGATGGCAACGTGAACGGTAAATGAGTCTTCAGCCTGCTCAACAGCTTGTCAAGGAGAAGAACAACTCCCAAAACCAAACCTGCATCTCTTCACCTGCTGAACTTTGCACCAGTGTAGTACCACCTGCCTTACACAAAAAGTGTGGGGTGGGAGAGTGGTGGAGGATCTGAACTAATTCCCACCCATTTGAATATACTCGGATGTTCAGGTTATTCAACAAGTTTTTAATCAATCAATGCACCAGGCAAACCAAGCCCTGTGGTGATGGGGATGTGATAATAGGAGCAGTAGAGGATGTTACTGGCAGTCTTCAGTTATAACCTGCACTTGGGTGGTCTCAGAGTGATGGTCATTTTCCACAGAGTGGGGAGGATGTGGAGTTTGTTTCCTTCTGAAGTGACAGAGTAAACCTTATTAGGAGTGATACTGCTGTCCCCAAAATGGGGAAGGGTAAGCAATTGAACAATGAAAGTAACATCGATGTACTCTAGAACTAAACATTGGACAATGTTACTGTATGACAGAGAGATTGCAAAGATATGCATTCTACCTGCTCCATTAGAGGTATAGAATGCTGGGTCTGTCTGTTCATCAGGGGTATTGTAAAATCTAAGGCATTTTGACATAGAATTGAGCCACAAAGAAAACTTGATGTAACTGTTCCAAAAGACATGCCTGAGAGAGAACTGGAACACTAACTAGCTACCGAAATTGCTGATATTCTGGTGAACAATATTGCCATTGAAGATTCTTAGAAAAAATGTAAGGGGTTTCTTGGGATCTGAGCTCCTAGGCGTCATTAAACTGTTCAAAATAACTGGTACTACACTCATGCAATACATGCCACAAGCGTAGCAGGTGAAAGAATGAAGGTTTGATTTTTGGATGAGCTGCTGAGTAGATTAAAGAGCCTCATCTACCTTGACACCATTATCCAGCCCATTGGCATTATATGTGATCATCTGAACTGTAGGCTGATGAACATCTTATTAGTTGACCCATAGCTGGGGGTTTTGAAGGCAGTTACTTTCTTCAGGGAGACTGCAAAGACTGGTTTGAGAGAAATGCCTAAGACTTCTAGACAAAGTTTCGACACTCAGATCTTACACATCTGACAAGAAATCAGCAACAAGGGATGACTATACCATTGCACTAAACACATGCTGCAGACCAAACTAAGAAAGAAGATGGACTGATGGTGGGAAAACAAGGCTGATGAGTTTCAAGCAGCTGCAGATTTAAAAACAACCTTTAGCTTTACATGAAATCTGTGATCTATCTATGGCCCCAAAACCAACAATGTGACACCCATCCTCTTAGCAGATGGCAGTTAGCTCCTAAAAGGCAGGAGATTATCTCTCGATGGCCAGAGTATTTCAGTAATCTACTAAACCAACAATCTGTAGTTTGCAATGATGCTGAAGTCACTTCCACAGCACTGTGCTCTAGAAGACTTGCTCTCAATCCTTTTCAAGTGGAAGTCAGAAATGCAGTAGTTCAGCTTTCTGTGGGCAAGTTGCCAGAAGCTGACAGCATTTCACCTGACGTGTACAGGTATGGAAGAACCAGCATAATTTGTAAACTTGTTAGTCTCTTTTGCCTGGAATAGGGCACAATGTCTCAAAATTACAAGGATACCTCCGTAATTAATCTTAACAAATGAAAAAGGAGCAAGTTGATTTGTGACAAGTGTTGTGGAAGATCACTTCTTTAAACAGCAGGAAAATTTCTTGCAGCATTATTCTTCAGATTGTTACTCACCTCGTTGATTCCATGTACCTTGAATCACGGTGTGGCATCCATGCAGGATGGAAAAAATAGACATGATCTTTGCAAAAAGTAAAATTCAGAAAAAGTCCCACAACTATATGGTGGTCATTTATCTGGCAAAGGCTTTTGCTACAGTAGTTTTTTTTCTCATTTATGGGATGTGGGAGTTGTTGGCTAGGCCAGCATTTAATAAAGGATGGGCATTACCCTTGAGAAGATGGTGGTGAGCTGTCTTGTGGTGTAGGTACACACATAATGCTGAAGAAAAGATGATACATTTCCAAGTCAGGATGATGAGTGACTTGAAAGAACTTCCAGGTGGTGGTGTTCCCATATGTCTGCTGCACTTGCCCTTGCCCTTGATAGTGGTCATGGGTTTAGAAGGTACTGCCTAAGGAGCCTTGGTGAATCCTACAGTGCATCTTGTAAATGGTACACACTGCTGCCATTGTTAATTGGTGGTGGAGAAAGTGAATGCTTGTGGAAAAGGTGTCAATCGAGTGGATTACTTGTCCTGGATGGTGTCAAGTTTCATAAGTGTTGTTGAAGCTGCACTCATTCAGTTAAGTGGAGAGTATTCCATCACACGTTTTGACCTGTACCTTAGAGGTGGTGGACAGACTTTGGGAAGTCAGGAGATGAGCTACATAAGCAAGAGTCCTAGCCTCTGAGCTGCTCTTTATTTATATGGCTAATCCAGTTCAGTTTCTGGTCAATAATAATCCCAGGATACTGATAACAGTAGATTCAGCGATGGCAATGCATGTCAAACAGCGATGGTCAGATTCTCTTTGGAGATGGTCGTTTGCTGGCACTTGTTTGGCACCATGTTACTTGCCACATTTAAGCCTTAATATTCTCCATGCCTTGCTGTATTTTGACGTGGACATGCTTCAGTATCTGGTGAGATATGATTTGTGCTGAATATTTTGCAATCTTCAGCAAACGGATCTCCTTCTGACCTTATGATCAAGACCATTGATGAGGCAGCTGAAGAAGGTTATCAGGACCTTTGCAGTGTTCTGTGACTTCAGCCATTCCTTGATACCATGTGTAATGAATCAAAATTGACTGAAGACAGGCTTTTGTGATGCTGGGGACTTATGGAGCAGGCCGAAATGGATCATCCACTCAACGTTGCTGGCTGAAGATTGTTACAAATGTCTTTTGCACTAATGTATCGGGCTGTTCCATCATTGAGGATGAGGATATTTGTGCAGCCTCCTCCTTCATTACGACTGGATGTGACAATACTGCAGAGCTTAGATTGATCCATTGGTTGCTGAATCATTTTGCTTTGGTCATTACTTACTGCTTATGCTGTTGGCATGCAAGTAGTCCTGTGTTATGGTTTCACCAGTTGATACCTTATTTATAAGTATGCCTGGCACGCCCATCTGTACTTTTCATTTGAACTATGCTTGATCACTTGGTTTGGTGTAATGGTAGAGTGGGGATTATGCCAGGCCGTGAGGTTACTGTTTGTGGTTGAGTACAAATCTGCCTCTGCTGAAGCAGCTTGTAGTAGTTTAATACAGTTGAGTGGCCTGCTCGGCCATTTTAGAATCAACCAGATTTCAGTGGATCTGGAGCCCCAAGTAGGCCAGAGCAAGGAAGGACATAAGAACGCAAGAACATAAGAAATAGGAGCAGGAGTAGGCCATCTAGCCCTTCGAGCCTGCTCCGCCATTCAATAAGATCATGGCTGATCTGAAGTGGATCAGTTCCACTTTCCCGCTTTCTCCCCATAACCCTTAATTCCCTTGTCTGTCAAAAACCTATCTACCCGTGACTTAAATATATTTAGTGAGGTAGCTTCCACCACTTCAACGGGCAGAGAATTCCAGAGATTCACCACCCTTTGAGTGAAGAAGTTCATCCTCAACTCCGATCTAAACTGCACCCCCCCCCCCCATCTTGAGGCTGTGCCCTCTAGTCCTGCTATCCTTTCTAAGCGGGAAAAATCTCTCTACCCTATCCATCCCTTTCATTATCTTATACGTCTCTATAAGATCCCCCCTCATCCTTCTAAACTCCAACGAGCACAGACCCAGTCTATTTAGTCTCTCTTCATAGGCCAACCCCCTCATTTCTGGTATCAGCCTAGTGAACCTCCTCTGCACTCCCTCCAAGGCCAAAATATTCTTGCGCAAGTGCGGCAACCAAAACTGCACACAGTACTCCAGCTGCGGCCTCACCAGTACCCTGTACAGTTGCAGCAAGACCTCCCTACTTTTATATTCTATCCCCCTCGCTATAAAGGCTAGCATTCCATTCACCTTCTTGATCACCTGCTGCACCTGCAGACTGGGTTTTTGCGACTCATGCACAAGGACCCCCAGGTCCATCTGCATCGTGGCATGCTGCAGCTTTTCGCCCTTTAAATAGTAATCCCTCCTACTATTATTTCTGCCAAAGTGGATAACCTCACACTTGCTAACATTGTACTCCATCTGCCAGGTCCTCGCCCACTCGTTCAGCCTATCCAGATCCCTCTGCAGACTTTCCACACCCTCCGCGCAATTTGCTTTACCACTCATCTTCGTGTCATCAGCAAATTTCATCACCCTACACTCAGCCCCCTCCTCCAGAGCATCTATATAAATGGCAAATAGCTGAGGCCCCAGCACCGATCTTTGTGGCACTCCACTAGTCACCAACCGCCAATCAGAATAGCACCCATTGATACCAACTCTCTGCTTTCTACTAGACAACCAATCCTCTATCCACGCTACACCTTACCCCCAACTCTGTGCACCCTAACCTTCTGTAGCAACCTTTTGTGAGGCACCTTATCAAACGCCTTTTGAAAATCTAGAAATGCCACATCCACCGGTTCCCCTCTGTCTACCGCACTAGTCACGTCCTCATAGAAATCCAATAAATTCATCAAACACGACTTCCCCTTAACGAATCTGTGCTGCGTCTGCTCTATCAAACCATTCCTTTCTAGGTGCCTCGCTATTTCTTCTTTGGTGACGGATTCAAGCATTTTTCCAACTACAGACGGCAAATCTTCTTCCCTGAAGGCATTAGTGAACCAGATGGGTTTTTATGAAAATCAACGATGGTTTCATGGTGATAATTAGACTTTAAATTCCAGACATTTATTGAACTCCATCATCTGCCATGGTGGGATTTGAATCCAGGTTCGCAGAGCAGTACACTAGATCTCTCTACTACTCATCCGGCAACCATACCTTTTTTGCTCCTGCTTTCACTTTCCGTAAACTGGGAAAGCCTGTGCCTGTACAAATACAGTGTTCAGATGTTCAATGTGTTCACTCATTGCATGATGCAAAGTCATATGCCATTGGATGTCACTAATGGCATCAAGCAAGGCTGTGTATTCGTTCTAGCTCTGTTTGCCATGTATTTCTTGGCCACGCTCCAATACGCACCTTAACACATGACTACACGTTCAATTCAGAACAGCAACCTCTTCAATTTTCAAAGGTTCAATACTTGCCCAAAAATTGAATGTTTGTTCATGGATGGCTGTGCTCTCCTTGCACATACTCTGGAGGACATTCAGCTGCTTATTGATCATTACGCCCAAGCTTCTGAACACTTTGGCCTGACAATAAATATTAAGAAGATGGAGATCTTCTATCGACTTATTTTGTCCACTTACTCAAGACCTTATATTCACTATCAACAACTCACTGCTTCATTTAGTACAGAAATTGTTACCTTGTAAGTATGCTGTCCAATAACACTGCAATGGATGGTCAAAGCCCAGGTTTGAGCAGGTTCAATTGGACTTTGAAAAGAGCGTGAAATTTGTCTCCGAGCAATGAACAAAGTCTATTGGGCGGTGGCATTTGCATAATGTCTTTGCGAATAAGAGATTTGGTCAATCTACTGTTGTCACACAAAATAGCTAGAGGCATCTCATCTTCAGTGTCTGAGATCTATTTTTAACAGCAAGAGAAAATCTCAGGTTCTTGCTAAGTGCTGCACTGAGAGAATGTTCATCAGAACTCAGTTTCACTGAGTCAGTCATGTGGATTGTATAGAGGAGTCCCGCATACTAAAGACACTTGCAACCAACTGAGCTGGATCCCAAAGCAGTGAGGAAAAAATCAACCTTGGAGAGACTAAAATAGAGAAATTTCTGTCATCAAATGATTTTGACATTTGAGAATAGTCAATGTCTTCAGGCCTAGAAGGTGTGGTGCAACACCAATACATCCACCTCCAACATTTACTCCATCTGCAGTATTTGTAATAAGTTATGCAAAGAGTGACTTGGCCTAATATCATACATGAGATAACAATCTATACTATAAACCAATACTTTTTAACTTGCTGAACACTTTTGAAATGATAGGAGAATCCATTACCCAATGTGACTTGACTTCCTCACCTATATAATTAACTCTTAACTGCCCTTTGGAGTTGTTTAACGAGCTACATCAAATCTTTGCAAGATTCAGGTTGCAGCTATTCAAGATGAATGTCCGCCACCACCTTCATGAGTTAGAAAGGGATGGACCAGTCTTGATGCTGATGCCCCATCCTGAAAATTTTTTTTACACAGTGGGTCCTCCCACATGTTTATCCTTTCCTGATTTATGTTCCTTGTTGAAGTGCAGGCATGTTTCTAAGATATCATTCATTGTTCATTTATTTTTACAGGTGCTTGATGACCCTAGTGAGGACCATCTGTACATGGGTATGTTCCAATATTTGTTTGTCATACTGTATAATTTGAATCATACACCATATGCAGCCTAACCTGAAAAAGACAGTGAACAGCGTACGTTTCCTTGTGTTAATGAATTGTGTGCAAATCGGTAAAATAATCAGTATTTTAGTTAGAAACGAAGGAATTATTTTAAATCAGATTTTTACCCTGTGCCACTTCTTAAATACACTATATACGCTATAGCTTGAGCTATTTATTACTACATTTTCGAATTCAATGTCAGCTTGTGATTTTTAGTATATGAGCATTGACAAGTTGGCACCATTTTCTCCAACGATATCTTGTAACAATTTCAACAAAGTTAATTCATGAACTGTGTGCTTTCTTCCATCAAATCTTCCTCTGGTACACTTTATTTTGTGACTATGTAAAACAGACGTGAACAACTAAAATAATCTCTTCTGAGAGGTTTCAATAGAGCTATTGCAGTAGTTTAAGAGCATTTCTGTAATTAATGCGTCCATCTTCTAGTTTGGATTTGGGATTGGATAAAGTACGTTTCATATTACAAGCGTTAATTCAGTCGGTACTTAATGCCAAGACTTTAACAGAATGGACTTTTTCCTTCCCGAAGCACAACTCTATGTTAGCATGAAGCTCATAGGTCTTGTCCAGTTTCTAAGTAGAAATGCTAATTGGTATCTTCCAGGCCTCAACTTTGTTCTTTGTTGGAACTAAATTGACAGTTTAAAGTATAACCGTTTACAAGGCATTCTTAACATATTTCTGGTGCTTGGAGTCCATAGTCTGTCTACTGTCCCTATAGTGGCTCTAGTCATTGTATACAGGTGTAAATATATTGCTTCATCTTGCCAGTCAGATACCTGGCCCACCATTAATAATCAAGCCACCCCAAGTGTGACATTAGGCAGAATTTAAAGTGTCCAGTCTACCTCAGATTAACCTAGAAGGCTAAGGTGCTCAAAACTTTGAGCAACAGGTAAAATTAACCTTTGCGAAACTGCTCCAAGCAGTAGCAACATGAGTGGTATTCTTTGCTATCAGAATGCTGCCATCAAGCCACAAAGATGTGCTGCCTACTGCACAAATGAGGAACGTAGAATATGAATTTCAGTACCAGTTTCCACTATGTAGACCATGTGTCCAATGATTTGTGGATCATATTAAATAGCCCTTCACAATAGGTAAACTACTGACCATACTCAACCAGCCTGTGCTTTTAAAACTCAGAATATAATGCCCAATATTGAATATGATACTGTGATTGGAAAATGCCTGATCCTGCCTATGTTAAGAAATACATTAAAAAACATATTTTAACATTTATCCATCAGGCTCAAAGTGTCATTCACTTATGTGTGCTGGATGTTTCATACATTCATATGAAGGGGCCTATCCTTTGCAAACAGAATATATCCATATATTGTGCCTTTTTCAAATAAACAGAAATTTTGGGGGCACCCATTCCCCTTGGAATTGATTTGACCAATCAAAGTTCATTAGCAGCAAGGTGACACTGTGGTTCACACTGCTGCCTCACAGCACCAGAGATCCAAGTTTGAATCCAAACTTGGGTCACTGCCTGTGCTGAGGCTGCACGTTCTCACCGTGTCTGTGTGGGTTTCCTCCAAGTGCTCTGGTTTCCTCCCACAGTCCAGAAGATGTGCTGGTTAGGTGCATTAGCCATGCTAAAGTCTCCCTTGGTGTACCTGAACAGGTGCCGGAGAGTAGCTACTAGGAGATTTTCACAGTTACTTCAAAGCAGTGGTAATGTAAGCCCACTTGTGACATTAATAAATACATTTTTAAATTAAAAAACTTAAAACATTGTCTGGTTTGAGTTTAAACAAAAGCTTGGCAGTTAACTGTTCCCTGTTGCATTCTCCAGGGCAACACCTTTACCAATCATTGCCCACTTGTCAATAAGTCAACAGCCTTTTCTCATGCAGTTGTTCCCTTCGAGATTTGATATTCTTGCGAATCTGCCCTCATCAGTGCAAGATAAAAAGCTTTGACCAGCAATACTATATTAGAAATATTCTAATAACCTCAGCAAAATGATAAATAGGAATTAATAAAGGATTTAATCTGGACACAAAAGCATATGCCGTTGTAGATTTTGCTATATGTATGTGTGTATATATGTGTGTGGAAGTTTTAATAGGCTTTTTGAGTGCACCAATTTAATTAAATTATGAATCTATTCCATTGCCAATTATGCTGGCAAGGATGCACCAGTCTCTTAGACAACAGGGAAAGGAGCCAGGGAAGCATTGAGCCTCCAACCTGATCTGCACTTTGAGTCATCCCCAGGGTGAGCAGAAACTTTCCCCTTATAATAAACAAGAGTAATTAAATGCCATGAAAATGACCTGAGTGGCATCATAATATTTCCCACATAATTTTTGGAGACCATGGATCAAACTGGGCAGTAAAGATTGCAGCGTATTTTGTTGATAAAGGGATGATGTTGTTCATGGGGACTATCTTACCAAAAAAATTCTAAGTGCCAAACAAGCATGAAAACGGGAGTGAATCATGCTCAACTTTTCATGAAAGAAAAATTAAAATTTTATGCCGTTTAGAGAAAAAAATTAGGTGGAGATTCCGGTGTTGGACTGGGTTGGGCGCAGTAAGAAGTCTCACAACACCAGGTTAAAGACCAACAGGTTTATTTGGAATCACAAACTTTCAGAGCCTGCACCATCAGGCAAGTGGTGGTAGGTTCACAAACATGGCATATGTAGTCAAAGATATAATTGCAAGAAAATACAGATTGGAATGTGAAGATTGTTTGAAATGCAAGTCTTTATAGATACAAACAGTGTGTGTGGAGAGAGGGATGATCACAGGTTAAACTGGTGTGCATTGTCTCAAACCAGGACAGTTAGTAGAATTTTGCAAACCCAGGTATTGTGGTGGGGGTCACAAGTAGTGTGACACGAACCCAAGATCCTGGTTAAGGTTGCCCTCATGTGCAGAACTTGGCTATCGGTTACTGCTCGGCGATTCTACATTGTGTGTCTTGAAGGCTGACTTGGAGAACGCTTACCCAAAGATTACCTGAAAGGACTCGCATTCCAACCATTCTTCACATTCCTATCTGTGGTTATTTTGTAATTGTGTCTTTGCCTACGTATGTTTGTGAATCTACCTCCACTCACCTGATGAAGGAGTAGCACTCCGCAAGCTCATGATTCTAAATAAACCTGTTGAACTTTAACCTGGTATTGAGAAGAAAATGAGGTAAAGTGTGCTTCACGCCAGTACGGGTATCCTACGGAGTCTATTCACACCGGGAAGCTGGCTGATGACTGCTAAAGGCCACCATTGCGCATGCACGTGATCTCCCAGTGCACTATGTAGAGTGTACACAATTCGTACACTGAGAATGTGACATTCCCCCCAATTCCCCATCCCCGGCCGATCACTGCCCCCATTCAGGTAAGGTGAGCACTTCCACTGGCAATCCGGAGCCCAGCCGATTCCATCTCAGGCTCACTGATAATAAAATGAAGATTTAAATATTTAAACCAGTCTTGCGCCTGTTCTGGGCATGAGGCCAAGTATAATTATTGCTTGCTTTTTACATGGAGTGCTTTTTTAAGCTGTTCTTCGACCATTTATTCACGATTGTGACATGGAGTTTCTGATTTTGAGTTTGGGTTTATAACTTATTGATATTTGTTTCAATTTTGAACATGATTGATTTCTCTGATTAGGCTTTGCATGTCTGGGCAATGAATGTTACATTTATACTGTTATATTCCCTAGAAACCTATTGTAATTATATTTCTCTTTCAGTTTTTGAACTTGTGAAACAAGGGCAAGTATTCTTTTTTTCTCCTTTTTATTAAACATCTTTTAGATTTCTCTGCTTGATTATCCAACCAAGAATCATAGAATCACGACAGTGCAGAAGGAGTCCATTTCACCCAACAGACTCCACCAACCCCCCGAAAGACCTTCTTACCCTGACCCATCCCTCTGCCTTATCCCTGTAACCCATGCAATTATTATGGTGAATCCTCCTAATCCCCACACCTTTGGAAGGTGAGAGGAAAGCAGACAACCTGGAGGAAACTCAGAGTGTAACCCAAGGTCCCTGGCAGTGTGAGGCAACAGTGCCCACCATGCTGCCATGCAATGTAGATATGTTGTCAGATTCCAGCAAGTGTTCCTCATGAGCCTACAGCGCTACGGCTGTGTAGAGTGGCTTATGCTGATACATCCTTCAATTTGAATCACCTTCTGTTCCAGAAAAATGCATAGCTTCTAATATAAGATCTCATTGTACGTGGAAATGCATAGAATGGTTACAGCACAGAAAGAGGTCATTTGGTCCATCAAGTGTATGCTCTCTGCAGAGCAATTCAGCTAGTGCCATTGACCTGATCTTTCCCTGTAAACCTGAAATGCTTTTTTCTCTCGGGTGTTTAACCAATTCCTTTTAGAAGCCATAGTTGAATCTTCCTCATCCACAATGCATTCCAAATCCTAACCACTCACTATGTAAAAGTTACTTTGCCATGTAACCTTTGGTGCTTTCGATCTGGGCCTCTAACTTTCCACCAATAGAAGAGTCCTCCCTATCTTCTGTACAGATTTTGCAAACCACTATTAAATCTCTTCCTACCATGTATATGGCTAAATGTTGGTTGTGTTGAAAGCATTAGCACCAGTATTTTTGTTGTTCCTTTAATTGCATTGAAAATATAATTTTGTTATTGGTGAAAGTATATGCAGTAATATATCTTGAAACTTAACATCATAGTCAGTGTGTCTCTTCAACCATCTGTGAAGAATTTGCAATGACTTTGGTTATTTCTGATTTCCTTCCCCACCTTTTCTCCATATGGATAAGTGACTAATGTTTAGCCCCTCCTCGTAACATTGCACGAATCAAAAATGTATCATGTCTCCACTTCTAGTAAAACTTGAAGATTATGTAATGTTGTGGAACATTAGAATTTCAAAGGACTTCAGCTACATCAGCTTGTTTCCAATTGATTCTGTTATTTCAGCCCTGTGATGGAAGTTCCAACTGACAAACCCTTGACAGAAGAGCAAGCACGATTCTACTTTCAAGACTTGATAATGGGAATTGAATTCCGTAAGTGTAGGATATGTTCCTTTTGTGCGGTAGTGAACAGGAAAGTAAAAATTCTAATTGAAATGATGTTGATATATTGTTAGTTATCTATTTGCTTTCTCCTTTGCCTTGTTTTACTACACAATCCTTGGGAAATAAGTGGGTGGACTGCTCCTTATCTTTGCTTATATTCTTCTGTCATTGCATTTTGAAATATGCATAAATGTAATTCATGTTAACTATCTGTCCCTTTAGGATAGTGCATGATGTTTCAAATACAGCCTGAATGAGATTGAAAACTCATCACGTCAGGAATTACAATCAGAAATCCCCATCAGATCACTCGTTACGCTTTTAAATAATAGTGTTTTTATGCAATGATTTCATACAATGATACAGTGTAATATCAGAACAATCCTACTATAACTGAGTTTTACTGCTTCTTAGCTATGATGATAGTACCTCTGTTGTGACAAAGAAAAATCTGAGTGTAGTGTTCAGTTACTTTTGCTTTTGCAGAACATTTTGAGGTGGTTAATTAGTTTGACAATGTTATATATTAGTATAAATTGTTTTTATTTGTTATAAAACAGATTTGTGCTTGGTATTTGACATGGAGTGTTAACCCAATCCCTTCTGTCCTGTGCTCTGGTGCTGCTAGATATTTCACATTGAAAAGATCAAAATAGATTTTAACAAGAAATGTTCTGTATGCAGTGCACTATCAAAAGATTATTCATCGTGACATTAAACCTTCCAATCTCTTGGCTGGAGAAGATGGACATATCAAAATAGCTGACTTTGGGGTTAGCAATCAGTTTGAGGGAACTGATGCTCTTCTGACCAGCAGTGTGGGCACACCTGCATTCATGGCTCCAGAGACCATTTCAGAAACCAGGAAGAACTTTCATGGCAAGGTAAAGAAAAAAGTTCATTTTATCTGTGGCAGAATTATTCATTAACCCACAAGGTACTGTTATTGGCGATTCCTAATTACTATAATTGCCTGTTCAAAAATCATGTTTTTCTGTTAGGTTTGATGTTGGAACTGAGTTTGAGTCTTGAAGTTCAGCCTATTTTAGTGAAAAGTGTGCATATTTTATCTATCCTTTTTTACATCCTAACTGCAATTTGTGTCCAGTCTATTTCAATGCAAAAGTCTTACATTTTATTATTTTAGGTTGAAAAATGTTTTAAATTAAAATCAAAACCACAAGTTCCCATAGTGGGTCAAAAAAAATCATGCCAATTACTGTTTAGCAGAAATTCTAAACCTAGTATTTTCTGCAAGTCTTAACTTTTTGGGATAGATTAATGGCCATGAAGACAAATCAGCAAGATAATAGGATTCACTGTAAAGGCAAAAAAAAGGCATGAAGTTTGAATCAGTTTGCTTTTGTGGAAATCTCTCCACTGATCAAATAATTTTAGATCTTACCGTGATCCCTGAAATGTGAATAAGTATTGTTTGCTTTTTACATGAGTGTTTTTTCAAACTGTTCTTCTCCCGTTTATTCATAATTGGGACATGGTGTTTCAGATTTGTAGGTTTGTAAAGTATTGATGAAAGCAAAATACTGTAGATGCTGGAATCTGAAACAAAACCAGAAAATGCTAGAAAATTTCAGCAGGTCCGATGGCATCTTTGGAGTGAGAATAAAGCCAACATTTTGAATCAGGATGACCCTCCGTCAGAGCTGAAGACAAGGAAATTCGGACAAGATTTATACTATGAGGGTGATGGGGATGGGGAGCTGTAATTAATGGGAATCTTAATCATCTCAATTACAGCCCTCCTCGCCCCCAACACCACCACTCTCATAGTATACATCTTGGCTGATTTTCCTTGACTCCAGCTCTGACAAAGGGTATCCTGATTCAAAACATTGGCGTTATTCTCCTCCACAAATACTGTCAGACCTGCTAAGATTTTCCAGCATTTTCTGAATTTGTAACAATGATATTTGTTTCATTTTGGAAATTAATTATGATTCCTGTGATTAGGCTTTGGATGTCTGGGCGATGGGTGTTACATTATACTGTTTCGTTTTGGGGCATGTAAGTACAAAAAATTTATTAAAGCGAATTACTGCGGATGCTGGAATTTGAAACTAAAAGAGAAATGCTGGAAAATCTCAGCAGGCCTGGCAGCATCTGTAAGGAGAGAAAAGCGCTGATGTTTTGAGCCCTGACAACCCTTTGTCAAAGCTTTGACAAAGGCCATCTGGACTCAACGTCCGCTCTTTTCTCTCCTTACAGATGCTGCCAGGCCTGCTGAGATTTTCCAGCATTTTCTCTTTTGGTGATTAAAAAGTTTATGCTGCATCATTTAATGTAGAAATTTTGTTACTGGTGCTTAATGTTATTACCTTTTGATTTAGTAATGCCTTTAAACATTAAAACGTACAGTCATATTCATTTGTTACATATGCCTTTAATATTTGAAATTGTCTAGAATAATTTTGTGTTTATTTATTATACTTGATTATCTGACATATCGACATTTGCAGCTTGTAAAATCTTGGCAAAGTATATAAAGAACTAAGTAAACTTTATTTTTGATAGTGTCCCTTCATGGATGATCAGATATTAAGTCTGCATAACAAAATTAAGAATCAGTCAGTGGAATTTCCTGAGCAGTGAGTAAATTGTATGTTTATACCTACTTGTTTAAATTTTGGTCTGCTTCAGTATGTTTTTTTTTCTTAATTTAGTTTGTGAATTTTATTATTTCTCTCTCAGACCTTGTAATCTCATTCAATGATTCTGCTTTACAGACTCTTCATGGGATGGGATGAGGGAATGGGATAATTTAATGTGGGAAACATTGATATCGTTTAGCTGAATATATTTCAATATCTGTTATTAATTTTACGAGCTAGGCCAGACCTCTCTGAAGAGCTGAAGGATCTCATTTTTAAAATGTTAGATAAAAGCCCAGAAACCAGAATTACAGTTTCACAGATCAAGGTAAGACAAAGATATGTTACATCTGCAATCATTCCAACATTGTTGCCATTTTTGTTTGTTTACACAAACATAGCAATTCAAATATAAAATGTGAAAAGGTCATTAAATTTGTTGGTTTCCTTGTTTCTCTGAACTGCAAGATGTTTAGTTTTTATTCAGTACACCAAAACACCTATCCAGTATGAATGGCGATATTCAAGTGAAGGTGTTGTTGGGAGTGGGAGGAGTGGTTTGTTGTGTAGGAAGATCTAAGCCTTTTAGATAAGGGGAAACAGGCAAGATTACGATTTTATAATTGCAGTTGAGGATATGTTTTTATGATTTATGATGCAAGCTCATGCAACATGAGACAGTGGTGATGTTGTAATATCAGTAGACTAGTAAACTAGAGACCCAGACATAAGAACATAAGAAATAGGAGCAGGAGTAGGCCATCTAGCCCCTCGAGCCTGCCCTGCCATTCAATAAGATCATGGCTGATCTGTCGTGGCTCAGTTCCACATTCCCGCCCTCTCCCCATAACCCTTAATCCCCTTGCCTATCAAAAACCTATCAACCCGCGTCTTAAAAATATTTAGCGAGGCAGCCTCCACCACTTCAACGGGCAGAGAATTCCAGAGATTTACCACCCTTTGAGTGAAGAAGTTCCTCCTCAACTCCGTTCTAAACCGCCCCCCCCTTTATCCTGAGGCTGTGCCCTCTAGTCCTACTGTCCTTTCTGAGCGACTAATGCTCTGAGCGACTAGTCTTTCAGACTAATGCTCTGAGGACACAGGATCAAATCTCATCATAGCATATGATGGAATTTAAATTAAATTAATATATCGGGAACATAAGAACATAAGAAGTAGGAGCAGGAGTAGGCCATCTAGCCCTTCGAGCCTGCCCCGCCATTCAATAAGATCGTGGCTGATCTGAAGTGGCTCAGTTCCACTTTCTCCCCATAACTCTTAATTCCCTTGTCTGTCAAAAACCTATCTACCCGTGACTTAAATATATTTAGCGAGGCAGAGAATTCCAGAGATTCACCACGCTTTGAGTGAAGAAGTTCCTCCTCAACTCTGATCTAAACTGTGTCCCCCCTTTATCTTGAGGCTGTGCCCTCTAGTCCTGTCCTTTCTGAGCGGGAAGAATCTCTCTACCTCTACCCGACCCCCTCGCCTCCGGTGCGACCCCCTCGCCTCCGGTGCGACCCCCTCGCCTCCGGTGCGACCCCCTCGCCTCCGGTGCGACCCCCTCGCCTCCGGTGCGACCCCCTCGCCTCCGGTGCGACCCCCTCGCCTCCGGTGCGACCCCCTCGCCTCCGGTGCGACCCCCTCGCCTCCGGTGCGACCCCCTCGCCTCCGGTGCGACCCCCTCGCCTCCGGTGCGACCCCCTCGCCTCCGGTGCGACCCCCTCGCCTCCGGTGCGACCCCCTCGCCTCCGGTGCGACCCCCTCGCCTCCGGTGCGACCCCCTCGCCTCCGGTGCGACCCCCTCGCCTCCGGTGCGACCCCCTCGCCTCCGGTGCGACCCCCTCGCCTCCGGTGCGACCCCCTCGCCTCCGGTGCGACCCCCTCGCCTCCGGTGCGACCCCCTCGCCTCCGGTGCGACCCCCTCGCCTCCGGTGCGACCCCCTCGCCTCCGGTGCGACCCCCTCGCCTCCGGTGCGACCCCCTCGCCTCCGGTGCGACCCCCTCGCCTCCGGTGCGACCCCCTCGCCTCCGGTGCGACCCCCTCGCCTCCGGTGCGACCCCCTCGCCTCCGGTGCGACCCCCTCGCCTCCGGTGCGACCCCCTCGCCTCCGGTGCGACCCCCTCGCCTCCGGTGCGACCCCCTCGCCTCCGGTGCGACCCCCTCGCCTCCGGTGCGACCCCCTCGCCTCCGGTGCGACCCCCTCGCCTCCGGTGCGACCCCCTCGCCTCCGGTGCGACCCCCTCGCCTCCGGTGCGACCCCCTCGCCTCCGGTGCGACCCCCTCGCCTCCGGTGCGACCCCCTCGCCTCCGGTGCGACCCCCTCGCCTCCGGTGCGACCCCCTCGCCTCCGGTGCGACCCCCTCGCCTCCGGTGCGACCCCCTCGCCTCCGGTGCGACCCCCTCGCCTCCGGTGCGACCCCCTCGCCTCCGGTGCGACCCCCTCGCCTCCGGTGCGACCCCCTCGCCTCCGGTGCGACCCCCTCGCCTCCGGTGCGACCCCCTCGCCTCCGGTGCGACCCCCTCGCCTCCGGTGCGACCCCCTCGCCTCCGGTGCGACCCCCTCGCCTCCGGTGCGACCCCCTCGCCTCCGGTGCGACCCCCTCGCCTCCGGTGCGACCCCCTCGCCTCCGGTGCGACCCCCTCGCCTCCGGTGCGACCCCCTCGCCTCCGGTGCGACCCCCTCGCCTCCGGTGCGACCCCCTCGCCTCCGGTGCGACCCCCTCGCCTCCGGTGCGACCCCCTCGCCTCCGGTGCGACCCCCTCGCCTCCGGTGCGACCCCCTCGCCTCCGGTGCGACCCCCTCGCCTCCGGTGCGACCCCCTCGCCTCCGGTGCGACCCCCTCGCCTCCGGTGCGACCCCCTCGCCTCCGGTGCGACCCCCTCGCCTCCGGTGCGACCCCCTCGCCTCCGGTGCGACCCCCTCGCCTCCGGTGCGACCCCCTCGCCTCCGGTGCGACCCCCTCGCCTCCGGTGCGACCCCCTCGCCTCCGGTGCGACCCCCTCGCCTCCGGTGCGACCCCCTCGCCTCCGGTGCGACCCCCTCGCCTCCGGTGCGACCCCCTCGCCTCCGGTGCGACCCCCTCGCCTCCGGTGCGACCCCCTCGCCTCCGGTGCGACCCCCTCGCCTCCGGTGCGACCCCCTCGCCTCCGGTGCGACCCCCTCGCCTCCGGTGCGACCCCCTCGCCTCCGGTGCGACCCCCTCGCCTCCGGTGCGACCCCCTCGCCTCCGGTGCGACCCCCTCGCCTCCGGTCCGACCCCCTCGCCTCCGGTCCGACCCCCTCGCCTCCGGTCCGACCCCCTCGCCTCCGGTCCGACCCCCTCGCCTCCGGTCCGACCCCCTCGCCTCCGGTGCGACCCCCTCGCCTCCGGTCCGACCCCCTCGCCTCCGGTCCGACCCCCTCGCCTCCGGTCCGACCCCCTCGCCTCCGGTCCGACCCCCTCGCCTCCGGTCCGACCCCCTCGCCTCCGGTCCGACCCCCTCGCCTCCTGAAGCTAGCTTCAGTAATGGTGACCATGACAACAATCTGGTCTGGCCTACATGTGACTTCAGGCCTACAGCACTGTGGTTGCTTTTTTATTCATTCAGGGGATATGGGTGATGCTGGTTGGGCCAGCATTTATTACCCATCCCTAATTGCCCTTGAACTGAGTGGTTTGCTTGGCTGTTTCAGAGGTCATTTAAGAGTTAACCACATTGTAGGTCACATGTAGGCCAAGGTAAGATTTTCTTCCCTAAAGGACATTCATAAACTAGATGTGTTTTTAGAAAATCAATAATGATTTCATAGTCATCATTAGACTTTTAATTCAGATTTTCTTTAATGAATTCAAATTTCTTCATCCGCCTTGATGATTCTACCTGTGTCTTTGGTTTGCTAGTTTAGTGACAATACCACAATGCCACTGCCTCCCCATAAAATGCTCTCTGAAATGTTCTAGCAAGCCATTCAGTTCAAGGAGGAATTAAGAACGGGCAACAAAAACATCCACATCTTATGGAAAAATAAAGGGAAAAATGCTACCCATTTCTTGGTGAAAGAATATTGTTTCTGAAAATTGTCTTGTTTAATGAATGCTAGCATCTTAGTTTGACAGTTTCAGGACTGAAAAATTCAGACAGCTAAACTTTTTGGTTATTTTATTGCCCCTCCCTCAGAAATATTGTGCCTCAGACCTTCTTGCCAAGTGCTATCTTGGGTGTTTCTTGCCTTTCTGTTTTACTGCCATGAGTAAATACTTCACTTTTGCAAACTGCCTCCGCAAATCAAACTGGCTAATTCTGATGCCCAATGACCAAAAGTTTACGAAACTCTAAAATAAAGGTAAAAGTCCAAGGCCATATTCCTAATACAAGCAGTTTTCTTCCTTGTAAGTGAATGGTCAGTTGTGTAAAATTTATGTAAGCACATTTTCTGAAATACACAGGCAAGAATTTAGTTGCTGTCCTTGGAGTCAGAGGTTTACAGCATGGAAGCAGACCCTTCGGTCCAACTTGTCCATGCCGCCCTTTTTATAAAACCCCTAAGCTAGTCCCAATTGCCCATATTTGGCCCATATCCCTTATACCCATCATACCCATGTAACTGTCTAACAAAGAACAACACAGCACAGGAAACAGGCTCCAAACCTGCGCTGCTCATGCTTCCAACTAGACTATTCGTTTGTATCCCTCCATTCCCAGTCTGTTCATGTGGCTATCCAGATAAGTCTTAAACGATCCCAGCGTGTCTGCCTCGACCACCTTACTTGGCAGTGCATTCCAGGCTCCCACCACCCTCTGTGTAAGATACATCCCTCTGACATCTGTGTTAAACCTTGCCCCCCCTCACCTTGAACCTGTGACCCCTTGTGTTTGTCACCTCTGACCTGGGAAAAAGTTTCCCACTGTTCACTCTATCTATGCCCTTCATAACCCTATACACCTCTATTAGTTTGCCCCTCATCTTCCGTCTTTCCAGGGAGAACAATTCCAGTTTACCCAACCTCTCCTCATAGCTAAGACCCTCCATACCAGGCAACATCCTGGTTAACCTTTTCTGTACTCTCTCCAAAGCCTCCACAGTTTCTGGTAGTGTGGCGACCAGAACTGGATGCAGTATTCCAAATGTGACCTAACCAACGTTCTATATAGCTGCAACATCATACACCAACTTTTATACTGTATGCCCCGTCCTATAAAGGCAAGCATGCCATATGCCTTCTTCACCACCTGTGTTGCCACCTTTAAGGATCTGTGGACCTGCACACCCAGGTCCCTCTGTGCGTCTATACTCCTGATGGTTCTGCCATTTATTGTAGAGCTCCCCCCTACATTAAATCTACCAAAATGCATCACTTCGTATTTATCTGGATTAAATTCCATCTGCCATTTCTCTGCCCAATGTTCCAGTCTATCTGTATCCTGCTGTATTCTCTGACAATGTTCATCGCTATTTGCAAGTCGAGCCATCTTAGGGGGCATGGAGTTGGGGGTAAGGTGGTAGCGTGGATAGAGGATTGGTTGTCTAGTAGAAAGCAGAGAGTTGGTATCAATGGGTGCTATTCTGATTGGCGGTTGGTGACTAGTGGAGTGCCACAGGGATCAGTGCTGGGGCCTCAGCTAGTTGCCATTTTATATCGATGATCTGGAGGAGGGGGCTGAGTGTAGGGTGACGAAATTTGCTGATGACACAAAGATGAGTGGAAAAGCAAATTGCATGGAGGGTGTGGAAAGTCTGCAGAGGGATCTGGATAGGCTGAGCGAGTGGGCGAGGACCTGGCAGATGGAGTATAATGTTAGCAAGTGTGAGGTTATCCACTTTAGCAGAAATAATAGTAGGAGGGATTACTATTTAAAGGGCAAAAACCTGCAGCATGCTACGGTGCAGAGGGACCTGGGGGTCCTTGTGCATGAGTTGCAAAAACCCAGTCTGCAGGTGCAGCAGGTGATCAAGAAGGCAAATGGTATGCTGGCCTTTATAGCGAGGGGGATAGAATATAAAAGCAGGGAGGTCTTGCTGCAACTATACAGGGCACTGGTGAGGCTGCAGCTGGAGTACTGTGCGCAGTTTTGGTCGCCGCACTTGCGCAAGGATATTTTGGCCTTGGAGGGAGTGCAGAGGAGGTTCACTAGGCTGATACTGGAGATGAGGGGGTTGGACTATGAAGAGAGACTAAATAGACTGGGTCTGTACTTGTTGGAGTTTAGAAGGATGAGGGGGGATCTTACAGAGATGTATAAGATAATGAAAGGGATGGATAGGGTAGAGATAGAGAGATTCTTCCCACTCAGAAAAGATAGCAGGACTAGAGGGCACAGTCTCAAGATAGGGGGGGAGTAGTTTAGATCGGAGTTGAGGAGGAACGTCTTCACTCAAAGGGTGGTGAATCTCTGGAATTCTCTGCCCATTGAAGTGGTGGAGGCTACCTCGCTATATATATTTAAGTCACGGGTAGATAGGTTTTTGATAGACAAGGGAATTAAGGGTTATGGGGAGAGAGCGGGAAAGTGGAACTGATCCACTTCAGATCAGCCATGATCTTATTGAATGGCGGGGCAGGCTCGAAGGGCTAGATGGCCTACTCCTGCTCCTATTTCTTATGTTCTTAACTGATTGCCATGATTTTGATAATAAGCATTTGTGTTCTTGCATGTTGTTGCTAATGTTGACCCTGACCTTTGTAGGATAATGCTGATTAACAGGCTGACTGCCTGCTGCATAAGAAAGCACCCAAATGAAGAGCAAATTAGGGAGCAGAGCGATTAGACTTTTGGGATGGGGGTGGGAGATTTCCTGTGATGGTTGAGTGTAGTTTCCTTGTAGGTAGGGGATCACATATTGGTCAGGGAAAGTGGATCAGTTAAACATGTTAGGCCTATAAAGCATTCCTATTTTTCCTGGCCCACAGTAGTGCTGTCAAGGTAGGTACTTTATGGATCCAGCCCTTCATCTTGCCTCTTTTTCCAGGTTGGGTTTCCTAAGGTCCAGGAAACCTAAACAACATTAGTTAAAATTAAAAAGCTTATAAAAATGGAGGCATACAATCTCTGATACCCATCATTCCACTTCCACTAAAACCAGAAGGTCTAGAATTGAGGCAAGTTGGAGTCGGGATTTTATTTTTTAAAATTTTAACTTTTCAGCCAATCTGCCTTTGGGGGTTTAACTTACCCCATTGTTTCATAAGGAATTTCCAAAATGAAAATTATTTATACAATTGCAAAGAGTTAAATTGTTCCTATTTCCATTTAACTGTAACCTCTCCAGTCCAGAAATCTGTTGCTCAAAAACACTAGTTATCTAGAAAATCTTTATGCGAGCTTGATCAACACAGTGCTCATCACTTGACTACTTGGGAGCTGTATCAAATTTAGAAGCATGATCTCAGTCCAGATGATGTATCTCCTTTTTACAGTTTTAAAATGTTTTACTACCATTTTATGTTTCAGGTAAATATTTATACCCCGAGGTGTTTCTTGGTAAAGAATTCTAACATCACGTATAATTGAAAATATTCCAAAATCCTGAAATGACTTGGTGATTTCGGAATGGAGGGGTTGCATTGCAATATATTACACAAGTATCAAAATTTGCTACTACGTTTCATGGTTATTAAAAATGCAATATGGTAAATATATAAAATTATGCTGAAGGCAATTCTTTCATGGTTTCTTTTAACTTGTAGGTACATCCGTGGGTGACAAGGCATGGTGCTGAAGCACTTCCTACAGAGGATGAGAATTGTATACTTGTTGAAGTTACTGAAGAGGAGGTTGAGAATTCGGTCAAACATATTCCAAGCCTGGCAACAGTCGTAAGAGACAATATTAATTTTAATAGGCTGCTGAAAATAAGCAGCTACACATCCAATTATTTTTATAAAAATTCATTCGAGGGATGCTGGTTTCACTGACTAGGTCAGCATTTATTGCCCATCCCTTATTGCCATTGAGAAGGTGATGGTGAACTGCCTTCTTGAATCACTGCAGTCCATATACTGTGCATTTGTATGTACTTGTTGAGGGCTAACCAAATATTCCTCATATCTCTGATATGTTATAGTCACTTGCTATTTCCTTGTGTTTCTGGTGCCATATGTTTAGCTGAGTAAGTACTGGAATGAGCCTGAAGGATCATTCTATCTTGCATTCTTATCTTGCATTCAGTACATTCAGTACATTCAATACTTGATTCAAACAGGAGTTAATTTCCACAATTCTATGATGAAATTTTTCTTAATTGGATTGACAGGTCATTACTTCTCCACATTATATTAAATTGAAACTTTTTTTCTGGTAACTTTATTTACATATGATTATTACTATCAGTCAACAGAACTGCAAACATCATTGTCAAAGTAAATTGACTCTTATGTAAAAGCAGAAACTGAATTGCATAAAAGGGAACTTTTCATTCATTTGTCCTTGAATGCAACTTTTATGAAAATGTTACAAAATTGATGCTTTCTTACCAGATTCTTGTTAAAACAATGCTTCGAAAACGTTCCTTTGGGAATCCTTTTGAGGGAAGTAGGCGAGAGGAGCGATCTTTGTCTGCATCAGGAAATCACCTTGTGTAAGTAGATAACTATATTTTTTCAACGGTGTTTTAAGTTCCAGTTTCTTGAGCTTTGCAACGATTTACATCTTCAGAAACACTAAGGTGTTTTAAGGTATGCATTTTACAATTCTTTGATGATAAATAAAAGTCTTGTTTAATTTCCTTTAGCAAAATTGTTTTTTTAATTTTGATTTACACAATGTTTTTAAACTTCAGTACTTCAAAGAAAGCAAACTTTTTTAAAAGTAAAAATGCAGTGTTGTATTTGTTTTCCATAGATTGTGAGCCTTGCTGACAAGGCCAGCATTTATTTTTTTACTCTTTCCTATTTGCTCTTGGCTGGTAAATTGTACCTGAGAGGCTGAAATTGTACAAGGAAATCCCAGATTATTGGTCAACCTTCTTTTGATGTGATAATTAATTCAGCAATTCTTAACAAGGTGAACTTGATGATATATGCTGCTTACAAGAGACCCTATAGACTTACAAATTATACTAATCCAAGTGAAGCTTTTCAATTAGTCATAAATTTTGTGTGGCAAATTGGATGGAACCGGCATTCCGTAATTGGTCTTCAGACTTTACTGCTTCATGGTTGCTTAAGTTGTTTTACAGTATGGTGTTTTAAAATCACACCAAATAAAATACAGTGGATGTGGTCGCAAAGTGGAAACACTTTTGGTAGAGTTCATAGCTTTGAAAATAATGAAACTTGAAATACAAAGCTAATTTGATGGAAAACAAAACTCTGGGTGCTGGAAATCTGAGAAAAAAATATATATTCAGGTCTGGCAGCATTACTGGGGAGAGAAACAAAGCTAATGTTTTCAAGCCAATTATAAGAACACAACATAAGAAATAGGAGCAGGAGTAGGCCATCTAGCCCTTCGAGCCTGCCCTGCCACTCAATAAGATCATGGCTGATCTGAAGTGGCTCAGTTCCACTTTCCCGCCTTCTCCCCATAACCCTTAATCCCCTTGCCTATCAAAAACCTATCTACCCGCGTCTTAAATATATTTAGCGAGGCAGCCTCCACCACTTCAACGGGCAGAGAATTCCAGAGATTCACCACCCTTTGAGTGAAGAAGTTCCTCCTCAACTCCGTTCTAAACTGCCCCCCCCTTATCTTGAGGCTGTGCCCTCTAGTCCTACTGTCCTTTCTGAGCGGGAAGAGCCTCTCCACCTCTATCCTATCCATCCCATTCATCACCTTGTACGTCTCAATGAGATCTCCCCTCATCCTTCTAAACTCTAACGAGTACAAGCCTAGTTTATTCAGCCTCTCCTCATAGCTCAACCCCCTCAACTCCGGTATCAGCCTAGTGAACTTCCTCTGCACTCCCTCCAAGGCCAAAATATCCTTGCGTAAATGCGGCAACCAAAACTGCACACACTACTCCAGCTGCGGCCTCACCAGTACCCTGTACAGTTGCAGCAAGACCTCCCTACTTTTATATTCAATCCCCCTCGCTATGAAGGCCAGCATCCCATTCGCCTTCCTGACCACCTGCTGCACCTGCAGGCTGGGTTTTTGCGACTCATGCACAAGGATCCCCAGGTCCCTCTGCACCGTAGCACGCTGCAGTTTTTCGCCATGTAAGTAGTAGTCCTTCCTACCATTATTCCTACCAAAGTGGACAACTTCACACTTGCCAACATTAAATTCCATTTGCCAGTTCCTGGCCCATTCGCCCAGCCTATCTAGATCCCTCTGCAGACTTTCCACACCCACCGCACAACTTGCCGTTCGGAGGGTGTGGCAAATTGTGTGGATGGATTATCTTCCGTCAGTTCTGTTTTTCTTACTAATTTGCTTTATTATTGTCACATATATTATACAGTGAAAAGTGTTGTTTCTTGCGCGCTACACAGACAAAACATATTGTTCATAGAGAAGGAAACAAGAAAGTGCAGAATGTAGTGTTACAGTCATAGCTAGGGTGCAGAGAAAGATCAACTTAATGCAAGGCAAGTCCACTCAAAAGTCTGACAACAGCAGGCAAGAAGCTGTTCTTGAGTTGGTTAGTACGTGATCTCTTGTACCTTTTTCCCGAAGGAAGAAAGTGGAAGAGAGAATGTCCGGGATGTGTGGGGTTCTTAATTATGCTGGCTGCTTTGCCGAGCCAGTGGAAAGTAGGTGGGATGGGAGGTTGGTTCGCATGATGGATTGGGCTACATTCACGACCTTTTGTAGAACCTTGCAGTCTTGGGCAAAGCAGGAGCCATACCAAGCTGTGATACAACCCAAAAGAATGCTTCCTATGGTTCTATGGTTCATCTGTAAAAGTTGGTGAGAGTTGTAGCTGACATGCCAAATTTCCTTAGTCTTCTGAGAAAATAGAGGCGTCGGTGGACTTCCTTAACTATAGTGTCAGCATGGGAGGACCAGGACAGGTTGTTGGTGATTTGGACACCTAAAAACTTGAAGCTCTCGACCCTATTTACTTCGTCCCCATTGATGTGGACAGGAGTATATCCTTCTTTATGCTACCTGAAGTTGATGCAATCTCCTTCGTTTTGTTGACATTGAGGGAGAGATTATTGTCACCGCACCCGTTCACCAGATTCTCTATCTCATTCCTATACTTTGTCTTGTCATTGTTTGAGATCCAACCCACTATGGTGGTGTCGTCAGCAAACTTGAAAAACAAATTGGAGAGGAATTTGGCCGCACAGTCATAGGTGTATAAGGAGTATAGTAGGGGGCTGATAACACAGCCTTGTGGGGTAACGGTGTTGAGGATGATCGTGGAGGAGCTGGTGTTGCCTATCCTTACTGATTGAGAAAAGGTACTGTTTTATTATTTTGAAAGAAGACACTGTTTTAATCTATATTTTCTGATCTTGTTAATGGTTCAAATGAAAAGAGCATTATGTTTGACAGCATGCATCTACAGTAACAATTGTAATTGGAAAAATATATTTCTAGGCACCCTAGTGCAACAACAGACAACTCCATTTTAAGTGGAATTATGGAAGAGCTTGTAGTTACTACTTAGGCACATTTTGTTTAAATGTAGTAAACCAAAACTAATGATTCTTCAAACTTATGTACATCCTACCCATGTGGTAGCAACATTTCTTTACTGTTGGATCTGCAGTCACAAGATGTGATGCAATTGAGCATTATTATGAATTCCTGAACCCTTTCGTCTATTAACGTGAAGGCACCAAGATCTTTTATCATTTGTCATGAAGAACAATGATAGATCCTGCAGCACTGATCAAATGATAAACAAACGAGCAAATAAACCACCCTGCAAACATAAAATAAAATAACAATTAGAGGGCCTCCAGAACGTCTGTGTGCAAAAAGTCAAGGAGCATTGTGCACCAACTTGGTACAGGTTTCATTGCTGCCTTAAAAGCAGACTACTGCCTTTATAGCTCTGGGTACCACTTGCAAGAGAACTCCAGCACATTAGTAATTTGTTTAACAACAGATAACCAGGTTTTCTGAAATACTGCCCTGGAAGTGTTAGCCAGTCCATTTAACAGAAACCTGTTATCCACTCTCAGAATGACGGAATTTGTGTTCCCATCTGAAGCCCCTGCAGCAGAACTAGTGTGCAATTCTTTCCCTTCATCTTGCCTCCTGTTATAGTGACCTGGTCCAAATCCCCATGTGGTGTTGGGCACCCCAAAACTCCCACCTCCCAACCTGCACAGAAACACCAACTGCTTGACCAGCCCAGCAAACCCTGTTCCCCGCTCTCAATACCCCTCCAAAAACTGCATGCTCGTTCCCCCCCAAGACTCCATGTGCTCCCCCCTCACCAAGACTGTTGCATCTCTCACTATTTTGACTCACCTAATCATCTCTGCTCTCTTCCCCCTCCCCCCACTCCCCAACTGCTTGAACCCCCCCATAATACTTCTGAACATATTTCACATCTGCACTGTACATAATATACATTTTTGCTTTCCTGGTTTATATTAGGATAATTGAAATCCTGCATTATAATTCCTGCACCTCTCTAATTTTCCTGTACGTTTTCTCCACTATATTTTTCATACTAGTTGGTGTCCTATAAACTTTATAAAGCAGTGTAATTGCACCAAAATTGTTTCTGAACAACTGTATTGGTTCTTAAATGCACCAGATCATCCTGTATCTGTCAAATATTGTAGTTTTCCACTTAATCAATTTTCCCAACCATCCTCATTTCCTCCTCCTGCCTTTCCTGAACCTCTTGTATTCAGGAATATGTAGTGCCAGTTTTGTCCTTTCTTCAGCCAGGTTTCCATCATTGCCACAATAACATGTTCCATGTGGCTATTGAGATCTGCAGCTCACCAACCTTACTTAACATGCTTAGTGCATTTCTGTACCATGCACTGTAAACCTGAATTCAGTCTTACTGTATTTGCTCCTAATGTGACTCCACCCAATACCTTCCTATTCTTTCCTTGAGTGCTATGAGTCTCTCTCAGTTCTTTCTGCATCCTTCTTAATGCTGTACCTGTCCCCAACAAGTTAGCTTTATTGTGTAATTGGTATAATTTTTAATGAAATAAATGTGCAAAAGTGTTTGCAGATCATAGGGAACAACATAAGTAAATAAGGGAATAAACAGAGTTGGCATAATGCTTATTTTTGTGTCTAGGGCTACAGCATACACAAGCATGGAGGCATCCTTAAACTGATATAAAAAAAATTCCTTTGAGTTGGGTCAGTTAAGAGGTGGTCTGCAATAAATTATCTGAGTATGAAAGTTTTTATGCAGTTTTTTTGTTGCTGAGGGAGCACAAGTTTAAGTAGCTCATGAAAAGAATCAATAAGTTAGAAGTAAATATGTTGAGATTGTTATAATCCTTGGCCAGACCCTCAAGTTATTGGTAAAATCCAATCAGAAATCATGAATGTTTCGTTTAAAGTGGACAACGTTCGAGATTCAAGACACTTGCTAATAGAATAATGATACAAGATTCAATGGTTTTGAACAAAAAAATTATCTGTGGTTGAACACATCACACTGCACAATAAATGCCAAATGCAACCAAAATAGCTTTCACAAATTTCTCAACAACCCACCCAAAAGTCAATAATACTGAGTCAACCAATCTCACTGAAACTTCCATCTTGCAAGAGTTTCCAATCGTCACCTTTGACGATCTTGCCTTGGAATTCTGTCCAAAAACCACTCCAATTCAGACAGCATCAACGATGGCCCACCTCATAGGTTTTCAACATTATTTCCTGAGTTTCCATTGCTTTGGATTCCAGGGTCTTCTCTTGAGCATCAAATTACTGGCACAATCTAAGATCTCTGGCCCTGCCAAGCAGAACTTTCCTGCTTCATCGGGGTATCTTCACTCCAGTGGCCTGCAGCAGAGAGCGACCAGTCTTTGGCTGCTGCATTCACTTTAAGCCTACGCCCCACAGCCCATTACTTGTTTGGAGCCTGTTTCCTTCTTCCTCTCATTTTTCCATAACTATTGGGACCTTTTCTGCCCCCTTTGTCCCTTACATGAGACTTCCTTTTGGAACATCTCCTTGTCCCCTTTTTTGACCTCTCCCTGTCCCATCTCCTTGTCCCCTGCCTAGGACACGGCGGCAATGGCAATTCTCAACCAGCCACCTGTCCTGGGTTTTCATACCATTTTCCTCATTGTGCAAGTGCGCTGGGACCACAAAATGTGAAAAATGTAGAACTAAGCATGTGTAGGCCACCCCCTAGTCTGTGCACATCCAGAAGTTCTGAGGTCAGTTAGGAGTGAAAATTCCTGACCTCTGCGCTCTCCACCGAGATGTTTGATTTTCATAACAAGATGGTGATTAGAACACTGGATGCCATAAACTGGTGTTGAAAAGAATCTGAAGTTCCTTGAATAAGTGGAATACCAAAAGATGAAGGAAGTGAACAAATGTGGGATTAGACTAGATGGCTTCTCTGAATAAAATACAAGTGATACACTAACATTAACACATGGATTTGGATTTGTACTAAAGTGCTTGAAATACGTTTATAATTTGAACCAAGTCAGAATTTCTATACTCTGTCCATGAACACAGTACAACTGCTTGTTGCCAACTGCAATTTTTGCTGAGCATTACAATAAGAAATGCTTGGTTCACCAAATTCCCAATCAGTGAATTCAGTTCTTACATAAGAACATAAGAAATAGGAGCAGGAGTAGGCCATCTAGCCCTTCGAGCCTGCCCCACCATTCAATAAGATCATGGCTGATCTGTTGTGGCTCAGTTCCACATTCCTGCCCTCTCCCCATAACCCTTAATCCCCTTGCTTATCAAAAACCCATCAACCCGCGTCTTAAAAATACTTAGTAAGGTAGCCTCCACCACTTCAACAGGCAGAGAATTCCAGAGATTCACCACCCTTTGAGTGAAGAAGTTCCTCCTCAATTCCATTCTAAACCACTCCCCCTTTATCTTGAGGCTGTGCCCCCTAGTCCTACTGTCCTTTCTGAGCGGGAAGAGTCTCTCCACCTCTATCCTATCCATCCCATTCATCACCTTATATGTCTCAATGAGATCTCCCCTCATCTAAACTCTAACGAGTACAAGCCTAGTTTATTCAGCCTCTCCTCATAGCTCAACCCCCTCAACTCCGGTATCAGCCTAGTAAACCTCCTCTGCACTCCCTCCAAGGCCAAAATATCTTTGCGTAAATGCGGCGACCAAAACTGCACACAGTACTCCAGCTGCGGCCTCACCAATGCCCTATACAGCTGCAGCAAGACCTCCCTACTTTTATATTCAATCCCCTTCGCTATGAAGGCCAGCATCCCATTTGCCTTCCTAACCACCTGCTGCACCTGCAGGCTGGGTTTTTGCGACTCATGCACAAGGACCCCGAGGTCCCTCTGCACCGTCGCCTGCTGCAGTTTTTCGCCACTTAAGTAATAGTCCTTCCTACCATTATTCCTACCAAAGTGGACCACCTCACACTTGCCAACATTAAATTCCATTTGCCAGTTCCTGGCCCATTCGCCCAGCCTATCTAGATCCTTCTGCAGACTCTCCACACCCTCCGCGCAATTTGCCGTTCCACCAATCTTGGTGTCATCAGCAAATTTCGACACCATACACTCGGTTCCCTCCTCCAGATCATCTATATAAATGGTAAATAGCTGAGGCCCCAGCACCGACCCCTGGGGCATTCCACTAGTCACCAACCGCCAATCCAAATAGCACCCATTAACCCCCACTCTCTGTCTCCTATTTGACAATCAATCCTCTATCCACACTAACACCCTACCCCCAACTCCATGCCCCCTTACCTTCTGCAATAACCTCTTGTGAGGTACCTTGTCAAACGCCTTCTGAAAATCAAGAAAGACCACATCCACCGGCTCTCCTCTATCCACCGCCCTAGACACATCCTCATAGAACTCCAATAAATTTGTCAGACACGACTTCCCCTTAATGAAACTGTGCTGCGTCTGCTCTATCAAGCACTTCCCCTCAAGATGCCTCGCTATTTCCTCCTTGATGACGGATTCTAACATTTTACCTACAACAGACGTTAAACTAACCGGCCTATAATTCCCCGCCTTTTGCCTGGCACCCTTCTTAAACAACGGCGTAACATTAGCCGTTTTCCAATCTTCTGGCACTTCCCCGGAATCCAGCGACGCCTGGAAAATAACCACCAAGGCATCCACTATCACCTCCACCATTTCTTTCAGAACCCTCGGATGCATTCCATCCAGTCCTGGGGACTTGTCCACAATCAGTCCCTCCAGTCTGTCGAGCACTGCCTCTCTAGTAACAATAATGTCATTCAGGCCCTCCAGTCCTACCACCTTTCCATCGCTAACACCTGGCAAATTATTCACGTCCTCCTCCGTGAAGACCGAAACAAAAAAGTTATTCAAGACCTCAGCCATTTACCCATCCCCTACCACTAAGTCCCCCCTCTCATCCTCTAAGGGTCCAACGTTCACCCTAGTCAGCCTCTTCCTTTTTATATATTTATAAAAACTCTTGCTATCCTTTTTTATATTAAGCGCTAGCCCAGCTTCATAGTTTCTCCTACCCTTCTTTATCAACTTCTTTGTCAATCTTTGTTGACATTTAAACTTCTCCCAATCCTCTTCTCGCCCACTACTCTTAGCTACTCTAAACGCCTCCGCTTTTAATTTAACACTTTTCTTCACCTCCTTCGTTATCCACAGCTTATTACCTCTCCTCCTACGGTCCTTTTTAACCATCGGAATAAATTTCTGCTGAGCACCAAGAAAGATCTCCTTAAAGATCCTCCACTGCTCCTCAGCAGACCTACCTTCCAACGCACTCCCCCAGTCAACATTCGCCAATTCTTCTCTCATCCTACCATACTCTCCTCTGTTCAAACAAAGGACACGTGTCTGGGAACCCACTTTCTCCTCCTCCATCTGCACCAGAAACTCCACCATACAATGATCACTCTCCCCAGGAGGATCCTTCACCACAAGGTCCCTAATTCTTCCCGCCTCATTACATAACACCAGATCCAAGATAGCTCGCTCCCTCGTCGGCTCCAACACACACTGTTAAAGGAAACTATCCAAACAGCTCATCTGCTCTTTGAGATTCTGAAATTTGTGTTGTATCTGTGCTGGAACTTTTAAGTCTTATTACAGTTTGCATTTTGAAATGCAATCATTACTAAGTATCCTACCTGACTTGCCATTATCATGTGACATCTCCATGAGGGAATGTTTGGGGCAGCCGTATTACATTCAGTTCAATAAAGACATTACAGTAGAAGTACTGTAGTTTTTGAGCTCATACCATAGCCGAGATTCAGTTTTGAAAGATTGGAAGAGATGATGTGGCTGGCTACCAAAAGAGGAACACTGAAGTGTTCCAATCTTCTAAAAGAAGGGGGGAAAAAGGCAAGGAAAAGCTAATGTGAGCTGAAGGCTGTAAGTAAAATGCTGGGTGTGACAAAAAGCAGCTGTAAATTTTCCACTCCCTGCCCCTGTCAAAATGCAAGGAAAAATGTGGCAGAATTGACTGGCAATTTTACAATGGCAAAATAATGAGATTGCAACAGATTTGACTAACAAGCTGGAGCTAGATGAGTATCAGCACTTGTAATGCTGCTGGGGAGAGGTTGTTATAAATTCTATTCCATCCTACGTCTATCCAAAGGACAGAAAAGTTACTATACAAATTTTGAAAACCTTGAAGGCACCCTTTGAACCTTAAGTGAACATAACTTATAAACAATATGTATTCAACATATTGAAAAAGAGTCCATCAATCAGTATGCAACTCAGTAATATAACTTGCAGAATCAAATTATGTGGATTTGTTGCCCAAATCAAGTGTAGATTTGGTCAACAAAAAGATGATCTCATTTAAGATGGTGTTGCTTTAGGCATAAGAAATCCAACAGTGAGAGCAAGTCAACTAAGAAGAGAAATGTACTCAGGAAAGTAATAGACACGGGCAGAAATACAGAGGGTGTAAAACATCAGCTAGTATGGCAGAGAAGACCAGGACGTGCATTATGCTGGGACATTCCTGGCCAAAAGAGTAGAATAATCATGGATGAAGAGCAGGGTGGAAGTACTGCAGAAGATATTGTTCAAAGGAAAGCAATATTTTAACTGCACGATGCTGAATCATTTCACACGAATGTGTTTTGCAACAAAGGAGCAAAATAAACCTATACCAATAGACACTGGAGAGATATCACCCAAAGAGTCTGATGAAGCACTGTACACCATACAATAGGCTGGTTTGATCAAGTCTATAAGTGGTTTATAAAAGATAGACTTGATCATTTATTTATAGACTATCAGTGATGTACAAGATGTGACATAAAAGATAGATATCAAATCTATAAATGATTTGTGATTATTAGAATGGTGACAACAGAAGGAAAGGATTAAATGAGCAAGAGGCATCAGTGTCATGCAGCATCATGACTTTCACAGACCTTTGCAAAATGGATCAACCTGGTGATTTAAAAATAAAGCCCTTGAAAGTAAGGGAAATGAAGCCTTAGAAAGTAAGGCTGAGGCTGATTATGTTAGAAATGTACGTTCTTTTAAGAGGTAAACCAGAACTAGCTTCAGAGTGAGTTCAGAGCAGGAAATGCTCATTGAAACCTGTACTTAAAAGCTGGATTAAGTACAGGTTTCCCCAATAAACGATTGCTTCTGGACAAGGAGTGGAACCTGATGGGAGAGCAGAAACTAGTATTTGTACATTATAACAGCAATACAATTGTGAAGCTTTGAAAGTCTTCTGTTGCCTAATTCAGCAAATGGATATCTATCTGTTAAACAGAAGGTATATGATGGTGCAATATTCATATCAAGAGGACAAATTAGTTTGCAAGCCCAATGCAATGTTGGAATTAAATGAAAAGTAAAGAATTGGATAAACAAGAAACCAATAGGGATTTAGCTGCACGGACGACTTGAGATGCAGATTAGCCTAGTACCAGGGTAAAACAGATACTTTGTTAAGCATAGTGGAAATCAGCAGTCTAGAGGTCTAGATCGTTGCCAAGCCCAATTGCAAAGTAGAGCACTCTCTCAGAATCAAGCTATTGGCCAGAAGAGAAAGCAGCAGAGGTCTGGCCATGTAGGACCTGATAAGTTGTAACCTAGACCAGAAGAAAAGGTTCCTAAAAGAAAGTTAGGTCCTGTGCAGTAGTTACCTGTCAGATTTGAGGCATAGTGTTTAAATCTGTGGGATGTTATTTTAGGGAAGGTGTATTCTCAGAGTTTAGGAAAGTGGATAGATTTAGATTTGGGGATAAAGTAATCATAATGCCTGGGGAACCATTATTATAGTTAAGTGTAAATGTTCTTTGCTGCTATCTTGTTGCATGTTTTAAAGTTTAATAAACATTTTGTTATTTGAATAATTTACAACATGATTGATTCCTCTCCTCTTCGGGTTTCATCTCATTTCTCATTCTCCAAATTGCAAAACTATATAGTTCAGAACCAGCATTCAAGTTTTCCTTCTGGGATTTGGAATGCCCTCGCATTGAATATCAGCGTGGTTCATAACAAATAGCAAGAATGGAGATGTGGAGTTCTAGATCAGAAATGGTATGCAACAGTCACTCATCTCAGCTAGAGAAAGTCTAAAGCTTGGACTGGTGACCCTAAACATGCCAAAACCACTGACCACTGAATAGCTCCTACAGGAGTACAAAATACGTGTTTACAGGGTTTAAAAGTCTATCTCCTAAGTAGATGTGAATGTAAGACCAATTCAGCATCTGCTGAGAAGAGTTCCAGTTGCCCTCAAAGCAAGCCTAAAGAACAAAAATGGGAAAACAAGGGATCACTCAGGAAAGTAACAACTCCTACAGACTGGATTATCAGTTAAACAACCTGGAAAACTGAGAGTGCACTTGGATTTCAAGTGCTGAAGAAATCTCACTACCCCATGCCAACCATCAACAGAATTTTACCACAACTTGCCAGTGCAAAGATCTCTACCATCCTGGAGGCAAAGGATGGTTACAGGCAAGTGAAGCTGAATGAAAGAAGCAGAATTCTAACCACATTCTGTAAGCCGTTGGGGGGCGGGGTAGGGGGCGGTGCAGATGGTTGCAATTGAAGATGCTCAAAGTCCAGTACATAGCTTATGTATTGACTGCAAATGGTTTTCACCCAGACTCTGACAAGGTGAGAGCTGTAGCAATGATGCAATGACCAGTAGACAGGAAAGCAGTTCAATGATTTGTTGGCTTTATAAACTACTTAGCAAAATTTCTGCCTAATCTTTGTCATTAAGAGTATGAAACTTTACCCAAGCTCACTGCCAAGGATGTGCAATGATATTGGGGTACAGAACAAGGAGCAGTGTTCACTAAAATCAAAAACGAGTGATGGTAATGCCAGTGCTGAAGTACTACGATGTCAGTGATGTTGTTACCTTGCAATATGATGCCAGCAAGACAGGTCTTGGAGCAATCCTGATGCAACAAGGACAATCAGTGGTGTTTACATCCAGGGCACTAACAAAAACTGAATGACACTCCGCTCAGATCAAGAGTGTGCCTGGCTATTGTTCTTGCTTGTGAACATTTTCATCAGTATCTTCTTGGGAGATGCAAAATAGTGTTGGAGTCCAATAACATGCCAATTCAAAGCATTTTTCTCAAACAACAACTATCTGCTCCAAAGTGCCTGCAGGTGATGTTACCTTATTTACAGAGTTATCATCTGGACTTGATATACAAGTGAGGGAAATATGTGTAATATTGCATGCTGTTGAGTGCAGCATTCCCCATGAAGAAAATTAAGGATGCTACAACAGGATGTAAAACCTTCCAGATTCAACATGAGGACTTCTCTGGAAGTCATCAACCCAGAAGAGTCATTGAATCTGACAGATTTGCACCTTGTTTAAATCAAATGAATCCGACAGACAAAACTTCCCAATAAGATGCAATTCTCCAAGTACTGCAAGAAGTAGTGATGAAAGGACAGTCTGAGAGCATCAAGAACACACAAGTTGTCACAAGAGCATATTGGGCATGCTAAGATGAAGTGAGAGCCCAAGATCTTGTACAACGGAAATAGTCATCATCCCTAAGGAGATGAGAGGTGATATGCTGAAGCACATCCATACAATCCAGCAAGGAATTGATTTGAGTTTGAGGAAGGCAAGAGGTACTCTACTAGCCAAACATAAGCAATGAAATTAAAGACCACGTTAACCAGTGCAGTGCTTGTAACAACAAGTGAGAGCTTTTGATGACATGTGACATCCCAGACAGACAATGGATGAAGCTGGGAGTAGATCTCTTCTTTACAGTGGAACTGATTATCTTGCAACTGTAAGCTACTAGGTTAATTGCAGGGAGGTAGGCCACTAAACACCAGTAAACTGCTTGATTTCAGCAGCAGCTTACCTTTCCCCAAATGGAATGTGTGTCACCTACTTTTTTTTCCTGTTTGCACTTTCTTTTTGCAGGAAGTTGGCTGGGCAATGTCTTTTTCTTCTGAGGGCATCTCAGCATCTGTATTTAGACAACCTGGCCTCTCTCAGCATAAGGATGTTAATCTCTATTAAGAGGCACAATAGTGATCTAAGATAATTTCTATTTTTAAAAATATTAAACTGAGAGAGACAAGTGATAAGTGCCAAAAAATGCATTGAATAAAATTTGAAGCTGCAATCACTAATGTTGAAATCTTTTCATCCTTCACAATATCAACCTAATACAAATTTTCTGCAGGCGCAGTTCCATTGATACCTATTTTAGAATTGGTGTCAGATCCATAATAAGAGTTTAATGACTAAAATTAATTGGGATTCAAGGATATTTCATTAGCCCTTAGTTTGTTTCTGAGGTACATTCAAAACAACATTAAATTGGAATTTTTGTAAGCATTTTTAATCTTTTAGCATTGTTTATATATTTTAATATGATACATTTACTGCATTTTTTGCAATAATATTTGTAAAATCACTGGTGCAACCCATACTACTCTGTGGGCTTTTCAAACCTCTGGTGACCTTTTTGGGTTCTATTAAATGTAAAAAAGAACGATTGTTTCTGAAGCTTGCCTATTCCAGAATATGTGTTGATCTAACTAAAAGTATTGCCTAAAGTATGTCTGTGATTATTAAGTTAACAAATGCCACTCCAGAAAAGTGTGCAAAATGTAGTTAAAAATTCATAATCGAATTGATGGATCTGTTTTCAAACACTCGTTCATTTTTGTGTAAACTTTCCCCTAATTTCCAGAAGAAACAAGTCAGGAAATGTGAAATGCTGCTACTCACATAGTAGCCAAAGGTAAAACGCTTGAGTGTATGAGCCTGCAAGTTATCCCGTGCAACAAATAATTTTAATTGAAATGTGTTTTCCGCCATAATGTGTGACCCAAGACATTAAAGGATATGCATTCAAAAATCCCAAAGTTTTTTTCCTCAAGATTCTCCTATAGTCTTGGAAAAGAATCATCTTCTATGCCAACGTTCTATGTTGAACTGTCACTAACATGCCTACTTCATGTCTATAATATTTGTATTATCGAGCATCAGTGTGATCAAGTTTTTTTTAACTATCTTGGCTACTTAGCTGTTTATCATGGAGCACATTAGACTACATTCAAAGTTTAAATCAGTTTTAGCATTAATTTCTCCATAAATCTCAAACCACAGGCAAGAGCATGTTCTGGTGTTCTGATGCAGGATTTATTCCCCTGTGAAACAACAATGCTAATAATAGGCCATTGTAAGTTTCCAAGCCAACATTATGTGAAACTGCAACTGAACTGCCTAGTCTGAAGGCCTATATTATCAACACATTGATTGCAAATGGCCCAGATGCAGCGCCAATCAGGTTAGTGAACAAAACAATTTAGACTAACTTTTTCAGCCTCTGAAATGCCTTGCATTTAATGTAACAAATTATCCAATATGCAAGCCCTGTGCTCTCAATGGGCCTGGCCTCTTCCTCCTTCCCACTTAGATCCATCCCAAGTATTCTGATTCTTTAGCGTGGGATGTGAACGCCACTTGCAAGTTCAGAATTTATTGCCCATCCCTAATTGCCCACTTGGCCAACTCCCATTCTGAACCAATTTAATCCAAGGGGCAACAAAATCATTGGTGTAACGTAGAATTCAGGTTTTATAAAGCAACAGCATATTATTTTATGGGCTTTTCAAACCTCTGGTCTCCTTTTCAGGTGATCAGGTGTTATTAAACATAAAAGACCAATTGATTTCAAAGTTTGTCTATTCCACAACTTATGTTGATCGAACGGAAAGTGTTGATTAAAGTATATCTGTAATTATTAAGTTAACAGAAATGCCATTTACTTGGCTGAATCTGCCATGAATGTAGAAACTACCTTCCTGCTTAACCCAATCTGCTTCTGAATTCCATAGCTGGTCCCTCAACCTGACCCTGAGTGTAATTAAGACCATAAAACACAGGAGTAAAATTAGGTCATTTGGCACATCAGATCTGCTCCACCATTCAATTAGATCATGATTGATCTGATATACTCCTGAATTTTACTTTCCCACCTTATCCCCACAACACGATTCCTTTACTGATTAAAAATCTATCTCAGGTGGATCATGCTTAATGATCCATCCCTCAAAAGTCGTGCTGGCAAATCTGTACAATTCTTTATTGTAAAGAATTGTACAGATTTGCCATCCTCTGAGGGAAGAAATTCTCTGTTTTAATTGGGTGACCCCTTATTCTGAAATGATGCCCTTTGGTCCTTGACTTTTTCACAAAGGGAAACCTCTCCATCCACTCTTAAAGGCATCTGAGACTCCTATAAGATTGTCCTGTCATTCTTCTAAACTCCTTTGAGCACAGGCCCAACCTACTCAACCTTTCACCAGAAGAAAATCCCTCCATACCTGGGATTAATCTAGTGTACCTTCTCTGGGCTGCCTACAGGCAGCTCAGTGGCACAGTAATTAGCACTGCTGCCTCACAGCACCAGGGACCCAGGTTTGATTCCCATATCTGCATGGATTTCCTCTGAGTGCTCCGGTTTCCTTCCACAGTCTGAAAGACGTGCTGGTTTTGTGCATTGGGTAAATTCTCCCTCAGTGTACTCAAACGGGTGCTGGAGTGTGGCGAGTAGGGAATTTTCAGGGTAACTTCATTGCAGTGTTAATAACACCAGTGCCAATATACATTTTCTTAGATAAAGGAACAAAAACTGTTCATTGTATTCCAGGTGAGGTCTAACTAATGCCTTGTATAGTTCGAGCAATTTTATACTCCATTCTCTTTGAAATAAAGGCCGACATTCCATTTGCTTTCCTCTGAACTTGCATGCTAATTTTTGTGATCTATGCACAAGGATCCCCAAATCTCTCTGTGCTGCAGTTTCATGCAGTCTTTGTCTATTTAAATAATATTTAGCTCCTTTATTGTTCGTACCAAAGTGCATTACTTCACATTTTCCTAGATCATATTCCACTGCTGAGTTTTTGCACACTCACTTAACCTGCATATAATCCCTCTGTAGATTCTGTGTCATTCTCACCGCTTGCTTTCCCACTTATTTTTGTCAATCAATAGTGCATTCACTTACCTCACCTATGTTATTAATTAATATTGCCAGCTTTTTGTCTGACCCATACCAACAAATCTTCACTTCCCATTTCTACCAGTCAAATCCCTGGTCCCCTGCGACCTCCCAGCTTCACCCCCTGTTCTTCTAGGTAAGTAATGTCTAACCACAAGTGGCAAATTAGCAATCCAAATGCAGCAAATATGTTTTCCTGATTAGTTTGTTGAAAATTGAATAATATACACTTTATTATTGGGCATGGAATTTCAATATTCATATTTGCATTCTGTATGCATGTGCACTTTAACCATTTTGGTGCATTTGTAGGTACAACGGTAGACGAAGAGTGTTAATTTTTTTTATTGCCGTGAGTACTTTATTTTCTTCACTACTGAATAATGGTTATGTTTGTTAAGTAAATGTACCTGAAATATACCTGGAAGACTTTTCCTACTAAAATTAGTTTAGCATGGCTGAAACATCAGAGTTGATTTCTATTGATCAACATTATTTTAGCCCAAAAGGATACCATCATAACACCACCCCTATCCCCAATTCCCTTGGTTTCCAATTATATAAAAATGGAAACATTATTTGTCCCTTTATTGGAATGGATCACACATTAATTACAATGGCAGTAATTTCTGGGGATGAATAATTACTGTGGTTTTTGCCTGCATGGTGCTTACTAAAGCATGCTTTAAACTTTGAGAAATTTTGTACAAATGGTCCATCCAGTCTTTACAATATTGGTAGCATGGTACTTATTGCTTGCATGAATTAGTTTGTATTTTGCCAGTAATCATTTGTTATAAAGAGGCATCTTAATTGTCATTTTAAATCAAATCTGCTGATGAACCAAATTCACTGGTGATATTGTAACCCACTACGATTTAATATGTATTTAATGTCTAGCAGTGTTCCAGAGGAAATTCAGCCTTTTGGCTTTGCACTGAAAAGCTCAGACTATTTGTTCTATCTGACATTTGTTTTTGTTATCTCTCATTATCTTGGTGTGGATTTTTTCTGTCCTTTATTTGATTGGTTTCATTTTAATCTTAAAATTTATTTTCAAATCCACTCCACAGATCATTGGTAAGTTCTGTAATTGGTATTGGATAATATACTTTGTGACAGGTAATGATAAATATAGGTTAAATAAATGTATTTTAATGTCTGTATTTTGTGTGGTTCTTGGTGACCAAAAATAAACTTATAACAGTATCTCATTATGTGTGCATATGTGTATCTTATCAGTACACATTTGAGATTTGGGAGCTTACTTCTGGCCTTTTTCAACTTTGCTAGCGGAGAGTAATGGGGTGCAATAGTAGGCTGATGTGATTCAAATGAAAAAGTTTCCCTTTTCACTTTTGATAAGGAAATAACTAAGATTCCACTTTAGCTATAAGCCAACTGACACTGAGGGTTCACTGCACAAAAACTATGTCCCTTCACTTCAGGCATAGCAGATTGATGCACCTGTAGAGTACATCATATATACATTAGAACATTGAGAGACTCCTACCTAGTTACTTTTATTCTATATTTCAGTGCTCTTCTTCCATTTCCAAACACTAATTCATATCAAGAATAGAGAAAAAATAATGTGCGCAAGAAAAATTATGTATAGCAATAATAGGCAACATAAAGGTGTTCTGACAGCAAAAGAGAAGATGCTGGAAAATCTCAGTAGGTCCGGCAGCATCTATAAGGAGAGAAAAGAGCTGACATTTTGAGTCCAGATGTGTTCTGATGGGCCATCACAGAAACCATTAGATGCAAATGTCACTGTTTTGTGATAACACCAATACCAACGTGTTTAGCTTTGATTAGTAAGTGTTTCCCGCGTTACCAATGTTAGGAGGAATGCTAAATGTAATAGGAAATTACAGAACATGAAGAGACACAGGAGAGAATCAACACTGTTCAATTAAATGTCCAAAATATTTTTGTTTGCCGGGGTGGGTGGAGTATCTGTGATGTTCGATTTTCTGTGTGGTTTTATATATATGGTGTAGAAATTGTCTGTTTCCGAAACTTATGTAGGTGATTTTTGCTTTGTGTTGTCATCTCATAATCTGTATAATGTTTATGCTTAAGTCAGCAATCCTTAAAATTAGCTACTTATACAACTGTCTTTCCATGTTCAGAGTTACTGGCAAATTCAAACACTGCATGAAATGTAATTAAATAAAATTCCTGCACAATAAATGCAATATATCTGCAAAATCGAATTGTTTTGTCATCCAAGGAGACTTTGTACCAATAGTTTATAATAATTGTACAAAATGATAGAAGTTTAGCTTATAACTTTATTAATCAGTCTTCTGTTGAATGACCTGAACCAAAGCAACTGAGCTTGTAACATTTCACCTAGGAATACAGATATTTTTCTTCCATCCAGGACATTCTGGATAATAGTCTATGGTAGTATTGTAACTACATCAAGTATGTAGCTTTCTTGTATATCATTGCCCAGTAAAAGAGTATTTTGACGAAAAAATAATTAGTTTATGGACAGATTTGGTGACACTCGGTGTTTACATGAAGCTGGTGGTTGTAATCAAGTCTCCTTCAATTTGTCATCCCAAATACATTTTAAGAATACAGCAGTACAAAATTGAGATCTTTAGAACAGTTGACAGAAGAAAGAAAGTACTTCACACAATTGAATATGTGGAATTTATTTCCAGAGTTATTGCTGAGGTAAAATCTGTGATAACATTCATGATTATATTGCATTAGTGAACAGAGGAAGTGGAGTTGAAGACATATGGGAACACGGTCATTAAATATGATTAAAATTATTTGCTCACAAACAGAATAAAACATTGAAATGGACTAATTTAGAGGAATGGCCTATTAAACATTAAAGGAAGTAAGTCATTCAAAGGGAAGTACTAAATAATTCTGAATTTGTCAAAAAATAAAGTGGCTAATTTTAGTAAAATGCAATAAGTGATTTGATTGGAAATGGGTTCATTTTGTTTTACTGATATATTTGCTTTATTTACTGTTTTTATGATCATTGTGTGGGGACCAGAATATATATGGATTTGGTCCTATTGTGGGGTGTTACCAGAATGTACTTGTAATAACCATGTTATTCCCACATACCTGTGACTTGCACATCATTTTCAGTACAACAGCAAAGGGATCAGATTATGTGACAGAAAAGTATTTTTGTTTTTGCATGAGTTGAAATCTCACTTTACTTTAAAATATGTGCAATGTATGCAAGGGGACTTCTGTTATCATAAAAACAATTATCATTGATATTAAGAATATTTATTTTTAACTACAGAACATCACTTGTCTCAGCCTCCTTCAACCTATCTGCTGTTGAAACCCTCATTCATACCATTGCTGTGTCTGACTCAATTATTCCAATGCTCTTCTGGGCCACCTTCCATAAACTTGAGCATCCAAAATTCTTCAGTCTGTATCCTTACTGAAGCCAAGTTCGATTCACCCATCATTGCTGTACTTGCTGGTCTACATTGACTCCCATTCTGGCAACACTCCCATTTTAAAATCCTCACTCTTGTGTTAAGATCCATCCATGGTCTCATTCTTCACTATGTCTGCAACATCATCCAGCTCTACAATCCTACTCTGCACTCCTAATTTTAAATACTTTGGATCATTGGCTTCCTTCAGTCCACAACTGGTTCCTGTGCCTTCAGCTCTGAAATTCCCTTCCTAAATCTCTTTCCTCTATTGCTTTTTCTTGAAATCACATCTTTGAAACCTTCCTCTTTAACTAAGTTTTTGGTCACCTGCTATATTTGTTTAGAACATAAGAACATAAGAAATAGGAGCAGGAGTAGGCCATCTAGCCCTTCGAGCCTGCCCCGCCATTCAATAAGATCATGGCTGATCTGTCGTGGCTCAGTTCCACTTTCCCGCCCTCTCCCCATAACCCTTAATCCCCTCTCTTATCAAGAACCCATCAACCCGCTTCTTAAAAATATTTAGCGAGTCAGCCTCCACCACTTCAACGGGCAGAGAATTCCAGAGATTCACCACCCTTTGAGTGAAGAAGTTCCTCCTCAACTCCGTTCTAAACCGCCTCCCCTTTATCTTGAGGCTGTGCCCCCTAGTCCTACTGTCTTTTTTGAGCGGGAAGAGTCTCTCCACCTCTATCCTATCCATCCCATTCATCATCTTATACGTCTCAATGAGATCTCCCCTCATTCTTCTAAACTCTAACGAGTACAAGCCTAGTTTATTCAGCCTCTCCTCATAGCTCAATCCCCTCAACTCTGGTATCAGCCTAGTAAACCTCCTCTGCACTCCCTCCAGGGCCAAAATATCCTTGCGCAGGTGCAGCGCCCAAAACTGCACACAGTACTCCAGCTGCGGCCTCACCAATGCCCTATACAGCTGCAGCAAGACCTCCCTACTTTTATATTCAATCCCCCTCGCTATGAAGGCCAGCATCCCATTCGCCTTCCTGACCACCTGCTGCACCTGCAAGCTGGGTTTTTGCGACTCATGCACAAGGACCCCGAGGTCCCTCTGCACCGTCGCCTGCTGCAGTTTTTCGCCTCGTAAGTAATACTCCTTCCTACCATTTTTCCTACCAAAGTGGACCACCTCACACTTGCCAATATTAAATTCCATTTGCCATTTCCTGGCCCATTCGCCCAGCCTATCTAGATCCTTCTGCAGACTCTCCACACCCTCCGCACAATTTGCCGTTCCCCCAATCTTGGTGTCATCAGCAAATTTCGACACCCTGCACTCGGTTCCCTCCTCCAGATCATCTATATAAATGGTAAATAGCTGATGCCCCAGCACCGACCCCTGGGGCACCCCACTAGTCACCAACCGCCAATCCGAATAGCACCCATTGACCCCCACTCTCTGCCTCCTATTTGACAACCAATCCTCTATCCACGCTAACACCCTACCCCCAACTCCATGTCCCCTGACCTTCTGCAATAACCTCTTGTGAGGTACCTTGTCAAACGCCTTCTGAAAATCCAGAAAGACCACATCCACCGGCTCTCCTCTATCCACTGCCCTAGACACATCCTCATAGAACTCCAGTAAATTTGTCAGACACGACTTCCCTTTAATGAAACCGTGTTGCGTCTGCCCTATCAAGCAATTCCCTTCAAGATGCCTCGCAATTTCCTCCTTAATGACGGATTCTAACATTTTACCTACCACAGACGTTAAACTAACCGGCCTATAATTCCCCGCCTTTAGCCTGGCACCCTTCTTAAACAACGGCGTAACATTAGCCGTTTTCCAATCTTCCGGCACTTCCCCGGAATCCAGCGACGTCTGGAAAATAACCACCAAGGCATCCGCTATAACCTCCGCCATTTCTTTCAGAACCCTCGGATGCATTCCATCCGGTCCTGGCGACTTGTCCACAATCAGCCCCTCCAGTCTGTCGAGCACCACCTCTCTAGTAACAGTAATGTCATTAAGACCCTCCAGTCCTACCACCTTTCCATCGCTAACACCCGGCAAATTATTCACGTCCTCCTCCGTGAAGACAGAAACAAAAAAGTTATTCAAGACCTTAGCCATTTCCCCATCCCCTACCACTAGGTCCCCTTTCTCATCCTCTAAAGGACCAAAGTTCACCCTAGCCAGCCTCTTCCTTTTTATATATGTATTTATGTGGTTCAGTGTCATATTTTAACTGATAACACCCCCATAAATTGCCTCGGATGATTTAAGTTGCATTTTCTAAGCTATATAAATGTAAGTTGTTGTTAAATATGATGGTATATGGGAAATATCTACATGCAATGAATGCATAAAACTTTGTTTAAGGCTAAACCAGTTACACGCGTTGCTTGTGGCATGTTGATAAAAATGAGTTTCTACATCTCAAGACTACCTGATAAGTTTGAACAAAGCTAATTGCTTTCACATGCATTCAGTAGGAATGATGATTTAGGTAGCATTTGGCTATGTACCTGAGCTGGGAATAGTTTAAACTATGGGGTGACAAATGTGGAATATATATTTCATTCCCACACTAATTAGTATCCCTCATCTTGTGACCATAAATTCACAAAGTAATGAGCAGAATAGTGATAAACTACTGAAGAGTTCCCTACCTATATTCACGTTGCAACTGAGATCTGATGTATATTTTCTTTCACCAGGAAGCAGGGTAGTGGAGATAGTTTGAAGAATCCTGACCTGCCTGAAGTTGGAGAGGATGAAGTTCTGTCATGAAGCTACATGCAATAATGGACATTATGTGGATTCCCCGAGAGGATTGCGTCAGCTGCTAGAGGATGGCAGATGTGTCAAATGCCAGATGAATGCATTAGAAGGGCACTTCTAAGGCATAGGTTTCCGGAGGCAATCAAATCACAAGAAGTTTTAATGTCTTTTGTGGTTTTGCATGAAAATGCTTTGAAATGTTTCATTGCCTGAAACACAAGTAATTTGAGTGTAAGGCATGGAAATAGTGTTGTATGGGTACAGATGTTCAGTTTTAACATTTTAAATCTTTATACAAGATAATTTACTTTTTTAAAGTAACTGTGGTGAATTTAATCAATGTACTTTTGTGCATGTTTCTTGAAGGTGCAATGGGGCCAGAATTTCTCCTTAAAATGGAGGAGAATATAGGTACTTGAAAAATGATTTTTGAGGCCATATTATCAATTAAGATGCATATTCTAAAATGTTTACAAAATTAGCTTAGTGTTCAGATCTGGTTTTAATCTTTTTCAACTCTGTATTTACAAGGTAATATCAATTCAGCTAAATACAATATCAAAAATTACTGTACCTTATTAACATAGATTAGTTTGAATATTTCATAGGCTAGTATATATGGATCATGTAGTTCATTAAATTTGATTTTACTTCATAAAATGTACTGTAGTGATCATAGTGAAGATATTTTAAGATTTTGATCCTTATTCCTAATTGCGATATATAATCAGTCGTCTTTTTAGAAATACTAGACCCCAAATGAGCTGGATTGCTTATTTTTCAAATATTTTGCTGATGGAGAGTGTGATTAATGCATTATTAATCAGTGTATCAATAATTTATTGTAGCATTATTTAATCCAGGATTAAATATTCAAGTATGGGCTACAAGGGTTTCTCTAAAAATTACCTCATCTATGGGAATGGTCTCCCATATTGGTTTTGATGATCAAACCTGTCCCCTTTTTTTCATGAAAGTTGTTCTTTGAAAGCAAAATTACAAGTACAACAATTCCTTTGTTTTTTTTTCCTTATGGTGAGTACCAGTTCTATGGTATGCAATGTTCTTCAATTAATCAATTGAATATTTTAGCAGAGAACAGATACTTTACATTTGTTGTGAACTTTTCAATATGTTACTTCTATTGAAAGTGCTGTAGAGGACTACAGAGCCTTTCATAATACAGAGTAATAAGAGATTAAATAGAAATACTTGTTAGAACTTTTATTTGTAAATTAATATAGAGGAAAATGCTTCATGGTCTTGTAATTTTAGTGCTGTTGTGCATATAAAAACTTCCTGCTGTTAGCTATTTCACCATTTAAGAATGATGATTATAAATTTGTAATGTAGAAAAACTATTATTGTTACGTAGCTACATATAACATGTTTGGGTAAAACCTCTCCTCTAAGATGCTGTTTAAAACCTACCTCTTTGAGCAAGCTTTTGGTCATTCGTCCTAATATATTCTTTGGCTGAATGTCAGTTTTGTGTATGCGCCTGTGAAGCACCTTGAAACATTTAGCTATGTCAGAGGTGCCGTTCACACTTTGAAAACAAAAGGACACAGTGGCCTTTTATCCTTTTGTGGTATAGACAATTTTTCAGTGCTCAACTAAAAGTTATGATTATGATACATTGCTGCAATATTTCTGAAGTGAATTGCCAAATTTGTGCATTTAATAAAACAGATTCTTATGGTTAAGGTTTATACAGTGGCCAAATATTATCTATTATGTACCTATGAAAATAGTAAGTATACTTAATTATCAGTTACGTCCATGCATATTTGGAATAGATGCTCTCTAAATGTTGCTAACATTAAAACTTTGCTCTGGCTGTCTCATCCATTATTTCATTACTAAAAGATTGCTATGAATAAATAAAATATAAGTAAATTACTGTAAACATTATCTAAGATTTTGAAAAACAGCCATTACTTTGGGAGCTGGAAGTACTGCATCTGTTCAAATATAGTTAACTTTTTATTGTAGGTTGCATAGTAAAGTGATATATTTGTGAAAATTATGTAATGAAAACGCTTGATAAGTAATATGTTGAGATTTTATGATTCTAATTGATTAATATAGGTGTCATCAGGCAGTTGTAAAACTTATTTATACTCTGCATTAAACCGTGTGATATTTTCTTCAATAAAAACGTTTATTATGGTCATCTGTGTGTTTGATTTGATACAAGTAATTTAAAACTGATTTACATCCTCCACAGTCATTTCTTGTAAATTTGAAGGATAAACAGCTGGCTTTGTGAGTTCTCTCTAAAGTATGTTCACTTATATAGAAATTACAACACTAATAGACCATTCAGCTCTTCCAGTCCACATGAACAGCCGTCCTAATTCTATACACCAGCTCTGCATCAATATCAAATTTCAAGCATTAAAAGCTGTTTTTTAACAGTTGTTGTTAGGCCCTCATGGCTGTCTCCATCAAACTATCTTCAGCATAGGTTGTGACATGTGGGTTTCAGATTTCATGGCAGTTTTTCAATGTCATTTCTTCAATCCGGTGATAACCTTTTTTTAAAAAAAAACTTTCTCCTTTTTTCTTTCCAGCACACTCAAAAATCACAAGGCATATAGAGAATTCATTTCCTTTAACAGAAAACCAAGAACCACAAGGTACAGGTTTGAAGTGATTGACAATCAAAGGCAACACACGGAGCATCAAATGATGAAAAAAAAGTGCAGGGTTGCAGAGAAACAGTAGGGGAGTGAGTCTTGCTGAATTGCTGGTAAGATAGCCAGCATGGACTAGATGGATAGCATGGCCTCTGTTAATTAGATCTGTTAACACACAGAAACTGAGAGAAAAAAAAATCACCATTTGAGAATATGAAAATTTTTACATGGGTAAGATTTTAAACAAGTAGTCATCTGACTGGGTGATAGTGGGCAAGCAGGTAAGATTTAGTGCAGGTGAATGGTTTCAGTGGGCAAACATTCAGAGCACTTTGGGAAGCCAACTCCAATTGCTTTCTAGGTTTTACTAAAGTGGGTTAAGGGGAAAGCAGCCAGTGCATTCTAGGGTGAATAGACATTTTAAATGAGGCCAGAAAACACACTAAAACAGCAAACCAGGTTAATGTGGCCAGCTGGGTTTCCAAGTCTCCTTGGCAGTGAGAGAGTGGCAGTTTCAGGGAGAAGGCACTTGACAGCACTCCTTGTAGGCCAAGAAGAGTAGAGGTGCTTCCACCTGATCCTCCAGGTACACCTAAATATCAGATCTCTCCAACTCACCCCCTTTGCACCCTCTCCCCAATTTATCTGCATTCACCCACAGGGTCAGATTCCATGCCCTGTCAAATCAGACATGGCTGGTACAGTGTTCTTCTCCAGAATGATCCCCACCCTAATAGAAGACAGGATTAGACTGACTTCTAAGCTGTCAGGACAAAAATCACACATTGTGGAGTCAAAGCTCCACAGCATGTGAAACACACTTCCTGGATGAAACCCAGCACCATTTGACACCCCCCCCCCCCCCCCCCCGCAACCCCCAACCCCACTGCCATCTTTTCCAATAAGAACATAAGAAATAGGAGTAGGCCATCTAGCCCTTCGAGCCTGCCCCGCAATTCAATAAGATCATGGCTGATCTGAAATGGATCAGTTCCACTTTCCTGCTTTCTCCCCATAACCCTTAATTCCCTTGTCTATCAGAAACCTATCTACCCGTGACTTAAAGATATTCAGCAAGGTAGCCTCCACCATTTCAACAGGCTGAGAATTCCAGAGATTCACCACCCTTTGAGTGAAGAAGTTCCTCCTCAACTCCGATCTAAACTGCCCTCCCCACCCACCGCCCCCCCCACCCCTTATTTTGAGACTGTGCCCTCTAGTCCTGCTATCCTTTCTAAGCGGGAAGAATCTCTATGTCTACCCTATCCCTTCGTTATCTTAAATGTCTCTATAAGATCCCCCCTCAGCCTTCTAAACTCAAACAAGTACAGACCCAGTCTATTCAATCTCTCTTCATAGGCTAACCCCCTCATCTCTGGTATCAGCCTAGTGAACCTTCTCTGTACTCCCTCCAATATATCCTTCGGCAAGTGCGGCGACCAAAACTGTACACAGCACTACAGCTGCGGCCTCACCAGTACCCTGTACAGTTGCAGCAAGACCTCCCTGCTTTTATATTCTATCCCCCTCGCTATAAAGGCCAACATTCCATTCGCCTTCTTGATCACCTGCTGCACCTGCAGACTGGGTTTTTGCGATTTGTGCACAAGGACCCCCAGGTCTCTCTGCACCGTAGCATGCTACTGCTTTTCGCCTTTTAAATACCACCCCAGGCTGTCAGAAAGTAAAAGCTCCCTTTATTGCATCCACCACGTTCTTGTTCCAAATTGGCATCAAAAATCATGTCATATTCAGTAGACTTGGTTGGCTTAAACACATCTTTATAAATTTTTTTCCAGGTCAAATAGTGCTACTGAACTATATTATTTTCAGAATCTACAATTACAAATTATACATTCCAGTACATAACACTTTTCCTTTAAAGTTGTCAATTAAGCTCTTCAGGTTAAGCTTATTAAACGTATTTACAGCTTTAAAGCAGACTTGATGTCAGGAGCCAAGAACAAAAGTTCAGTTGTGCAATTGCAGATTTATAGGACAGATATCAATTTGTTTTCCCAGAATTCTGTATGGTTCCATATGAATCTTCGGATTCGATACCCTTATAACATGAAATACAATGTTATTCACTTCTATTGATTTTGTTTGATATAGTACATCTGGTAATACTGTAATCAAGAATCTTGTATTTTCCCAATAATTCTCCATTACATTATGGTCTGATTCAAAGCAATGTTGCTTAATTTTTTTTCAGACAGTGCATAATATTTACTTTGCTTTTAAATAGTATATGAAGTATAATGATTTTCTTAAGTCCCATTTGTGCTTTTGGGGAAAAAAAGCAATTGCAGTAATATTTGCAAAGTTACAGTATATATTGTATAATTAAAAATTTTTCCATGTTTTTGTTTTCTTTGGGGGTAATGGTTTTATATCGCAAGAAAATAATTATAGTATGTTTTGAACGTTAGAGAAAATAAAGTCCATTGAGGAGTTCATTATGAACCGAATTGCAATAAATTGGTCCAGAGATTTTATCTTTCATATATCTTTTATCTTTCATATATCTTGACAGTTGCCAATAATGTCTATCATCCTAAATACTATTAAATAAATTTGAATTGATCGCTAAAAAATGTTTTCTACTGATTAATGCTGAATTTAAAAAGTAACTGCATGAGGATCAGAAAGATCTCCTCAGGAGGTAAGACTCACCAATTCAGAATCTTCAACGCATTTGTACTTCTTTTCTTTGTAGTAATTACTTTTCTTTAAAAAGTATAGCACAATTATATCACACAAAATTGTTGCCTAAAGAAAAGGTTTTAATTCTGTTAGTTTTTTATGTTAAAGGAAGTACTTTATCAAAGCAGCTCTGCAACCTAAAATTAAAGCACTTCGCAACCTTTGGCTTATATGAACAAAAACGCATTTAAATATGGTTTACCAGTATATTGTACAGAGTGGTTTTGCTAGAGAACATAGTGCAGGAAGTACAAAGTGAGATTAAACCTGAGTGCAATGAGAAACAAGTGCTAAATTGGAAACTTGATACCAGTGGGATATTTGATAAATTTTTCTGAAGCTATAATTTAGATGAACAGTCAAATTCTGACTTAGAACTTTCAAACTGCAAGCAAATGAAGAGGTCTAGTTTAATAAACTGTCAGGCAGTGTCAGTTATCTGTCAATCAACAAAGTGGTTGCCTGAATTGTCGTTAATTGCTGTAGCAGTAACCTGGTTTAGCAGTTACAATTTTGAGCCATCAGCTTCAATAAAAATAGACAGGATTTGTTACTGCACAGATTAAGGGAAGCACAAGGTAAAATGAGGAATGAGTGCTAAACTGGGAATTTGATACAGATGGAATATATCTGCAGTGGAAAAAAGGTGCTCCTTTGATACCTTGTTTCAATCTCCAGTAGCTGGTGTATGCTCTTTTATCTCCATGCTGAGATACTTGATATGACTTTAGGTGTATAGATTAATAATTTACTAATTAAATGAGGTTAGACAGTTACAGCACTGTTCGTCTTGTGCCAAGGCAGGAATGTGTGGTAATCTGGAATGCATTGCTGTCCTGGACAACACTATCTGTAAGTGTGTGCAGCTTGAGAAACTGTAGCTCAGAGTTGCTGAGCTAGTGGCTGACTTGCAGATATTGAGGAACATCATAGGGGAGGAGAGTTACAGGGTACATTATTCCCAGAGGCAATCACACCCTCAGACTAGGTAGAGCTTTAGAGTTGGTCAATGGTCAGCGATTCTTGTTGGGCAAGAGAGTCAAAAGTTATTGGGGGGAGTAAGGCAAGAGAATCAAAGTATTTGGAGGTAAATGTGAACTGTAGCACAAATAGATCAGCCATGATCTTATTGAATAGTGAAGCAGGTTTGAGGGGACGAATGGCTTACTTCTCCTATTTCATGTTATAAGATTGTGACTGCAATTCACAGAGGGTTGTGGAGGTCTGGAACCCACCCTTCAAGACAGAAACCCTCAACTCATTTTCAGGTTGTGATGGAAGAGTCTGAGCCTTTGACTTTGACCAGCAAGTGTAAGGTACTCTTCTTTCTAGAGAAGTACGAATGACTCCAGGGTGAATGAGAAAATTGACCATTGTATCAAGGACACCATTCAAGTGGAGGGACCCAAAAAGAATGTGTAATGATAGCAATACAGTATCATCAGATCAAAGTGTGCAGAGGATGTTGAAAGTCTGCAAAGGGATATAGATAATCTAAGTGAGTGGGCAAGGGTCTGTCAGATGGAGTACAATGTTGGTAAATGTAAGGTCATACATTTTGGTAGGAAAAACAGCAAAACAGACTAAATGGTAAAAAATTGCAGCATGGTGCTGTGCAGAGGGATCTGGGTGTCCTTGTGCAGGAATCTTAAGAAGTTGGTTTGCTGGTGCAGCAGGTAATTAAGAAGGCAAATGGAATTTTGTTCTTCATTGCCAAAGGGATGGAGTTTAAAACCAGCGAGATTATGTTGCAGCCATATAAGGTACTGGTGAGACCACACCTGTGTACAGTTTTGGTTTCCTTACTTGAGAAAGGTTATACTGGTAGTGGAGGGGTGCAGAGGAGATTCATTAGGTTGATTCTGGATTTGAGAGGATTGGCTTACGAGGAAAGACGAAGTAGACTGGGACTATACTCATTAGAATTCAGAAGAATGAGGGCAGATCTTTTAGAAACATAAAAGATTATGAAGAGAATAGATAAGATAGAAGCAGGGAAGTTGTTTCCACCAGCAGGTGAAACTAGAACTAGGGGCATAGCCTCAAAATAAGGGGAAGCAAATTTAGGACTGAGTTGAGGAACTTCTTCACACAAAGGGTTGCAAATCTGTGAAATTCCCTACTCAGTAAAGTAGTTGAGGCTACGTTATTGAATGTTTCTAAGGCAAGGATAGATAAATTTTTGAACAGTAAAAGAATTAAGATTATGGTGATCGGGTGGGTAAGTGGAGCTGAGTCCACAAAAAGATCAGCTGTGATCTTATTGAATGGTGGAGCAGGCTCGAGGGACCAGATGGCCTACTCTTGCTCCTAGTTCTTATGTTCTTCTCGGGAGAGGGATACTCCTCTACAACTGCAACTGGGAACTCTGATTGTGTTGTCTGCCCAGTGCTAGAGTAAAGGACATCTGTTTGAGGCTGAAGCTGAACTTGGAGTGGGAGGGGTTCACAGAGGAATCACCAAGATGGGTAGAACTAAGAATGGTGTAGTGCTGAGAGAGTTTGAGAGTTGGGGTTCAAAACTAGATGCAGAACATAAAAGGTTCTGTGGATTGTTACCTGAGCCACTTGCCAATAGGTTAGGATCAAGCAGATTAGAGATAAACTGTTACTAAGAAAAGCATGGATTAATCAAGGTTAGTCAGTAGGGCTCAGTATTAGGTCCATGCTTTTTATGGTATAAATGACTTGGATGTGAATGTTCAAAAAGTTTTGCAGACCACACCAAAATTGGCCTAGTGGTTAATAGTAAGGAGGAAAGCAGTAGATGTAAAGAAGATATCACTAGACTGGTCAGATAGGCAGAAAAGCAGCAAATGGAATTCAACCACGAGAAGTGCAAAGTGATGCATTTGGAAAGAGCAAACAAGGCAAAGGAATACACAATGAGAGAAGAACACAGGCGTGGAGGAAGTGAGGGACCTTGGAGTGAATGTTTACAGGTCCATGAAGGCAGCTGGACAGGCCGATAAGATAGTTAAGATATATGGGATCTTTCATTAGCTGAGGTATAGAATATAACAGATTATGCTGGAACTGTTTAAATAATTAGGCCACAACTTGAGTAGTGAATGGAGTTCTGATCACCTCTATTACAGAAAGGATGCAATTGCACTAGGAGAGTGTACAGAGAATGTTACAAAGATGTTGCCAGCACTGGAAAAGTGCATGTATGAGGAAAGATTAAATAGATTGGGGTTGTTCTTCTTGGAATTGAGGAGACTGAGGGGAAATTTGATTTGAGATGCACAAAATTGTAAGAAGCCTGGGCGGAGTGGATGGGAAGGGCCCAATTATTTTAGCAAAGAGGTCAATGATTAGTCGACATAGATTTAAAGTGATTGGTAGAAAAATTAGAGGGGAGGTAAGGAAAAATCATTCACCCAGAGAGTTCTGGGGGTCTGGAACCCACCCTTCAGGACAGAAACCCGCAACTCATTTAAAAGATCTCTGGAGATACATCTTAATGCCATAACCTGCAGGACTATGGACCAAATGCTAGAAAATGAAATTAGACTGTGTGGCTCATATTTTAAGTTTGTGCAGACACAGTGGGCCAAGTAGCTTCTTTCTGTGCTGTAAACCTTCTTAGATTTCATGAGTACAGTATTAGTTCACTCAATTGGACCATAGTACAGAGTTGACCTATGATGAGAGGCTCAGTAGATAGTGCCCATGTTCTCTGGATTTAGAGGAATGAGAGGTGATCTAATTAAGACAGAAGATTCTGAAGGGGCCTCTCATACTTGATGCTGACAGGTTGTTTCTTCTGGCTGGGGAATTTAAACGTAAGGATTGACTTAGGATTGATCATTAGTTGATCATTTGGGACTCGGTTATGTAAAAAAAAGTCATTTACAGGTTGTGAATCTTTGGAACACTCTACCCTGTGGGATTGTGGATTCTCCATCTTGACTACATTTACAACTGGGATAAACATTTTTAATCTGAAGGAATCGTGGGGAGCAGGCGAGAAAATTGAGTTGAAGCCAAAGATCACTGAATGGCGAGGCAGGCTCATTATGATCTGCTCCTGCCCCTATCTCTTGTGTTCACATAGGGCACAATCTTGTCCTGCCCGTCTTTCAGTGAGATGAGGTAGTACAATTGGATGAGAGGTGAAAAATGAGAATTGTGCCCGTTTTATCACTTCACTCAATTGTAGCAGCTCTGTTTTGCTAGTGGGCGCAAAGCCAATTTCAATATTAATGAATTTAACTATTAAATGTCATTAATGAAACCCGGAAATTAGGGCAACCTGGGTTCACCTGCACTATCTTCCTTGGCAGTCGAGCTTCTCACGATGAGAATCACAGCTGATCTCCAGCAGCGGAGACCAGACATGATGGCCTCGCCAGGGGGAATCAGAGGCCATTGAGGACTCCAGATGGTTGGGGACAGTGCTGGGCAGTGCCAGCCTGACAGTGCCCAACTGGTACTGCCCACCAGGCACCACAACTGTGTAAAGGAGGTCAGGTCTGAATGGCGGTGAAGTCTGAATGGAGTGGGGCGATGACGGGGAGAAAAGGGGAACTCTGCAGGGTGATCAGGGAGAAGGGGAAACTGCAAGGATGGTGATAGGAGGGGGAAGGGAACTCTGCAGGGGTAGTAATAAGGAGAGGGTGAACTCTGCTGGGGTGGTGATTGGGGGTAAGGGGGAAGCTACAGGGGTGGTGATCGGGGAAGGGGGGAAGCTACAGGGGTGGTAATTGGAGGGGGAAGGGCACTCTGCGGGGGTAGTGATCAGAGAGGGAGGGACAGAACTCTGCAAGGGTAGTGATCACAGAGGGAGGGAGGGAACTCTGCAGATGTGGCAATCAGAAGGGGGGGGGATGGTGGTAGAACGGCACAGGGCGAGATGCAATTGGTGTGGGGCTTCAATGTCTGTTTGTGTGTGTGTGTATGTGTAGGGGGGGGTGGTGGTGACTGCCATAGGGGATAAATGGCATGGTGTTCCTGATGTCCATGGGTGGCAGGAGATCTCCCAGCACTCTGGGGGATCGGGGCACCTGCGCAATGATGCCCCATGAGTTCAGCAGCATTACAAAGCAATAATGAAATCTGTGGGAAATAATTCTTGTTTTAAATATTTGTTGCATATTCATCATTCTTTGTTACATAAGATAACTTACCATTCCTAATAATGCTAACCCAGATCCGACATTTATCATTGTAGGGATAATGTTAAATTTTCCAGCCTGTGCAGAAGATAATATTGTTAAAGCAGTATAAATTCATGTTAGAAAAGCTGGTGATGTATTTCTGTTGTAAACTTTCTGCCTTCAATTTGTAACCTGTGCAAAAAATTTATCATTCCTTTGATCAAACCTCATCTACATATTGTTTTTTCAATGCTTTAGTTTGGGATTGAATTTTTATTTGGGATCAGTACCTGACCTGAATTTGGCAATTACTGCTAGAGCAGTGTCTGGTGCTGTTTTTACCCTTGCTCCATCAGTTCAAACTACTTTACAACGCAAATTTTGATTTGAAAACTAGGTTACTTTTTGCAATATCAAATCTTTCTCAAAAATATTTTATAATGTTTAAAAATTTGAACAAGAGACAACTGATAGATCTAAATTTCCTTGCAGCAGTAAAGTAACACATTGAAGCATTCAGGTGTTATGTAATTTGTTCCAATTTAGTCAAATGAATCAAGTATAAATCCGTATGTACGGAAAGAAATGATTGTTATACCTTGATTAAATTTAAATGGGAAAAGCTGGGAAATTGTTGAAAAGTTGTTAATAGGTCATTTTCTTTTATTTTTTCCACATCCTTTCTTGCTTGAAAGTGGTGGGTCAAATTGGGTATTGATCCGTTCTATAGCATAGAGGTGACAAATTAGTTTATTTGGAGGCCTAATGATTAGAAGGTTGTTAGTGATTGGATTCCAAAGTTCTCAGATAAATACAAATTACTGTATGGTATTAGTGATGGCATGGGGTAGCATGGTGGCACAGTGGTTAGCACTGCTGCCTCACAGCACCAGGAACCTGAGTTCGCTTCCCAGCTTGGGTCACTGTCTTTGTAGAGTTTGCACATTCTCCCCGAGTCTGCTTGAGTTTCCTCTGGGTGCTCTGGTTTCCTTCCACAATCCAAAGATGTGTGGGTTAGATTGATTGGCCATGCTAAATTGCCCCTTAGTATCAGGGGAACTAGCTAGGGTAAATGCATGAGGTTATGGGGATCGAGCCTGAGTGGATTGTGATCGGTGCTGACTCAGTAGGCTGAATGGCCTCCTTCTGGACTGTAGGATTCTATGATTCTATATTAGACCAGATCGTACCCATTTATATACATATTTTGGCTGGTACTCTGGACCTAAAAATATTACTTCCATTTCTTTTTCTGGAGTTCTTCAATAATGTCGATTTCCCTTCCTGTTACCCAATAATGTCATTAATTTCTCCCCTTGGGTACTTTTCCCCTCCTCTATCTTCCTGTTCTCTTACTTTTGTCCCTGGTGTGAAACAGCTGCCCTCTCATCTCTTGAATTAGCTCAAGATAGCCCTTCATTTCTTGGAATTTTCTGAAGAGCTCATAGTGGTGGAGGCTACCTCGCTCAATATTTTTAAGACGCGGGTTGATAGGTTTTTGATAGGCAAGGGGATTAAGGGTTATGGGGAGAGGGCGGGAATGTGGAACTGAGCCACGACAGATCAGCCATGATCTTATTGAATGGCGGGGCAGGCTCAAGGGGCTAGATGGCCTACTCCTGCTCCTATTTCTTATGTTCTTATAAACATCAATGTCAACTATCGCATCTTTCTCTTATCAGTCTTCTTTGACCAAACCTGCTAATTCTACCGACTGCTTTTCCAATGCACCAATAATCACTGTCCATATCCCTGTTTCCCTCCAGAATTTCTGTTCACTGCTAAAATAGGTCATTGCCATCCATGGCCTTATGTAGAAAATTGGATCGACATCAAGCTTTAACATTCTTCCTTGCCTGGCTATACTTTCCACAATCTACCCTGTTATTGGGCAATGTGCTCCTAATCAAATTACATCTTACATCCTTCCCTTATTCCTTGGGTTTCTTCACCTAACAATTCATTTTTTTCTTCAAAATTCTCATTTTCTACTGCCTATTTCCAAACTTCACCAGGACTTTCTCACTTCCCCTTCCCTCCCTTGTTTCTGTACTGAACTCATCTTTGGTGTCTTTGTTTTAACTTCCATTAATCTCTCTGACCTTCTACTCCCTTTGAATCACTGTTTTCATTTAGATTCTGCTACCCATTTCATGCAAACCCCCTCCAGCTCGTCATCTCCCAATGCCTCTCCCATGATTTCCAAACACTCACTTCTATCTTTCACTTACCAAACTATTTTACCCCTTCCAAGTTAATTTCCTTTAGTCCCATAAGTCATATAACTGCCCTTTATAAATCCCAACTGACAAGAATTGTGGCTCCTGATTTACCATAATAGTTTGTGTAGTTGTTGATTGCTGGGCAACTCTTTCACACCCTCCTCTACTACCACTGACCCAGGCAAAACATTTACTCTCTCCAATATTGGTCAATCATCCTGGTATGGTTCCCATCTTTGTTCTCACAATTTCAGGACGGAGCAGACATGATCATATGTGGCATACATGTGACTAAGCAAATTGTGGTCATACTGCATCAAATTCCTATTCCAGAATCATCCTGAAGGTCAAATATATTTTCTTCATTATCAAATTTCTCTTTTCCCTGCTCCTCCGCCATCACCTCCAACATCTAAGATTGAAACCAGATAGATGTCTGTTCAGCTGCCTCTGCTGCTTCCCTCGTCTACCAAGCCAAGGCTTCGTCCCAACTCCCAGCCCTGAGTCTTCCCCTTCTCTGCTAATTTTCATTTCCACCCCCATATGCTGACTGAGCTCATCTTATCCATGAGGGGTATGACCTCTGCCCTTGACCCCGTTCCTTTAAAACAATTGCCTAACCTTGACAATAGGTAGGCAGTGGTGTGATAGTATTGTTACTGGACCAGTAATCCAGTGAGGAAGGATATTGCTCTGAGACCTGTGTTTGAATCCTTATGAAATTTGAATTTTGTTAAATTCTGGAATTAAAATTCTAATAATGACCATGTTGTTGTAAAAACTCATCTGGTTCACTAACGTCCATTAGGGAAGGAAATCTACCATCCTGCCCTGATCTAGTCTACAAGGCAAACCCACAGCAGTGTGGTTGACTCTTAAATGTGCTCTGGAATACAAGCCACTCAGTTCACAGGAGTGGGCAATAAATGCTAGCCGAGCCAATGAAGCCTACGTACCATGAGTGAATTTAAAAGAAAACTCTGCTACACGTTGGAAACTATCATATCAGCCATCTTTTTCCTCTCCAAAGTTCTCAACTAGTTTTTGCCTCCCAAATCCACACTCATCTTTCCCACAGCTTCCTATCTGAATTTTTCTAAGCAGCTTTCTTCCCATGCCACAGCACCTTTTTTTTGATGCAGAAGGTAGTCATTATAGTACTGTATCCATATACCACACTTAGTTGTGTTATGAAAATAGTTGGCTACACTGACCTGCTGATGTTTCTGTTGTACAAGTAACAATGGAAATGGGGTTACTAAATCACAATGCATGTCCTCACTATTTAGCTGGGAGAGATAGTTCTACATATACATGATGTACAGATGCTCAAGTTCACAGGAATGAAATACATATTCTGAATAAAGAGGGATGGAGGGACAATATTTTTGTCAAATGTCAAAAGAAAGGCAACTGTTATTTTGCAACTGGCAAAAAAAACCAAAGCAAGACTTCTCAAAAATACTTTAGGTTATGTGTAAGCTAAATTATAATATGAAATGAGTTCACAGTAACTTCATTGCAGTGTCAATGTAAACCTACTTGTGACACTAATAAATAAACTTTAAAGTCCAATGTACAAGTGGTATTACTTTCTGCATTAAATATATGGCTAAAGCTGACTGTTGTATTTAATCCTGGCAGTAGCAATGCTGCAATTGACTAGGGTAGAGTTGTAATATTAAGTATGAGAAAAAAGTGGCATCTTAAAAGTTACAGATGAATAACTTTGAGGATACAGATAATAACCATATAAGGATAATGGAACATTGGAATGTTGAACAGCAGCTGAGTAATGTACAAGTGTTAGATTATTGTAAGGTGTCATGATTTTCACTGTCACCGTGTCCCACTTGTGTAGGAGTAGAGACAGGCATCCAAGGAAGTTTACTCCCTACAGCCTATCTCTCGATTCTGCAAATATAGTTTTAAATGTTGGGCCATATTCCCTTGACCTGGTGGCAGATTTAAGAAAATCTGATCACTGGATTGGATAGTTTTATATCTGAAGATCAAGAATTCTAATTATCTGATAGGATATTTTGATTCTGACGTGCTTCAAAGCAATTAAAATAAAAGTAATAAATATTTACTTACATGTCCAAAAACTTCAACCTCAAATCGTATTCCGTATGCTTTGAACAATGTTCTTGTTTCTATTCCACCCTTATTTATGAAGTATTTAGCAAATCTGGTTTTAATTTAAAAATATTAGACAATTCATCGACTGGATAAAATAAACAATAATTTATTCTGTTGTCCTTTTGATATCTGAATCATGCTGTTAAACCTTTACCCCGCCCTGTAATTACTGAAAGACCAAACCAATGTGTAGAAATGCGCTAAACACAGTGCAGTGTTGTTTGTCATTGAGTGGTCTGCAATTCTGACTGTTCCTTACAGTATGATAATAAGGAACTGCATGATAGACAGGGTCCAATAAACTGCATAATGGCTTGTTTCTCAATCAATTATGAAGATTTCCAGTTTGGATCAGCTTCTTTTTTAACTTCTTATTGAATTAATAAGTATGAAATAGAATTTATGTATTTTTGCCCATAGTCATGTAATTGAGACATAAATAAAGATCTTCATGAGAGATTGTGGATGCAAGTGTGTTACATTCATCATTGCACTATGCTCAAACATTTCCATACTTTAACAACTATCCATCAGTCTCTGTACCCAAATGCATCTTAACACATGGTAATGGTTCTGCACCCACATCCGATGACCAATTTTATTTTTAAAAGTTCAAATACTTGAAATGTTTTTATACCTAAGAGGAATATTATGATAGGAGCTTGGAGCTTTCCTTAGCCTCAACTGCTTATGCTGAGTTTAGTTTGTTTACACTACTCTCTCAATCCACGATACATGAATGAGATGGGCAGGAAATTGAGATAAATAGACATAACTAAATTGTGCTTAATTTTGAGTGTGACTTCCCAATTACACCCTGAAGAAAATTCACCCCATAGCACCTACAGCAGAAAATCATGCCATCTGTCCAACTCATCAAAACGAGCTTTTAATACTCTTAAACTGCTTGCCACACATGTCCCTTGCTTAATATCCTTACATATTGCTTCAAGCTTGCCTTTAAATATGTCAGTGCAATCTACTCCAATTTGTGGCTACAAGATCAACATTCTTACCATACTGAAAAGGAATTCCTTCCAAATTCCTGTCTGTTAGGGCAACAAAAAATAGGTGACTTGTTCTGAACTTATCCACCACTTCTCCACACTGACAGTTTCAAATATTATCATACTTCTAAAAACCTCCATCATCTCTAAGAGTATCAGTCTGCTCAATCTTTCCTGGTAGCTACATTCTTTCAATTCTAGTAACATCTTTGTAAACCTTGTCTACACTTTCTGCATGACTTCAGTGTCTTTTTTGAAGTATGGTGATCAGAACTGCACACAGTAGACTAAGTACAGACCTTCTATGGTTCTGTATAAACTTAACATTTACCTCTCCACCCCAGTATTCTACTGCTACAGAAATAAATCCCAATACTTTATAATGACCTTATCAATAGATGGTTACTTTGTGATTTATCTAACTTTATTCCCAAATCTCCTTGCTCCTCTACCCTATTTTGTTTCTTGTTTTCCATCCAATTAATGTATCCTCTTTTTTCCTGACAAAAATGGAACACCTCATTTTGCTGCACTGAATTTGCCATACACAGTACAAGTCTATTTATGACTTCCTGTATTTTGGTGAAGCCCTCCATATTATTAGCTATGTCCCTAATTTGGTATAATCTGCAAATTTCAGCACTCCCAATTTCTGAATCAATGTAATTCATGGAAATGATGACCTAAGTGGTCCAAGCATAGACCCCCCATGAAATTTCATAACCCACTTTCTGCCAGTTCAAAAAGAATGCATTTAACATTTATCCTATTGGTTTTTTTTGTAGCTATATTTCAATCCATTCTGTTCTATAGATCCTGATTCCACAGGTAATCACCTTTGTAATGTCTCTTCAGTGACATCTTATGGGAGAGCTTCTAAACTCCATGTACATCACATTCAATACATTGAAAAAAAACAAAGAATAGATGAAGGCAAATAATTCAATAAAGGTTGGTTAATCATAGCCTTTCTTTCAAAAAAAACATGCTATTTTGAATTCTATTGACTTTCTCTGGTGTTTTATTATCTAATCATTTAATAAAGATTCCAGTAGCTTTCCTACAACTGATGTTAAGCGAACTGGTCTATAGTTGGCTATTAGTTTGATCTCCCTTTTGAAGATAGGAATTATATTTGTTCTGGCATTGGTCCTTCACTAATAATCAATCAAGGTAGCCAGGGTATTATCCCTGTACTTAACCCTAATTTCAAAGAATAGAATACTCTGCCAAACCAAATCTCTATATAATTAATTTGGGTTTTACTACACTCATGATGCAAGTTGCTTTGGCCCATCCAGACAATGAGAGTTTTGGGATGAGTCTAGTGCTAGAAGAAGAGTTTGGTGTGAAAATCTCATAGTTTGCAATTTCTAAACTGAGCTAATTGATCCCAGCAGAAATGTTGCTTTCCATCCTCTTCAGCTAAAGATTCTACTAATCATCATTTAAAGATTCCCTGGGGGAACTTCAGATATGGGAAGAAGTTGAGGCTCCCCCACCAACTTCCCAAATACTCAAATGAACACAATTGAGTATCTCGCTAATACGATCAAGCTCACAGAGGGAGAACGTTGTGGCAAAATTACATATGAATTTGGTTAAGAGTTCATTCCCATAACCAATATTTCATATTACTCATAAACTCAAGTGGTTAGATTTTTTGTTTCTGAATCAGGCTCCACAGTTGCAAGATGTGAACATTTTTAAAACCATCCTCATCTCCTCTCCTGAAAATGCTGATTCACGTTGAGGTATGGTTCCATGAATACTGACAGTAGTTGTGACCACCCTTTGAATGGATGGTCACCAGATGTGTCAATGATTCACAGTCAAATCCAATCCCTATTTCCAATATACATTCCATCTACAGTAACTAAACAGGAGTGTAAAATAAACAAAATGCTGAACATACTCAGCAGGTCAGAGAAAGAAACAGTTAACCTTTCACAAGGTGACCTTTCATAAGGAGCATGAACCTCGTTAATTTCTCTTCCTCCCCTTCCACTCCAACTTCTGAAGGATTTAAAGCCCACGAGTCACAATGGCTGGTATAACTAGGCATTAGGGCCCTTGACCCCTGGGTTTCTCACCGCAATGGAAAGTGTATTCATCAACTGAATGTATTCCCTAATGTATTCATCATTAGGGAAGTTCAGAAAATTAAAATTTATTTTGGTGTTGTTTAATCTCTATTTGAGATATTTTCAAATGAATATATACCTAAAATTATAACCAGGCGATACCGTTTCACCAAAGTTTTTGTTGTCAAGGCGGCGAAAGGTATATTTAGGAACACACTTAGATGTAGATCGGTCCAGATTGCAGTTCCACACTACTAAAATCCCCATCACTCCACCCTGTAAAACAGATAAAATTCAAAGGAGAAATTGTGTGAAATAAAACAATTCATTTTTAAGAAAGAATGATTGCTAATTCAACTCCTGTCCTTACTGTTGCGCAAAGATCTCCTGTTCCTGACATTTTACTGCAATGAGGCCTACAATTTGAAAATTTTGGGGGATTGGTAAGACTAAAATTTAGTTCTTACCTTAGAATATAGTTTTTTCAAAATGTCATTGAGCCTACAGAGCTGATGTCCTTATGGTTGCTCCTCGAAAGCGGAGTCACAAGTGGACAGAGTGGTAAAGAAGACATTCAGCACGCTTGGTTTCATCAGTCAGAACACTGAATACAGGAGTTGGAATGTCTTGTTGAAGTTGTACAAGAGATTGGTAAGGACGCACTTGGAATACTGTGTGAAATTCTGATCACCTTATTATAGAAAGGCTATTATTAAACTAGAAAGAGTGCAGAAAAGATTTACTAGGATGTTAGGGGAATTGAAGGATTGAGTTATAAGGAGAGGCTGGATAGACTGGGGCTTTTTTCCCTGGAGCAGAGGAGGCTGGGGGTGATCTTATAGAGATCTATAAAGTAATGAGGGGCACAAATCAGCTAGATAGTCAATATCTTTTCACAGACATAGGAGAGTCTAAAGCTAGAGGGCATAGATTTAAGGTGAGAGGGGAGAGATACAATAGGGGCAATTTTTTCACACAGAGTGGTGAGTGTTCGGAACAAGCTGCCATAGGTAATAGTAGAGGCAGATACAATTTTGTCTTTTAGATAGTTATATGGGTATAGAGGGATATGGGCCAAATGCAGGCAATTGGGACCAGCTAAGGCCACAGGGCCTGTCTCCATGCTGTAAACCTCTATGACTCTATAAAAGTCCATTAGTTCAAATGGTAAGTCCATATCAAGTTCTATAGTCCATGTTCCCAGTTTTTATTCTCGGTGTGTATTGCCCTCATTGCTTGCAGGGAAGCTATAGATGCATTGCAATTGCCCTAATTTCTCCTGATATAGGGTAATCAAAATCACTTCAAGCACTGAAAGTATATGCTTATCAGAAGATGATAGGATTGGACTCTGTTGCGATGGGACCCCACAGGAGTATTTGCCTAGTCACTTTGTTACCATAGCTAAATGGCATAGACATCATCTCGGACAGTCAAAATTATGCTGGCCACCATTTAGTGAGCCAGTTTCTCATTCGCCAGCCAACTGAGACCCACTCCTCTCCAGTTCCCTCATCATCATCATGTCGCAGGTTCAACCCTGAGGGAGTGCAGTGAAATCTAAACTGTTGAAAAGGGATGAAAAGTCAGCTCAGGGGTCTCAAAAACAAGAAATGAACAAAAGAAGTATCTAAAGAGAACAAAAGAGCAAACAAAAGTGATGGATAAACATAAGGGACAATGTAATGAATGGCAATTGGCTTTAGCGGACCTTCAATGAAGGCATGCAAATGCTGCATTCCTACCATCATTTTGTTAGTAGCTGGATCTTTGCATGTGAAGGATGGCAATTTGATGATATGCTGTGGAGGGCAATGAGTGCTTGTAGTACCATACTCAAAATAATTCAGTGCCTTCAGGTGTCAGGAAATAAAATGACAGGGAGAAAGACACTAAACTTACAATATAATTTGTAGTAGTACATCTGTCAATTGGAAAATCTGAATGTGAGCAATACAACAAAAGAAAAAAAATCAACAATATTATAGGCAAATAAGAACTACGATTAATTTATGACATTGATTCTAAACATCAGGAAAGGCTATGGCAGGTGAGGACCTAAAAACTATCATCACGAAAAAGTGTTGGGCAAGCTAATGGGGCTAAAGATAGACAAGTCTCCTGGCCTTGATGGAATGCATCCCAGGGTACTAAAAGAGATGGCGGGGGAAATGGCAAATGCACTAGTGATAATTTACAAAAATTCGCTGGACTCTGGAGTGGTTCCCACAGATTGGAAAACAGCAAATGTGATGCCACTATTTTAAAAAGGAGGTAGACAGAAGGCAGGTAACTATAGGCCAGTTAGCTTAACTTGTGTAGGAGGGAAAATGCTTAAATCTATCATCAAGGGAGAAATAGCGAGACATCTGGATATAAACTGTCCCATTTGTAAGACGCAACATGGGTTCATGAAGGGCGCGTCATGTTTGACTACTTGGGTGGAATTCTTTGAGAACATTACATGCACAGTAGACAATGGGGAACCTGTAGATGTGGTGTATCTGGATTTCCAGAAGGCATTTGACAAGGTGCTGCACCAAAGGCTGCTGCATAATATAAAGCTGCACGGTGTTACGGATAATATATTAGCATGGATAGAGGATTGGTTAACTAACAGAAAGCAAAGAGTGGGGGTAAATAGGTGTTTTTCTGGTTGGCAATCATTGACTAGTGGTGTGCCTCAGGGATCAGTTTTGGGACTGCAATTGTTTACCATTTACATAGATGATTTGGAGTTGGGGACCAAGTGTAGAGTGTTAAAATTCGCAGATGACACTAAGATAAGTGGAAGAGCAAAGTGTACGGTGCAGAGGGACCTCGGGGTCCTTGTGCATGAGTCGCAAAAACCCAGCCTGCAGGTGCAGCAGGTGGTCAGGAAGGCTAATGGGATGCTGGCCTTCATAGCGAGGGGGATTGAATATAAAAGTAGGGAGGTCTTGCTGCAGCTGTATAGGGCATTGGTGAGGCCGCAGCTGGAGTACTGTGTGCAGTCTTGGTCGCCGCACCTACGCAAGGATATTTTGGCCTTGGAGGGAGTGCAGAGGAGGTTTACTAGGCTGATACCGGAGTTGAGGGGGTTGAGCTATGAGGAGAGGCTGAATAAACTAGGCTTGTACTCGTTAGAGTTTAGAAGAATGAGGGGAGATCTCATTGAGACGTATAAGATGATGAATGGGATGGATAGGATAGAGGTGGAGAGACTCTTCCCACTCAGAAAGGACAGTAGGACTAGGGGGCACAGCCTCAAGATAAAGGGGAGTCGGTTTAGAACGGAGTTGAGGAGGAACTTCTTCACTCAAAGGGTGGTGAATCTCTGGAATTCTCTGCCCGTTGAAGTGGTGGAGGCTGCCTCGCTAAATATTTTTAAGACGCGGGTTGATGGGTTTTTGATAAGCGAGGGGATTAAGGGTTATGGGGAGAGGGCGGGAATGTGGAACTGAGCCACGACAGATCAGCCATGATCTTATTGAATGGCAGGGCAGGCTCAAAGGGCTAGATGGCCTACTCCTGCTCCTATTTCTTATGTTCTTATGTTCTTATGACGCTTAAAGTCTGCAAAGGAATAAGATAGTCTAAGTGAGTGGGTGAGGGTCTGGCAGAGGAAGTACAATGTTGGTAGGAATAACAGCAAAATGGACTATTATTTAAATGGTAAAAAATTGCAGCATACTGCTGTGCAAAGGGACCTGGGTGGCCTTGTGCAAGAATCACAGAGTTGGTTTGCAGATGCAGCTGGTAATTAAGAAGGCAAGTGGAATTTGTCCTTCATTGCTAGAGGGATGGAGTTTAAAACAATGAGATTATGATTCAGCTGTATAGGGCGTTGGTGAGGCCACACCTGAAGTACTGTGTACAGTTTTGTCTTCTTACTTGAGAAAAGATACACTGGCACTGGAGGGGGTGCAGAGGAGGTTCACTAGGTTGATTCCGGAGTTGAGAGGGTTGGCGTATGAGGAGAGACTGAGTAAACTGGGTCTGAATTCATTGGGATTCAGAAGAATAAAGGGAGATCTTATAGAAACATATAAGATTATGAACAGAATAGATAAGATAGAAGCAGGGAAGTTGTTTTCATTGGCAGGTGAAACTAGAACTAAGGGGCACGGCCTCAAAATAAGGGACAGCAGATTTAGGACTGATGTGAGGAAGAACTTTTTCACGCAAAGGATTGTGAATCTGTGGAATTCCCTGCCCAGTGAAGGAGTTGGGACTACCTCATAGAATGTTTTTAAGGCAAGGATAGATAAAGTTTTGAACAGCAAAAGAATTAGGGGTTATGGTAAGCAGGCGGGTAAGTGGAGCTGAGCCCATAAAAAGATCAGCCATGATCTTATTGAATGGCAGAGTTGCCAAATGGCCTACTTTGTCTCCTAGTTATGTTCTTATGTTCTAAGATTGTCATATTCTATTTTATTTCCATGTACCTTTGTTTTCCTTTACACTTGTTTTGTCACCAGATCGCAACCACATTCTAGTCCACTCAATCTCTCAAATATCAATTTTCATATCTTTAACGGTATAATGCAATAAAACTTTCTGCACAGGATGTTCGTTGTTTAAAAATTTAGCCATTGTATTAATGTAATCTTCACAAAATAGCCGCTGCTTTTATACAGTGCTCACTTGGGAGAGTGGGGTCTATAGATAGAAACAGTACATTGCAGAGCATTAGAAAGAGATGAGCAGCTCTTTAACAGGTTATATTTGAACAATTCTACACAAACCTGAACAGCTAGTCTTTGAAAATCCTCTCCTGCTTCTTGAACCATATCTCCGAGGCGGAAAATTGGGCAGAAAGGATCATTTTTCCGATTGAATTGACAAGATTTTAAGTAGCTGGAATTTGCATTTGTCAATATATTTCTCCTGCAGCAACAGAAAAGGAATATACCAGTTTTTTTCCCTATATTGTGAACATATGTGGTGCAAACGGGCAATTCAAAACAGCCATGAAACTTACTTTGAAAAATTAAACTTGGGGAAGGTAATGCTGTTCTTTATTAATACTGTGAAGTTCTCAGCTGCTCCAAGAATCGCAGGCCTATAAACAAAGATCATTTCCAACATTAACATAAATGCTAATACTCTTTTAATTCATTTTTCTGAACTTTTTTAAAACTCATTCAGATTAATATACTCTTTGAATTGTTCCTATTGATAAATAATTAAAGGTACTCCGCTAATATGCATCAATTGCTTCACACTTTTCACCCAATAATGTCACAATTCAGGGTGACCTATCTCTGAAAAGCAAAAATTAGCAATTTCTGAAATGAAGGCTGGAATTTTGTAAAGTTGCTGAGATTGTCGCCCACTACTCGGAAAACAGACGGGAACTCTCGTCAGTTCCATGAGGGAGGCACAACCAAATCAAATGCCCTTCAGGCACTTAAGTAGCTGCTATTGAGGCTTGCCCATGATAGAAGTCTCACCCACTGAGAGCTTGTCACCAATGCCAGCAGGAGCAGTGACAGTTGGTGGCAATTAACCCTTTAGAGGCCTACGATCATTGTGGAACCTCAGGCTGAAGGTGAGTGAAGATGGGATGGGGTTCTGGAGGGCAGGAAGGTTGGAGGTTAGGCAGGTGGGGGCTTTCAGGGGCCACAACCCTGCCTGATGCCAAGTATCTAGATTGGGCACAGAGTGCCTAACTATGAGGGATCCCTTAAGAAGGTCACTGGTAAACTTGACTAATTATCCTGGACTGCTGGAAAGCCTTGCAGCCTCCATTTAATCCAAGCCATCACTAAACTGTGTTGGGCACAAGGACTATGGATATCAATTAATTCATTAACGAGCCAAATTGACATTCCGCCACCAGCAGCTAGGGATCCTCTGTCAGGCCCTTCTGCCTTCCCACATCAGGGGAGGCTTGGCTGCCACTGGGAGACTGACATGGGGCCTCTCCCATGATTAAGTGGACTGGGCCGCCATGTTACCTGCCACAATGGGCTGCATTAAATCCAGCCAAATGGTTTATTTGTTAAAATATCAAATATCTGATGAAACATGAATTAACATTAGTGAAATAGGCAAGGAAAAGAGGAAGCAACTTAAAATTGAGCAAGTTATTCAACTTTTTAAAATGTTGCTAATAAACTGGCAAGAAAAAGGAATTTTAGCCCAAAAAATTGTTGCAAGTACAGAATGTGTTTTCCAATTTTTAAATTTATTTGTAGGAAGAAATTTGTCCAAATGTATTTTTGTTTCTACCATACATTCAGTCAAATACTGATTATATTCATTGTATGAAGTTTACAATTCTTAAACCTATACCATGAAAACCTTGTAACATTGCAATATATACAACAGTCTGAATATTCTAGTCATATCAGTTCTTCAATACTTAAATGGGCGTGCTTTTTCTCCTTAGACCACTGTTACATCTTTTCTAAGTAAAATTCTGATTTTAATTCCCCTTACCACACTGAGGAATGATATTCCCGTAACCTGGAGGCTTTCCATGTTTGACTGTTGGTTTTCTTTGGCTGGTATCATTGTGATACAGCTCATCTGACACACAGTGGGCAAGATTTTAACTGACTCTGAACACATTCACTTAAACAGAGTTAAAAATTGGACACTTTATGACATTTTTTATTATCAGCAATATCTTCAACAGTGTGGCTAACTCCTGATCAATTCTTGCAAGAACAGAAGAGATGGCTAAATTAATGGGGAGAAATTGTTTTTTATTTAAAAAGTTTATTTATTTATTAATCACAAGTAAGGCTACATTAACATTGCAATGAAGACGCTGTGAAATTCCATTAATTGCCATACTTCGGCACTTGTTCAGGTCAATGCACCTAACCAGCACGTCTTTAAGACTGTGGGAGGAAACCAGAACACCCAGAGGAAACCCACGCAGACACAGGGAGAATGTGCAAACTCCACAGACAGTGACCCAAGCCAGGAATCGAACCCAGATCCCTAGCGCTGTGAGGCAGGGAGCAATCAAATTGGAAATCCTTAATAATCAAGGAGATGGCAAATTAGGTTCAATCCCTGGCCATTCCATCCAACAACGCTGGAAGAGTTGCTTGAGAGGACTGCAGATCCACTTAATTTTTTGTGAAGTTCACTTGAGTTAACAATTCAATGACTTGGAAAATAGCAACTGGGACTCCATCATTAGAAGTGCTGGTGAATTTTGCTTCAATCAAGGCAAGGTGTTCAACTTTTGGGGAATGGTATAAATGATTATGTGGAAGGGAAGGGCCAGATTGGAGAGTGTCATTGATTCATAAGAGCCAGGTATTGTTTAACCTAGATCTTATTTTAGGAGAATACAGATTTGGTGGATAAAGATAAGGAAGTGGGTAAGTACCTGAATTTCAGGAAGGTAATAATCCAAATGATAGGATGGAGACAGTGGAATAGGCAGCAGATGATATTGAACATGGGTAAGTATGAATTGTGACATTGGACATAAGTGAAATGTCAAATGTGTATTAAATGACATGATGTTTAAAGCAATGGAGTTGTAGAAATCAGGGACTTGCATAGATACATCATTAGGACTCAATTCAAAAGTTCAGCTCCACTGGGTTGAAGAAAGCAAATAAAGATGTTGGGATATAAACTATTAATGTGACTTACAAGGCTAAGATGATGTTATTGAAGTAGTATCCATAGAATCATGGAATCCCTACAGAAAAAGGCAATCATTGAATCTGCATCGACTCTCTGAAAGTGCATCCCACCAAGGCCCTCCCCTCCACCCAATCCCCTTAACCCTGCACATTTACTTTGGCTAATCCACCTAATCTACCATCTTGGGACACTTTGGCATGACCAATCTACACATGTCTGCATAATCTGCACATGTTTGAACTATGGGAGTCCTGTGCTCTGATGAGGCGTGTGCAATGTATAACCTGTGCTAATTGCAATAGTCCAGCAGTAAAAGGGGTAAATTGTTAGTCCTCAGTTTAAAAAAAATTAGCTCCACCTCCCCAACAATGTTAGATATCACCTGTGATCTAAGTTCTGTACCCCTGGACCTGAAGGAAACCCACATAAAGAATTGAACTTGGCTTCCTAGTGCTGTGAGACAGCAATGCCAACCACTGTGCCACCATGATGCCCATTGGTGAAACTGCATCTGGCTTCTTCGGTTCAATTTTAGTGTCCGTATTATAGAAACCATATGGAATTATTGAAAGGGACCAGAGCATTATCAACTTTTTAACCATTATTTAATCATGATTAAATAGTTCATCAACAGGACTTTTAACCAATAAGTTACTTACTTAGGAATAACTGCATCATTCTCCAAAGGGCACCAAGCAAAAATTTCACATGTTTTCACCTTTTCATCATATCTGACACATTTCCCAGTTAAAACTCCTAAAATTAATACAGAACACACAATAACATTTGTGAATTAAAAAAAACACCTTTTAGGCATTTCTCAATGTGAAATTTTACAAACAAATTTGAACAAAAATATGAAAAGATTAATGGGTTTTTAAATAGAAATTGACTTAAGGAAAGCGCTGGAAATGTACTGTATGATGGATTTGCACCTTTCTGATTGATTTCCATTCTTTCTATCTCAGTCATTATTAACAATATGAATTGAACAGGGTTGGAATTCTAAAAGCCTCAATCTCTGGCTGAGGCATGAAAACCAGCAAGCAGCTCACTGGCTACACAGCCAGCTTTTCTCAGCACATTGTATGGGACTCAATCCTGATCTGTTGACAGCACATATTGGACATTAAGATGCATACTGCACACGCTTTCCTGATATTTTCTATGGGTCTCCAAGTCATGTGTGGTGCATTGCCAAATTCCCAATATACATTCCCAACTGGAAAGCCTCCACACACATTTCAATGTGCTTTATTTTTAACTCAGGAACAGTTAAAGTGCCACAGAGACTTAAGTACTATACCCCAAGTGTTTTTCTGTTGATGTTTCTGTGCATTATGTAGAATCATAGAATCCTACAGTGCAGAAGGAGGTCATTCAGCCTATCAAGTCTGCACTGACCACAATCCAACCCAGGCCCTATCCCCATAAGCCTATGCACTCACCCCAGCTAGTCTCCTATGCTAACAGGCAATTTTTTTAACATGGCCAATCCATCTAACCTGCACATCTTTGGACTGTGGGAGGAAACCAGAGCACCCAGAGGAGATCCACGCAGACATGGGAAGAATGCGCAAACTCCACACAGACAGTGACCCAAGCCAGGAATCGAACCCAGGTCCATGGTGTTGTGAGGCAGAAGTACTAACCACTGTGCCACCATGCTGCCCAATGATAATGAATTGAAATTAGTAATTTCAGCCAAAGTTATATAGCTCAAGTATGGCATTTTTCCACCTATTGGAGAGACGTGGCATGTGCAATGTGCGTACTGGAAATTAAGATGCATAATCTTATGCATCTGTGCTAATTGCAATAATCCAGCAGTAAAGGAATAAATTGTTAGCCCTCAATTTAAAAAAAACTTAGCTCCATCTCCTCAACAATGTTAGCTGTCCCCTGTGATCTACGTTCTTTACCCCGGACCTGGCTTTGATCCTTTCAACTGTGATTACTTGTTTTACCGCCAGGTCAGAGAGGAAACTGTAACTCGAATTATGCATAGAAGATGTAGGATTAGTCAGACATACAGATTTGATGAAGGCTTATCATGTGCGTTTTTACTAAAGATCTCTTTTCAAGTCAGAGATTGAAAACCAAAATTTTTTTTAAAATAATGTTTGTCAAATAAGCATTGTGTGTAAAAAGATTAAGGACCAACAGTACTGTGTTTTCAGTCAGTATTTCATTCTGCATAATGCCTTTCCAGTAAGATAATAGTAAACGTACCACTGCTCCGTCGGTTATAGTATCCAGCTGTGCAATCATTGTCGGATTTGCATCTAGTCCTTTTATTTGGCAACTGAGAAAGATAAACATTAACTGTTTAAAAGGTTTGCCTAAAGCTAAAGTAAACTAAACACAACTCTCACACAATTTCACATCATGTTTTGTGTTGATCTGCAGTATCTTCTTGTGACAGGACACTTGCTGCAGAACATGTTTCAAATTTGTTTACATATCTTGTCAATATATTTGTACATCTAAACATGTGTTGGGATCTTTAGTGTCCTTCAGTTAAGTGTGCCATACCACATTTTTACATAGCTGACCTGCTGAAATTCTATGTATTTGTGACTATTTTTTGCCATTACAATGAGGATGCTTTGTAAATGTTTTAAAATGTTTTGTTACTTTGGCCAGTTAAGGTTTGTTCTGAATTAGATATCATCTCCAATATTTATTTGCAGAATAATAATATTCACCAAGTTAAAGTCTGAACCTCACAATTGAGACTACCATTTTTGTCACATTTACGCAATTAATTCCAGAACGCCGTACCTAACAGCTCTAATTGTTTTGAAAATACAATTTTTACTTCGGATTACTTTTGATTGCATAAAATTTTATCAAGTCATTTTTATACTTCCAATTGTCCTCTATAATTCTAGTGAAACTAAAATTATTTAAATCTGTTTGAATGACATACCTCTCCTTACTACTTTTTTTTACACAGAGGGTGGTGAATGTCTGGAACGTGCTGCACGGGGAGGTGGTGGGAGCAGATACGATAGCGGTATTTAAGGGGCATCTAGGCAAATAAGTGAATAAGATGGGAATGGAAGGATATGGACTCCGTAAGTGCATACAGTTTTAGTTTAGGCAGGCATCATGATCGGCACAGGCTTGGAGGACCAAAGGGCCTGTTGCTGTGCTGTACCTTTCTTTGTCCTGGTACATTCTGCTTCACATACTATTCCTCTGCAAACAAAGAATATACTCTTCAGATTTGGCTCATGTCTCCCAAGGAACCTGCCAATGAACCCTGAGCACAAAAATGATAGCCATATGACAACCAGGTAAGTCATCAGGCAAGTCAGCAGCGCACTCAAGGTGCAGTTCAAGTGTCCGTACAGATCTGGAAGCACCCTTCAATACTTATCATCAGGAACCTCCAGGATAATAATTCTGTGCTGCGCTCTGTAAAGCACAGTACAGCAGTGAGAACCTGAGGTGAATTAGGAACAGGCACTCAATGTTCACCATTAGTTGAGAATTCAAAAGAGAAGGAGAAAGATGGCTTACCAAATGCCACAACAGTCACTCAGAATGCTGATCAGGTTGCCAAGTACTCATTAATCACTCAAGAGTTTCAGTGAACCAATCAAACTTGATGAAAGTAACTAAAATAATTCTTTTTTTTATTCATTCATTGGATGTGGGCATTGCTGGCTGGGCTAGCATTTATTGCCCTTCCCTGAGGGCATTTAAGAGTCAAGTTATAGTTCCATTCCTCCATTTCTGAAAAGAGTAACTTTAAATGAAACAACTTCAAGCAAATCAGATTTCCCATTTCAACCAATGTAAAAGCTATAGGTCTGTTTCCATCAGAAAAAAATATAAAACATCATATCACATAAGTTGAAATACTGTACATTCTGAAATTCATATTTGTAAATGAAATAACTTTAATATATAAATTTAAAAATAGAAAATCAATGTGCTAACTCTTTCAATTTCTCTCCCAACTGCCAACACAGGGCAACTCTCTACTGCAGGCCGACTCGCTCACTAATTCGATCTTACTAGCTCTTTCTCTCTTGCTGCTTCTCTGTTCGACTGTGCTACTTCACTGTGAGGGAGAGCTCAGGGCAACAAGGAAGAAAGCGTGTGAAAGGAGCTGTGAGGGGGAGAGACAGGCAGGGGAGTGGCTGGTGAGAGAATCAGTGAGAACAAGAGAGATTCTCGGGGAGCAGGAGAGCGCCTCATCACAGAAGAAACTCAGCCAATGGGAGATGTCACTCTAAAATGGCATTGATTAGGTCATGTAAGCTCTGTCAGCCCCAGTGCAAAATGACGCTAAGGTGAAAGTATGAAAACTAAGTGTGCATACCAGACTTATTATACATACAATGCTAACGTGAAACAATGCTGAATGAAGCAACTTAAAACAGGGACCTGCTGTATCACATCCCCTGGCCCCTGCATCTCCCCCACCCCCAAATACATAGCAGTCCCTTAAACACCCACTGTACATCTATGAATTGGTTCCTATTAATTCATGTCTTTGCATTCAGCAACAAGCACTGATAATGTGTAAAGTGTGGGTCTGCTAGGATGTCTGGTATCCAATCAGAATGGCTATGGTCACAGCATGCATTGGGGGTTGATTTGATTTCAGGAATTAAAGTTCCATGGAGGAGGTCAGTCTACCCATTGAAGAAGACTTTTTTTGGATCAATCCGTTAATGCTTGTCTGAACATCTTCATCCTTTCTGCAATTATGGACAATATGTGTGACATGACTGCCAATACCTCATAGATTTGTTGCTGTCCCTCTATGGTTATCTCTTTCATCATCAGCTCCTGAGATTCAGCATCTATATGCAGCTGTCCAGAGCTTGGAGCGGCATGCACACTCCATCATGGACTCTCCATAGGTGTCCTTACCATCACTTTCTGCTCATGTTAGCATTTGCAAAGTCAGGAGATGAAAACTCAGCTGTTTAAATGGAGGCAAAGTGCTGGTGCCTGGTAAGTATATGTTCTGTATTGCTGCACCCTCTGAAGGAGTTGGTTCCTCCATGGAATTGTCATCCAGAACATCCATGGACTGCTGTTCTACGTGTCAAGGCCCTGGAGGGCAGTAGAATTAGTATTATTGTTACTCAGCATAATTAAAATGATTCAACTTCATCCAATGCTTCTGCATTGTGCACCTACTATTGCTTCCCGCCATTCAGAACTCACTTCTGTTATTATTGAGTCCATAATATTGAAATGTCTATGTATCCTGTATTTGGATAGGTACATGGACGGGAAAGGTTTAGAGGGATATGGTTCAAACACAGGCAAATGGGACTAGTTCAGTTTAGGAAACCTGGTTGAAATGGATGAGTTGGGCCGAAGAGCCCGTTTTCGTGCTGTATATCTCTATGATTCTATGTTGCTGAACACAGCAAACATAATGGGGCCACATTGTTGAAAGATCAGTACATTATCATATTGTTAAACAAGGTGTGCCAGAAAGTGATTTGGGTGGGAAAGTTTAGCAAACATTTAAAGCAGTGTCACATGATGTGACAAATGCCTCCCAAGACAAATAGATCAGTGTAAACAAAATGACACAATGTGTGGATTTCAACAAGGTAATGCTAACAATCAACAAGACATTTATGAGATCTGAGTACTGTGTCCTGTTATGTGCAATTTTGATTTCCATATCTAAGGAAGTATATACTTGCCTTGAAGGCGGTACAAAGAAGATTGGTTCCTGGGATGAGAAGATTTTGCCTATGATAAGTTAGGCTATACTCTCTGGAGTTCAGAAATCTGAGAGACGATCACATTGAAACATACAAGATTCTAAAAGGGGTTTGATGAGATAGACACTGGGAAGGCTTTCCCCCTGGCTGGCAAATCTAAAACATAAAGGCACAGTCTCAGAACAAGTGAAGAGGGCACTCGGTAGAGTGCCATGTTTTGTCAACTAGGGGGCTGGTGTTAATGAGGAGATGGTAATGTAGTGGTAATATTACTAGATTAGTAATCTAGCGACCTAGTGCAATGCTGTGGAGACCTGGGTTCGAAACCCACCATGGCAGTTGATGAAATTTTAATTACATCTGGAATTAAAAGTCTAACTATCAAATCATTGTCAATTGTTGTATAAACTTATCTGGTTCACTAATGTCTATTAGGGAAGGAAACATGCCATCCTTACCTGGACTGGCCTATATGTGGCTCCAGACCCGCAGCAATGTGGTTTATTCCTAAATATCCTGTAAAAAAGGGCATTTAGGGGTGGGCCATAAATGCAGGCCTAGCCAGCAACACCCACAGTGCACAAACAAATGAAAAAAACTCAGTGCTATTATAATCATGCAGCTCTTCTTTTGAGGCTTTTCCCTGCCTGGTTTATGTTCTGTAATTACAAAGTTGAAAAAATACATTTTTTTTATTAATAGCTTTCATGTACTTGAGAAGGCTTCAGGCCTATCAACCTCCAACAACATGCACCAAAAACTCTGCCCTCATTGTAACAGCTGTGACAAATTTCACTACAGCAGCTGAGACCATCAACAACATTCAAAAACTGACAATATTCTAAATCAAACAACTCACAACATTCTCAAAGAAAAAAGTCAGTTTTCCCTATCACATGTCGTCAGATGGATCCTTCAAAAAATTCCAGCATCTGTACCTGAAACACATCTTTGATAAAAATGAATCAGTTTTTCCTTGGGCCATATTATATTTGTATACCAAGTTTCAGCTGGGTTAATACCAGCTGAGGTGTGAAGAAGCCCTTAATTGTTCATTAACTGCCCCTTAAGTGCCTCAACTGGTACTGGGGTGGGAAGACTGACTACAAGCCTTCCTGCCATGGACTTGATCAGGGCAGAGGTAGGAAGATGACAGATTCCGCACCAGCCACCGTCCCAGAATAACAGAACTGTTACAGTGCAAGAAGCTGCCATTCAGTCCATCATATATGTACCAGCTCCTTAAATGAGTAATTCCCTTAGGCCATTCTCCTGCCTTCTCCCCATAGCCTGGAACATTCTTCCTTTTCAGATAACAGTCTAATAAACAGCCTAATCCCGCCTGATTAATGCCTTTTCCGCTTTCAAACTAACCACAAGGGCAGCATAAAATATCACCCAGAGCAGCTGGACAGTTTGCATTTGTGTCAGTCTTTTTTCTTTTAGCTTGGTCTAGAATCAGCTGATCGAATTGAGTCAACATGACTTTGTGAAGAGTAGGTCCGATCTGGCTAATATAGTTGAAATGTTTGAAGTGCACACCATCATGACAAATAGGAGGATATCTATAAATGGTGCTATCTACATGGACTTCCTGAAAGCTTTGGATAACATTTTGCACAAGAGATTAGCAAAAATCAGAGTGAATGGAATTAAAAGTGACATGGATCAATAATTTGTTGGAAAGTTGGAGACTGAGTAGGGAAAGCATTCTTTCTCTGACTGACAGGTTATGACAAATGATGTAACCTACAGGTGTGTAGGAGTTGAGGGGGTTGAGCTATGAGGAGAGGCTGAATAAACTGGGCTTGTACTCGTTAGAGTTTAGAAGAATGAGGGGAGATCTCATTGAGACGTATAAAATGATGAATGGGATGGATAGGATAGAGGTGGAAAGACTCTTCCCGCTCAAAAAAGACAGTAGGACTAGGGGGCACAGCCTCAAGATAAAAGGGGGGCGGTTTAGAACGGAGTTGAGGAGGAACTTCTTCACTCAAAGGGTGGTGAATCTCTGGAATTCTCTGCCCGTTGAAGTGGTGGAGGCTGCCTCGCTAAATATTTTTAAGACGCGGGTTGATGGGTTTTTGATAAGAGAGGGGATTAAGGGTTATGGGGAGAGGGCGGGAAAGTGGAACTCAGCAGCGACAGATCAGCCATGATCTTATTGAATGGCGGGGCAGGCTCGAAGGGCTAGATGGCCTACTCCTGCTCCTATTTCTTATGTTCTTATGTTCTTATACTGGGGCCTCAGATTTTCACCATATATGTATGAATGACTAAATGAAGGAACAGAGAGTTGTATATCAGGTTTGCAGCTGAGGCTAAGGATAAGAGGCATGATGGATTGTATGGATGGGGCAGGCAATTGTAAAGAGACATACGGTGTGGGTGGACAAAAGTATTCCGGGTGGAGGTCACTACCTGAATGAGATAGGAATTTAAAAACGAGGAAGTGATGCTTCAGTTGTATTTGGTTAGCTACCAAATGGTAGGAAGAATATAAGCAAATTACTGTGGATGCTGGAATCTGAAACCAAAACAGACAATGCTGGAAAATCTCAGCAGGTCTGGCAGCATCTGTAAGGCGAGAAAACAGCTGACTTTTTGAGTCCGAATGACCCACATTTAGCAGGAAGGATATACTGGCCTTGGAAGGAGTATAGCACAGATTCACTTGATTGAGAACAGGACTTATGAGTTAAATTATAAGGATAGGTTGCATATTATTGGTTTGTATTCCTTCAAGTTTAATAGGTTGAGGAATGATCTAAGAGCTGTTTCAAATGATAGTTTCTCTGAATACACAATTGAATTTCATTTCTTGGGAATCAGGACCTAAAATTAGAACTAGGCCATTTATCAATGAAATTAAGAAGCCCTCATTCACACAAAGGGTAATGGAAATCTGGAACTCATTCTCCCAAGCAGCTGAGGACGTTGGATCAATTGAAATTAAAGACAGAGACGAATAGAATTTCGTTAAGCAAGGATGTCAAAGGATAAAGAACAAAAGATGTGTAAATGAAGCTGAGATACATATCAGATTTCAAGGAGCTGTGTAGCCTACTTGTTTTTCTATGTTCCAATGAATGCTAATCTTGAAAAAGCATTGAGAAAAGCAAATAGGAGGGGGAAGTTCTAATTTGGCACCAGATAAAAACAAGAGTCCAAAACAATGAAAAAAACCGGATATGTTAAATACCAAACTCCTCATGCTTTTTAGTCACCCTTTCCGATGAGAATTTTTACATTCATTGGTACACTTCCGTTGATGAAACCAGACATATGCAACAATTAGGTTGAGTACCCAAAAAGGCTGCAACTGACTTAATTTTAAAATGACTTACTGATTGGATCTTATATTACAAAATGGCTATGGTATCAATGCAGTGAATCTACGTGTTTAGTTGTAAAAATTGGTCACACCAACTCAATACATGGAGTAGCTGCTGAATTCTTACCTCAGGGCACCGACCTTGTACCTGATTCTTGGTAAGAATAAAATTAGTCATAACAAAGAAGGAGTTTTCTTGCTGTTGAGATAAGAAAATATGTTTAATAACATATACAACCATAAAGAAACAATAATGCTTGAATCATGAAATAGGTTTTTGTGTCATAACTCCCAGAAAACATTACACATCAATAAAACCTTCCACTTTAGTAACTATTTAAAAATAAATGTTTTTACTGTTTTAGAACTAGAAATACCCAAACAGATTTGGAATATATGTTCCCTGTAAACAGAAAAACATATTTATGTTGCAGTCAAGTTGAGAAATGTAAAGATAGATATTCATCTTTTATGCCTGGGTAGTTATCTGGCAAAGTAAATCAACTACTATTTATAGAATCTACCCAATTTTTTTATTGCATTCATTTTAAGGAATGAAAACTTGTCAATGAAAAGTCAGGCAGGTCCTATCGTGGATAGGCAATCTGTTCTACCAGGTTATCACTCAGCCAGAAAATATAAAAATCCACATCATCCTCTACGCTGCAGACAAATAAACACACACAAGCATTCTCCTACAGTAGAGAGAGAAACACAAATCCCAGCAGACTAATGTATCTCCCTCACTGGAAAGAGGGAAAATGCAATCTCCTTTCAGACAGATAAACTAAGTCAACCCAGTCCACTTGCAAAAAGATTGCACTTCTACAAAATACACCCTCCAAATTAGATGGAAAAAGATATGCACAGTGGAGAGACATAATTCCAACTTTTCTTGCTCCTCTCCCCCAGTAAAGCATACTAAGCCCATGGAAAAATTATGCAAATACAGTTAACTTCCCCTCTAGCAAGAAGGGGAAAAAGAAATGCAGTCAGCACCCCACTGCAAATATAGGGAAATAGAAAAGCACAAAATGGCAAAAAGCAATTAATTGATTCTCCCAGGAATAAAATACATGTAAATTCTTCTATGATATAGGAAATGCTAATTCTCTCAGACTCTTGCAACTCATAAGACTCACTTCTGCAGTGCACAAGTGCAGTAATTCAGGCAACTTCAATAAACAGTGCATTCTTACTAACAATCTGTCATAGGAAATATATACATTATGTGGTTTTCAAAGGTTTTGGCATCCAAAACTGTACCTGTGAAGGGATAACATAATCAGCTGCATCCCATAACTGTTCTTCAAGAGGTGTTGAATTTGTAATGGCGATACCTTTAACTTTGGTTGTGACTGAGCTGATGGTGGAATCGAATTCTTGATAGCCTTTCTCCCACACAAGTACCCATCTGGAATACAATTTTTTTCAATTGCCAATGTATGCAACAAAATTCTCAAATTGTGCTTTATTTGAATACAAATGGTTCTAAGGAAAGTTACTTAAGTGTATTTCTATTACAATACAACTGTGCTTTAGGGTTTTACTTGTATTTGAAGCAGTGTATTTGAAAGTGGCTTACCAACACTTTCTCATGGGCAATTTGGGATGGACAATAAATGCTGGTCTCCCCAGTGACTTTTCCATTCCAAGGACAATTTAAAAGAATATTAGTTGTACAATCAAATGTACTTACAAGTTCACATTGATATGGTAGTCTAATGGTTTATGGTACTGGACAAATGATCCTGAGGTCTTAAGTTATAATCCCATCATGGAAAACGATGGAATCAAGTGAAACAAATTTGGTATTTTGTAGGCAATCAGAGACGTAGCAATGAAAGTTGCTGGATTATCATAATCCAGACACTCGTTCAGTGCAGGTAACTTGCCACATCAGATCTGACTGAAATATGATTCTAGTCACAACATTTGGAATCTCTTAATGTCTTCTGAAGTGACCTGTCAAACAATTTAGTTACAAAACAACAATTATAAATCCAAACAAAAAGACAATTTCATCAGATCAGGACACAACTCAAGCAATTCCAGACCAATCAATTATACAAGCTAGTCAAGAAATAATTGTACTAACAGAATCATATTTGAGCTGTTGTAGCACCATAGATGGTAAGTGAAAGACTGCCCATATCCCAAATGGGAGTTTGAATCAGCTGCCAGGACAAGTTTGCAATTTGTGCATTGAGCAGTTAGCTAAAGTCTTTTATATAGTAAAGTTAAACATTTATTAAAATAAAGGAAAAAAAGTTAAAACACACAAACATTTTTCCATAGTTAACAGTATTTTACAAACATTTCCAGAAAATTTTTAGCTTAAGTAAAGTCAGAGGTAAACCCCTGTTGATAGCAACACTCCTTATAGATTTTCTAAACTATACAATTCCAGAAACATCACCACACAATGCCCAGCTGCTCTTAGGGTGCTCTTTGAGGGTGGCAGCAAACATATATTCATATATCTGACTTGAAACACACACACTGGGCAGAATTCTACAGTCTCAGTCAACCTGAAACTGGAAAATCCTGCCCGAGGTCAATGGACATTTCTCCATTGTCCGCCCCTCGCCTGCTCCAATACCGTGGCGGGCAAGGCGGTAGAATTCCGGCGACCGTCTTGTTTGAGATCTCACAACCACATTCTTCAATCTTTCCTGAAATCTGTTTTTCCCTTTGATCTTATACTCAATTGTTTTCTTCAATCCTTTAGAAATTCCCATTCCCAGAATTGATTAACCCTTTGGTTACTTTATGGCGACTAAACTTTAGAAATAAACTTAGTTATTTTGCCTCAATTATTTACAATCTCCAATTGTACAAGTTCCCTTTTCAAATTCAACAGCCAAATTTAAAACACTTCTTATATTTGCCCTATGTAAATTCCTATTCAACTCTCCAGGTTCTCTATTTCCATTTCAAAACACTTGCTTTCACACAGTCCTTGACCTTTGCAGTTTACCTGTCTTAATTTTAATTAAACCAGTCATACTGGTGACGTTAGTGTACCTTTAAGAAAGTTTTTTTTATCATAATCTCTGCAGCTCTCACGGTTTACTTATTTTCTTAGCTTACAGTCTCAGCTGAAGTCATTTGTTACCAGCTTGACTGGAGATGTCCTTTTATTGCTATTTCAATAGCTTAAATGGGGGTTTTGTATGTTTACTCTGAGATTGATTTTATGGCCATGCATTGTTAGGAGGAAGGTTCTGGTTCAGTTTTTCTTCCTTCCTAGGTAATTTTAAGGAATTTTTCTATTTGACTGCAGTTCTGAGTTTTAGTTTTAGAAGGGGCATCAAGCCGAAAAGAAGTCTCTATCTTACCCTGGTTTTGGAAATTCTGCTGGTTATCTGAAAGTAAGGTCTTGCCTTTTTGAAGGGGGGGAAAATCAGCTGTTGGTGGCTTGCCTAGAGTCCCTGGTGTTTTAGGAAGCTGTTCTGACTTCAAAGTGTTTTGAGTCTATCCAGAGAATTGCCGACTTCATCTAAAGTACCCTAGTACAGTATTATGTGAGCATTAGTCTTTGCTGTGTGTTGAACCTGTTTAAAGGCTTTTGTCTAAAGAAAGACTGGTTTTGATTGGAACACATTAGATATAGTTGTTAAAGGCTATACATTATAAGGGTTGTTTTCTTTTTTTGTTTGTAATTGATAAAAGTCCTGGCTAATTTTCTTACCGTATATTAACTCTATTCTTAAATAAACTCTGTTTGGTAAAAGCTCCCTAGTGGGTTATTTGAATTATACTTGAAGTGAAACATATGATGCACATCCTAGCCAATTTCAAGAGAAAAAACATATGATCCAAGCAGCCTCCATTAGACACTTTGGGGAGTTTCTGACCTGAACCATAACCATGCCGGAAGATTGGAAAACGGCTAATGTTATGCCGCTGTTTAAGAAGGGTGCCAGGCAAAAGGCAGGGAATTGTAGGCCGGTTAGTTTAATGTCTGTTGTAGGTAAAATGTTAGAATCCGTCATCAAGGAGGAAATAGCAAGGCATCTTGAGAGGAATTGCTTGATAGAGCAGACACAGCACGGTTTCGTTAAGGGGAAGTCGTGTCTGACAAATTTACTGGAGTTCTATGAGGATGTGTCTAGGGCAGTGGATAGAGGAGAGCCGGTGGATGTGGTCTTTCTGGATTTTCAGAAGGCGTTTGACAAGGTACCTCACAAGAGGTTATTGCAGAAGGTCAGGGGACATGGAGTTGGGGGTAGGGTGTTAGCGTGGATAGAGGATTGGTTGTCAAATAGGAGGCAGAGAGTGGGGGTCAATGGGTGCTATTCGGATTGGCGGTTGGTGACTAGTGGAGTGCCCCAGGGGTCGGTGCTGGGGCCTCAGCTATCTACCTTTTATATAGATGATCTGGAGGAGGGAACCGAGTGTATGGTGTCGAAATTTGCTGATGACACCAAGATTGGTGGAACGGCAAATTGCGCAGAGGGTGTGGAGAGTCTACAGAAGGATCTAGATAGGCTGGGCGAATGGGCCAGGAACTGGCAAATGGAATTTAATGTTGGCAAGTGTGAGGTGGTCCACTTTGGTAGGAAGGACTATTACTTACGTGGCGAAAAACTGCAGCAGGCGACGGTGCAGAGGGACCTCGGGGTCCTTGTGCATGAGTCGCAAAAACCCAGCTTGCAGGTGCAGCATGTGGTCAGGAAGACGAATGGGATGCTGGCCTTCATAGCGAGGGGGATTGAATATAAAAGCAGGGAGGTCTTGCTGCGGCTGTATAGGGCATTGGTGAGGCCGCAGCTGGAGTACTGTGTGCAGTTTTGGGCGCTGTACTTATGCAAGGATATTTTGGCCTTGGAGGGAGTGCAGAGGAGGTTTACTAGGCTGATACTGGAGTTGAGGGGGTTGAGCTATGAGGAGAGGCTGAATAAACTAGGCTTGTACTCGTTAGGGTTTAGAAGAATGAGAGGAGATCTCATTGAGACGTATAAGATGATGAATGGGATGGATAGGATAGAGGTGGAGAGACTCTTCCCGCTCAGAAAGGACAGTAGGACTAGGGGGCACAGCCTCAAGATAAAGGGGGGGCGGTTTAGAACGGAGTTGAGGAAGAACTTCTTCACTCAAAGGGTGCTGAATCTCTGGAATTCTCTGCCCGTTGAAGTGGTGGAGGCTACCTCGCTAAATATTTTTAAGACGTGGGTTGATGGGTTTTTGATAAGCGAGGGGATTAAGGGTTATGGGGAGAGGGTGGGAATGTGGAACTGAGCCACGACAGATCAGCCATGATCTTATTGAATGACGGGGCAGGCTCGATGGGCTAGATGGCCTACTCCTGCTCCTATTTCTTATGTTATGTTCTTATGATATTACAAAAAAAGGACTAATTCTCCTTACATTATCAACACCCCAAAATCCACACTGTAGCATCCCGTGCTATGTCCTTGCATCCCATTGGTACCACAGATAGTTGTGGTCTTAGAGTCTTTAATATTGAGTCTCGGCTTCATTGTTTCATGGCAGGTTAACGTTCCATGTTATACTATCAAAATAAATATTGGTAGACCATCTAATTATGAAAGGGATGTTGATTGGTTACACAGCTGTTTCTGATCCTATCTTTGCTAAAAATCTAGACTGGCATGCTGCTTACAGATAGCAATCAGCGACGTGAATTGGAAATTTTACAATCAAACCACTTGGAATTTTAATTTTCTGTTCTCTTTGTGGTAAAAACTGAACTTAACTACAATTTCCATCTTTTCCTGGAGGTAAACGGGTGGCACAGTTGTTAGCACTGCTGCCTCTCAGCGCCAGGGATCCGAGTTCAATTCTGGCCTCGAGTCATTGTCTGTGTGGAGTTGCACATTCTCCCCATGCCTGCATGGGTTTCCTTTGGGTGTACCGGTTTCCTCCCATAGTCCAAAGATGTGTGGGTTAGATTGATTGGCCATAGTAAATTGACCCTAGTGTCAATTTAGCATGGTAAATATGTGAGGTTATGGGAATAGTGTGGCATTCTGGTCAGTGCAGACTCAATGGGCCAAAAGGCCACCTTCTGCACTGTAGGGATTCTATGATTCGATAATAAACACATGTTATGGTGAACTGAATTAAATTGTTCGCATTAACAGAAATTATTGAACATGGACACAGAAGTAGCAAGGAAAATGTCGGCAAAAGAATTGCCTGAAAGCATATGCATTCATATAGCAACTTAACGAAACTTCAGGATTTCCCAACCCCACAGTTTTAAAATGTCGTCACAACTATTGCAGCCACATAATCTTCATACAGCAAAGTCTTACAAGAAGCAGATCTGCTAAATGACCAATTAGTCTGTTTTATTAGATTTTGCTGATTAAAAGAGTGATATTAATCAGGATACTTGGATCATTCCATGCTCTTCTGTGAAACATGATGGAATATTTAACAAAACATTTGAGGTACTGTACAGTTGGACTCAGACAGACGTTAGCAGGAATGGGTAGGTAAAGCTTCAGGAGAGGTGGTCAAAAGCACTATTGAAGAGAAGGACATATAGCAAGATAATGAGGGGAGTAACAAAAACAGATAATGCTGGAAAATCTCAGCAGGTCTGACAGCACCTGTGAAGAAAGAATAGAACCAACGTTTCAAGTCTAGACGCTCCTTCATCAGAGCTGAAAGCGACGAAAATCAGGCAACATTTATGCTATGAGGATGTGGGGGCTGGAATTGGACAAAAAAATGTAAATGTGATGATGAAGGCTGAGAGGGGAGTATTTGTGAGGGAGAGGGTGAAGGGAGTATTTGAGTGTTGAAGAATAAAATTGGAAAGCTAGAGAAATTCAAATTGTTCTTTTAGAATAAAGTGTCTCACAACACCAGATTAAAGTCCAACAGATTTATTTGGTAGCACAAGCTTTTGGAGCATTGCCCCTTCATCAGGTATTCCACTCACCTGATGAAGGGGCAATGCTCCGAAAGCTCATGCTACCAAATAAACCTGTTGGACTTTTAACCTGGTATTGTGAGACTACTTACTGGGCCTACCCCAGTCCAATGCTGGCAACTCCACGTCATAAAGAAGTTAGGATGAGATTTAGTAGGAGTGTACAAAATCACAAACAGTTTTGGTAGTTTCTCCTTATTTTATTTGGTTCCCGCTTGAACAATATAGTGATTTTAAAATTCTCATCCTTATTTTTCAAATCGCTCCATGTCCTCACCCTTCGCTACCTCTGTAATTCTCTCCAGTCCCACAACCTTTCAAGAGAATGGCAATCCCCTAATTCTGGCTTCAGTATACATCACTTTAATTGCTCCACCTCTGAAGGCTGCAACTTCGTTTATTTAGGCCATAAACTTTGGAATACTCTCCTTGTTGCTCTGCCTCACTTTCCTCCATGAACGATCTCCTACTTTTGGTCACCTGACCTAATACAGTATTTTCTTATGTGGCATTGTTTAATAATGCTCCTGTAATGTGCCTTGGGAAGTTTTATTGTACTACATAAATGAATTGTTATTTCTGTTAGAGAGGTTACTAGCAAAAGGATACAGGTAATAGACAAACAAAACAGACGAGATGAGTTTCTAAAAAAAATCTGTTGTTATAATCTGGAAGACAGTGATTGAAAGGGTGGTAGAAGCAGTTCCAATAGTAACTTGCAAAGGGGGACTGGGTAAATGTTTACAAGGGGAGATTTTGCAGGGCTATGGGAAAATAGCAGGGAGGTGGACATAATTTGTGGTGGCATAATGGCACAGTGGTTAGCCTCACAGTGCCAGTCTCCTCGCACAGTCCAAAATATGTGCAACTAGGTGAATTGGCCATGCTAAATTCTCCCTCAGTGTACGCAAACAGGTGCTGGAATGTGGTGACTAGGGGATTTTCACAGTAACTTCATTGCAATATGAATGTAAACCTATGTGTGACTAATAAATAAATAAGCTTTACTTTATAATTGGGCAGAAGAGACAACACGGGAATGATGGGCTGTATGGCTCTACCAGTGATTCTATCACTCAAAGGATACATTATCTTCCCCAAACCCCAGAACAATAAGCCAGAGTTCAACTGGTAAATCAAAGGATCATAGACAGGGTCTATTACTTTAGACTATGAGTCACACGTAGGCTTACATTCACACTGCAATGAAGTTGCTGTGAAAATCCCCTAGTCGCCACAAGCCAGCACCTGTTTGCGTACACTGAGGGAGAATTTAGCATGGCCAATTCACCTAGCCGCACATATTTTGGACTGTGGGAGGAAACTGGAGCACCCGGAGGAAACCCACACAGACAAGGGAAGAATGTGCAACGCCACAGACAGTGACCCAAGCTGGGAATCGAACCCAGGGCCTTGGCGCTGTGAGGCTAACCACTGTGCCACTGCGCCACCACAAATTATGTCCACCTCCCAGCTATTTTGCCATAGCCCTGCAAAGTCTCCCCTTGTAAGTATTTACCCAGTCCCCCTTTACACCACAGAACCAGCTCTGACTAGCACCCGGCGAGAAATTGAAGGAAGCAGTCCCACCCAGAGATGCCTATGCAGAACGGGTAGAGGACGAATCCCCATTCTACATTAAATGGAAGTGAAACTCAATCATATAAAGCACTATTCTTTCATTGGTTCTTGTTCGAGCACTGCTGACGCATCGTCTGTCATGATTCAGAATTGAAATCCCAAATCCGCCGTTGTTGAGAAACATTTTCTGCGTTATAGGCAGAAATCCAGCGTGATTTTTCGAACGTATTTTACATGTCCAAAGGTCGTTACCTCTCGGATTTTGCAATTAGCACATCCACTTCGCAATTTAAAAAAAAATCCACTAGGAATTTCTGTTACGCTAATAATTCCATACAATCTTAACCGTTTATCCAATAAAAAAAAGCGAAAGTGTGAAAGTGTAGCTCACCCAATAACGTAGGCTAGGATGACCAACTGGACCACCCTGTTTATGGCTCCAACTTTTTTGTTTCTAATGAGTACAATCCTGGGAGTATCATATTCCAGAAGAAAATCACAAACTACTGTACAGCAGCCCGTCATTGTGATATCCCTTTTCAATATGAGACCTTAGGTCCCCCTCTACCAGCGGGAGAGCCAAATCCTTCCCACTCGTCATGTGATTCCACTGTTTATCTTTTCGTAACATACTCATTGTATTCATAGTGAATCAGCGTTTTATTTGCTCTGTGGTTCTGCGGTTTGATCAACCGTTTTCGATCCTCCAGATAGAATCATGTCTGAATCTGAGTCGGATATGAAATGTGTTAATGTCCTCACCCCCTCCCCCGCTGTGTGCCATTAGTGGAGAAATCCGGGAGTTGGGTCCTTTTTGTTAAGCTGTCACGAGTAACACAGAGATTGAGTAAGTTAATAAAACAGAAAATGCTGGAAAATCTCAGCGGGTCTGGACAGCATCTGTGGAGAGAGAATAGAGTCACAGAGTCTGGATGACCCTTCCAGCATTTTCTGTTTTTATTTCAGATTCTGGCATCTGCAGTATTTTGCCCTTTTCTGAGTAAGTTAACTTGATTGGAGCTGAGACCAGGAAAGCCGCCAGTCCAGCCCTCAGTCTACATTGAGGTAGTTGCTATTGCACTGGCAGTTAAAAACATAAGAAACAGAGTAAGAGTAGACCATTCAGCCCCTCAAGCTTGCTCATCATTCAGTACCATCATGGTTCATCTTCTGCCAACTTCGAAATGTCCTGTTTATACCAACTTTCTACTTACTGTCCAAAATCAATCTTCCATCCATGCAAATATATTGCCCCCAACTCCATGAGCCTTACTTGCCTCCTACTAACATTTGTGCAGCATCTTGTTGAATGCCTTTTGGAAATCCAAGTACATCCACTGGCTCTCTTTTATCTATTATTCTAGCTACATCCTCAAAAAATTCTTATTACATTTGTCAAACGTGATTTCCCTTTTGTAGATCATGTTGACAATCTGACCATATCCAAGTACAAAATTAAGACTTCCTTAACAGTAGATTCCAGCATTTTCCTGGTGAATAATTATGTCCATTCATGCATTGGCAGCCTTTATCACCCATCCCTAATTATCCATGATAAAATGGCCACCTCCTGGACCACTGGAGTCCATGTGGTTTGGGACACTCAGTGATATTAGGGAGAGAGTTCCAGGATTTTGATCAGTGACAGTGAATAAATCTAGTGCAGGATGTGGTAGCATTCCCAAGCAATGGTGGTGGAGGGAATGGACATTTAAGGTGGTAGATTTGGTGTTAATCAAACAAGCTGTTGTGGGAGCTGCATTTATCCTGGCAAGTGAATAGTATTTAATGACATTTTTACTGGTGTTTTGTGGACAGACTTTGGGGAGTTTGGAGGTGAGTTAACCGATGCAGAATTCCCAGCCTCAGACTTATGCTTGTAGTCACAGTATGTATATGGCTGGTTCAGTTAAATTCTGGTCAATGGTAATTGCCAGGATATTTATGATGGGAATTCAGAAATTATAATGCCACTGAACATCAAGATGGTTAGATTCTTTCTTATTGGAAATGGTCAATATCTGGCCTGTGTATAGCATAAATATTACTTGCCACTTACCAACCTAAGCCTGAATAGTAGCCACATATAGCTGCAATTGGACCAACGACTTCTTGGTCCACGGTGAATGGACCACTGTCCATTCAGTGGTCCATTCCACTGAACCACTGTATAACTATCTGATCTTTTGACCTTATGTGGGAGGGAAGGTAATTGATGAAGCATCTGATGATGATTGGATTAAAGCACCACCCTGAGGAACACCAACAGATTTGTCTGGGATTTGAGATGCTTATCATCCAATACAACACCAAGCATCCTCTATGATGCTAGTTTTGACTCTAGCCAGTGGAGGGTTTTTCCCTACTTCCAGTGAAATCAATTTTGCTAGAAGTCCTTGATTTCACATAGTTAGATGCCCTCTTGATGTTGAGGGAAAATCACTCTCACCTCTGTAATTCAGCTCTCCTGTTCATGCTTGAACCATGTTTGACTGTGTTAAGTCAGGAGCTGAGTGGCCATGGTAGAAACCAAACCAAATATCCCTGATGGGGTTGTTGCTGATTAAGTGCCATATGATAGCACTGTCAACAATACCTCCCATTACTTTGCTGATTGAGAAGAGACTGACGAGGCAATAGTAAGACAGATTGCATTTGCTCTATTTTTGTAGACAGGACACAGCTGGGTATTCTTCTACAATGTCTTCTACATTCTAGATGTTGGTGTTATAGTTGTATTGGAATAGCTTAACTAAAGGTGGGAGTAGTTCTGTAATGCAAGTTTTCAATACTAAAGCTGGAATGCTGTCAAGGCCCATAGCCTTTGCTGTATCCAGTGCCTTTAGCCATTTCAGAATATCACGTGAAGTGAATCAAATTGATTAGAACTGGTACCTATGATGACGGGGACCCCAAGAGGAGGCAGAGGTAAAACATCCACTTGGCACTTCCGGCTAAAGTTGGTTCATCTCTGTCTTTTGCACTGACATTCTAGGCTCCCTCTCAATGAGAATGGGGATATTTTTGGAGCTTCCTCCAGTTGCCCTTGTCCATCACCATTCATGACTGTATATCACAATCCAGCATTTTCACCTTAGAGGTTATTTATTAGTGTCACATGTAGGCTTACATTAACACTGCAATGAACTACTGTGAAAATCCCCCAGCTGTCAAACTCCAGCACCTGTTTGAGGACACTGAGGGAGAATTTAGCATGGCCAAGGCTCCTAACCATCACATTTTTCAGCCTATGGGACGAAAGAATAGCACCTGGAGGAAACCCACACAGATATGGGGAGAAAATGCAGACTCCACACAAGCAGCGACCCAAGCCGGGAATCAAATCTGGGTTCCTGGTGCGGTGAGGCAGCAGTACTAACCACAGTGCCACCATGCTGCGCCTATGTTACACATTGTTTTAACAGAAAATCAGTAAGCAGTAATCAAGAAAGTAAAGCTCTCAATGATCAAAAACACTCCCATATTCTACTTTTTGTCTGAGTAGAAATTCCAACAAGATAGCCACTCTTTCATCAAGACCCTCTACTTCCACCTTCATAGTATCATCTATCTCAGCTCATGTCCCATACCTTTGTTACCTCTAGACTCAACTATTAAAATGTGATATGGAGATGCCAGCATTGGACTGGGATGGGCACAATAAGAAGTCTCACAACACCAGGTTAAAGTCCAATCGGTTTATTTCACAGTTCTGCTCCTTCATCAGGTGAGTGGGGAGTTGTGTTCACAAACAGAGCATATATAGACAAAGACTCAATTGCAAGATAATTGTTGGAATGCGAGTCTTTATAGGTACAGACAAGGCAAGTTGAGAGAGATTTAATCATAGGTTAAAGAGGTGTGAATTATCTCAAGCCAGGACAGTTAAGGTGTGCTCCTGGTTAACATTCTATCTTCCACCCTTCATAAACTGACTCATCCAAAACTTTACCGCCCATAATCTAACTCACATTTCACCCATCGCACATGCGCTCATTGGAGACAGTCTGGCAACAACTCAGTTTTAAAATTCTCGCTCTTGCCTTCAACAGGCCTCAATCCTCCCTATCCTTGTAATTCTTTGCAGCTTTTTTTTACTCTCAAAAATCTTTGCACTCCTCTAATTCTGTCCTGTTATGCAAACCTGATTTGATTGCTCCACCATTGGTGGCCAGTCCTTCCGCTGCCTGGACCGTAAGCTAACCCAATGCAAAACACTCCTTAAAACTCATCTTTGTCTCTCCAAACATCTCCTCATGTGGCTCAACTAAAAATTCCATAAAGCTCTTTGGGATTAGCACAAAATTGTCAAAGCACGCCATAGGTTGTACAACTCAAGAAACTCGACTGGAAAGGAACAGCATTTATTGTTAAACATAAAGTAAAGCCACTACTCCATGGCATATATACTTAAGTCCCAACTTTTTATTTACAATTTATCCCAATACATTACGATCCAAATACATTATTGTTTTAGTCCATTTAATCAGTCTCTTCAAAATATGTGCTACTGAAACACAGGTTTAGAATTAAGTAATAATTGGCTGGCAGAATTGGCCCATTTTCTTATCAGTGAAGTTGAGAAGGTGGCCGATTCCCCATTAACTGTCACCTGTATTAAATGAACTGCTATAGTCAGTCTTGACACAAAACCATGGCAATCCCATTAACATAATAGATAACCAGCACCAGCCTATTTTCTACAAAGGTTTGTAGCTTGAATGTTTTTGCAATGATAAATTATTAAAACAACAATACCAATGGCAATCATTACTATTTACCATTATGCTTTACTATTTCTACTCTTTAATACAGCAGTATACAATCTCCCTCGCTTTCCAAACTGTCACTTTCTGAGACACAGCCGTCCTCACACAAGCTGTCCCAGAACAACAGTTCTCATAAAAGCTGCAACCGGGACAATAATAGTGCAGACACTTTGCAGTGAATCATGAGATTCCATTGTTAGTTCAGTTGGCTAGTCCGTGATGCAGGGCAACGGCAACAGTGTGGGTTCAATTCCTGTTTCAGCTGGGGTTGTTCATGAGAATCCACCTTCTCAATCTTGCCCCTTGCCTGAGGTGTGGTGATCCTCAGGTTAAATCACCACCAATCACCTTATGGTTATCAGGGTCTATGGTAACTTTACTTTTACCTGTGGATAACCAATGATTTCTACTGGACAACAATGTGCTAGTGGGAGAGGTGCTGCAGTTATCTTTAGCAATCCTTCTTGAAAGGAAAAAATGGCCAGGATATTCACAGTAAGAAGTCTCACAACACCAGGTTAAAGTCCGGCAGGTTTATTTGATAGCAAAAGCCACTAGCTTTCGGAGCGCTCCTCTTTCATCAGGTAAGTGGGAGTTCTGTTCACAAACAGGGCATATAAAGACACAAACTCAATTTACAAAATAATGGTTGGAATACAAGTCTTTACTGGTAATCAAGTTTTAAAAGTACAGACAATGTGAGTGGAGAGAGCGTTAAGCACTGGTTAAAGAGATGTGTATTGTCTCCAGACAGGACAGTTAGTGAGATTTTGCAGGTCATGGGGGTTACAGATAGTGTGACATGAACCCAAGATCCCAGTTGAGGCCGTTCGTATGTGTGCAGAATTTGGCTATCAGTTTCTGCTCAGCGACTCTGCGTTGTTGTGTGTCGTGAAGGCCGCCTTGGAGAACGCTTACCCGAAGATCAGAGGCTGAATGCCCACGATCGCTGAAGCGTTCCCCAACACGAAGGGAACAGATGATTGTCAAGCAGTGTTCGTTCATCCATTGTCATAGCGTCTGCATAGTCTCCCAATGTACCATGCCTAGGGACATCCTTTCCTGCAGAGTATCAGGTAGACAATGTTGGCTGAGTTGCAAGAATATGTACCGTGTACCTGGTGGATGGTGAACTTACGTGAGATGATGGCATCCATGTCGATGATCTGACATGTCTTGAAGAGGTTGCTATGGCAGGGTTGTGTGATGTCATGGTCACTGTTCTCCTGAAGGTTGGGTAGTTTTGCTGTGGACAATGGTCTGTTTGAGGTTATGCAGTTGTTTGAAGGCAAGAAGTGGGGGTGTGGGGAAGGCTTTGGCAAGATGTTCGTCTTCATCAATGATATGTTGAAGGCTCCAGAGAAGATATCGTAGCTTCTCCACTCCAGGGAAGTACTGGACGATGAAGGGTACTCTGTATGTCCATTCCAACTCCCACTTACCTGACGAAGGAGCAGCACTCTGAAAGATAGTGGCTTTTGCTACCAAATAAACCTGTTGGACTTAAACCTGGTGTTGTACGACTTCTTATTGTGTTTACCCAAGTCCAACACTGACATTTTCACATCAGGATACTCACTCCTGGTCATTCCCTGAACACCTCTGTCTGGATCATCAGTGAAAATAGTAACTGGCAGGTGTCCCAACACCAAAACCTTTGGACATCACTCCAAGTACATTCATGACTGTTAATTACTTTTTACCTTTAGCAAGCTCTTGAATAAGTAGAACAGATGACATTAATCCCACTCGATTGGATCTTGTCCACCTCTTGGTGGCAACTTATTAACATGATTCTGAAAGCTTAGGTGGACAATAGTTTAATCTGCTAACCTGTTCAAAAAGTCCGATCAGATTGATTAGAGGTGACCTTCTTTTCTGAAATCCATGTTTAGTGTTTCGGATAGAGTCTTCTCTTTCTCTCCGTCTGTTTAAAGTTAAAGTCACACGTAGGCTTACATTAACACTGCAATGAAGTTACTGTGAAAATCCACTAAATCACCACACTCTGGTGCCTGTTCGGGTACACTGAGGGAGCGAATATATATTCCATCCTCACAACTCCCTCTTACTGAGGTTCAGCAAATGTGCCTATAATTAACAGGCTGTCCCTTGTACAACGAGTTAAAGATTGGGGAATATTGCAGAGCAGCAGACCAAGCTCTTTGAGGCGCATTGAGGCTCTGCCCTCAGCTTCTCCCGTTGCCTGGTTACCGAGCACTTCCGGCCTGTGTGAATGAACTTCCGGTTAGCAGTTGGTTTCCAGGCGGCTGCCTTTCCGACAGTTTGATATTCTGCCCGTTTTCAAGCTCTCGTGTAAGTTGCTGGTTATTTTTCCTCTGATTTAACTCCTCGGAGGTTTCCGCTAAAGTGTCTCTTTGACAGCGGGGTTCGCCTCTGTCGACGATGGAGACCTCAAGCACTTGTGGTTTGTGAACGTTATCTGCCGCCAAGGAGCAGCGGCCCGGCCTGGCCGCCCCCTTTACAAAAACATCACCAGACCTCAGTAGTTAATCACTTGGGAGTCTGATTCAAATCCTCAAAGCTGCAGCCCCTCTTGCCCCAGTCTCCCCCCCCACCCCCTAATTGGTGACCCACAAAAATAATGTTTTAATTCTTAAATGCTCGTTATCGAGAGACACTAACGATAAATATTGTCATTTTATAATCGCCCCGTTTAAGAATGGTTATTTTCAGTATCGCTGTTCACAGCAAATGCGTCCTTTGTGACAAATACAGGAGCCATTTCGGTCCTTGAGCCATCTCTGTCTTCCAATTGCTTGCTGTACGTGCATGCTTGTTTTCAGTGACTAGTTTACTGGGGCGGTCCTTTGAATGTCAACATTTCCCAGTCTATTACCATCTGAATAGTACTCTGCCATTCTGTTCCACTGTCTGAACCTCACGTTTATCCACGTTGTACTGCAACTGCAATATATTTGTCCATTCATTCAACTTGTGTAAATCGACTTGAAGCCTTTTAACATTCTCCTCACCAGTTACGTTCCCACCAAGTTTCATGTTGTCAGCAAACTTGGAAATATCACTTCTGGTTCCCTCATCCAAATCAGTGGATGTGGTGGATTTGGATTTTTAGTCGTGAGTCTTTGGAATTCTCTCCCTCAGAGAAAGATGAAGGCAGTGTCATTGAATGTTCTCACAATCACAAGGGGAAATATCACATGATGTTGCCACCAACTGTAGAGATATTTTAATTTGTTCAGAAATAGTCTCTGAAGCCATTATATATTAATGATTTGGAGTAGGGAACTGAATGTATTGTCTCCAAATTTGCAGATGATATAAAGTTGGGTGGGAGGGTGAGCTGGGAAGAGGATGCAGAGATGCTTCAGCATGATTTGGACAGGCTGTGTATGTTGGCATTTGCATGGCAGATGCAGTATAATGTGGATAAATGTGAGCTTATCCACTTTGGTAGCAATAATAAGAAAACAGATTATTACCACTTGAATGGGTGTAAATTGAGAGATAGATATTCAGTGAAAACTTGGAGTTTCAGTTGCTGAAAATAAGTGCACAGATATAGCAGGCAGTAAAGAAGGCAAATGGTATGTTAGCCTTCATAGTGAGAGGATTTGTGAATAGAGATGTTTTGCTGCAATTGTCTCAGGCATTGGTTGAGAGTATTGTGTGCAATTTGTGTCCTTAAGTGAGGAAGGATGTCCTTGTTTTAGAGGGAGTACAGCGAAGGTTTACCAGGACTGTCTCTCTGTATTTTGCATAAATCATAATAAAACACATAAAAAACCTAAATAGACAAAGATAGTTATACTTTGATTCACTTAAACTGAATTCACTGAACTCATGCTTCCAACTGATTAAAGTTGATAACGTTTGCAGCACAGAAGTAGGTCATAACAGTTCCACCAGTGATAATTCATTACAGCTTTCAATTCTAAACTAATTTCCTGGAAGCTTTTATCTTAATTTTCAATTTTCAGTTACTTTATCACATCATTTAAAATGAAGCGGTTAAGCTCTCAGAGTACACAAAAAATCATATCAATACATCTAACTTCCTCTGTTTACTGAGTTTATATTTCCTTCTGTTTCTACACTGAAGTACACTCTTGCATTTCAGTACATTTAACAGCTTCTGTTATCCATTTGTTCACTAGCTAACTCAAATCCTGAAATCCCTTGCATTCTTCTTCATAATTGCCACACAATATGAAGTTTTCTAAAAAGCCATTTCAAAATCAGAAAATGCAGGACCATGTACAGATTACATAGCTTTGTTTTCTTTCAGAAAATAAAGCACAAAAATGAGCGAACAGATCAAGTTCATTGTAGAACAGCTCAATAAAGAGCCCTTCAAGAAGACTTTCAACCTAATCACCTTTGATTCACTGGAGCCATTGCAGTTGCTGCAAGTGCTTAATGAAGTTCTGGCTGAGATTGATCCAAAGGTATGTAAAGTGTTACTGCTGTATCTAATCTGAGTGTTTTAATTCTTAAATGTTTACTTTATTTGAGTGAAATTGTTGTGAATACTGCATCTAGAACAGAATTTTATAAACCTTTCCTATGGGGGCCACATTTCAAAATGTTTCTCTCTCAAGGGGTTGTTGAGCAAATTTGGAACAATAAAGTTTGGCGCAACGTTCATTACAAAAAAAATGAAGGTATTAAAAGACATGACATGCTGAACACAAAAAGATGAGCAATAAACAAAGATGAATATTAGTGCGTGTGAGTCTGACTTGCTGCCAGTCTCTGGGTGCTCACTCACTCACTCACTCACTTGCTGGTAGAGTGGTGCCTCGTGGTGTGTATATGGGTAAGGGTAAATGAGAACCCTGATAATTGGAGTGTGCCAGACTTACGGACACCCCACCACCCACCACCATCACGGGAGAGAAGTGGCCTGTGATTGGATGAGTAGTTCCATGCACTGTCTTCTGTTCAAAATTACCTTTTGCCTAGTATTTTGAGAACTGCTTCAGGGAGCTGCTTAATGGGGCTCTATGTAGCAGATGTGGCTCTCAGGCCCTATGTTGGATAAGCTTGATCGAGAATGATGTAGTAAGAAAGAGTACCATTGGGCCCATTTAGCTTGTGTTGGCTGTTTGGTTGTGTTACCCAATTAATACCCCTCACCTTTACCTATAAACCTCGAGACTTTGATTAATATTAAACTTACATCCAGCGCCCTTTCAGGCTGTGCGTTCCAAATCACAGCAGTTTTCCGTTTTCCGTTATTGCGTCTTGTGGTCCTTTTGCTAAGTACCTCAAACATATTTTCTGTGGGTACTAACCCTACTATCGCTGGAAATAGTTTCTCTTCATTTACTCTAATAAAAATCATTCATGATTTTCAACTCCTCTATGAAAACTCTTATCTTTCTGTGCTCTAAGGAAAACTTTTCTGTCACTCTGCATGATGTAAGACCTCACCCCAGTATAATTCCACTAAATGCCTCTCTACTTTCTCCAAAGCCTTGATATACTTCCTAAATTGTGTTGTCCAGTGTTTTATAAAAGTTTAGCAATTCTTCCTTGCTTTTGCACTCTCTCTGTGTGATAATAAAATCTGCAACTTCATTTAATAGCCTTCTCAACCTATTCTGCCACCATCAAATATTTGGATTCATGCAGACCCAGGTGGCTCTGTTCCTGCATCCCCTTTAGAATGGTACCATTGTCATGGCAGATGGATGAAATTTAGTAAGATTCTTTTGTTTAGAGTTCTGTGAACTCGGGGCATCACCAGCAGGCAAGACTGGTTAATGATTTAAAAGTGACTAAGAGACTGTGTTAGCTTTCAGTTTATGTAGTTTGTAGCTCCTAGGAAGTTGAAAGATAAAGCCAGACCTACACCTGAAGTAGAGTAAATGCAAGATCCATGGCACATTGGAAGCTGGTAGTGTAAGACAAAATTGGAAAATAGAAAACGACTATTTAGATGAAGGCTAAATTAAGAAACCTACAGTAAACCTTTTCAATTAAATGTTCAATTAAAGGTTAAGGTCAGTTAATGTTTTTGCAATTGAAGTTCTAGAAGTAATCAACTTGGTTACAGTTCAAAATCATAGCAGTGGGCTCTTGAAAACCAAGGGATCTCCATGTTTGGGCAGTGGAATCCAGAGCTGTACAGTTGATAAAGAAATTGGTGGATTTCTCAGCCAACAGCTCATGGAAAAGCCTCAGTGAAATCTTTAACCCTAGCAAATGGCTGGAACATTGAAGAGAATTTAGAGTGAATTCTGGAGAGCTGCCACATATCGTTTGAGTTTGCCCAAGGAAAAGTGAATGATTTCCGGCTTCGGTCACTGTCTGTGGAGTTTGCACATTCTCCCCGTGTCTGTGTGTGTTTCCTCTGGGTGCTCTGGTTTCCTCCCACAGTCCAGGTTAGGTGGATTGGCCATGCTAAATTGCCCCTTAGTGTCAGGGAAACTAGCTAGGGTAAATGCATGAGGTTATGGGGATAGGACTTAGATGGGATTGTGGTTGTTGCAGTCTCTAGGCCACATGGCCTCCTTCTGCACTGTAGGATGCTATGATTCTAAGTCTGTTCCATCGTCCTCATTGTTTAGTGCATTTCCCAGTTTTGTATCATTGCCAAATTTTGAAATTATGGCTGGGGTTTTCCAGCTGCTTTCGTTGGAAATCTTCCTGTGTCGCTGACATCGAACCCCTGCTGCAGGTTTCCTGGTGGCAGGCGTGTGCACAGAACAAGAAATCCAATTAACAGTGGCAGGATCAGAAGATCCTGCTGCTGAAAAATGATGAGCCATCTCTGCCTTTGCGGGGTACATGGGGAAAATCCAGCCCTATACCTTTTATATCTAAGTCCAGGTCATTAATACATGTCAACAAGTAGCATTGTTCTAACAGCGACCTCAAGCAAACATCAATATATTCTTCCTTCCTCCACCCTGCAAAGCAACCATTTACCTGAACTGTTTGTTTCCTGTCCCTTAACCATGTTCCCTTTGATCCCTTGAACTTTAAATTTTCTAACAAATCTATTACCTAGACTTGTAGCTTTTATTTGTGAAGAGTTCCCAGTTATCATACAAGGCTATTTATTGCACAAATGTCATTTGACTTGTCACTGTTTTCACATATACTAAAATCAGTGTTGAGAAAATTATTAAATTTGAATAACTTTTTTCCCTTCTTCCTCACATATGTAAACATTGAGTTCAATTCTATGATATTGGTTGGCCCTCCAATTCTCTCATTCATGTGTGAGGCTAGACAGTTGAGTGTTGGCAAGTTATTCAACTTTAAGGATACAACAGATGGGCCTGAATCTGCCGTTACTGGTGTCAACATGTATATGTTCCAACAACTTTCACTGGGCAACAATCATAAATGGGACTCTGAGCTGATGTTTATCAGCTGGTTTGATCTTAGTTTGGGGCATGGTAGCCAATTGTAGAGTACCTAACAAAATTAATTACCAGAATGATAGGGAGTGGGATAGCTTGATCTTGGGTTCAGACATAGCTTGGCACAATATCGAAGGCCGAAGGGCCTGTACTGTGCTGTACTATTCTATGTTCTGTAACTCGCTGAACCACGAATGAAAGTTAGGATTTTTGATCCTGTTTAGCTCAATTACATATTTTCTTTATTAGTTGAAGGAGTAATAATTATGGTTTTCATACTATTTTTGCACCATGAAGTAGCCAACAAAGACAATCACAGAAAACCCTTAACTTCTCCCCCTTGCTTAATCCCTCCTGCCTCTCAAGCAATCCCCCTCCTCTTTTTAATAAGACTTCAGTTAGAGATGTTCTCTGCATTTCAACATTAACATGTAATAACATTAATAATATTCTTTGGTAGCATAATATTGATATACGGGAGGAAGCACCAGATCAAACAGCAAAGAGAATGTTCAGCCTTCTGGGAATTCTCAAATACAAGCCACCTGGAAGTGCTTCGGATATGTGCGTAACATTTTACCTTTTACCTGGGAGTTGAAGAAAATTTATTTTACCACTTTTGTCTGACCTGTCAGTCAGGAAATAGTAAAAGAGAAATGATAAATCTAAAGAGAAAAGTGGTTACCTCCATCATTTACCTCTGCAATTGGATGTCTCCTGTACTGTTTAAGGCTATATATTATATAGCTGTTCATATATTCAGCAATAGGAGTTAGTCATTAAATAATATTGTAATTCATTTGTTAAAATCTGGTTTTGTAGTCAGTGTTGGAAAATATCTTGGTAAGGAAAGAGTAACGACCTAATCAGGAATCTTGGCAAATCTTGTTTTCAAAACCCAATTTCAGATATATTAGCCCCTATTCATATGCTCTATTCATCGTTTGTCATGTACCAATCATCTACTGAGAAGTTGGGCAAATGACGAGCTCTGCAACTGATTACTTGAATTGTATAAAATAGCCTGCTAGATTATTTTGTTTTGTTTTTCTTTTCCTACCTATAGGGAAGCCCATGAGAGAAAATTTTAAGACTATAATTAGGTGGCATACTTGAAAAATATTAGGAACATGAAATCATTGGACAGAAAATTACAGGCAACATGGCTGTAGTTTTTAATTTATGTCAGCTGTACAGGAGATACCACAAAGTCCATTGTGTAATTTCACTTGCCTCCTCTTCCTGACATATAGGCTGGCATAAGGAATTACAGGCACAAGCATTCTATGACTTTGTTTAACAAAGGATTTTTGGAAACTATGTTGAAAATGATTCCATTTGTGTAATTGAATTCTACATAAAGTAAATATTAAAACAAACTTTTTTTAAAAAAATTGCTTATTAATCCATAATGCAGTGCTTGAATGCGCTATCATATTCAGTTAGTTATTGTCAATTTTCTTGCAGAAAGGTCAAGCAAAATATTGCCTTGCAAATAGGAACAAACACTGATTATAGGCAAGATTATGTTTAGATTATTCAAGGTAAATAATTATTTTGAACTGTCTTAAAAACAAAGATAACAGTATCTTATCACACATAAATTAGTTTCCTCTGTTCAGGTAAATATTGCAACATGAAGCCACAAAGATAATTAAGATTGAGACTTTAATGTGTAATTGATTGAGAAACTGATTATCCTTTTGTGAACCTTTCCTCTAGGAGTGCCTTTCGACAGGGTCTGGTCACTGGGAGCAAGCCTATAATTCATCCCATTTTGCACTGGCTTCTACAGCGGACCAGTGAGCTTAAAAAAAGAGCATACTTGGCTCGCTTTCTTGTCAAGGTGGAGATTCCCGCTGACTTTTTGCAGGATGATGTGGTGGCAGACACTTATCATCAGGTTTAGTAATTACACCTATAATTTAATTAGCATAGATATTTATTTGTCAAAGAATAACTTTTTTAACATTTAATATTTTAATCTGAAGCTTGTAAAACATACTGGACGTTAACTGGACTTGAACAGCTTCAGATCTTGTTTAATTCTAGAAAATCCTGAAGTTGGCAGAAATGTTTTTAAGAATCGTTCTGGTTTTTGTTTCAGTATGAAGAATTAGTGGAAGGGTTCAAAACTTTGCACAGGGAATGTGAACAGCTGAAGAATTGTGGTTTTTCAACTGCAGAAATAAGAAGGGTAAGCAGGAAAAACATTTCTGCAAATGCATAAAGACTTATTTTGGAAAGGCATATGGTAACCTCTTGCATACAAGAGCCTTAAATGCAATTAAATTGAGAACATCAACGGTAAATAATTCTATTAATATTTGAAGACTAGCTAAACAATTTTGTCATTATTTTCCCTTTAATGGAGCTATTTTGAGCGTGCTGTGACGTAAATTGTCACTGCAACCATCTTGTTCAAGAATGTATGTCTTTGAAGTCGTTCTCTTGAGAATAACATTATTCTAGCTACAGTTACTGAATATTCTTTACATGGCTTGCCAACTCCTTTTGATTGAAGGTATGACTGAACAGAAAGGAGATATTTGTAGCGTCAGCTTGGCTCAGATGGTAGCACTGTTGCCTCTGAGTCAGAAAGTTGTAGATTCTGGCCCCACTCCAGGATTTAATCAAATATTCTGTCCTTAGACTACGTACAAGCAGAAAATGTGGTCCGTGACAAGAATAATACTAATGCAAAACTGAAAAAGAACTGCATTATTGGAGATAACTGTCACAAGATAATCACAGATGAGGGAGGATATTTATCCCACCTTGAATCATTCATTCAGAAGTGTCTTAAGTTTTAACATGTTACAGCATTTAATAGTTTCTTAAATGATCCAAGAAATATTTTGTTTCCAGGGCATGAAAGTTTATTTCACCCTTTTAATCACATCTTGGATTTCCTAAAATAGACATTGATTGTGTCATTTGGAAATGTTAAACTGAGGCTTTGTCTATTTCTCTGTAGACCTTATATTTGTCTGTAAACGTTATAACCAGTAAAATGGTATTTTTTTGAAAGAGATGGCAGTTCTACTGGCTGGCATTACTCCTTCAGCTACTGCCAATGCAGAAAAAAATACATTTGTCATTCTTCTGATTATTTGTGGAATCTTGGTGAACATAAAGCAACCATACCATTGTTTTTGTTGATAAAACAATAATGACTGTAACACACAGTATCTAATTGCCTATGAAACACTTTGAGGCTTTGCTGAGATACAGTGCAAAGACAAATGTAGTTTTTTTTTCTTTTGGCTATCTATGAAATTGAGGGACAGCTAAGATTGAAATTATTTTATGAAGGGTCCAGTATGGAAAACCCAGATCACATTTTGTCTTTTTAAACATAAGAAATAGGAGCAGGAGTAGGCCATCTAGCCCTTCGAGCCTGCCCCGCCATTCAATAAGATCATGGCTGATCTGTCGTGGCTCAGTTCCACTTTCCCGCCCTCTCCCCATAACCCTTAATCCCCTCTCTTATCAAAAACCCATCAACCTGCGTCTTAAAAATATTTAGCGAGGCAGCCTCCACCACTTCAACGGGCAGAGAATTCCAGAGATTCACCACCCTTTGAGTGAAGAAGTTCCTCCTCAACTCCGTTCTAAACCACCCCCCCTTTATCCTGAGGCTGTGCCCCCTAGTCCTACTGTCTTTTTTGAGCGGGAAGAGTCTCTCCACCTCTATCCTATCCATCCCATTCATCATCTTATACGTCTCAATGAGATCTCCCCTCATTCTTCTAAACTCTAACGAGTACAAGCCTAGTTTGTTCAGCCTCTCCTCATAGCTCAACCCCCTCAACTCCGGTATCAGCCTAGTAAACCTCCTCTGCACTCCCTCCAAGGCCAAAATATCTTTGCGCAGGTGCGGTGCCCAAAACTGCACACAGTACTCCAGCTGCGGCCTCACCAATGCCCTATACAGCTGCAGCAAGACCTCCCTACTTTTATATTCAATCCCCCTCGCTATGAAGGCCAGCATCCCATTCGCCTTCCTGACCACCTGCTGCACCTGCAAGCTGGGTTTTTGCGACTCATGCACAAGGACCCCGAGGTCCCTCTGCACTGTCGCCTGCTGCAGTTTTTCGCCACGTAAGTAATAGTCCTTCCTACCATTATTCCTACCAAAGTGGACCACCTCACACTTGCCAACATTAAATTCCATTTGCCATTTCCTGGCCCATTCACCCAGCCTATCTAGATCCTTCTGCAGACTCTCCACACCCTCTGCACAATTTGCCGTTCCCCCAATCTTGGTGTCATCAGCAAATTTCGACACCCTACACTCGGTTCCCTCCTCCAGATCATCTATATAAATGGTAAAAAGCTGAGGCCCCAGCACCGACCCCTGGGGCACTCCATTAGTCACCAACCGCCAATCCAAATAGCACCCATTGACCCCCACTCTCTGCCTCCTATTTGACAACCAATCCTCTATCCACGCTAACACCCTACCCCCAACTCCATGTCCCTCGACCTTCTGCAATAACCTCTTGTGAGGCACTTTGTCAAACGCCTTCTGAAAATCCAGAAAGACCACATCCACCGGCTCTCCTCTATCGACCGCCCTAGACACATCCTCATAGAACTCCAGTAAATTTGTCAGACACGACTTCCCTTTAATGAAACCGTGCTGCGTCTGCTCTATCAAGCAATTCCCTTCAAGATGCCTCACAATTTCCTCCTTGATGACGGATTCTAACATTTAACCTACCACAGACGTTAAACTAACCGGCCTATAATTCCCCGCCTTTTGCCTGGCACCCTTCTTAAACAACGGCGTAACATTAGCCGTTTTCCAATCTTCCGGCACTTCCCCGGAATCCAGCGACGTCTGGAAAATGACCACCAAGGCATCCACTATCACCTCCGCCATTTCTTTCAGAACCCTCGGATGCATTCCATCCGGTCCTGGGGACTTGTCCACAATCAGCCCCTCCAGTCTGTCGAGCACCGCCTCTCTAGTAACAGTAATGTCATTAAGACCCTCCAGTCCTACCACCTTTCCATCGCTAACATCCGGCAAATTATTCACGTCCTCCTCCGTGAAGACAGAAACAAAAAAGTTATTCAATACCTTAGCCATATCCCCATCCCCTACCACTAGGTCCCCTTTCTCATCCTCTAAAGGACCAACGTTCACCCTAGCCAGCCTCTTCCTTTTTATATATTTATAAAAACTCTTGCTATCCTTTTTTATATTAAGCGCTAGCCCAGCTTCATAGTTTCTCCTACCCTTCTTTATCAACTTCTTTGTCAATCTTTGTTGACATTTAAACCTCTCCCAATCCTCTTCTCACACACTACTCTTAGCTACTCTAAATTCCTCCGCTTTTAATTTAACACTTTCCTTCACCTCCTTCGTTATCCACGGCTTTGATTGTGGACAAGTCCCCAGGACCGGATGGAATGCATCCGAGGGTTCTGAAAGAAATGGCGGAGGTTATAGTGGATGCCTTGGTGGTTATTTTCCAGACGTCGCTGGATTCCGGGGAAGTGCCGGAAGATTGGAAAACGGCTAATGTTACGCCGTTGTTTAAGAAGGGTGCCAGGCAAAAGGCAGGGAATTATAGGCCGGTTAGTTTAACGTCTGTGGTAGGTAAAATGTTGGAATCCGTCATTAAGGAGGAAATTGCGAGGCATCTTGAAGGGAATTGCTTGATAGGGCAGACGCAACACGGTTTCATTAAAGGGAAGTCGTGTCTGACAAATTTACTGGAGTTCTATGAGGATGTGTCTAGGGCAGTGGATAGAGGAGAGCCGGTGGATGTGGTCTTTCTGGATTTTCAGAAGGCGTTTGACAAGGTACCTCACAAGAGGTTATTGCAGAAGGTCAGGGGACATGGAGTTGGGGGTAGGGTGTTAGCGTGGATAGAGGATTGGTTGTCAAATAGGAGGCAGAGAGTGGGGGTCAATGGGTGCTATTCGGATTGGCGGTTGGTGACTAGTGGGGTGCCCCAGGGGTCGGTGCTGGGGCCTCAGCTATTTACCATTTATATAGATGATCTGGAGGAGGGAACCGAGTGCAGGGTGTCGAAATTTGCTGATGACACCAAGATTGGGGGAAAGGCAAATTGTGCGGAGGGTGTGGAGAGTCTGCAGAAGGATCTAAAAGGCAAATTGTGCGGAGGGTGTGGAGAGTCTGCAGAAGGATCTAGATAGGCTGGGCGAATGGGCCAGGAAATGGCAAATGGAATTTAATGTTGGCAAGTGTGAGGTGGTCCACTTTGGTAGGAAGAATGGTAGGAAGGACTATTACTTACGTGGCGAAAAACTGCAGCAGGCGACGGTGCAGAGGGACCTCGGGGTCCTTGTGCATGAGTCGCAAAAACCCAGCTTGCAGGTGCAGCAGGTGGTCAGGAAGGCGAATGGGATGCTGGCCTTCATAGCGAGGGGGATTGAATATAAAAGTAGGGAGGTCTTGCTGCAGCTGTATAGGGCATTGGTGAGGCCGCAGCTGGAGTACTGTGTGCAGTTTTGGGCACCGCACCTGCGCAAGGATATTTTGGCCTTGGAGGGAGTGCAGAGGAGGTTTACTAGGCTGATACCGGAGTTGAGGGGATTGAGCTATGAGGAGAGGCTGAATAAACTAGGCTTGTACTCGTTAGAGTTTAGAAGAATGAGGGGAGATCTCATTGAGACGTATAAGATGATGAATGGGATGGATAGGATAGAGGTGGAGAGACTCTTCCCGCTCAAAAAAGACAGTAGGACTAGGGGGCACAGCCTCAAGATAAAGGGGAGGCGGTTTAGAACGGAGTTGAGGAGGAACTTCTTCACTCAAAGGGTGGTGAATCTCTGGAATTCTCTGCCCGTTGAAGTGGTGGAGGCTGCCTCGCTAAATATTTTTAAGAAGCAGGTTGATGGGTTCTTGATAAGAGAGGGGATTAAGGGTTATGGGGAGAGGGCGGGAAAGTGGAACTGAGCCACGACAGATCAGCCATGATCTTATTGAATGGCGGGGCAGGCTCGAAGGGCTAGATGGCCTACTCCTGCTCCTATTTCTTATGTTCTTATGTTCTTATGTTCTTATTACCTCTCCTCTTATGGTCCTTTTTGACCATCGGAATAAATTTCCGCTGAGCACCAAGAAAGATCTCCTTAAAGATCCTCCACTGCTCCTCAGCAGACCCTCCCTCCAACACGCTCCCCCAGTCAACATTCGCCAATTCTTCTCTCATCCTACCATACTCCCCTCTATTCAAACAAAGTACGCGTGTCTGGGAACCCACTTTCTCCTCCTCCATCTGCACCAGAAACTCCACTATACAATGATCACTCTCCCCAAGAGGATCCTTCACCGCAAGGTCCCTAATTCTACCCGCCTCATTACATAGCACGAGATCCAAGATAGCTCGCTCCCTCGTCGGCTCCAACACGCACTGTTCCAGGAAACTATCCCGGCAGCATTCCAAGAACTCCTCCTCGAGCCCACCGCGTCCAACATGGGTCGACCAATCAACATGTAGATTGAAATCCCCCATAACTACGGCCGTCCCATTCCTGCACGCCGCACTTATTTGCGCGTTAACAGCCCGCCCCACCTCCAGATCATTATTCGGGGGCCTATAGATGACACCCACCAGCGTCTTCCTCCCTGTGCTGTTCCTAATCTCCACCCACAACGATTCCACGTTCTGCTCCTTGGCTCCAATATCATCCCTTGCTACCACCTTGATGCTATCCTTAATCAGCAGAGCTACGCCCCCCCCTTTTCCCTCCTGCCTATCCTTCCTAAACACTTGATAGCCCTGTACATTCAGCTCCCAGTCCCTGTCACCTTGCAGCCACGTCTCTGTAATGGCCACCAGATCGTATCCATTTGTGTCGATCTGCGCCACCAGCTCATCCACTTTATTCCGAATGCTTCGTGCATTCAGATAAAGCGCTTTCATCCCAGCCTTCACCTGGACCCTATTTGCCGTAACGCCACCAACCATACTCACGCCCCCTACTCCCTCTAGTATTGGGACATCCTCGGCCTCTTCCCTTACCTGCACCCTAACCTTAACTTTAGACCTCGTAACGTCACCTACCCTCGCACCCTCCCCCCCCCCCCCCCAATTAGTTTAAAGCCCTGTCTACAGTCCTCTTTACTCGATTCGCCAGCACTCTGGTCCCAGCACGGTTCAGACCAACCCCATCCCGCCCGAACAGGGCCCACCTACCCCAATACTGGTGCCAATGCCCCATAAATTCAAACCCATTCCTCCCACACCAATCCCTGAGCCACCCATTCACTTCCTTAATCCTGTCAATCTTATGCCCGTCTGCACTCGGTTCAGGCAGTAGCCCAGAGATGACCACCTTGTCGGTTCTACTTTTTAATTCCATTCCCAGATTTTCATACTCCCTCCCCAGATCCTCAGTCCGCATTTTGCTTATGTCGCCGGCACCCACATGTACCGCAACGACCGGATTCTCACCCTCCCACTCCAGGTTCCTCTGCAGCCCAGCTGCGACATCCCGGACCCGAGCACCAGGCAGACAACACACCCTTCTGTGCACTTTGTCATTGTGACAAAGGACAGTGTCAATACCCTTCACCTCACTATCCCCAATCACTACTACGTTCCTTTTCCCCTTCTCTTTGCCTATGTCCTGCTGCATCACTACCGTGTGCAGTTTGCTCACCAACCTCACCTGCCTTGTCCTCTTCCAGACTGGAAGCAAGAACCTTAAACCTGTTATGCAGATTAAGAGGCTGAGGCCTCCGCTCCCCACCCTCCTTCCTCCTCTCCCCACCCTCCTTCCTCCTCTCCCCACTCTCCTTCCTCCTCTCCCCACTCTCCTTCCTCCTCTCCCCACTCTCCTTCCTCCTCTCCCCACTCTCCTTCCTCCTCTCCCCACTCTCCTTCCTCCTCTCCCCACTCTCCTTCCTCCTCTCCCCACTCTCCTTCCTCCTCTCCCCACTCTCCTTCCTCCTCTCCCCACTCTCCTTCCTCCTCTCCCCACTCTCCTTCCTCCTCTCCCCACTCTCCTTCCTCCTCTCCCCACTCTCCTTCCTCCTCTCCCCACTCTCCTTCCTCCTCTCCCCACTCTCCTTCCTCCTCTCCCCACTCTCCTTCCTCCTCTCCCCACTCTCCTTCCTCCTCTCCCCACTCTCCTTCCTCCTCTCCCCACTCTCCTTCCTCTCTCCCACTCTCTCCTCCTCTCCCACTCTCCTTCCTCCTCTCCCACTCTCCTTCCTCCTCTCCCCACTCTCCTTCCTCCTCTCCCCACTCTCCTTCCTCCTCTCCCCACTCTCCTTCCTCCTCTCCCCACTCTCCTTCCTCCTCTCCCACCTCTTCCTCCTCTCCCCACTCTCCCTTCCTCCTCTCCCCACTCTCCTTCCTCCTTCTCCCCACTCTCCTTCCTCCTCTCCCCACTCTCCTTCCTCCTCTCCCCACTCTCCTTCCTCCTCTCCCCACTCTCCTTCCTCCTCTCCCCACTCTCCTTCCTCCTCTCCCACTCTCCTTCCTCCTCTCCCCACTCTCCTTCCTCCTCTCCCCACTCTCCTTCCTCCTCTCCCCACTCTCCTTCCTCCTCTCCCCACTCTCCTTCCTCCTCTCCCACTCTCCTTCCTCCTCTCCCCACTCTCCTTCTCCCTCTCCCCACTCTCCTCCTCTCTCCCCACTCTCCTTCCTCCTCCCCACACTCCTTCCTCCCTCTCCCCACTCTCCTTCCTCTCTCCCCACTCTCCTTCCTCCTCTCCCCACTCTCCTTCCTCCTCTCCCCACTCTCCTTCCTCCTCTCCCCACTCTCCTTCCTCCTCTCCCCACTCTCCTTCCTCCTCTCCCCACTCTCCTTCCTCCTCTCCCCACTCTCCTTCCTCCTCTCCCCACTCTCCTTCCTCCTCTCCCCACTCTCCTTCCTCCTCTCCCCACTCTCCTTCCTCCTCTCCCCACTCTCCTTCCTCCTCTCCCCACTCTCCTTCCTCCTCTCCCCACTCTCCTTCCTCCTCTCCCCACTCTCCTTCCTCCTCTCCCCACTCTCCTTCCTCCTCTCCCCCCTCTCCTTCCTCCTCTCCCCACTCTCCTTCCTCCTCTCCCCACTCTCCTTCCTCCTCTCCCCACTCTCCTTCCTCCTCTCCCCACTCTCCTTCCTCCTCTCCCCACTCTCCTTCCTCCTCTCCCCACTCTCCTTCCTCCTCTCCCCACTCTCCTTCCTCCTCTCCCCACTCTCCTTCCTCCTCTCCCCACTCTCCTTCCTCCTCTCCCCACTCTCCTTCCTCCTCTCCCCACTCTCCTTCCTCCTCTCCCCACTCTCCTTCCTCCTCTCCCCACTCTCCTTCCTCCTCTCCCCACTCTCCTTCCTCCTCTCCCCACTCTCCTTCCCTCCTCTCCCCCTTCCTCCTCCCACTCTCCTTCCTCCTCTCCCCACTCTCCTTCCTCCTCTCCCCACTCTCCTTCCTCCTCTCCCCACTCTCCTTCCTCCTCTCCCCACTCTCCTTCCTCTCTCCCCACTCTCCTTCCTCCTCTCCCCACTCTCCTTCCTCCTCTCCCCACTCTCCTTCCTCCTCTCCCACTCTCCTTCCTCCTCTCCCCACTCTCCTTCCTCCTCTCCCCACTCTCCTTCCTCCTCTCCCCACTCTCCTTCCTCCTCTCCCCACTCTCCTTCCTCCTCTCCCCACTCTCCTTCCTCCTCTCCCCACTCTCCTTCCTCCTCTCCCCACTCTCCTTCCTCCTCTCCCCACTCTCCTTCCTCCTCTCCCCACTCTCCTTCCTCCTCTCCCCACTCTCCTTCCTCCTCTCCCCACTCTCCTTCCTCCTCTCCCCACTCTCCTTCCTCCTCTCCCCACTCTCCTTCCTCCTCTCCCCACTCTCCTTCCTCCTCTCCCCACTCTCCTTCCTCCTCTCCCCACTCTCCTTCCTCCTCTCCCCACTCTCCTTCCTCCTCTCCCCACTCTCCTTCCTCCTCTCCCCACTCTCCTTCCTCCTCTCCCCACTCTCCTTCCTCCTCTCCCCACTCTCCTTCCTCCTCTCCCCACTCTCCTTCCTCCTCTCCCCACTCTCCTTCCTCCTCTCCCCACTCTCCTTCCTCCTCTCCCCACTCTCCTTCCTCCTCTCCCCACCCCCCTTCCTCCTCCCAGCAGCCCCTCTTGTCCCTGACCCTTAGAGTTAGCCAGTCTAGGGGGGGTGGATGTCACTTGCACCCCATTGACAATGGCACCCTCTCTCCCCCTGATGAGCCTCAGTGTCTGTAGCTCAGAGGCCAGCTCATCCACCTTGAGCTGGAGCTCCTCCAGCAACCTGCACTTACTGCAGACATGGTCACTGGGATGGACCCTGGAGTCCACCAGTTCCCACATCATACATGCCCCTCCATTATTCACTGTAATAGTTTTGAAAAAAATTTTTTTTTCCTTGTTTTTCAAACGAACTCACCTGGCCTTTTTTCCCTCCAGCCCTTTCTGATATTAAGCCCTAATAGCTCACTCTGCTTCCCTCTCACTCCGCTGCCTGCTCCGACGCTGCCCGTTGTCTACACCAGGCCTCCTTTTAAACCTGGCGCTGATTTAAAGCTGTTGGCCCACAACTGCCTTCTAACCACTCCCTCAGAATTCTTAAAGCAGTAAATACAATAAATAAATGCTTTAAACAGTTCTACAAAGAGCAAAGTGCTTTAAACTTATTTTAAACAAGTTTTTAACAGGTAAAATCTTAGCTCTCTCTCTGCTCCTTCACTCGTCTGCTCCAGCAAACAATGGAAGGCTATTTAATTTATTTCACACTTTTATTTTTATTGTGTTATTCTCCTGGTATGTTTCAGACTGTTCATATCTTCAAGCCCAGGAAATGGGAAGGCAGGTTATTCTTGGGTCTTTGTCAATGTTACACTCTTGAGTTCAAGGAAATTGAAATCCTCCTCTGCACAATTCTGAATTGACCAGTTAACATTTTTTTGCACCAAATTCATGATTGTGTTTTTTAACTTGGTGAAAAATGTAAATCTAAAACTGATAAGGTTAGATATATAACTGGTTTTAAGCAAGTGCAGAAGCAAGGAAGATCTGGGAGCAGGGAAGGACAAAAACGAAGGTCGGGTGAGAAGTATGAGAAAGTAAATGACAAATGGCATGGTGGTGCAAGCAAAAGACAATGGTCATGGGATAGATATAGGTGTGAAAATGAATAGCAAAGTAATCACTAAAGTTGCCATCAGAGGTTACAATCTGAAATTGTTGAACTCCATTGTCCATCTAAACCCTCCTTTTCTGATCTTCCTTGTCTTCTTTTCTGATGATGGGCTATCCACTATAAGCTCTTGACCTCTTTCTCCAGATGCTGCCTGATCTGCAGTCTTTGCAGCATTTTTCTGTTTTTATTTTAGGTTTCCAACATTCACAGTATTTTGCTTTTATTAATCATACTTCACATTAAGGATAGTGGAGAGCAGCTGCATGGTATCTCTATGTATCTCCATGGTACAATTATTCCTGTGCTGAAAAGATGTGCCACTGTGAAACACAAATAGATACAGTAAAGTGCCACTGTATGCAGGGGTTATTTTGCTGCAGACCTTAGCAACAGTGAAATCACAAACAACAAACAAAGGTCTATAAAATAATGAGAGGCATAGATCAGCTAGATAGTCAATATCTTTTCCCAAAGGTAGGGGAGTCTAAAACTAGAGGGCATAGGTTTAAGATGAGAGGGGAGACATACAGAAGGGTTCAGAGGGGCAGTTTTTTTCATACAGAGGGTGGTAAGCATCTGGAACAAGCTGCCAGAGGTAGTAGTAGAGGTGGTTCAATTTTGTCTTTTAAAAAGCATTTAAACAGTTACATGAGTAAGATGGGTATAGAGGGATATGGGCCAAATGTGGGCAATTGGGATTAGCTTAGGGGTTAAAAAAAGGGGTGATATGGACAAGTTGGGCCAAAGGGCCTGTTTCCATTCTGTAAACCTCAGTGAGTCTATACCAAACATGTATTACAACCAGAGTCAATTAGATAGGTTCCAGTGATGCTATAATTTGAGATGTACGAACAATCAAAGGCAATCAAAACGTGGTTTTAATAAATTTAAAATAAATTTACTGGAAACATTGTTTAATTAAGCAATAAAGCAAGAACAATGTAAAATGTGTACCGCTTACAGTATTTTCGTTAAGGGTGGATGAAGTGGCTAATGTGGATGTTGATGTTCTTTTTGACTATTTTACTTTTCAATTTCGTTCTTGGTAAGAAGCAGTGTTAATCACCCTACAAAAGACAATGCTTTTTATGTTTGTTTCATTGTCTGTCATCTGTTTTTGTAAAATCTTCAGCTGATTATAAGGTCTGCCATTACCTTGGGTGTAAAATGAGCTTTCTTCCTGCTCCTATTTAAATTCACTTAATTTCATCAATTCTAACATTTCTTCTATTGAGAGTTCCTCTGGCTGAGAGTGAAACAACACCTCTACTTCATCTGTTGAAGGTCTTCAAATCCCTCCCCTTCAACTTGTTTTGCCAACTCAACAATCTTGGTTACCTCAGCATCCACACTAGTGAACCCTATAAAATCATTCACTGCCTCAGCTAAACTTCTTTCCAGCAGGCATTTGTAGTTAATTGTCCAACCTCATTTCATGGGTCTTTGATTATCCTAATTGCTGTAAAGATGTTGACTTCCTTCCAGCAATTATGACTGTGGTCAAAGGGTTTGCTTTCACAAGGTTGAGAATGTGGCTGAACACACACACACTCACTCACACACACACACACACACTGCCCCGGTCAATTGGCTGGATAGAGTGACATTTTATCTGGGGTAAAAACACAATGTCAGTGTCTGAATGGCTGTCAAGATATGGATGCTCTGGCTCATCATCTAGGATGAGTAGAACCTCGGAGGAAAAGTTATTTTCCCTCCAACAAGTCCTGACCTCAGGTAAAAAGCAATTCTCAAACCACTCTTCAAATACTGCTGCTGTAATGCAGGCATTATTGTTGACCTTCCATAAAGTGGTATATATATGATGCATTTTTCCAATCAAGGATTTTCTCACCTATAAACGAATGTTAGTTTACACTTAAAGCCAGCCACATTTGCACACAATAAGAATATTAGGCTGTCCTTAGTTTAAAACCAGGTCCTGACCTTTCAACTGGGGACCTCTATTGTTGATGCTTTATTTACACATTTAGTAACTTCTCCATTTCTTCCAAGTATGGATCTCTCCTACTCACAAAGGTTAAACTGGCAGTACGACTACGTGAACATTAACTGATATTTTATCTTCAGACTCCCTGATGTACCTCATTGTAGATTCATGACACTGCATTCCTTGCCAGCATGGTAGCACTAGCAATATTTCCCAGTCTATCTAATATTCTCATTTGAGCAAGTGCCATTACTCTTTTAGTGCTTGGTTCTGACTCACTAATTTTTAAATACAGTTTTAATTGCCTGGATACTGCACTGTGATTTGAAGTTTAAAATTGCAGCAACAAGGAAAGTCAACATCTGAAATTGATGTGACTTGTTATTGTCAGATGTATTAACATACAGTGAAAAGTATGGCTTCTTGTGCGCTATACTGACAAAACATACCGTTCATTGAGAAGGAAACGAGACTGTGCAGAATGTAGTGTTACATGCATAGTTAGGGTGTAGAGAAAGATCAACTTAATGCAAGGGAAATCCATTCAAAAGTCTGACAGCAGCAGGGAAGAAGCTGTTCTTGGGTCAGTTGGTACATGACTTCAGACTTTTATATCTTTTTCCTAATGGAAGAAGGTGGAAAAGAAAATGTCCAGGGATTGTGAAGTCCTTAGTTATGCTGGCTGCTTTGCCAAGGCAGTGGGAAGTGTAAATAGAGTTAATCAGTGGAAGGCTGGTTTGCGTGATGGATTTGGCTACATTCATGATCTTTTGTAGTTCCTTGCGGTCTGGGGCAGGGCAAGAGCCATACCAAGCTGTGATTTAACCAGAAAGAATATTTTCTATGGTGCATCTGTAAATGTTGGTGAGAGTTGTAGCTGGCATGCCAAATTTCCTTAGTCTTCTGAGAAAGTAGAGCCGTTGGTGGGCTTTCTTAACTACAGTGTCGGCACAGGGGGAACCAGGACAGGTTGTTGGTGATCCGGACATCTAAAAACTTGAAGCTGTCAACCCTTTCTACTTTGTCCCCTTCAGTGTAGAAGCTTACACGTTCTCCTTTACGCTTCCTGAAGTCGATGCATTCTCTTTGTTGACATTGAGGGACAGATTATTGTCATCGCACCAGATTCTCTATCTCATTCCTGTAGTCTGCCTTGTCATTGTTTGAGATCCAACCCACTATAGTGGTGTCGTCAGTAGACTTGAAAATCAAATTGGAGGGGAATTTGGCCACACAGTCATAGGTGTATAAGGAGTATGCTAGGTTCTGAGAATACAGCCTTGTGGGGCACCGGTGTTGAGGGTGATCATGGAGGAGGTGTTGTTGCTTATCCTTACTGATTGTGGTCTGTGAGTTAGGAAGTTCAGGATCCAGTTGCAATTGTATGTCTTTGTTTTCAAAATCATTTATTAGCTGCAAATAAAATAAATATATATTCTCAGAATTTTATAAATATTTCGTATTATACAGATTATTGAACCTGATTTGTATATTAATACAAAAGGAAGAGGTTTCAGTTTGGAAATTATTATGCTTACGACCTCAATGTATTAGAATGCTTCAATTATCTAGGTAATGCATGTTATAATCTTTGTTTTGGATTTACAGGATATAAATGCGATGGAGGAAGAGAAGGATCAACTCGTTAAGCGTGTAGAACGTCTAAAGAAAAGGGTATGATTCAGTGATCTTGTAAGGATATGGTTTCTTTGGCCACATTTTAATGCATGTCATATGGAAAATCATAACCTGGATTGAAGCAGCATGTTGCCTCCTTAAGGAAGGCATTGGATAACACATTTGAGTAAACTGAGACATGCTGGGAGAGTTGCCAATCTCTACAAGGAGTTGCACATTAAATGCAGGCATGTTGATTTAATTGATGTGAATTCCATGCTGTCATCTGCAGCTATTTATTGAGGGTAGAAGGAAATCACCTGTGAAATATGAACTTGGTAAAAGCAATGTTTACATGTCTTCACTAGGTGGATACAGTATCAAATCATCAGCGAATGTTAGAGATGGCAAGACAGCTTCGAGTGGAGAAGGAGAGGGAAGAATCTTTAATGCAGCAAAAGCAGGAACAGAAAAATCAGGTAATTTATAATACATATGTAAGTCATATATAGAAATATGTACTTGATTTCAACTGGTTTCATATGACACTATTTTTAATGCCCTAAAGGTGTTATATAAATAAATGTCCTGCAATTAACAAAGGAACGTACAAGGACAAAGCAGCATCAGGAGTAGCAAGGTGATTGAAATCATGATTGGAGAGGTTTTCAGCCTTCTGCATGTGGAAAGACAGGTCATAAGGTTAACGTGCATAAGCTGAGTTTAAGTGCAAGATAAAACAGCTGCAGGTGAGAGTGAAAGTATGACGGTTTTCAGCAGGTTGCCATAATTACAGCAGATAATGCATTGGCAGTGTGTTATGCTTTGTGAGGTTGAAGAAGGAAGGATTAGAGCTGTGGAGGGATTTTTAAATGAGGATTTTGAATTTAATGGATTGACTAACAGGGTGCCAATGAAGGTTTTGGCCCAGATTTTGTGGAGGCTTTTGATGGCAAACTGTCAACGGTTGTTTTTGTTACCCTGCTGAAACTAACGGCAACATCAGGGTTTAGTTCATGAGAAGATTAACATAGAAATTCTGAAGTCTGTTACTCATTGCTGTGTCACAGGCCCTGATAACAGATCCCATCCCTGAGCCAGCAAACCATCAAAATCAGTTGTTATGGCGGAAAGTTCCCTTTTCTGCTCTCATATCACTGTTAGAAATCCCGTAAAAGATTACATCTTGTACAATCAGGTGTAACTGGGTTTTATAATGGGGATCAGCATAATAACCAATGCTGAATAACCCATCTGGCCTTAAATGTTTTTATATATTTGTGCAATATTAATAAATATCTTGATCATGATTAATTTAGGTTTTTAAACTGCATTGTTTAATTTGTAGTTTCCCATAATATTTTAGATTTTACCTTCATGTGAATATGTAACAATTTTTATTTAGCTTTACGCAAAATTGTTGGTAAGTTAGTTGACTTTAGCGCTTTTCATTTCCTAGTTGGTTGTTTGTAAGAATTCTTTACTGTGGTTGATTACTTGGTCGGTTCTTCAAGCTGGAATCTCCCTTAAACTACACGACATTGGTTGCATGTCAAGACAGTTAAAATTCTCGCTGCAGAGATCATTCGCTAGCAAGAGTTTCAATGAGGTCAGCAGCAAATGTTCCTGTTCGCCACTAACTTTAGGAAATTTGGCAGGTATAACTTAACATGCAGACATTTAATGTTTGCTGTAAATATAAGACCCTTGTCAGGCCTCATTTGGAGTATTGTGCGCAGTTCTGGTCGCCTCACTATAGGAAAGACGTAGAAGCTATTGAAAGGGTACAGAGGAGATTTACAAGGATGTTGCCTGGACTGGGAGGCATGCCTTATGAAGTTAGGTTGAGGGAGCTGGGTCTCTTTTCCCTGGAGAGACGAAGGTTGAGAGGCGACCTGATAGAAGTTTATAAAATGTTGAGAGGAATAGATAGGGTGGATTCTCAGAGGCTATTTCCCCGGGTTGAAATGGTCGCTACGAGAGGACACAGATTTAAGGTGCGGGGAGGAAAGTACAGAAGTGATGTTAGGGGTAAGTTTTTCACTCAGAGGGTGGTGAGTGAATGGAATCGGCTGCCGTCAGTGGTGGTGGAGGCGAACTCGCTGCGGTCTTTTAAAAGACTTCTGGATGAGTATATGGGGTTTTATGGGATTGGGGCTTATGATGTGATCGGCGCAACTCGTGGACCGAAGGGCCTGTTTGTGCTGTAGTGTTCTATGTTCTAAACCTTCAATTCAACCTCTAATTTCTATTTGAAACCCTGAACAATTGGCTATTCAAGAAATAATGAATTGATCACTATTTTCCTAGAATTGTGGAATCATAGAATGGTTACAGTACTGAAGGAGGCCATTTGGCCCACCATATCTGTGCTGGCTCTTTGAAGGAGACTGCCACTTAGTGTCATTCCAATGTCTTTGGCAAATCTGTCTTCACCACACTTTCGGGCAGTGTATTCCAGATTAGATCCACTTATTGTGTCAGTTTTTCCTCATGTTGCCACTCCTGAATGCAAGCTTTAATTGGTCAAAGCCTGCAATGTATTCCATATTTGACTCTTGGCTATAGCAATTATATGACTTGAAGACAGCAGGAAAGTAACTTAAAGCACATTCATAAGTGGTCAGAAATATGCCAACCAATTGTACACATGTTTATGTAAGTCATTAATTGTAAGCTCTGCGTATTATAACTTGTTTTAATGTTAATTTCTACGATAGTGCCTATGAAATATGCAAGCTGTGGAAATAAATCTTATCTGTTTTCAATCCATTTACTAAAAATGAATTTTTAACAATATTATGTTAGACTTCTACGTTGTGTTTTTTTCTGCAGTTATTCCATGAAGAACAAAGGCTACAAAGAGCACAGCAACAGTTGAAGGACCTTCGACAGGCTTCAGCTGATGCAAAGCCTGAAAGTAAGTGCTATGTGAAAGTCCAGATTTAAGAAGCAGTGTCAAAATTATTCCATAGATTTCTTCTGATTGAACCATGTAGATCATAGAGTGCTTGTTTAATAAATGTTCGGTAATTCAAGAGCAGCATAAGATAGAAGTTCTTTGAAGAACAATTAAAGTCCAGATTACCAGTCTCCAGATAATGGAGTTAACAGAACACACCCTTTCTAAAGTATGCAGATCGGTTTAGCTCAGTTGGCTGGACAGTTGGTCAGTGATATAGTGATTCCAATAGCATGGGTTCAATTTCCGTACTGGTTGCGGTTATTCATGAAGGTCCACCTTCTCAACCTTACCCGTTGCCTGAGGTGTGGTGATCCTCACTCAGCTAGTGATAATCCTCGGCCTATGGTCATCTGTGACTTTTATGTAAAGTATGTTTTAAATAATGCTCTTTACCATTAATCAGCCTGTGCAATTAAATAGATTGAACCAAAATTATAAATGTTCTTTATTTTGCCTGATTATATATACTTTGCAGCCAATGCACACAAATTGAAAGCGCCTTTGGAGTTTGCTACAGGGAATAGGATCGCAGTACCTCACAAATTTGACATTATCTGGATTCTCACATGAGAAACAGCCACTTGAAGGGCTGTGCACAGCCTCAGACATCAGAACGTTGCAGCATTTAAGCAGACCAATTAGTCCACAATACAAAAGCATTCATTTAATCTAATCCCACTTTCCAAGGCCCCATGGCTCTGTCTGTCCACCCCTTCTCAGATTTGGTGTAAAAAGCCAGCATGACTTCCTAACAATATTTAATAATTGACTTTGTTCAGACTTCAGGGCAGATTTTGTGCAAACTAAGAAGGACATGTTCTTTTATTTCTGTATTGAATACTCAGTGATTTGTTCTCAGGGTGTGGGTGATGCTGGCAATTTGCATATGTTGTCCATCCCTAATTATCCTGAAGAAAGTGGATTTTTTTTTTTGTTCTGATGTGTTTAGAGTCTTGGTGGTAGAATTTATGGCCAGAGGGGACTGGCAAATTAAACTTGGTGATTTGCTGTAGTTCATCCTGTAGTTAGTGCGTATTGCAATAGCATTGCACCTGTGGTGGCAAGGATGAATATGGTAATATTCCCAGTTAAGCAAACTGCTTTATCTTGATTTGATTTAGTTTATTATTGTCACATGTATTAACATACAGTGAAAAATATTGTTTCTTGCACACTATACAGACAAAACATACCATTCATTGAGAAGGAAATGAGAGAGTGCAGAATGTGGTGTTACAGTCATAGCTAGAGTGTAGAGAAAGATCAACTTAATGCAAGGTAAGTCCATTCAAAAGTCTGACAGCAGCAGGGAAGAAGCTGTTCTAGAGTCGGCTGGTACGTGACCTCAGATTTTTGTATCTTTTTCTGACGGAAGAGAGAATATCTGGGGTGCACGGTGTCTTTAATTATGCTGGCTGCTTTGCCGAGGCAGCGGGAAATGTAGATAGAGTCATTGGATGGGAGGCTGGTTGAACTCTGTTAAGCATCTTGTGTTGCTACATCTGCACTCATCCAGGCAGATGAGTACTCCACAACACCCCTGACTTCATTCTTATTGATGATGAACTTTGTTTTTAATTTGTGAAATGTGAATATCAACGGAAAGTCCAGCATTATTTACCATTCCTTTTTACCCTTTAGAAAGTAGTGGTGAACTATCTTCATGAATCATTGCAATCCATGCTGTGTAATGAAGGTGAACAATTAAATAACTTTGAAGGATCTTCATTACAGAACACTTAGTATCTGCCATGTTCCTGTAGCCACATTGTGACTAAGTTGGTCCAATTACACTTCTGGTCAGTTCTAAAATGTTGATGGGAGTGACTCCGTGAGGGTCAGTGCTGTGTAAGGTTGAGAAACAATGGTTGTGTTTTTTTCTTGTTGGAGATTCTCATGGTGTAGCATGTATGTGGTTTGGATGTTACCTGCCACTTGTCAGATAAAACATGGAAGTTGTCCAAGTCCAGTTGTAGGCTGACATGGGCTGCTTCATTGTTGGAATCATTATGAATGGAGAAGAACACTAGAATTTGTCAGCTAAAGCCCTGCAGAATTTTATAATGTGTAATCACTTTTAGTCAATACTCAGTCCCATCTCATTTTGTGGTTAAATATTGTTTATTTTCTAATAGCTAAGCAGAAAAGGGAGTTGCTTTTTATGTAAATAGAGTCCTGTGCTCAGCCAGCAGAAGGCACAATTGATTCATGTTGCGATTGAAAATTGTTCTATTTCTTTAACAAGTTGAAGAGATCTACCCAGCAGCCTGACTGAGGATTATTGAAATGTTTGCACTTTGATAGCTGATGAACCTAAACAAATCTGTGTTGCTGCTGAAACTTGTATCTAGTGAGGGCTCTGAAGTTGTAACTATGAGTAATACACTTCTGGGCTTTTAGAAACCAAAAGTAAAATGATTCCAAACAACAATCCGTAACTATGCTATGATGTGCATATTTTTGAGATTAAAATGTTTAACTCTCAATAGCTGAACAAAATATTCATTTCAGGTTTGATGAAGAGGCTGGACGAAGAAATAAAATTCAACACGTATATGGTTTCAGACAAGCTTCCCAAAGAATTGGAAAGTAAGAAGAAAACTGTTCATTACTTACAAAAAGTGGTAGCAGAACCAGCTATGGGACACTCCGATCTCAGTGAGCTTGAAGCCAAGGTGAAGTGTTAAGATGATATTACATTTCTTCAAGTGTTGATGACAGTATATGCAGCATGTATGTGCGTATGAACATCTTTTTCTCAGCCCTTTCCTAGATGAGGTGACAACCTTAGTGGCCCATTTGCCTCAGATGCATGTATTCATTACAGATTCAGGAAATAATCATTCTTAGTCTGTAAGTTGAAAATAGCACATAATGAAAATGACATTTGTGCCACCAACCATTTGGGAGAAAACCGTAAGTCATATCATTGCTCTTGTTGATAATTGTGAAGTTACTACGGTTTTTAAAATTAATTGTAGTGGTATTGTTTTTCAAGGAAGGAGAAATGGAAGTGAAAGAAATGTAAGCAACCTTCTGTAGTTTCCCTGAGTGGTTAAACACACTATCCAGTTTCATTCTAGCCTATAAAAACAGGGCTGATTTCAGTATCTTGTGTGTTAGTCTTTTGTGTTGCACCTGATTGAATGGAAATCTCAACAATATTACATCTACTGAGTCCCTCTTATCTACCTACCAGTCACAGTCACATCCTCAAAACCTCTCATAAATTTTTCAAATAGGATTTTCCTTCTGTAAAGTAATTTTGACTTGCTATAAGCAAGCTGGGCTTTTTTAAGTGTGTTATTAAGATTTCCTTGATAATGGATTCTTGCACTTTTCTGATGACTGATGTCAGGCTGACATTTTGGTGGCCCTTCGCTGCTTTCTAAAATATTCTCAATCCTTGGACTTCATGTTGTTGTTTATAAATCTATTTTAATTGAATGCTATTTTATTGTCCTTATTAAGCCCTGGATGAATCTTCCTTGTTGAGTTTTTGTTACTCAATGGAATTAATTTTTGCTGAAGTTTCTTTAGATTTTTCCCGCTGTTTATTTACTGCCATACCATAGAAATCATAGAATCACAGAAACCCTACAGTATAGAAAGAGGCCATTCAGCCCATTGAGTCTGCACAGATCACAATCCCACCCAGGCCCTACCCCCATATCCCTACATATTTTTACCCACTAATCCCTCTAATCTATGCATCTCAGGACACTAAGGGGCAATTTTAACATGGCCAATCAACCTAACCCACACATCTTTGGACTTTAAAGTCCAAATCTTTAAGTCCATTTATGTGATCAATGTTAGCCAGTTGTCCCAAACAAATTGGCTTTATTTAGTTTAAGATTCCTGTTTGTGATTGAAGAATGTTGTTTTCAAACTTGATGTAGAACTCAGTTGTGTTACTATAACTATTTCCCAGTGGATTTTTTACTATGATGTTAATAGTTAACCTTAACTCATTGCTCAATGTCAGATTCATAATAACTATGTTGTGGATCTAACTTGGGATATTTCTCTAGGATACTGTCACAAAAGCACCCTACAAACTTATCTTTCAAACCACCTTTAGCTATTTGACTAGTTCAACTTGTATAAAGATTAAAGTGTCCCACGTTATTACATTGACTTTATTATAAATTTCCATAATTTATTTTTTAATGCTGTATCCAGCAGTATAATCACTGTTAGGAGATCTATTAACCATTTCCACTAGTGTTTTTTTTAAAATTACTATTCCTAGTCTCTACTCATACTGATTCTACTTCCTGATTTTCTGAACCAAGATTCTTTCTCGCTGATATTCTGATGTCACCTTATTATCAGGGTTAGCCCTTCCCTTTTCAATTCTGACTGTCTTTTCAAAATGTTTCGAACCCTGAATATTTATTTCCTACCGTCTCTGTATTGGTGATTAGATCTGAGCCATTCATCTCTATATGTGCCACTAGTTCAACTGTCTTATTGTGGATACTCTGCGTGCTCCGCTGAAGTAATTTCAATTTTATTTCTTTACTACTACTTCTACATGGACTTTACTCTCTGAAACATTAATGCCATTAAACTCTCTGTCCCTCCTGTCCCACTCAGCTAGCCTTTATCCACAGTGATGTACTTTTCTATTGCCTCAAATTTTTAAGGGTGGAGTTCTCAATCTTTCATCACCTGAATCTCCTCCCAATCTTTTAGTTCAAATCTATTTTTCCCTACTCTGTTTGCTAGTACACCCTTACGTTTGCATGGTCTTACCCTTCCTGTCATGCATTGGTTACCATTTCCGTGTTGCTACCCTGCACTATTGCCTGATCCTTTCTCTTTAACTTTTCACATCTTCCCTAATGAGCACCCTCTCCCTCTACTATTTAGTTTTAAGCACTCTCTACAGCCTTAGTTATACAACTGACCAGAACACTGGTTGCAACACAGTTCAGGGAAATATATTCAATCAATAGATTTACCTCTTAGTACTGGTGCCAGTGCCCCATGAGTTAAAGCCCATTTCTCCCACATCAATCTTTGAGCCAGACATTCAGTTTTCTGATCGGATTTACCTTATGCCAATTTGCTCATGGCTCGTGTGGTAATTCTAAGATTGTTACCCTTGTGGTCTTGCTTTTACCTTGCCCATAGTTGCTCGTACTACCACAATAGAACCTCTTTCTTAATCCTATCTATGTCATTGGTAACCATGTGCACCATGACAAATGAAACCTTTCCCTCCCACTCCTAGCCTGGAGGTGATGTTCTTAATCTTGGCACCTGGCAGGCAACACAGCTTTCGGGACTGACTTTCTCTGCTGTAAAGTACGGTATTTATCCCCCTAACTATTCTATCCTTTACTAACAGTACATTCCTTTTTACTCCTCCACTTGAATGACTGCCTGCACTATGGTGCCATGTTGAGTTTGCTCATCCACCTGCAGTCCCTGCTTTCAACCATACAAGCTGCAAGAACCTTGAGCCTGTTAAGCCATTGAAGAGGTTTAGGATCTTCCATTGCTACCTTCTGGATCTCCATACTTGCCTCACTTGGAGTCATACTCTTCTGTCTGTAACCACCGATCAGATTGGAAGTACCTAGCCTAAGGGGTGCGACTGTCAGTTGGAACAAAGTGTCATGGTAATTTTTTTCTCCTCCCTGATGCAGCAACTCTAAGCCAAGGTTCCTCAAGCTGCAGACACTTTCTGCAGATGTGGTTGCTGTGGACTGCACTGGTGTACACATGCTATAGCTGCTACATGTCTTCTTTAGTGTGTTTTATTTGACTAATTATGTCTCAAAATTACAACTATCACTCAGCTGTTCTCTGTAGTTATATAAAATAGTTTAACTAGTTATATATTTAATGTAATACGTGCATCTCCCACTGCTGGTTTGAACTCCAGCCTTTGTTTAGAGGGATAGCATCTTAAAACTCACCAACCCATCACACACCTACTCATCTGATTAATGTCTTTGAACTTTCACCAACTACTGGAGGCTGGAAAAAAAGGTTAAACAGTAGCACCTGCTCCCCACTGGCAGAGGATTCCCAGCATTTGTTGCTCATCACAATCGAGCCTCGTCATCGTCACTCTGTGCTCCCATTCATATAGTTCTATAATTATTCTTGTATATCATAAGATCTTGTTGCCATATGAAGAAAAATACTCCAGCTTTTAAACAATCCTATTATTAAGCTTCAGATCTCTGTATTTGCTTTATGTTCAACAACCATAAATAGCCTGCTTATTTTTTGTGATTAGCATTTTGGAATAAACATGTTTCTTTTGTACTGTTGCTTTTCCTATTGTCACACCTTTGAACTTGAAGATGCATGTACATAGCACAATATTACTTCATAATTTTGGTACAAGAATATGTGGAGGAAAGGATGAATGGGTTGAGATTGACACCAGTGGAGCTGTAATGATTTTTTTGTCAACAAGTGAAGAATTATTACGTTTAAGTGATAATTAATAGAGAACTAATTGTTTTACCCTCTCCACTTTTAAGTAAATTCTAGTGGCCAGTTCACTAAAGTCCCATCAATGTGCAGCTTTCTAACTCAGCTTGATCCAACACACTCTCTCGACATGGTTCCTCATTTTCACTCTCGTTTTCTTGCAAAAATGATTCTGCTATTAGAGCCTGAGAACAAAGAAACTGGGCAGAAAAAATCAGATTTCTCTGTGGTTGTTTACCCTTTTGTAGAATGAAGCACCATAACAACATGTCCTGCACTCAACCATACAAGCTGTGGTTGTCATCTTCCCTTTTTCATCTGTGTTCGACATATATTGGTCATTCTGTTTGTCTACTGCCAATCAATTTACCTGAGAAAACAAAAATAGAAGGCGCAACAACTCAAACACATCTGTGGAGGGGGAAACAAAGTATCACTTCACCCTGCTTTCCCTGCTGTTGTACTTGCTTAAAACATTAATCGACCTGTAACTTTTCCATTTCTAATGAATGGTCTTTAATCTGAAATGTCCACTTTTCTCTCCCTCTCCACAGATAAAACCTGATATACTGAGTATCCCCAACATTTTCTGATTTTTATTTCAGATCTCCAACATCTGCAGTATTTTGCTTTAGAATCAGTTTAAGCTAGATGTTCAAAGGAATCTGAGATTCCTGAAACCCATCCCCGATGGTTAATTTTAATTTGCTGCTGGTTTACTGACCAGTTTATGCCCTTCTATTGTTAATCCAATCTCTGATATTTAATGCCTTACAGAAGAACCTTGAATTCCTCCTATTCACAATGTAGGAAGTTGCTAAACTATTTGCCAGTTTCTGCTTTTACACTGTCCTGACCAGTTTCCAATATTAGTGCATCGGTATTGGGCATTTCAGTTTGTGATTAACTTCTAACTTGGATCAGAAGTTTTTAAATGTGAACTTATCACTTCAAATGATTCACAATGCAGGATGGTTAATGTGACCAAGCAAGAAATGCCCATTTATTCCAATAGTCAATATTGTTACCATGCTAAGCATTTTGAAAAACAGTAAAACTGAAAGAAATTAGAAGGAAATACAGATCTTTGCTTAGCATTTAGTACTTCGTAGTGTCGTAGTTGCAAAATATGTATTTTAAAATGTGATTATTCTATGTAAATGAATTTTTGCGAACAGTATCATGTATAGAAGCTTTAAATGATACTGGAATTGCATAGTATGTAACATTTGTTATGTCTCTTTGTAATTAAAATAAATTGAACATTTTAAGTACTTTTATTGAATAAAAATGCATTATATAAAACCCAGCATTCTTAAAAACAGTTCATTATTTTGATATCACTGCTTTCAATTTTTAGATCCAGGAGATCAATACACAGATTAACCAACTAATTGAGAAGAGAATGATGAGAAATGATCCAACTGATGACAAACTTTTCCTTTTCCGGCAACAGGTAAAGATAACGTAAACATTATAATGGCAGATGGGCTCCAGGTTGATTCAATTTCTAAAAAATGTAGTAATATGCATTTGAGTGCATTTATTTTTAGCTATATATGTCATACTTCAAACATCACACTTCGAAGCATCGCACTGTTTCAGATCCAGGCCATCTCAAAAATGGAGAAACCCAGCTTTTGATATGAGCCTGAAATATGCCAACAGTTACAACTGACCTGTGATTACCCCATGTTTACAATTACCTGGATTTGCCTGTTGGGTCCAGTTACATTCAGGAAATTGTTGAGCAATGGCCTTTAGGGGGCAGATCAGGTTAACAGATAAGCATTATATCCATTCTCTAGGTATCAGACTGGCCAGGTCCAATTTCAAAGGATTGTTATGAATGAGCTAAAAATTATGTCCAAAATGAATAATTGAACTAAGAACAGAAAATTGGTAAAAGTTGTTCCCCATACTGAAGCAAATGACAAAATTAAACATCTACAATAGTCAACAACTTCCAAAGTAACATCTAATTTTCATCCAGGCATCAATCATCTCCCGAAAGAAAGAAGCTAAAGCTGAAGAGTTGCAGGAGGGGAAAGAGGAGTTGTCGAACATGGAGAAAGAATTGGCACAGAAAACAAACCAGGCTCGGGATTTTGACGGTACAGAAGTTTTGAAAGGTGATGAGGTAAGATAATTGAAACAAGTGACTATAAATATTTGCAGTGTCTTGGGTCTATTTAATGTTAATGACAAGCGTTGGCAGTAATTTTTCTTTTTATAATCTGTTGCTGAATGTTTAATGATAACTTTGTGTGTTTTAATTTGATAGATTTCTTGTTTCCTGACGTGGGTGAATCAAACCAATTTCAAGTCAATATTATAATAGGTCCTATAGTATATTTCATTTACAGTATTTGTTTCCTTTGAATGGCAGTGACCCAATCTTTGGCTGTGTTGTGTGATGCTGCAGATTTGTAAAATATTCATTTGTGTCTATTCTACATTTTGAAATTCTAATATGTGTAAAAGTGGTTTGAATGGCAGGAAAGAAAAAGCAATGGTAAAAAATGGAAAATTGGAGCCAGTCAAGCTGGACACCTCTTCTGGTTATTGATGAGAGTGACACTTGCTAGGTGTGGCTGCTCATGTACCATTGCTAAGAGAATGGGTAACACTTTAGGCTGGGCAGAAGACTGTTCACACCATTATTATTGGTGTTTGTATGGTTCTGATAGTTTGAAACTAATCAGGATCCACTAATTTAGCAAAATTAACATGTTTAGAATACATAGACCTGGCAAAATTGCCTAGCTTACTCTGTGTAACCTATGCCCTCCTTGAACTGAGTCTGATGTCTAAAACAATTCAAGATCATTTTAGACTAGAAGGGGAGGTTCTTTTAATTTTTCATTCCTAGGTTGCGGCCATGGCAGTCAAGATCAACATTTGTTGCTCACTCCTACCTGCCTTTAAAGGGATAACAGTAGATCTTCCTGTTGAGCTGTTAGTCCATCAAGTGAAGGTACTCCCACAATGCTGTTAAGTAGGAGTTCCAAGATTTTACCCAGTGATTGTGGAAAAAATGATAATACAATTCCAAATCAGGATTGTGTGTAACATGGAAGGGAATTTGGAGGTGATAGTGTTTCTATGCACCCGCTGCCCTTTTCTTTCTAGATAGTGGAGATTTGATATTTCAAAGGGGCTACAGTGCACCTTGAAGATGGGAAATATTGTAGCCATGGTGCATAAGTGCTCAAGGAGGTGGATGTTTATCCTAGTAAATGAAGTGCTGATTAAACAACCCACTTTGTCTTGGATGATGTCACATTTTCTTGAGTGTTCTTATAGGTTTACCCTACCAAGCAAGTGGACACTATTGCATCACACTTTTGATTTTTGCTTTGTTGTTGGTGGGGAGGCTAAGGGGAGTTGGGAATTTAGCCTGACAGTATATCCAGCCTTTATGTGCTGTAGTATGGTTGAATTTCTGGCTAATGACTACCACAGAATATCTTGCTGATGGGAAACTTGGGCATGCTTATCCCATTGTAAGTCAATGATTATGGTTAGGCTGTCTCTTGTTGGAAGTAGTCAATGTCTTGCACTTGTGTAACATGCTGCTTATCAGCCCAAACCTGGACATTGTCCAGTTTTTACTCGATTCTTGGATGACTTTAACATATGAAGAATTGCAAATGAAACTGAACACTGTGCAATCATTTGTGAACAACCCCACTTCTGATTTTATAATGGAGCAGCTGGAGATGGTTCTGTTGGGATTTGGGATTCTGCAGTCATGTTCTCAGGCTTAGATTATTGGCCTCCAACAACGATAATCAATTTCCTTTGAACCAGGCATGACTCCAGTCTTTGCATTTTGATTCCTATTGAATTCACTAATACTATGGCTGCTTGATATCCCATTTGGTCAAATGCTGCCTTGATGTCAAAGATAGTCACTCTTACCTCACCATTGGAATTCAGCTTCTGTCTACTTTGGATCAAGACTGTATTGAGTGGAGCCAAGTGGCCGTGAAGGAACCTAAACTCAACATTGGTGAGCAGGTTATTGGTGAGTATGTGCCATTTGACCACTTGCGGAAGTTTGGGACTAGGAGGATAGCAATTGGTCGGATTAAATTTTCCTGTTTTAAGATCTGGACTTAGTACTTATCTGAGGAATAGTTCATATAGTTGGATAGATTCTGTAATTTCAGTTTAGGAAGGGGATTCTTGAACATGTATCATCAGCACAGCCCTCGCATTGTTGAGGCTGAGCTCCTTTATTCTGTCACGTACACTTAGCCATTTCTTTACATTATTTGGAGCGAATCAAGGGATATTAAAGCCACAGCAAACAAGTCAAAGTGGTCAGCAAGGATGAGGGAGAGAGATGAGGAAAAATTTCTCAAAGTTGTTGGAACATGGAATATTTTCTGATGACAGAATCGGATGACAAAAATGCAATTTTATCAACCTGACTTGATTTGATCCAGCCTTTCCACTTCCTGCCCACTCAGCACTCCAAGCTGTTTCATAACACAACAACCTTAATTTATTAATTAAAATTTTTCAATCGGATTGGAGATCTGCAATAGCATCATTGTTCTGTACCCAGATTTTTTTTCCCATAAGCCTATTTCTCTTTTTACACACCAAAAAATGATTGTTTCAGCCTACTTATCTCATCTCAAAATATTCCATGTTCCAACAACTTTGAGAAATTTTTCCTCATCTCTCTCCCTCATCCTTGCTGACCACTTTGACTTGTTTGCTGTGGCTTTAATATCTATCCCTTCTCTCATTGAATGCCTAAAATTGCATACAATATTTTCACTATGGCCTAAATACTGCTTTGTTTACATTTTCATAGCCTCTTTTATCTTGTACTTCCCATTTATAAAAAAGTAAAATGCGGTTGGCTTTTAAGACTTTATAAATGTGCATTCACATTATCAAGGTACTATGTATTTACATTCCTAAATATTGTTTTTATGACATTTGGTATATGACTATTGAATGTAAATGCATTCCCTAATTTTCGCTATAAGAAGTCTCACAACATCAGGTTAAAGTCCAACAGGTTTATTTGGAATCAAGCTTTCACAGCATCATTCAACTGATGAAGGAGCAGCGCTCCAAAAGCTTGATTCCAAATAAACCTGTTGGACTTTAACCAGGTGTTATGAGACTTCTTATTGTGCCCACCCTAGTCCACTGCCAGCATCTCCACTTCTTAATTTTCTCCTAAAGTGCGTCATCGCATACACAACATAGAGTGGTGGTAACAGTTGTTTTCCTGCCCTGGAGAGAACTGTGGTGTTCTCCAATGGTTGGTATCAACCTGTACCCTTTTTAATATATATTAATGACCTGGACTTGGGTATGTAGGGCATAATGCCAAAGTTTGCAAGTTACATGGAATTGGAAAATTAGGTTTTAAAAGTCTTCAGGAGCCTTAGATTGGTGAAACGGGCAAACATATGACAGATGAAATCTAATGCAAGAAAGTGTGAAAAGCTGCATTTTAGAAGAACGAGGAGAGTCAATATAATTTCAAATGGTACCATTTTAAGGAGGATGTAGGAATAGAAGATTTGGAAGATTGCATGCAATAATTTTTGAAGGTGGGAGGGCAATTTCATACAGCTGCTTAAAAAACTTACAGGATTCTTGGCTTTATAAGTGATGGACTACTGTGCTCAATTCTGGGCATCATAATTTAGGAATAATGCCAAAACCTTAGAGAGGATGCAAAGGACATTTATCAAAATAGTGCCAGAGGTAAGGAACACCATGGAGATAATGGAAAAACTGGGATTGTTATTCTTAGAATAGAGGAGGTCAAGAGGAGATTTTATAGAGGTGTTCAAAATCATGAAGACCTTTGGTAGAATAAATATGGAGTACACAAGTAAGGAATTCTTAGTGAACATAGAACATAGAACACTACAGCACAAACAGGCCCTTCGGCCCACGAGTTGCGCCGATCACATCAACACCTACCAACCTACAGACCTATCTATAACCCTCAATCTCATTAAACCCCATATACTCATCCAGAAGTCTTTTAAAAGACCCCAGCGAGTTCGCCTCCACCACCACTGACGGCAGCCGATTCCATTCACTCACCACCCTCTAAGTGAAAAACTTACCCCTAACATCACTTCTGAACTTCCCTCCCTGCACCTTAAATCTGTGTCCTCTCGTAGTAACCATTTCAACCCGGGGAAATAGCCTCTGAGAATCCACCCTATCTATTCCTCTCAACATTTTGTAAACTTCTATCAGGCCGCCTCTCAACCTTCGTCTCTCCAGGGAAAAGAGTCCCAGCTCCCTCAACCTAACTTCATAAGGCATGCCTCCCAGTCCAGGCAACATCCTTGTAAATCTCCTCTGTACCCTCTCAATAGCTTCTACATCTTTCCTATAGTGAGGCGACCAGAACTGCACACAATACTCTAAATGAGGCCTGACAAGGGTCTTATAAAGTTGCAGCATTACCTCCCGACTCCTAAACTTAATCCCTCGATTAATGAAGGCCAGTACACCATACGCCTTCTTGACCACCTCCTCCACCTGCGAGGCCGATTTAAGAGTCCTGTGGACCTGGACCCCAAGATCCTTCTGCTCTTCAACACTACTCAGACTTCTGCCCTTGATAGTGTACTCGTTCATCCCGAGTAGATGAAATTGTAGAGGACATTGGTGAGGCCACACCTTGACTACAATGTACAGCTTTAGCCTTCATACCTAAAGAAGGATACACTTCTCTATCAGGGGTACAACAGAATATTACTAGATTGTTTCCTGGGATGACATTCTGTCCGAGGAGGAAAGATTGATTCGAAATGGTCCTATGCTCTCTGGAGTTCAGAAGAATGAGGGATGATCCCATTGAAGCATATAAGGTTCTTAGAGGTTGTGTTAGGGTAAATGCTGAGAGGTTATTTCCCTTGGCTGAACTGGAATACATAGTCTCAGGATAAGGCGTTCAAACTAGATGAGGAGGAATTTCTTGACTCGAGGGTTGTGAATCTTGGAAATTCACTACTCCATAGGGATGTGGATGCTTAGTTATTGAGTATATACAAGGCTGAGATTGATAGATTTTTGGATTCTGAGGGTATGGAGGTAGGATGGGAAAGTGGAGTTGAGGTCAAGGACAGTCATGATCTCATTAAATGGCAGAGTAGGCTTAAGGGGTCATATGGCCAACACTAGCTTCAATTTCTTATGTAAAATGTTTTGAGTGGTACAAACTTGAGGTCAATTAGTCAAAAATTAGAATTTTTAAAATTAATTATGATTTGGAATGCACTGCCTGAAAGAATAGTGGAAGTGATTGTAACTTTATAAATGAAATTGGGTAAATATTTTAAAGGGGATAAAAGCAGGAGCTTAAGACTAATTGTCAATTCTTCAAAAGAGCTGGCAGAAGTATGATAGTCTGAATGGCCTATCTCTATGCTTATAAAATTCTTTGATTCTCTGTATTAAGTTACACATGCCAGCTGTCTGCCCATTGCAGTAATTTGCCTATTTCCTTCTGAACTCCTTTATAATCATTTACTGTTTGCCAGTCTTTAAAGTAATCAACGCATATCAGTGCTATGCTCCTTAGGCAATGTACAAATCATTTGCAAGGATTTTGAACAAAAATGGACCCACCACTTACCCAAGGATATACCATCTCCAATCTGAACAAAATCAATTACGCCTAAGTTTTCTGTCAGTGAATCAACTTTTCATCTGGGTTTTGTAGCATACACTTGAACCTTTAGAGTGAGCCTTTTGTTGAATACGTTAATGAATACCTTATGAAAATCCATAAATGCTACATTCTTTTATTTGACCCATAATATGGCAAATGCTGCTTTCTCCTTCTGAATTTGGATTCATTACCTCCTGTCGATTCTTACATTATAAGCAACTGCTACCCCTGAGTGGCATGTACTTGTGTGAGCAGTTTTATATTGCTTCGACATTATTGGCTTGTGGTGTTTTTAGCAAAGATGAAACAATGCTGTTAGCCATGGAGAATTGCATGTGTAGTATATTTATAGCCCATATGAATTTCTTTAAGTCTCCATTACACTAGTTGGGCCCAATGTTTGTGCCTATTGCACAGTGAATATAACATTGGTATAATTCAAAGTGGAAAAAGTAATTTTTCAGTAGATGATATTTCTAAAAGCAAATGGTCACTCCAGCTTAATGTATAATTACTATTTTCTTTTCAAATGGGACAAGGTGGAGTTGCACACTTATTGTGTAGTCTGAGTCGGAAGGGGTGGGGGAATGCCTGTAACCTACTAAGTATGTAATGTCCCGGCTCTGGTTACCAAACTATGATTATCATTTGTGGCTTGCCAAAAAACAGGTGGCGTTGACTTACGACAAACACATCACACATGCTGCATTCTTTTCACAATATTTGAATGAGATCCATAGATCTTTTGAAGACCCACAGTGCAATTAACACGCAATGCACAGTGATTCAACTGCTCAACTTTGTTAATTGATACATAAAATCAGAATTAATTTTGAATAGTCTTTTTGAGTTATGCTCCTGTTACCAAGATGGCAGTTGGTTACAATTTTGTTTATCCTATTATGCTTAATAATGGCATTCTGAATGTGTTTCAGGCAACCCCAGCTTCAATTTGAACAGCGCATTTAACATAACAAAACATCCCTTTGTGCTTCACACAGCATTGTAACACGAAGTATGACACTGAACCACAGAAGGAGGTAATAGGTCAGATGAACAAAAGCTTGGTCAATTAGGGAGATTTTAAGGAATGTCTTAAATAAGGAAGGTGAGGTAGAGAGGTGAAATGAGAGAATTCCAGAACTTGGGGCCCAGGCAATTGAAGGCATAGCGTCTAATAGTGGAGCAATTTAAAATCAGGGATATTCAAAAGTTCAGAATTAGATGAGCTTGGATATTTGAGTGTTGTGGGGTTGGAGGAAGTTACAGAGTTAGGGAGGGGTGAGGCTTTGGAGAGATTTGAAACCACAGACGAGAATGTTAAAATCAACATTTTGTCTATGTAAGTCATTGAACACAGGGATGATAGAATTTTGTGTTTTATGACATGGGCAGTAGAGTGTTGGACAATATAAAGTTAATGCAAAGTAGAATGTGGGAGACGAGCTAGAAATGCATTGGAATAATCAAGTCTAGAGGTAAAAAAAAGGCATGAATGAGGATTTCAGTAATAGATGAGCTGAGGTGGGCAAAGTCAGGTGATGTTACAGAGATTAAAATAGGTGGTTTTGTGATTTCTTGAGTATGTGGATGGAAGTTCAGCCCAGTGTCGAATATGTCACCAATATTGTGAACAGACTGGTTTGGCCTCAGAATATTGCCAGGGAAAAGGATGAAGTTAAAAACAAGCAAACTGAGTTTGGTGTGGGGGACCAGAAATAATGGTTTTGGTTCTCCAAGTTTCTGCTTTATAGTATTGGATGTCAGATAAGCTGTCTAATGATTTATCAACAATGGAAGAGCTGACAGAAGCAGTGGTAAGGTATAGCTGGGTGTTGTCAGTGTACAAATGAAAACTAATGCTGTGTTTTTGTTTGATGTTGCTAGGGGGAAAGTATAAGCAAGAAAAAGGGACCAAAAGATGAGATAATGAGAAATATACAGAGAAGAGAAAAGCAACATCTAAAGTGAGAGAACTCTGAACAGCATTGGCTAACATGGGAACAGGTGGGGAAGTTGGGTGGTCTGCAGCTTAGTGGGATTAGGGTTGAGTGAGCTGAAGGTGGCTCTCATGAACAACAGTTGTTGGAGGAGACAGAGGGGAGGGGTATAAGAAGAGTGCAGTGGAAAAAAGAAACTGGGTATTATCTTTGCATTCCAGGATAATCTAGAATAGTGATCAGTCCTAGCAGACCTGAGCAGGACCTGATGGCGCTTTGTATGGTCCAGCCAGATTTGGCAATGGATGGATAAACCAGTTGTTTGCCATCTAATTTCAAGTCTTTATTCCTTAGAGTTAAGGAAGCAGAGACAAGGGCCATGTCAAGGGTAGTGGCCAGGATGGGACAGAGTAATAGTTTTATTGGGAACAGGGGCATCAGAGGTGGAGCTGAGAGTGTGGTTGAGTTAAAGACAAGACAGTTTGGGATTTTGAAAGTGACGTTTTAGAGTGGTTTAAGTTGAGGCTGTACGCAAGTGCTTCCCAAACATTTTCCTACTATGACTTCCATTTTGAGGCATGAAGATTGCTGTGATTCCTCCAGGTGGAGCCATGGTGGAGGAAGACCAGTGAGAATGGGGCTGGGACGGAGGAATGGTGTCTTAATTTTTAAAATTCTTTCACGGGATGTGTGTGTTGCTGGTTAGGCCAGCATTTATTGCTCGACCTTAATTGCTCTAGAGAAAGCAGCGGGAAGCTGCCTTCTTGAACCATTATAGTCCATGTGATGAAGGTACTTAGATACAGATACTTAGAAAATTTAGAAAGATAAAACAATTTACCATATTCATCTGATATCTAATATCCAGGGTAAGTATGCAGTACATATGAATTAACAGGAAAATTGTGGTCAGACACACCACACTATAATGTAAACAACAGATGTGACCAAAGCAGATTCTATGGATTTCTCAACAACCCCCATACTGCTGTCACACTATCAACCAACTGGTTTTACTGAAACTCTTGTTTTTCTCATGAGGGTTTCCAATCTCCACATTTGAAGAATTTGCCATTGAATTGGATACAGGGTGATCTAATAACGTGGATTCATCATTGGCTTAGCAGTAGGAGACAGAGAGTGGTGACAGATGGCTGCTTTAGTGTCTGGAGTGAAGATGTGGATTCTTTAGTGATTTTCTGTGATTCTTTAGTGACTGGAAACCTATGACCAGTGGCATATCATAGGAGTCCATGCTGAGCCCATATTTTTCATCATTATGTAAATGACATAGATGACTGTTTGGGGGTGGGGTGGGGGTGGCGGCGGCATTGGATCAGTAAGTTTGCCGATGACACAAAGATTGGCTGGGTGATTAACAGTGAGGTTGAGTGTCTTGGGCTACAGGAAGATATAGACAAGATGGTCAAATGGGCAGATAAGTGGTAGATGGAATTTAACCTTGAAAAGTGTGAGGTGATGCACTTTGGAAGGAGTAATTTGACAAGGAAGCATACTATGAAAGGTCTGACACTAGGAGGTTCCGAAAAACAAAGGGACCTTGGCATGTTTGTCTATAGACCTCTGAAGGTGGAAAGGCAGGTTAATAGTGTGGTGAAAAAGTTATACGGTATGCTTGCATTTATCAATCGGTATAGATTACAAAAGCAGAGAGGTCATGATGGAGTTGTATAGATCATTGGTGAGGCCCCAGCTGGAGTACCATTCACAGTTCTAATCGCCACGTTAAAGAAAGGATGTGAACGCACTGGAGGAGTGCAGAGGAGATTCACCGGGATGCTGCGTGGGTTGGAATATTTAAGTTATAAAGAGACGTTGGATAGGCTTGAGTTGTTTTCTCTGGAGCAGAGAAGACTGAGGGACGATCTGATTGAGGTGCGCAAGATTACGAGGGGCATGGACAGAGTGGATAGTAAATAGCTGTTCCCCTTAGTTGAAGGGTCCGTTTCGAGGGGACACAAGTTAAAAATGAGGAGCAGGAAGTTTAAAGGGGATTTGAGGAAAAATCTTTTTTCTCAGAGGGTGATGATGATCTGGAATGCATTGCCTGGGAGGCTGGTGGAAGCGGGATGCCTCACATCCTTTAAAAAAGTACATGGATGAGTACTTGACATGCTATAACATTCAAGGCTATGGGCCAAGTGCTGGCAAGTGGGATGAGATGGGCAGGTCAGGGTCTTTCGTGCTTTGGTGCAGACTTGATGGGCCAAAGGGCCTCTTCTGCACTATAGGATTCTGTGCTTCTGTGAATTCTCTCGAAACATTGTTTCTATTTGGGCAGCTTCAACAAAAATCCACCTCTAGGATTTCAATCTTGCCTTCGAAGATAAACTTCCTCTGAATCTCAGTGAACACTTAGACTTCACCTTCCATGCATAATTTCAGATCTTTGGCTGTGCAAACAGAACACCATTGCTCCAAAAGGTACCTTTGCCCTTATGGCTGCAGCACAGAGTCACCAACGTTTGGCTGCGCTCTTTGATCTTCTGGGCTTCTCTCAAGCCCACTTCAAGTGTACTTTCCACAGTATTTTCCTTAACTTGGAGCCATTTGCTCTGCCCCTATCGTTTATTCACAAATGTAAAAAATGCAACATGGTAAATGAGCAGATTTCCCATTGTGTTGCTGATAACATGTTGGAAGTATTCCAATAATACAGAAAATAGAAGCTGGAGTAGGCCATTCAGCCCCTCAAGCCTGATCCAGCATTCATTTTGATCATGGCTGATCATCAAATTAAAGACCCTGGTTCCTCCTCTTTCGGCCCCCCCCTCCCCCCAAGCCCCTATATGCCTTGAACCCTTTAACCCCAAGAGCTGTGTCTAATTTCTTCTTGAAATCCCACAATGTTTTGGCCTCAACCACTTTCTGTGTTCGTGAATTCCACAGTTTCACCACTTTCTGTGTGAAAAACTTTTCCTTGCCTTAGTCCTAAAAGGTTTACCCCTTATTGTTAAACTATCACCCCTAGTTCTGGACTGCCCCACCATTTGGAACATTTTTTCTGAATCTACCCTGTCTAATCCTGTCAGAATTTTATAAGTTTCAATGAGATCCCCTTTCATTCCTCGAAAGTACAATGGATATAATTCTAACCGACTTGGTCTTTCCTCTTATAATAGACCTGTCATCCCAGGAAGCAGCCTGGTAAACCTTTGCTGCACTGTCTTACTAGCAAGGACGTCCTTCCTCAAGTAAGGATACTTGAGAGAAAGTTGGAATTTATTTAAATATATTAATAATACAATTGTTAGGAATGCATGTAAACAGAAGCATCAGCAAACATGTTTACTTTGTTTATGGTGAAATTTTTTTTAAATGTTTGAGGAGAATAGATTACTACTGATTGCTGTGAAAAAATCAACTGATGTATGTCTCAAATAATATTCTGAGTATTTTATTAAATTATTTTTATTTATTAGTATTATCCAGTCGAACACCAAACCTTATACCTCTGCATTCCCGATGCATACTGAGATTGCATATCAGAAAATTGCATATCTCCAGCTTGTAGATTTCCATCCATTTAATTTTTATTTTGAGATGTGGCTCATTTAGATTGAAAGAAGGATTTACATTTCCACCTTGAACAACACCAGGCCATCACAAATGTTTTACAGCCGGCTTGTTCACAGCACGCTCTCTCAAACAGCAATGTGATAATGTTGACATTGTTTTAGTGATGTCGGTTGAGGAATAAATATTGTCTTGGCGATGTTGGTTGAAGGATAAATAATTGCCCCTGTGCACCAAAGAGAATTCTCTGCTTGTCTTTGCAATAATATCATGGAGTCTTTTCCATTCACCTGTGAGGAGCAGATGATTTAGTATCTGAGGCAAAAGGCATGAGCATTAGGAAAGGAATCATCTGACAATGAGGGAAAATAATGGAATGGGTATTTGAGGATGCAAAAAGAATTTTGGAGGTATTGAGGGAGGTAACTGGCATTGACAGAGAGCACAATGAGAGGGTTAAAAGGGTCAAGTTATGTAAAGGTTTTAGGAATTAAATGGAACTAATCAAAATAAACTATTAGCATATGGTTGTGCTTGTTTTGCTTGGGACAGCTTTTAGCAGAGGGCAGGTGCATTCCCATGCATGTAGGAGGGGGACTAAACTAAAAAATATAATTCCTACACAGCTGCTGGTTCAAAGTTTCAGTGGTAGATCCTTATGAAGATTCATCTGCTTGTTCTCTTAGCTCTTGTTCTCTTATTATGTTTGCCACAGGAAGAAAATGGGAGGGATCTAATACCCTACCATGCAAGAAAAATATTTCACTTATGCATTCTAAATTTAAAACTATCAGTTTAAGCCAATCAAAATTAAAAATGACAAAGATTGCAGCAGTCTTGCTTCAGTGTTTTCACATTTGATTTTAAACCAGTCTGCTGTAGTGCCTTTAGGAAGGAATCAATTTGTGAGCTAATTTTGCATAATAAGCAAAGATTGGTTGCCTTTCATTCATTGTGTGAGCTGTGGTTAATTTGAGACTGGTTCAAAGCACCAACTGTGCCAAACTGAGAAGCACATGTCTACAATGCTTCATGTGCTAACCTTTGAATTACCTTTTAGGCATCCAGTGAATAGGGATGATATAATGGTATCCTATGTTCCATGTATAAATCCTGTTTATTGTAAAGGTGTGGAGATGCCGACATTGGACTGGGGTAAACACAGTAAGAAGTCTGACAACACCAGGTTTAAGTCCAACCGATTTATTTGATAGTAAACTCACAAGCTTTCGAGGTTTCCCTCTTTGTCAGGTGAATGAAGAGTTCTGGCCTCTGATGCTGTTATATACCCTGTCTAAGGCCAGAACTCTTCATTCACCTGACGAAGAGGGAAACCTCAAGCTTGTGAGTTTACTATCAAATAAATCAGTTGGACTTAAACCTGATGTTGTCAGACTTCTTATTGTAAAGGGGCAGGGCTGTTATTTTTGCTGTTGGACTGTACCTGATTTGGAAAAGCAATGTTTATATGATGATCTCTTTTTACATTTGTGATACTATGCCCTGAAGAAATGTACTTTATCATGTTTCTTTTAAGAGGTATGTTTGAAAGTCAGCTCTGTTTTATATGGTGCCAATTTGTCTTGGCAACAGGCAGCTCACGTGCTGAGGATGCAGGTGGAAGAAGGCTAATGATTGATTTTAGCTTGGAATGTGTTTGTTTTAACCTGAGTTAATGCATTTTCGTTTGTTTGGTTCCTCCCCTGGATTTTCAGAGCAGGGTTTTGATTAGGTTGATAGAGACAGTCATGTGCTTAAGGGAAGGAGCTAAGCTCACAGGAAAAAACAGGCAGTTACTGCTGGGTTCCGAAATAAGCAAGAGGTTTCCCTGTCTTTCTCTGTGGAAGTTGCTGCTTGGACTGTCAAAGTGAGATGTCTCAGGCCCTGTCGCACATGTACGCCGTCTCTCTGATAATAAACATGTAAGACTGCCTGGTTTTGTTTCAGATGTACTTTAGTTTGCTGACTGATTTTTGAAGAGGGGTTGTAAGTGGGGGCAGCATGGGGGCACAGTGGTTAGCACTGCTGCCTCAGTGCCAAGGACCCAGGTTTGATTCCTAGTTTGGATCACTATTTATTTGGAGTTCGCATGTTCTCCCCATGTCTGCATGGGTTTCCTCTGGGTGCTCCAGTTTCCTCCCGCGTTCTGAAAGATGCGCTGGTTAGATGAATCAACCTGAACAGGTGCCAGAGTGTGGTGACTAGGGGAATTTTACAATTATTTCATAGCTGTGTTACTATAAGCCTTACTTGGGACCAATAAATAAACTTTAAGTCTGTAAAAGGAATGTTGCTTAAATTGGAACTAATAGAGGTCAGTTAGCAGTTAAAAATTGCATCATGTAGTGTCTAAGTATTGTTCAAATATTAAATCTTAAACTATAACAAATTCATTTATTATAGTTAAACTGTACTGTTAAATAAAGTTTTCTTTGATCAAAGCTTTCAAGTTTGTCAATAGAAAGAGGAGAGGTAGAGGGATGGACTTAAAGAGAGATGCCTGAAGTGGGTTAAAGAAGGGGGAAGACAAAAGCTCAGACAAATGCTGAATATTCTAGGGGATCAGAGGGCTAGGAAACTAACCCAATGCAGATGAGCACAAATCTTCACTAAATTTTGGGTCATTACCTCACATTGTGCAAATATTTCATCAAATAAGGCTATGACAAAATACTTCTTGAAGATTTTGGAGTGTGTAAAAGTATGTTCTGAGGGAGATGTTTTGAACTCCAGATACAATATTTATTGTTTTCCTATTTCATATATCTAAATCTATTGCTGTTTTTGCCACTTCTATGTAATTACCTTACTCATAATTAAATGGTAACTATTAGTTTTAACCTGAATATAAGATTGCATAATATGTATTTATGACATTTTTGAGTAGATAAGAGTGCATATTGGGCATCCTACATTGTCTCATATGTGCTGTACTAATTGTTAATTGTTCGATACTATCCCATTTCTGACACACGATAATACAAGTTTAGGTTCTTGCAAGACAAGGGCTGTTTGTGGAACCTTTTTCTCACTGAGAATACAAGCTCAAAGATTTGGAAAGAAGTATGAATTATAAAAAGGGCTCCATGTAGAAAGGCATCAAAGAATGTTTTTCTTACGCAATTTAAATTCTGAACAATTAAATATTCATTAACAGACCACTTGATATTTTTGTCAGAAATTTGCTGTTGCATTTGAAATTAAACAATCATCACCCACAAGGAAAGTGAAAAGATGATTCGGACATTGAAGCAGATGTACTTTTGTTGGTCCCCAGAGGAAAAAAATACTTTGGTATGCCAGATTAGTGAATGCTGTGTAACAAAGTTCCCATCACAGATCATAAGTTTGCCTTTCAGAATCATTCTGCAGATGTAAATAAACTGAATTGGTGATTTATATATTTGTCCTTTGTATAAATGACCTTTATTTAACTTTTTGCATCTTGTAACTGTGGAAAATGTGGTGTAGGGTTTATTTATAAAGGAAATATTTCAAACAAAATATTTTCTTGAATTACTGTTTCAGTGGCAAACAAAGCCAGCCGGAAATTGCATAAAAAGCATTTCAGTACGCTTTAATAATATGGAAATTATCTTTTGTATTATAATATCTGCTGAACATATTTACATGCAAATGAGTACATAGTATAAAATTAAATGAGGGTAAATCCAAACAACTAACAAAATAGCAGAATATCTTGGTTTATTTGCTGACTTTACGCAAACAATCAACTTGGTTACAAAATATCACGTACATTTATAAAGCATGAAACCTACATAACTTGCATATGAATTATACAAGTTGTTTGACTGTTTCAATTTCCAAACTAATGGAGTTTATAAGCGAACAATGAGATTGTTGAGGGGGAAGCTCTGGATTTGATGATTTTGCACAGCATCAGTGAGAATATTTTTGGCTTCCTGACCAAGACACTTCTTTAAATAGAAGATGGCCCATTGTCTGAGAGATTGAGCCTCTTGTGGTTTAGCATTGCCGGTCTGTCTTTTGTCCTGTAGGAACTGAGATTGCTGTCAGTTGTGAAACTATTAACATCTTTGATTTTATTGTTTGTTGTGCTTTGGAAATTAGACTTCCAAATCTATTCTTACCACTGATCATATTCACTTATTCCCCTTCAATTTCCACTATTTCTAGTTCAAACGCTATGTCAGCAAACTTCGTAGTAAGAGCACAGTGTATAAGAAGAAACGTCAAGAACTAGCAGAGCTAAGAACAGAATATGGTGTGCTGCAGAGAACAGAAGAAATTCTCAAACAGCGGCATGAAGCCATACAGCAACAGCTGGTAATATGCAATCCTGGCTTTCAATATACTTGCTGTCCAATTTGAGATCACTCTGAGACACAATAAAAAAAAAGTGAAATGACACAACTTTCCATGAAACTATATCAGTCAACTCTGCAAGGACCCATGCCTTTAAATAACACTAGAAAAGTACAAGTTGCTATCAGCTGGCATTTACAGTTTTTATCTTCAGCCATGTGGAGTGTTCTTCAGATAGCTGAGTATATAAATTTATCCATATTTATTCAATTTTGGTTGTACAGAGATTTGAATTATGTTGTGCCCATTTTAAAATGTAACTCATTGCAAGGAATTAATATTGGTCTCAATCTATTTCTGTCCTTTTGTGGATTTAAAAAGAAACACCAGTAATGTTGAAAAATCTGTTGTTATACTAGAGCAGAATAAATTCAACTCAACATTCAAAGTAGAATCATATGATAACAACAAAGCTTTGTCTTTGCAAGTCCAGTATTTGAATGCAGAAGTTATTACCTGGCGTTAGTGGTCACTTGCTACAGAAATAGTTCCAGAAATTGGCTTGCTACAAAATTCTTTAGGTTGTCCTGTTCTCTTGGAGCACTTGGACAGTATGTATTTGTAAAGGAGCTATCCTTGTTACAGTTATTTCCAGTTCTGTGATCTAAGGTTATACTTAGTATAGAGTAGAACTTACTTGATAACTGAAACAGCCCAAGTTAATAATAATCCGTTAATGCAGCTCCCTTAAAACAGTCAGGCTCATTAATTCCTCAAGGTAAAAGTCAGTAGTCTATCAATTTGAATGCACTCAAAATTCTGCTGCTGATATCCTAAGTCGCACCAAATCCCACTCACCTAGCACCCCTAATTCACAAACCTATATTGACCCCTAATCCAGCAAGAGATTGATCTTAAATGTTTTATTCTTGTTTCCATATCCCTCCATGTTTTCACCCATCCCTATTTCTGTACCACCCTCTTACGCTTTAACCCTAAAACATTTCTGCATTTCTCTAATTTTAGCTTCTTGTGTACCGTCAATTTCCTTTGTTCCACTATCTGCAGATGTGTCTTCAGCTGCTTTGCCCTTTAATTCTGGAAATGGCCTAATTCACATATGTCATAATTTCTTGCATTGTTTATATTCAATGCTGCTTTATTCATTCAGTTGGCAGAAGAGTGGACAAACAGTCCCTGACAATTTTTCTTTTTCTTGTTCCCCCTCACTACCTGTGCTGGAATGTCAGAGGGCTCATTAAATTCATCTTGCAAGGTGAAACTGAGTGCAGATGTGGACTGAATCTAGTAAGCAGAACAAATCACTCATACAGGGCAAAAAATAGGCTATCTCTAATCTATGTATTTTAAAATATCTTAGAGTTTTTTCATGGTATATGCAGTGGCTACTCATGCGTCAAGAGGTTATAACATTTCCACTGGAGTAGAAGAAAATGATTAATTTTAGATGCTATATGTGCTAACCACATCAAATTGTTGAAATTTTCAGCAACCCACAAATAAATGTACAAGCTGTTGGGCTTGAATTGATGAGACTTATAATTGTTTATGATATAAAAGGCCGGCTGAGTTCCTTATGTACCTAGTCTTTTCATAATTTTGTCAAACTGTGTTACAGCAAGCAGTCGAAGCGAAGCATGGTATTACTGGCTTCAGTGACACTCAGGAGGAGCTGGAGCGAGTATCTGCATTGAAGAGCGAGTTGGATGAAGTAAAGGGACGAACACTTGATGAGATGTCTGAAATGGTGATCCATCTTTTAATGAAACCCAAAATTCATTCATTAGTTGCACATTTATGAAGGACTATGTTTGAATTGAAATTAAGAATTATTAAAATTATGATACAGTATGCCTTTTCCACATTATGCCCAATACATAATATATTGCTAGTTGTTAGCCTATTAAATCAATTCATTGTATAATTCCCATATCCTCCCAATAATTTCTTCATCTAGTCATTTTTTTACAAAAAATGTAAAATGTAGTTTGCATAAAGATAAACTAGCAACCAAAATTTTGTCATTCTTTTGTCCCAACAAAACTTTGGAATTTACATATTATTTCTTTCCTTCAGTTCAACATATTAGTAGATGAAAATGCTTTATTCTTGCACAGATTACATAGAACACTACAACACAAACAGGCCCTTCAGCCCACAAATTGCACCGATCATATCCATACCTAACAGGCCTATCTATAACTCTCAATCCCATTAAATCCCATGTACTCATCCAGAACCCAGCGAGTTCGCCTCCACCACCATTGATGGCAGCCGATTCCACTCACTCACCACCCTCTGAGTGAAAAACTTACCCCTGACATCTCGTCTGTACCTGCTTCCCAGCACCTTAAAACTGTGTCCTCTCGTAGCGACCATTTCAGCCCTGGGAAATAGCCTCCGAGAATCCACCCTATCTATACCTCTCAACATTTTATAAACCTCTATCAGGTCGCCTCTCAATCTTCGACTCTCCAGGGAGAAGAGACCTAGCTCCCTCAACCTATCTTCATAAGGCATGCCTCCCAATTCAGGCAACATCCTTGTAAATCTCCTCTGCACCCTTTCAATAGCTTCCACATCCTTCTTGTAGTGATGCAACCAGAACTGCGCACAGTACTCCAAGTGGGGTCTGACAAGGGTCTTATAAAGTTGCTGCATTACCTCCCAACTCCTAAACTCAATCCCTCGATTAATGAAGGCTAGCACACCATACGCCTTCTTGACCACATCCTCCACCTGCAAGGCTGATTTAAGAGTCCCAGACCCCAAGGTCCTTCTGCTCCTCAACACTGCGAAGAGTCCTACCCTTGATATTGTACTCCTTCATTCCATTGGACCTGCCAAAATGGACCACTACACATTTATCCTCATTGAAGCCCATCTGCCACTTCTCCACCCAGTCTTGCATCCTATCTATGTCTCGCTGCAACTTCTGACATCCCTCCAGACTATCCACTAACACCACCAACCTTTGTCGTTGGCAAACTTACTAACCCATCCCTCCACTTCCTCATCCAGGTCATTTATGAAAATGACAAACAGCAAGGGTCCTAGAACAGATCCCTGGGGCACTCCACTGGTGACCGACCTCCATGCAGAAAAAGACCCATCCACAACCACACTCTGCCTTCTGCAGGCAAACCAGTTCTGGATCCATTACGTTAAGACATGTTGTATTTTCTCATTTAAAGCCATGTCCTTCCACATTTTCCAATCCCACTGCAAAGCATTAAATGAATGCTAGCATCCCCTTAATCAATTGTGACATTGTTTTAAAAAAAACACATTTCTCAGAAATTATAATTACTTTATACTGACCTTAATGACAGAATGAAGATAAATCTGCATCTTCTGTAGTATCAGCAGACTCTAAGCTCCTTTGGATGGTTTGATCGTGAAAAATTCTTAATATGTGGAGGACTTGAAGTAGCAATAAAATATTGACCGTTTGATGATATGGGAAAGAAAATTTTCACACTATGATCTTTTCCTATTTACAGTACCATTAACTTTATAATCATCATATTGCAAAAAAGACTGTCACATTAAGTGCTTTTAAATATGTTAACGTAAGGCACTTTTTAATGCTGCTATTATTTATTTTCTGAATAGTCCCCTATCTGAAATATCTTCCTTTTGAGTTATTTTGAAAATAGGACAAAATGGTTGTTTTTTAATTTTAAGCACTTGTAATCTATTTCATATTTGAGTATTTAATCATATAAAAATAAGGCTGGCAGTGCACATATAGAGGAACATATATAAAGCTTATCATTTGCCAATGGTGATCCTCAACTAAACATTTTGTAGTGAGAATAAGGAGCAATGCTAAGGAATTTGATTTACTTTTTCCAGTAATATCTGTGAATATATTTGAATTTTCATTACAACAATTTATCGCTGGTGATAACAGCGCAGTTATGCTCAGGAAGTGGAAAACATCAACTCCATAACTTATTTTTTAGCAGTAGGTAAAATTAAGCAAATTTGGCCAATAAATATTAAAAAGATACAACATGCCTTTCAATGTGCAGCCAGTGGCTCAGGAACAAGTTTTTTTGTATTATTTTTCAATGTAATAACATGAAATTCAGTTGTTATGAAATGAATGGTGAGTAGAATTCAATGAGAAAGGATTGGACTTTGGACAGATTTTCCCATTCATGATTTCACTTCAGATTAAAATAGCCTCAAGGTGAAGAAGGTTAGTCAGTATTGTGGTGAAAATGCAGAGTTTGACTTGCATTGGTTTTGTGTTGAGCCACACTTGGCTGATCTCAATCTGAAATGTATTTAAGAAAGGTTGATTTTTTTTTGCATCAAGATGCTGTGCAAGAACTTGGATAGTTAAAAATTAAACAAGTTTACATCAGTGTGATTTATGTGAACAAGTTGTGTGAGATCACTTCAACCTTTCAGGAGTGATCTTTAAATTCTGGAGCAAACGAGTGGAATGCATTTTTTGTCAATTTCACAATTGTGTACAGTAGCTATCTATGACATAACTATTTTAAATTGTCAGGGAAGATGAACAAACTTAATTTTGTATTTTTTTTTAACTTGTCAATTTCCTTCCCAGTCTTTCTAAAAATTGTTGTTCATCACAACAATACATTTTCCTAGCCATTAGGCATCTGACCCAAGCAATATTGTTGAATTCACTTGCCTATCGTTCAATAATTTAGCCCTACTGTTTATAGCAAGTGTAATAATTTAAAACAAAGAAGGAAACTTGATTGACTAAGCTAATTGAAATTTCAGTTGAATAATAAAAATGCAACAATTTGTAAAACAGTTCAAAGTTAAGTTAAGTTATAACAGTCCATTTAGTGTTCATAATTCTCTTAGTCTAACATACTCTGTAACAACTTCATGAAAAATGTAGTCCGGTAATGATGTATTGCATTTTGATTCAAAAGAAGTACGGTATATAATCCCCTTGCAGCACCATTGCTGTCACTCAATTAATTAGAGAGCTAGTTTGTTGCTTGAGAATGTAACAATTTATTAATAACAAAGAAAAAAACACTTGAGGTCATTCAGTACATATCCAAACTGGTTAGATTTCCATGCGCATTCATGACATAAGCAGAGTGTTTGTTTTATTATGTTTTAGCATAACAAATTAAGATCTCACATTACTGCTGTATTTCTTTCTTAGAAATATGTGCCCTTTAAATCTAGTGCCATGAGCCCTTTAAATGTTGTTTTATTGGGCTGAGGCCTATTTGCTTTTAAAGGTATTTTTCTTCCCTGTTGTGATTGCTGGGTCCCATGTGTAACTAAGTGAAGTACAATCTGCTTTCACACAGTTGGCAAGAAAACTCTGAGGCTGACCACAAGGAAGTGGACAACAGCAGTCTTGGGAAGTTTTTTGGTCTGTTTGTTCACTTCATCAGTGCCAGATGCTATTTTAAAAATTCAACTCGTGATGTTTGGCAAAATGAAGGATGTCAGTAGTTGGAATGAAACGATTATAACACATACTTCTGTCCTGCGACATTAACTGTGCCTGGTCAGGAATAATAAACCAAATGAGGTTTTTGATTCCATAGAAATGGATGTATATCTAAGTTATAAAAATTCACAACAAAAAAATATTGGGTTCAAACTGCATTGCATTGGTGAAATGTTAATGTGTACACGTTAACTTCGTATTTCGTACTCTTTGTGGAGACAAAGAGACTTGGGCCAGAATCTTATCGTTCACATCAGTGGGATTTTCCCATTCTGCTGCAGTGAATGGAGATTTGGCTGGCTGCCAAATTCTCCGACCTCATTGCCACAGGAGCATGGAGGCAGGTACGATCTCACTCCCATTGAGTAAGTGAAAAAGAAATGCTCTAAGTGGCAATGTACTGACCTCAAATTGGTAATAATCATTTGTTGTTGAAAACATTTCTGCAGGTAAAGAAGCTTAATGCCCTTATTGCTGAAAAGAAGACTGCCTTGGCTCCTGTCATCAAAGAACTACGACCATTGCGACAAAAGTGTCAAGTAGGTCGTGGTCTTTAAACAACAAAGTGGGTGGTGGTGAATATGTTACTTGTCTGTATGATTATCAGTTGCTTGCTAAATCAAAGCATTAAATTGGTTTACCAGATTGTATTGTTGCATATGGCAGACAAATTGCAATTACATACCAACCATAGAACAGCTATAATTGTACAGGGAAGTGCTGGAAGGAGTATTATATGGGGAATAATTGGCCTTCAACAAACACAAAGCTCACATTTTTGGCATTCAATAGCAAATCAATTGTTAGACCCTAAATATAAAGTATTGCTATTTCATTCCATATCCAAGTGTTTGGTTTGGTATACATCTGTTTAGATTACTTGAGCTAATAATTGTAAGTGAATTTGAAAATACAAGGTCTTGACCTGTGATTGACAAGGACGCAACTTGTTTTAATGTCGCACACTGCAAGTCATTGTTTCATTTATGTGACGTTTTGCCATTTCGCACTAGGAATTAACTCAAGAGTACGAAGAAAAAAAATCACTGTATGACAGTTGCGCAGCAGGATTGGAAAGTAATCGATCTAAGCTTGAACAGGTAGGAATAAGTCCTGCATATTTCACGTATTTTCTCACCCCCCCCCCCCCCCCCCCCCCCCCCCGCCCCCGCTCCTTCCCAGAACCAGGATAGGGTCGCCCATGTCCTCATTTTTTACCCTGTCGGCCTCCGCAGTCCAAGGATCAACCTCTGCCATTTCCACTAACTCCAGCATGATGCCACTTCTTCCCCCTTTCTTCCCCTGTCAGTATTCTGCAGGGACTGTTCTCTCTAGGACACCCTAATCCATTCCTCTATCACACCCAACACCTCACTCACTGCCAATGGCACCTTCCCATGCAATCGTAGAAAGTGCAACACCTGCCCCTTCACTTCCTTCCTGCTCGCCATCCCAGGGCCCAAACACTCAAGTGCAGAGTGCTTCACATGCACCTCCTTTAAACTGATCTGTTGCATTCGCTACTCCCAATGTGATCTAGTCTACATCTGAGAGACCAAACATAGACTAGGTGACTGCTTTACAGAACACCTTTTGTCCATCAACAAACAGGACCCAGCCCTTTCCATCTTTTGCTATTTCAACACACCACCCTGCTGCCCTGTCCACCTGAGTGTCCTTTGCTTTTTGTAGTGCTCCAGTGAAGCCCAACATAAACTGGAGGAACAGCACTCCATCTTCCAAATAGGCACTCTACATCCTTCTGGACTGGACATTGATTTCAACAACTTCAAAGCATGAACTCTGTTGTCCCTTCCATTCCGTTTCTCTTTATTTCATTTTATTTCATTACTTCTTTTCATCTCATTAATCCATTTTTATTACTTTATATTCTTATTTTTATGTTTCCATTTCCTAAAATCTTGCTTTCCATCTTATTTCACCCCCTTCCTCCATTAGGGCCATCTGCCACATTCCTACACTCTGCACCTTTGTTTTCTCATTTATACATTTCGATCTCTTAATGGATGCAATCAGCATCATTCCTAGCCTTTATCATCATATTCCCTTTGTCTTTTTATTCATGTCATCCCTATCAGTTACAGCACCCCACCACTGCCATAATATAAATCTTGTCTTATTTTCCTTTTCTTCAACTCTGACAAAGGTTCATCCTGAGTCAAAACATTAGCTCTATTCTCTATCCACAGATGCTGTCAGACCTGCTGAGATTTTCCAGCATTTCCTGTTTTTGTTTGCTTATTTAGTAGCTACCACTGGCTATGTGCTGTACTGTTGAGGAAAACTTACAAAATAACTAACTAAATCTCATGGAATCAATACAGAAAACAAGAGTGTGAAAATGTTCTCTATTATTATTATTCAAATGTAGAAATAACCAAATTTGAGAATTTTCTTTTGCCTTTTCTGAAGGAAAGGACTCGTGCTGGTAGAGAGATTCAAAGTACCTTGCTGAAGAACAATGGCTGTTTTTTGTCTGGACACAATATTGCACCACAGTTGCTGTCCTTGCTAACTCAAACTGGGAATTTAGTCAGGGACTTTTTGTTTAGTATGACTCAGTGCTGTTTGAAGCTGTTATAACAAGATAATCCTTCATTCATTTTTCAAAGGAGTTCCAAATTAATTAAAGCTGTTTTTAATGTTACATTGACAACAATGAATTGAATTTATTTTCATGTTAAATTATTAGTTTCTGGATATATAATCCTATTTGAAAATAGGATAGCATTCATGTATATGACTATATACTTGTAAAATCTTGGTACCTTAGTACCGATTACTTTAATGATATGTACACCGTTTTGGCTGGTGAAGCTGAAGGAAGTGGTGCTGCACATGGAGATTGCCTTGGTTTTGACTTCAAGGGTTCTGATCAAACCACTTATTTCCACTCATGGGCGCTACAATAATCATGCACCTTGCTTGCAGCATGAGAGGCAGATGGAGCAGAGGTAGCAGAGAAGAGGTCAATCTGCCTTCAGAGAGGAAGGGAAGAGGGATGTCAGCAGGAGGCTTTATCCACCCAGGATCTTCCAGGAAGACTTTTCTGATAACAGCCTAAGACAGAATGGATATTTGCATCTACCTCATTTTATGAAGGAAGCGCTCACATGACCTACTACCACTTGCAAGCAGACTTGCAACTCAGAACAGAGAAAGGATGGTACTGCTAGCTGGAGTCCTGAATTTTTGTGTGTTGGGATCTTTCCAGGCTAGAGCAGCAACATCTTTAACATCTCCATGTTTGTTATTTCATTTGTCCAAGGAAATGTACATTTAAGTGATTTACCAAGGTTTTATGCAACTAATGACTTTCTTCATTGATTCAAAGCTTTTGCAGAAGCTAAAAGCTCATGATGTAGGTGATAACATATTAGCCCAGACAGAAGGTTGGCTAGCTGGCAGAAAACAGAGAGTATGTATAAATTGGCCTTTGTCTAATTGGCAGAATGTGATTAGTGGAGTCCTGCAGGGGTCTGCCAGGGTCTCAATCTTTTGCAAGTTATATCAAGGCTTGGATGAGGGGAACAAAAGTGTAGAAGGTAAATTTGCAGATAACACAAAAATAGCTAGGAAAGTATGTTACGAAGAAGACAAGGATTTGGAGATGGATTTGGAGGTGGTTGAGTGAATGGATAGATAACTGGCAAACAAACTATAATGTGGGAAAATGTGAAGCTGTTCACTTTGGCAGGAAGAATAAAAAGGTAGAGTATTACTTAAACAAAGAGTGACTGCAGAATTCCAAAGTGCAGAGGAATCTAGGTGTTCTTGTACATGATTCACAAAAAGTTATATGCAGGTAATGCATGTAATCAAGAAGGCAAGTAGAATGCTCTCCTTTATTACAAGAGGAATTGAACATAAAAATAAGGAAATTTAGCTTCCGTAATACAGGCATTGGTGAGACCACATCTTTAATACGGTGTGCAGTTTTGTTGTCTCATTTAAGGAAGGATGCAAGTGTGTTGGAGACAGTTCAAAGGAGGTTTACTAGATTGATACCTGAAATGAATGGGCTTTTTCAGAGGATGGGTTGCATAGGCTGGGCGTATTTCCACTGGAGTGCTGAGTGACTTGATCAAAATGTACAAGATCCTGAATGGTCGTGGAAAGAATGTTTCCTCTTGTGAGCGAGTCCAGAAGTACAGGATACTCTTAAAATTAGGGCTCGTCCTTATAGGACAGAAATGAGGAGAATTTTTTCTGAGGGTTGTGCAACTATGGAGCAGTGGAAGTGGAGTCACTGAATATATTTTAAGGCAGAAGTGGATTCTTGTTAGGGAATCCAAGTTGGATAAATCAGCAGGATTAGATGGATTGTAACCCAGGCTGTTGAAGGAAGCCGGGGAGGAAATATGAGAATTGTTTTCCAATCCTTATTAGATACAGATTAGGTCCCAGATGATTGGAGGTCTGAGAACATTGTGTCATTGTTTAAAAGGTGTTCAAGGAATAGGGCAGAAAACTATACTGTTAGGCTGATTGGCCTAACTTCAGAGGTGGATAGATTATTGGAAACAGTTCTGAGAGGCAGGATAAACTGTCAGTTGGGCACAGATTAATCGAAGGTAGTAAGCATGGTTTTGTTAGGGGGAGTTTGTGCTTTACTAACTTGGAATTTTTTTGAGGAAGTGACGAGGAGGATTGATGAGGGTAGTGCAGCGGATATTGTGTACATGGATTTCAGTAAGGCATTTTGCCAAGGTCCCACATGGAAGGTTGGTCAGAAAAGGGATACAGGAGAAGGTGGCTGATTGGATCCAAAATTAGTTCAGTGACAGGAAAATATAGTAATTGTTGATGGATTTCTTTGCGAATGAGAATTGGTTTCCAGTGTTGTTCCACAGGGCTCTATGTCAGAGCCCTTGCTGTTTTCTGTATATATTAATAATTTAAACTTAAATGTGAGAGCATGATTAGGAAATTTGCAGATGACACAAAAAAAGGACGTGTAGTTGATAGTGAAGAGAATAGCAATAAACCCCAGCACTACATCAATTGTTTGGTTGAGTGGGTGGAGAAGTGGCAAAAGAAATTCTGGAAAAGTGAGGTAATGCATTTGAGAAGGACAAACAAACCAAGTCAAACTCAATAAACGGGAGGATATCGAGAGGGGTTGAGGAAGTGAGACAGCTTGGAGTGCATGTGCACAGGTGTTTGAGGGATGGCAGTACAGGTGGACAAGGTGGTTTAAAAAAAGGAATGCTTTCCTTTATTGGGCGAGGTATTGAATTCAAAAGCAGGGATGCAATGATGGAGCTGTATAAAATGCTGATTAGGCCACAGATGGAATTTTGTGTACAGTTCTGGTCACCACATTACACGAAGGACATAGTTGCTCCGGAGAGAGTCAGGAGAGATTTACAAGAATGTTGCCAAGCCTTGAAAATTACAGTTATGAGGAGAAATTGGATAGGCTAGGGTTATTTTTCTTGGAAAAGAAGATAAGGGTTGACCTAACTGAGGTGTACAAAATTATGAACGGCCTAGACTAGGTAGACAGGAAAGACTTGTTTCCCCTAGCTAAGAGGCCAATTACCAAGGGCACAGATTTAAGGTAATTGTTAGAAAGATTAGAGGAGACGTAAGAAAGAACTGTTTAACCAAAGGGTGACGGGTGTAGAATTCACTGCCTGAGTTGGTGGTTGCGGCTGAAATGCTCAAATCATTTAAAAGGTACCTGGATCTTAATCTGAAGTGCTGTAAACTGCAAGACTGTGGACCAGGTGCTGGAAAGTGGGGTTAAAATAAGTGAGCAGCATGACTTCTTTCTGCATTATAGCATTTCTCTGGTTCCATGATCATTGGGAATAGATGGGAATATGGAACTGGAAATACAGACATATCAGCTATTGTTGAATGGCAGAGCAGGCTTTGTATCAGTTGGGAGAACCGTTCACTGATGCTGTATGCTGCATATGTTCACTTCCATGCAAAAGACCAGATCATGCAAGTTTTTCTTCCTTTTAAAGATGAGGCTGAGTAAAGTAAATTTAATTTTTAGAGTTATAAAGCAGTAAAGTAGTCCTTATCAAGGATCAGCTGCTAGTAAAGACAGTAACTCTGCTTTCTGAAGGACCAGTGGTTATTTTTACATATTATATTACAAAATACATTTTTCTGTATGCATAGACCTCATCATGCATGAGGCCTATGCAACTAGGTTTTGTTTAGATAAAGGCTGTTTGATTTTTAAAAGAAGAACAATTTAAGCTAATTTTAATGATGGTGAATTGTAGCCAAAAATCATTTCAGTTAACTTGCAAGTTTCCTTTCATACATTATTCAAAGTAGGGTTGGTATATGTTAGAATTTTTATCCTGCCAAGTGATTCTTAAACTGAAAACATTTGCAGGAAGTCCAAGGGCTTAGAGAAGAATGTGGACAGGAGGAAACTAGGTACCATTACATCAACTGCTTGAAAAAGGTAACTGCCCATATGGGTAAATTACTATTTATTAATACTGATTTTAAATATTCTGGGGAGAAAAAAATGATTTGCAGATGTTTGAATTGTCTTCTATTGAACAGATTACTGAAAGACAGATACAACGAGCTGCTGACGAAATGAAACTATACGTTTCTGCAGATCCACAAGAAAGAAGAAAAGCCTTAAGGTAAATGTACAAACTCTAAAATGTGAGTTTTTGCATTTATCTTCACATTTTTGAGCATGTTATTTTGTAGATGTTCACATTAGGACTATTGAGCCATGGATCAGTTTCTTTTTTCTCACTTACCAAAACCTGGCATCTTTTGAATTCTTCCTCAAGGAATTTGCACTACATAGCTACACGTCCATTGCATTTCTTATCTAAGCTGCCGCGGATGGCAGTAGCAGCATGTCTTATCTCTGGATCAATTTCAATATGTCGCTTTACTCTTATGCCACTTTTTGCTTGTTTGAACATCTCACCTTTCACCATCTTTTATTTTCAAGACCTTATTGTCGATTTCATTTGCCCAAATTTCCTGGCACCTTCCTCACTGAAATATTTCTCTTGCTCTTCAACTTAGCTTCTGCACTAACTCACCATTAGGAATGCTGTGAAGATCCGTTAATAGAAACCATGATACAGTTCTGTACTAGTTGTTAAAGTTTATATTGCTATTTATCAAATCCAGGGCTATTCCACCTGAAGTTTTCATGAAGGATACTTTATTTAAGTCCTTGGTGTGGCATGCACGTTGTAGTTTATGTCAAGATCTCAGAGCTTTGTACAACTGTCTTGAAACAAGATTTCCACTTTCCCATCTTATTCTTTTCCTACTTGGACAAAAATGGATTTATTTTACATTAAAGTTATTTTCCTTTTGGCAATCTACTTGCATAAGTAGATTAATACATTGTACTATAGGTGTACTAATTTTCTCAGTAATTTGGCACACCATAACTACCATGGTGGATGAAGATGACCCTCTGAAAGAATATTATTCAAATTTACTGTCTTAGTAGCCATGTCAGAATGTGTGAATAAATGACTTGGAATGGGTGAGAGTCAGGTACAAGATGTATGCATTGGAGGAGAACAGCTCCTGAAAGGAGTATAAAAAGAATTCCTAGTAATAAGGGATGATCCTTTGCTCACTGTGAAAGTGCACACATTAAATTACTGGTACAGAATGCTTCCTATTTGGGAGGCTGTAAGAACCCCAATATAACCAAACTATATTTGATGCAAAAATGCTTGTTAATGTAGTTGCTTATTTGAAATGTTAATTCTCTAGGATATATCTTTCAAAAAATTTGGTTTCCAAGATAATATTGTTTCTCAGACTTTCATACAGAAGAAAGCATTTTAAAGTCATCCATCATTGAAATTGTTTTTCAGACTTTAGGAAAAAATGATCATGCAATACCTGCCAAAATAATTGTTTAACTAAATATAGGTCTGATACTCAGATATTCTAGTACAAATTGCTGATTCTATATTGCTAAGTTGTTATGTAACTGCAGAAAAAACTGTTTGTAATTCCAGTTGAGTAATTAGCAAAAACCATGCAACAGGTATTGATTTAATAATTATTTTATATTTTTAGGGAGCAGTATAATCGTAATATCCTGGAGCAAGAAAATCTGGGAAAGGTGAGTTTCTTTCTGTGCAATAGGCCGTGTAAGGTTTGATACCCTACTTTGTGAAAATCTATCTTGGCTAACTCACTGCCTTCTGGCAGACAATGAAGGATCCAGCCAGCTGTCCAGAAGTCCTGGCACAGTTATACTCGAAAGAAAACTTTGTAGCTGTTGTCATCTGTAACTAACCTCTTGAGAAGAGGCAACATCAGCAATTGTGAATTCAAGCATGAATTGTAGCAGAAGGAAGATAAGCTTGTCGTTAATAACGACAGCACATTCCTTTTTTAAATAGTTTTAAAAGAGACTTGGACAATGATGGCAAATAAATTGAGTCATATGTTGCATATTAACTTAAATTTTAAAATCTGTTGCCTTATCATCAGGATTGAAGCATGCTAATTTGTAGCAAGCAGCTGGACTGAGTTGTATTTGTTTAGGGTTGCATGTGATTATTCCCAGATGACATTGATGCTGACGCAGATTCACATACTCTTGGACCTGGGACTAAGGTTTCTTCAATTTCTTGCTTATTTTAATTTTCCCATATATGGTTGGAAATTAGATTGTTTGAGTTGCCTAAAAATAATTTGGCTGTCCACTAAGAATCTGAAATTCTGATACATATGGATTAAAGTTCCTTGAATATTAAAACAGGAAGAGATACATTCAGTTTGAGAATTTCTTTTTACCTTTCTTTGCTCTAATTTTATCAACTGCTTGGTACTGCAGTTCTACATTAAAGTCCGAGGGTGGGAGTTAGATGCTTTGTTAGATTACTGGGTCAAAATAATGCAGTTTAATTTTTTATTTACTGGAACAAGGTATAAGTGAGTTTAAGATAGCTATTTAAATAAGAGACTCTACAAAGCTTGCCAGTGGTATGAGATGACTATCAAATTTTCCATTAATCTACTGCCCCTAGGGAACTACCAAACTTGTTCTCCATGATGACAGACAAGGCTAAACAATGGGGAGCATTGCTTTTTAAATCTGCAACCATTGCATTGAGAGGCAGGTGCTGTACTTGTGTTACTAAACCAACATAGATACCTCTTAATCTAGTGAAAATTGTGTTGGAAGATTTAAGATAAATGACCACAACCACAAAATTGGCCAAAGGTAATTTTCCTCTAAACCCCAGATTTTCTGATGGAGATCAAGGATTGTGGGTGCAAGCATGCATTCTGTTGCTTCATATTCAACACATTGTGCTCTGCAACTTCAGTAATGCTTATAGCAGTGGATGAACCACATAAACCAAAGTTAATCTGTAACCCAGACCCCAGAGAAGCTGGGAATATACCAATTTGTCATTCAGTATTCTAATCTGCACGGCACAGTGGTTAGCACTGATGCCTGACAGCGCAGGGAATCCAAGTTCAATTCCTGGCTTGCATCACTGTCTGTGTGGAGTTTGCATTTTCACCCTGTGTTGCATGGGTTTCCTCCCATGCAACAATCCTAATCCGAAAAATGTGCTGGTTAGGTGGATTGGCCATGCTAAATTCCCCCTCAGTGTAGTTGAATAAGCGCCAGAGTGTGGCGACTAGGGGATTTTCACTGTAACTTCATTGCAGTGTTAATGTAAGCCTATTTGTGACACTAATAAATAACTTTATAAGCTAATGCTTCATTATAGAGCATTTCCTGACCTTACCTGACAGAGCATGCTGCAACGATTTATGTTGGATTTTTAACTCCATATTGTTAGGGCAACATATAAACTATGATGTAACTGCAACCAATGCATGACCTTATTTTTAAATTTGAGCTTTTTTTAACATTAAAATAGGCATACGGTGGTGCTAATCATTAAAAATCTCACGGGCATACACAGACCAAAAAACATTGTTCCGCACGTGTATTTGGTAACCACTTGCAGAGTTGTGTTTTGTGTGGTGAGCAGTCATGATCCTGACATTAAGATCAAATGTAAATCCTGACCCCAACAGAAAATCCAGCCCATGGCATCAATACATTATGGTATTACTGGAATCTCACTTCAACTGATAACTGTTGGACAATACTTATCATCATGATGGGTTTTTGATAAGAGAGGGGATTAAGGGTTATGGGGAGAGGGCGGGAATGTGGAACTGAGCCATGACAGATCAGCTATGATCTTATTGAATGGCGGGGCAGGCTCGAAGGGCCAGATGGCCTACTCCTGCTCCTATTTCTTATGTTCTTATGTTCTTATCACTTAGTGATATTTAATTTGAGTATTACTGGAAAAAGAGACATGCTGTTGAAGCTTTTCATCCTGCACTCATCAAACCAGATGTGGGAATGCCACATTTCAAAGAGATCATCTTCAGCTGCTTCATTAATTATTTTCTTTCCATCATAAAGTCAGAAGTGGGGTTGTTTGCTGATGATTACACAATGTTCGGCACCCTTCATGACTGAAGCAGTCCACGTCCAAATGCAGCAAGACCTGGATGATACCCGGCTTGGACTGACAAGTTACAAGTAACATTTGTGCCACCCAAGTTCCAGGCAGTCATCTCCAACAAAAGAAAATCTAACCATCACCCCTCAACATTCAATGGCATTTTCATTGCTGAGTCTCCTGCTGCCTGCATCCTGGAGTTACCATTGGCCAATAATTGAACAGCACTAGCCATATGAATAGCAACTGTGCATGGGCAAATCTCACCAGCTGAAGTTACTGTTAGATGTTGGTCACAGCTGTCAGGCCCATTTTGTTTTGGTTTGAATACCCTATCTAGACAATGAAATGACGGGCGTGATCTTATCACCTTGTCCTGCCCATCGATCAGTGATGAGTTGGGAAGATTGCATGTGATGCTAAGCATCAGGTTTGCACCAGGCTCCAAATGGTTTGGTATCCTCCATTTTCATGGCAAGAACCACTTTGCACCCAAAATGGCAATCAGGGTTCTGGCACAGTTGCTGGGAATGGGGGATCCATGGACTCAGTGGGCCGAAGGGCCTTCCTTGCTCAGAACAACGTTCTGAGCCTCGATGCATATGGTCAGAATGGGGTCGTCCCTGTGAGAGCCAGATCACAGACAAATTAGTCACAGCTGTGGGGTGCAATAACATTTATTAGTGATCTTCTAGTTGACATTTAACAGAACTCTAACTAGTATATGCCCTCACCCGTGCCCTCTTAGTGACTGTACAACTTCTTAATTCTACGTGCCTATTGCTATGTCTAGGTGCCACCCGGGATGCACATCAGAGATGGAGGCCTATGATGCTCTTGGTAGGCAGTTTCAGGTGTCACAGATGTAGCCATGCACCCTGTTCATCCCACTATGCATCGTGTCAGAAAGGGGAGATTCTGAAGGGCTGGAGAATGCCAGAGTCTGCTGAGTGGAAGGCCCAATTTGGGTTCTAGCCTCTCCTTCCTTAGGGTGTCTCTGGACCCCTGGAACACCCAATGGGATGGGGACAGCTGGTGTGAGCTCTAGAGGCCATAGCATCACCTGGCTCTGCCAGTCCTGGAGGACTGCAGCTGCATCTGCATTGTGGTAAGCAAGCCCTCGACGATGGCCCCCTGAATCTGGACCAAGCTCTGGATCCTCTCAGCAATAGACTTCTGAGACAGGCTGGAGCCATCTACTTCCTCGACTCCGGCAGACCTTCACATTGCCCAGGTCCTTGGAGATTTCCACCTCTACCTGATTGCACCAATGGCTATGTGGTGCTCACCAGAAAGTATGCCAGAAGCCTCACCACGAAAATGTACCCACCAAGATGACCATATCTGTGCTGGTGGATGGTGCCTGTGATATCAATGTTGATGGTTATGTGGTTTCCTTATTGGGGTTGGCCCCTGCAAAACAAGACACATAAGTGCAAGGAAGGACATGTATCTGGACAGATTGCAACTAATTTGAGATAGGCCATTTGATTAATTTGAGAAGGCTTTGTGGCTCCTAAGGTGTGGTGCACCTGACCTGGCTGTTGGTCACAGATCTATCATCTGATTCCCCCAACAGCTCCACCACATGCTCCTCAAATGCATTGAGGATGCATAAAACTAGTATCCACTGGGAGGCCACAAGATGTCATGGAGTGGCCCGACATGGACATTCCAGGTGCGATAGATGGGGCCAATGCCAGGAGTAGATGGACACTCGCCCTTGCTGCCTGAATGAGATCATTCATTTTCTTGTGGCACTACCTGCCAATCCATGCCAGTACATGTTGTTCACTGCCACCACTCCCCAATGCTGGCCCAACCCCTGGGCCCCCAACCATCTTGGGTTGCGGGGATGGTAGAAGATGACCCTCCTCTCCTCTACTGCATCCAGAAGCATAGAATCATAGAGGTTTACAGCATGGAAACAGGCCTTTTGGCCCAACTTATCTATGCTGCCCTTTAAAACCCCTAAGCTAGTCCCGATTGCCCACATTTGGCCCATACTCATCATACCCATCAACTGTCTAAATGCTTTTTAAAAGACAAAATTGTACCTGCCTGGACTATTACCTTTGGCAGCTTATTCCAGACACACACCACTCTGTGTGAAAAAATTGCCCCTGTGGGCGCTTTTGTATCTCTCCCTTCTCCCCTTAAACCGACCCCACCTGGAATGTCCATGTTGGGTCACTCCCAGACACCCTATGGCCTCCCAGTGGATACTAGTTTTGCACATCCTCATTGCATTCGAGGAGCATGTGGTGGAGCTGTTGGGGGAGTCAGTTGATAGATCTGTGACCAACCTAAGGTACTTTTAGACTCTCCTACCTTTGGGAAAATATATTGACTATCGAGCTGATCTGTGCCCCTATTATTTTATAGACCCCTATAAGATCACCCGTCAGCCTCCAGCTCTCCATAGTCTATCGAGCCTCTATAACTCAATCCATCAAGTCCCAGTAGCACCCTAATAAATCTTTTCTGCACTCTTTCTAGTTTAATAATATCCTTTCTATATTAAGGTGTCCAAAATTGCACACAGTGTGGCCTTACCAATGTCTTGTACAACTTCAACAAGACGTTCCAACTCCTGTATTCAATGTTCTGACTGATGAAACCAAGCATGCCAAATGCCTTCTTCACCACTCTGTCCTCCTGAGACTCCACTTTCAAGGAGCTATGAACATGTATCCCTAGATCTCTTTGTTCTGTAACTCTCCCCAGTGCCCTACTGCTAACTGAGTAAGTCCTGCCCTGGTTCAATCTACCAAAATGCATCACCTCACGTTTGTCTAAATTAAACTCCATCTGTCATTCATCAGCCCACTGGCCCAATTGATCAAGATCCTATTGCAATTGGAGATAACTTTCTTCATTGTCCACCATGCCACCAATCTTTCATCTGCAAACTTACTAACCATGCCTCCTATATGCTCATAGCAGTCACAGCATCCCCTCTGTGAACCGTGGATCTGCTCTATGTGGTGCCATCCTCCTGATGTGTCTTTGTGTGCAACATTAGTTCTTAAATGCTGCTCCTCCTGCTTAACAGTGTACAGCTGCAGTCACTTTAGGAGAGTCATGTGCTTGGATCCTCCATGCCAGTGTGAATCACATGACTCTTTCATTGCACTAAGTGTCAGAAGATTGCAGTACTGACCTGGCCCAAAAGACTGGTATGGAATAGTCCTTTTTACAGACTTTCTTGACACTTTGAATTTTTGGGGACAATTCCACCTGACTCAATAGTTATAAAAAATAGTAAATTTTGATCTTTGAGGGACACCATGGGTGGAATTTTCCTGTCACACCCACCACAGGAATCGCAGTGGACAGGACACAGACAATACAAAGGTCTGCTGATCTTGGGCAGGATTTTCCATAAAATTCCGTCCCATTTCTTAAATGACAAACTCTTTGAGAGACAGTGATCTGCAACTACTGCACCAGGAATTTATTTTTATTTGTTTCCCTAAAATCTGTGTTTTTCACTCATTTGCAATGACAACAGTACAAAATGCCATTTGAAGCTGGCACTGTTTTTACGGTCAGTACAAAGATGTGGATTGACAAGAAAAGCTCAAAAGTACCAACTTTGAAAGCCATGCAGCTAAACAATGGTTTTGCAGTTGCTGAGAAATAATTTTTAAAAATCTTGAAAAACCATCATCACTTCCCAGATTGTCTTTCTTAGATTGTCGGCATTAGATCAAGTACAAATTTACCAGATTTAGTGATAAAATTGTTTATAAGTAGTGCAGATAAGTTTAGCAAGAACTTCCTGACAAAAATAATTCATTGCATGTTCTAGTAGGTCTTGGGGAATATGCTTGGCAGCTGTTAATCAGCACCTGGAATTGCAGGAATGCATCCTGTATTCAAACACATATCTCCACTCAATTGTACAGTCAGAATAGATGAAAGCTAATCTGGAGCATAGCAGAATAGGCACTAGTTGGTATTGGAACTTCCCATAGTCTTGGCATACACTCTTATGCAAATGCTAATCAAACCCATAATTAATATCTATACCATATAAGATTTAGCTGAAAGAAAGATAGTACTGAAGCGGATACTGGTTATGAACATAGTTATCCTTTCTAATATGCTAGTTCAGGGCTTCCGTAGCTTTTTTGAGCCATGGAACCCCTTATGGCCTCCCAAGTGAATTGGGGAACTTCAAGCATTCTCAATGTCTACTCCCCTTTTTTTCTCAAAGTCAATGCGAATGCAGAAAATAAATGGAAATAAGTCTTCTCTCGCTATATCTATGGACATATATTAGGAATTAGGAAGAAACACACAATCATAAATAGTTCACTAGCTACATGGCTCTCTCACATTAACCCCTGGGCAAGTCACCCACTTTTGGCCCCTTAACATTAACCTCTAGGAGTAGTACCACTTTAGGAATGGAGAATCTAAAAAGTTCTCTTATTTAAAAAAAAAACTAAGTCTTTTGTCATTTTTAATGAGAGGAGTGATGCTGGAAAGCTGATCTTAGGTGAGACATATGCACCTCTCTGTCTTGCGCACACACGCGCGTCTTCCCTTCTCTCTCAAAAATGCACATATGTCTCCCTCTCGCACACGCACCACTTCTCACCCTCTCAGACTCTCACACCCGCTCACACAATCATTCCACCTCACAATCCTCCTGCTCACTCGCATGCTTTCTCCCCTTTTTATGACTCAACTTTTCCAGATGCACCATAGAAAGTATTTTTTCTGGTTGTATCACAGCTTGGTATGTCTCCTGCCCTGCCCAAAACTGCAGGAAACTACAAAAGGTTGTGAATATAGCCCAATCCATCGTGCAAACCAGCCTCCCATCCATTGACTCTGTCTCTTCTCTGTCTATACTTGGCAAAGCAGCCAGCATAATTAAGAACCTCACGCATCCCGGACGTTCTCTCTTCCATCTTCTTCTGTCAGGAAAAAGATACAAAAATCTGAGGTCATGTACCAACTGACTCAAGAATAGCTTCTTCCCTGCTGCCACCAGACTTTTGAATGGACCTATCTCGCATTAAGTTGATCTTTCTCTACACCCTATCTATTACTGTAACATTACATTCTGTACTCCCTCGTTTCCTTCTCCAAGAACGGTAAGCTTTGTCTTTATAGCGTGCAAGGAACAATACTTTTCACTGCATACTAATGCATATGACAATAATAAATCAAAAAATCAAATTATGTGAGGGTGTAGTTCTGCTGCCACCAGCATCTATCTGGTTACCTCTGGTGGCAAGTGACTCAGTGAGTCTGAGTTGCTGTGCCAATATACACTGTCCCCTTTATGTTGTAGTCTGGAGCCAAGAATGTGATCATAGAGGTGTCAACTTTATTTCCATCACATAGGTAAGCAGGAATCTCTCCCGCTTTTACTGCCTGCCACTTACGTGTGTTGGGAAGACTTGAAAGTTCACAATCAACTCATTCAGCCATGTAATGAATGCACCTTCATTGGGTATTAAGTACTGGAGTGGGACTCGAACCTAGGGCTGCTCACTCACAGGCAGGGATGTTACTATACCACAATGCTACACCAAGTCAGATATTTGCCGCAATTGCATCTCAGGTTTCTCCACTGTGAAACTAAGCACTAGGAGAGAACTAGAAAGTGAGAATAGAAACCCAGCTTGACTTTTTTTAATAAACCTCTCTGAGGAAACCCTGAAAATAATTGTATTTTCCTAACTGTCATTGGCTAAGTGCAAATGCAGCAAAAACCGAGGATTAAAACTTAAAATCTCCGCATATCTGTAGTTCAGTTCCATAAAGGCTAATTTACTTAGCAATCCATCTGTTACTAATTCCATTAACATTGAAGATGTTGATAATTAAAAAGGCAGACATTCAAAATAAGAAACGTGTTTTAGTATCAACATTGCAAGATAATTAGATGAGTTTAAATTGAATTGTGACCATTGAACAGAACTTCTGTTTTTCTTTTGTACACCAAGGAGGTGTGAACAACCAAAGACCCACAGCTGTCTTCAAAATTCTCCTTGTTTTTAAAGTTTTGCTGCACCATTAAGCTTATTAGAGGTATTGTTGGGATGGTGACAAGCATTCCTATTTATTTGGTGTGCTGCTTTTGATGATATTTCTCAGGACACACAAAATCCTTATCTAAGGCACCATCAGAAATGGGTTATTTTGTGTCATTCAGTGGCAGAAACATTAAGGGAATGCCCAAGTACATCTGTGTGGAAAAAGGTAGGTTGATTGGGGTAAAGTATTACTTATTACAAGGCTGATTGCAAGGCTACAAGCTGACTTTACTAGATACATTCAAGTGAAGACTTGCTGTTGGACAAGGTTTTAAGACTTGAGAATTCCCTTCTCAAGTCTTAAAATTAGTCTTAAAAAGTCTTAGAATAAAATTATCTATTGTTCATTCATCTAATAGATAAATGAGGTGAAAAGGAAGTTCTTTATATCATTGAACTACACCATCCCCTGGTACCTCCCTTTGAGGCCTTCTCAAAAAAAAGTCAGAAGTTGGGATGATTAGAATTTGTAATGGGATGTTATCTAGGCAGATTATTAATTTTACCATGCAACAATGCATTTTAAACAATGACAGTAGGCATACAGCTTATTTCTAATGGATGGTTACTGTAAGGCACAACTTAAAAGCAAATAGCAGTGTAAAATCAGGGCAGTCTGTTTCCTGGCCAGAAAATTGAGATGAAATGCATTTCCACCTCAAAATCTATCCATCCAAATTTCTAAATGCAATCTGGCCCTTTCCATAAACTGGACACTAAACCCAAATGCAGCTAACTTAAATATATTTAATTGTGAATCAGTGGCATTGAAACCCTGAATCTCTGAGACTTATTTCTCAGTGCACTAAGATGGTAAGCTAGAATGCAAAGTAAAGAATTTAGCTGTTTTCAGAATCAACTGAAACTGATCAATGTGAAGAATATTTGAACTGAAGTGTGTGGAGTGTTAGAGTAATGATTTCTGCAGATAAGATTGACTTTTTGTCTGTTGCAATAAGCATCTACAGATCTGGTCTTGTATCTGGCTGCCTTGGTGAATAAGAGACAATTAGGAGATTTTTGCCTCTACAGTCTCACAAATAATGAAGGCTATGGACATAACTTTATAGTTTGTTATCATGCAAGAGGAGGATCGGGAAAGTTTGGGAGAAAAGGATTGAGAGACACATTTAAAGAGAATGCATCACAGAAGAAATGTAGAATTTAGGAGAGAGCTGTTTAAAAAGTGTGCATTTAGCAAAGAGGCAGAGCAACAGCTATGCAAGCTACTGCATCAGTTTTGGTAGTCAGTCTTCTGGCGACACTGCTTTATTTGCAGCTATTGGGTGATGAACACACACAACTTTTATGGTACTAGATCATTTCAGGCAGCCACAGGGGATCTTTAATATCAGTATGGGCATGTATTCAGCAGGTGAGAGGAACTGGGGAATGCATCCAGTTTGGCACCACACCAAGCAATAAAAGAAGGCCTTACAATTTTATGCGGTTGCTCCCAAGGTTCAGGATATTTACAGGCCATCCATATTGATTTTGGAACTCGCACAGTTAATCTCCTTAATTTCTCGACAGGAACGGTTTCCCCTTCAGGAACTTGGATTGTACTTCACAATAAGCAAATAATCCTGCACATATAGGGTTGCCAAATGTGATTAAATATATTCCTGGAGGTTTCATCACATGACTTGACCATGCAGTCTTGCCATTAGTCAGCCAACACCTCCGTTCTCGTGATGTATTGCCTTCCAGTGCCAACTGGAAAACAAAAAGGCCCATTACCCAATTGGATGATGCTTGACTGTTAGCTAAACAGCCTTTTTGTTTTCATTTTCAACATTTTTACATGTGGTAATGAGAAATGTTCAAAGAAAATGACAATTTTTTTTAACGTCTCAATGATTTTTCTCCATGGTTGCACACAGTCAAGTCCAGGAGGTTGATTTTCAATTCCTGGGGACTCCAGGCCAGGCTTAGAGGATTAACAACCCTGCATGTAGAGGCAACATTTGGGAAATACATGCAACCTTTGGAATTCAGGCCTTTGTGATTTATGTCAACAAATAGCTTGCAGGTGATTTTGTATACCCTGTGCTCCCAAGAATAATGACTGCTACAAGAGCTACAACAAGATCAGCAGTAGTACAAGCAAAGTTTGAATCTCTGCTTGAGTGACCATAAATAGGATTATCATGGTCTTGAGGAGGAAATTTAATGGCTGTAACAGGTCAAGAGGTGTTCTGCAGTATGCACAACTTCATGTGTCTCATACAAATGCAGCTTGCTGTATCCTGCATCATATAAAAAGGCTTGGATTTGGAAATTACTGAGGAGATGGCCCTAGCTGTTGGAGGCTAAAGTAACTAAAAGGGAACATCTGGATGATTCTTCTGTGACTGCTGCAAAGTTATAAGAATGCAAGAAGTGAGCGAAACCTTCTCTCTTATTTAGTACAGTCACTGAATAATCCATCCACCTTTTTACACTTTTATGTCAGTCACGATCAGGAAGTCATCCAGTTCTCATGTTAATGCTTTCATTCAATCTCTGCAAATCAGCAACTTAATCCAAAGTTTAATGACTCTTTGTGAAAAGCAAATCATCTTGATGTAAAAACATAAGATATGGGAGCAGGTAGGTGTAGACCATTTGGCCCTTCAAACCATCTCTGTCATTCAATATGATGATGATTGATCTCTACCTTAACTCCACCTTCCTGCTCTATTTTCTATATCTCTTAGTTCTCTTAGTAGCCAAATATCTTTTGACTTCTGTATGGAAAATGCTTAATGACTGAAATCCACAGCACTCTGGGTCAAGGGTTTCAAAGATACAGAACCCTCTGACAGTCTTCATATTAATACTTTCAGAACTTCACTAGTGATCAGATTCCATACAGAACCACACCCATTAACAGTGATCTTTCACCGGTGACTGCAAATAAGTTGTTATCCAATTTGCGATCTGCCCTCCAATTAATCAATTCTATAAAGTAGTTTAATGGGGGAGAAGCAAAGTTATCCACATGTCCTCACTGTATATCGCCATACCACACTGTGAATTGCAGGATTAATTTCCTGGCTTTTTTTTTTAAAGTTATGCTTAACATAAATTAGATGTTTAAGTACAAAGTAGGCACAGCACCATACTTACCTAGCAAGGGTGAAATCATGATCAGGCAGGGGATACGGCCAAGCCCATTGCAGTTGGGGTGTGCTGGTGCCTGTGATCATGGTTTGTCTGTGCTAGGGTCAACCAAGTGAACAGGATAGCCAATGAGGTCGAGCCGAGGCTTTACCTGATGCAATTTTTCAAAGCCAACTTGGCCTTTTAGCTAAGATGAAGCTCAGATCGAGCCTGGAAGGGGATGTAATGCCTCATCCTGTCAGCTTGGGTCTTGTTTGAGCAAGCCCAAGATGGGATATATATTCTTGTCTTGTCAGCTTGGATCTGGTTTGTCCCTATGTGGGGACTCTGATTGGATTTGATTGGCTTTTTTGATTAGGAATAAAGTACCAAAAGGTACAAGAAAAAAAAAAGTGAGGTGGAGTTGCCAGCATTGGACTGGGATGAGCACAGTAAGAAGTCTCAATATCAGGTTAAAGTCAACAGGTTTATTTGGAATTACGAACTTTCGGAGCACTGTTCTTTCATCAGTTGAGCAAAAAAAAGTAGATATAAGTACTAATATGTGCCGTAGTAATTGCCTCACAGCAGAGACAAAATGTGAGAATTTGGATAAGCTGTTTGTGTTCTTACGATGTTGTAATCTAAGCTATGATAGTACTTCAACTGAACCAGTTTAAAGGAAAATACACTCCCTGCTGTGCACAAATTACTATGATTTGCTGGCAGTTTCAGTCTCCAGAAATCAACTTGAGGCAGCAACAGAAAGCCCACATTTGCCATATTCTCATTCCCATTTCATCTATTGGTTAAGCCTTATATTTGGATCCTGCCCAACTATAAAGTAATTTAAATTTGAAAAAGCATCATTTGGGAATGTCTGTCACATCTCTTTCTGTTCCATATCTTCTGTCTCTGCATCTGGGCGGTATGGTGGCACAGTGGTTAGTACCGCTGCCTTACAGCGCCAGGGACCCGGGTTCGATTCCTGGCTTGGGTCACTGTCTGTGTGGAGTTTGCACATTCTCCCCATGTCTACATGGCTTTTCCCCGGATGCTCCAATTTATTCTCACAGTCCAAAGATGTGCAGGTTAGGTGAATTGGCCATGCTAAATTGCCCCTTAGTTTCAGAGGGACTAGCTAGGGTTAATGCATGCAGTTATGGGGATAGGGCCTGGGTGTGTTTGTGGTCAGGGCAGACTCGATGGGCTGAATGGTCTCCTCTACTGTAGGAGTCTGTCTGCAGTTGAAACTGTGGATTGTGTTCCTTTCTAATAATGAGCCTGATGGATTAAAGACCATTTTGTCACTCATTTAAGAAAACAAAATACTATGATTCATGGCTGTCTCTTGAGGCTATTGTGACAAAAGATGCATGACAGAAAAGCCAAGAATATATTGGGCTTGATCTGATTCCCTCTAGAGGTCACACGTGCATATTCAATGTAGCCTATAGCCTAATTAATTAGTTAAAAATTTAATGTCCTGTTTGCAATCTACTTTACAGTAAGTGCATTCAGTAGATCATTTTTGCATATGATATATGATGTTGCATGATTAGGATTAACTGATTGTAATTGGTTTTTGCTTGATGTACAAGAACAAAGCAAATGCATTATGAATGTTTTAGGTAGCATTCTGCAAATGTGTTCATAGTTTTCTCTTAAGGTCCAATTTGTTTTTATCACTAAAATGGAAGGTAGTTGCCAAAACTCATGCATCTTAGTTCAGTTGGAGCAAGTAACATCATGCTATAATAATGATGACAATTATTTAACATTTTAATGTCTGGTAATAGATATGTCATACACATTGAGCATTTTTCATTCAGTAGGCTTGACATTCTGGAGAGAAAGTAGTTTACAAAAATTGACAGAACATTTACTTCAAAGATAACGGAGGTGATTCTCCCATCCCACTGCGCTGATAGGAGATTCAAGTGGGGCCAAATTAGCATGATCCGCGCTGGGCACTGAGTCCAAACACATCTCTTATGCCGGATTTCCAGTGCCGTCAGCTCTGCAGCAGAAATAGGCGCGGAGTTGTATTACATATGCAGGGATTGATTTAAATATAATTAGCAGGCCTGGGACTGAAGTCTCTAGGCCCGCTAGCCTCCTTCCTCCAGGAGTATTTCATTCCACTGGGATTTACAATTCTTTCCTACTTTCAGGGATCTAGCAGCCCAACTCCGCTGGAGTGAAGAGGGGATAATTGGGGCCTCTCTGAGGATCGCTTGCTGGAGAGGGTTGGCATTTTTGGGAGTGCCAGCCTAGTGCCTGGCACTGCCCAAAAGGGCAAACAGTGCCAATGCCTGGGGACACCTTGGCGCTCCCTATGTGGGGGACACAACCTTATGGGGGCGAAGCCTGATGGGGGCGAGATAAAATGGGGGTGGGTGGGGCGGTTTCACTGCCAGTCTGCAGTTGGGATCAGGGCTGTCTGCGGTGGTGGTTGCGGAGAGGGGATCTGAGCAGCAGTGTAGGCGGGGAGCTTTGGGAGAATGTCGAGACTAGGCTCAGGCGTGGTTGGGGGGTCAGTCATTAGGTTCTGGGGTTGGTGAGAGGGCCAGCGATGTGGGGGTCGTGGGGCTGGCCAGCAATTGGTAGGCCAGCAGACAGGCCACTGCGATGCATCAGTCTCACCAAATGCCCACTGAATTTCAGTGTGATTCATGCTGAGGCACACCACAGTGCACAGTGTGTGGGAGATTCTTCTCTGAACTCCCACTGAGAATCACCCCCAAAAATCTTTGTTATTAATTGGGTACTTTTGAAATTATGGATCTGACAGTGAGGTTTAGGTCAACTAATAAACCCAAATATTCAATCAGGTAGCATAGTAATGATTTCTACCTTATGGTATGACTTTGAATCCTTGCTAGTTGATGAAGTTTACTCACTTTTCACTGGGATTTGTCAGTCTCACCGCAGTCTTGTGGAAAGGAAAAATTGAATGGGAGATATCATCCATTTTATGTCCATCAAGGGGGCTATCTGGGCTAGAGTTAGAGTTGATTAACACATACCAAAAACAACAACTTTATACCATGATTAATATAGTGAAACTTCCTAAGACAATTCACATGAATAATTAATTACCTAGCAAAATTTGACCACACCACATAAGGTGATATTAGGATAAGTGGTCACCTCTGTAGATTTTAAGGAGCATCTTAAGAAGGAGAAAGAGGTGGAGAGGTCTAGAGAGAGCATTCAGAGGTTAGGGCTGAGGCACAGCAGCCAGTGGTGCAATAAAGAAAATCAAACGCAATTGGTCAGAATTGGAAGAACACTGAAGCATGGATAAGGGTTTTAACAGCAGCAGCAGGTGAGCTAAGGTAAGGACAGAGAAGAACAATGTTACAGAGGTGGAATTAGGCAATCAGTAATGGAGAGATTATGGGTTTGGAAGCTAAACTTGGGGACAAATAGGACAACTAGATATATTATTTGGATCATGAAAATGTTCAGAAACGAGACAATCTAGCCTTTAATTGAGGAGGATCATGCTATCAAGAGGAGCAATTTATAAATCCTTTCTAAAAGAATTCCAGTAAATAATTTCAGTATTTTTAATAATGTACTGAAAGATCATTGCCAACTATCATTCTTTTGCCATATATGTAAAAGACAAACAACATCTTACAGAAAGATGAATGCAGTTTGCAAAGCTTAGAATCAATGAACCGATATTGAAAGTATACAGGATATAAGAATTCAACTCAGCCCACCCTGTCTGCACTATGCCATGTGTTGACTCTTAGGCCTTATATCTTCCTCTTATTTAAATATTTATCCCATTTTCTCTCAGAGGTTGCTCTGGCCTTTGCCTCAGCCACTTACAATAATAAAATGTTCAATTTTCCAATTTATTACTCTGTTTCTCCCACCTCCCCCACAACCAAGGAAAATAAACTTTTCTCATTCACCCTATCTTCAAATTTTTTCATAATTTTTAAAACATCTATTGAATCTCCACTTTCTCTGCTCAAGTAAAATTTATACCATCTTTCCATGTCTTTTTTTGCAACTACAGTTTCCCATCCAGATGAGCCTGCTTTTGATTACCTATAAATTTGAAGACTTTGTTCCTATGCCCAAGTCCAAATCATAGATATATAATGAAGAGAACAGGTTTTGCTAGCACTGATCCCCTTGAAGTCTACCATTCCAGTGCAAATAAAACCCAATTATCCGTACCAGTTTTCTCTTAGGCAAACAATCTGCTATCCACACTGCTACATGTCCTGTGTCATACAATATATGACATACACTAGAACATTTCTGAGGAACCTCCTGAAATATTTTTCTGGAAAACCATACACTACATCCACTGAATTCCCTTTATCTTCAATTGGTTACTTCAGAAGCTTTAATATTTGTCAAATTCAACTATTGTTTAAAAAAATCTATGCTGATTTTCATTGATAACTCATGCATTTTTAAATGATTGCTAATTTTAGTTCAAATTATGGATTCTAAGATTTTATGTTGGACTAATGTTGGGATAACTAGCCTTCTGTTAGAGAATTTGCCTTTCTCTCCTTTTTTGAACAATAGCATTATATAAACAATTCTTCAGTCCTATGGCACAACTCCCATTTTTAAGAAGAATTGGAAAAATTGTGGCACAAGCTTGTTATCTCTTTTAGATTTCTTCCAACAGTGGAGAAACATGCATCAGGACTCACTGATTTCTTCATCTTTGTTTCTTTGTCTCTTGGAAAAATATTTTTGCTACTGTTAGCTGTAACCATTGTTCCATATCTTCCTCCACTACAGCTATGTACTTACTCCCACAATCAGACACCTTCCTTTATCCCTGAGTGGGTCTATGGTACTATTTAATTATTCCTTTAACTTTTGATATGGCTGTTAACAGTCTTCAAAGTTATTTCTTTCCATGTAGAATCCCTACAGTGTACAAGGTGGCCATTCGGTCTATTGAGTCTACACTGACCCTCCGAAGAGCATCCCACCCATCTGCCAGTCTTTTTATATTCTTTATTAGTCTTTCTAATATCCAAACTATATTTTGTATTATCTTCATGACTACCTTTAAAATTGTTACCTATAATTTTAGTTTAACTGTCTTTTACATTTTAGTTTAGCTTTAACCATTCTATTTATCCTTAGAGCTATGTATTTTTCTGCATCTATATTTTTATATGCTCAGAATTTTTTTGTACTCAATGCAACTTGTATTTCCTACTGACTCATTAGTAAAACATCAGAATATAAGAAAAAGCAGCAATAGTAGCTCATTCGGACCTTTAAATCTATTCTGCCATTCAATATGATATTCTATGATATGGGCATCATGGTGGCACAGTGCCTCTCAGTGTCAGAGACCTGGGTTCAATTCTGGCCTCAGATCACTGTCTGTGTGGAGTTTGCACATTCTCCCTGTGTCTGCTTGGGTTTCCTCCGGGTACTCCAGTTTCCTCCCACACTCCAAAGATGTGCAGATTAGGTAGATTGGCTATGGCTAAATTGCCCCTTAGTGTAAGGGAGATTAACAGGGTAAATACTTGGGATTACGGGAATAGGGCCTGGGTGGGATTGGTGTCAGTGTAGGCTTGATGGCCGAATGGCCTCCTTCAGCATTGTAAGGATTCTATGATTCTACTTCAACTCCATTTTCCCAACCACATCGTTTAATTCCCTTAGTACCCAAAATCTATTTTAACCCTGAATCCATTCAACATGTCTGTTTGCCTTTCTACCCAATTAATTTGTATCAGATCTCCTGTTATTTCACTGACATTTGTTCTTTTCTTTGACTTTGATTTAATGTTCCTTGGATTAAAAAAAATCTTAAATGCAGTAATGGAAGCATGCAGAGTATTCCATTCTTAAAGCATGTGCATGTTACCTTTATTCCAGTTGTTCTGGTAAGCTTGAAATTGCTCTGTTCTTCCCATGTGTTTATCTAAAATACCTGCAGATCTTCATCCTTATCTCATTGCACAGCAAAATTAAAGCATTTTTCTTCCTATTTTATTTTCCAAATTTATTTTGTCTTAATGTGACCCCCTGAATCTTCCTTGTGTTCCTAACTAACATTAACAACTTGTCTAGGGTCTGGGACAGAAACAGTAGTGCAGGGTTGAGCAAGGAGGTGGTAAGATATATCTGGGTGATGTTACTGAGGAGTGAGCAGCATGTAGATGAGTGGTAGGAGTGACAAAGTCATGAGGTGATGGGGAAACTCCAGTGGTAACTCCAGAGGTATGGGGGAGAAGACATTACAGCAGATTCTCTAAATAAGAGTGGAACCAGGCAATGCCAATTCCATTCAACTGATCATCAAAGAAGAGTTGAAGGAGGATGGTGTGGTTCACTTTGTCAGTAGCTGCAGACAGGTTGAAAAGGATGACGAAAGAAAATGCATCTCGTTCACAGATGCAAATAATTTGTTTGTGTCTTTGATTAGTTTCTGTGATGTGTCAGGAGGAAGCCGAAACAAATTTCCTGTCAACTAGGTACTGGTGTCAAAGCTGAGCTACAACAGCTTAGCTAGAGACTGCTTTGTACTTTGAAGCAATTTGTTTTTAAGTGAATATCTTAATAGGCCACTTCAAAGGTCATTAAGATCAGTCACGTAATCTTGAATCATGTTAAGCCAGACCGAATAGGGATGCTGAGGTTCCTCCCCTGCAGCACATTAGAGAACAATTTGTGGTTTTATGACAGTGTGGTAGTATTCCCGATCATTTTTCCTTAGAGATGGTAGCGTATAAATTGTGATTGAGATAAGTTTAAAAAATGCCATGCTATAATTTTGCTCCAAAAAGGAAAGGGGGAGGGTTTCATGCATGTCGATATATTTAGAAGTGGGTTAGTGCATGTATTTTCCTTAACGGAACAAACTTGAATAATTTGTCTTGAAACAATGCTATCGGCTGTTATTATTTAATTACTTCACCAGGAGAAAAGGTGCATGTGTGTAACAATATGGACTTAAAGATATGATGCTTAGCGTACTTTAGAGGAAATTGCTAAATAACAGTTTTCCGTTTCAAGCAGTGCATGATTTTGGATTAAATTAAATCATTTAAAACAACTATTTTTTCATTAAATTTATTACTTACTCCTAAAAAGAAATGATTCTGAAAGTATTGCCCAGTGGCGCATACTTTAGCGATACTCTGGCAATCACAAGAATGATATTTTATTAGCACATTGAATTAATGTTGCAGCATGTTCAATCTTGTGCCTTGATTTAATGTGGTAAAAATCCACTTATAATATATCACTTGTTTAGTGACTGAAATTCACTGTAAAATTATGGATGGTAATGCAAAAGGTTAATCCTCCTGATACCAGATCAAAAATATAATGTGCTAAATGTGGTGAGATTTAATCATCGGAATCAACTGCTATATAGATGAGCAGATACTGATGAAGATGTCTTTCAGCAAATTAAAACCTGCCATGTGGCCCCAGATTGAATCATTGTGGAAATTGCAAAAATAATGCCCTGTAGTATATTTAACCATTTTCAGTACAAGGCAGTCAATGGGTAGATAAACATAACACATGAATTAATTCAGAATCCATGAACTAGATTGTGGGACACTATTGCGGGGGGAAAAAACTAATAAAACAGTTAATTAGTAGCATTAGAACAATAATTTCTGATTAAGTACGCAATAGTAGGTAGAATATGTAAAACATATCATTATACTCATGATTACTACAATTAATATACTGTAGCTTGTCAAGTGTACATACAGTAGCTTCAAAGAATCATTGCCAGTCCGTGGTTTTAGAAAAAAGAATCAGACAAATTGCTGAAGCAAGATGAACTTGAATTTTTTAAAATGTATTTTTTTTAAATAGAACTGCAGAGCACTAGTACTCAAATTGGTATCCCCAAGGTCATAACAAAAAATTTGAGTTTTTTCAATGCATCAGTGAGTCCTTCAGAATCACCATTCCTTACGTAGATCCCAGAAGACAACTGGAAAAATTTGTCTTATGACCATACAAATGAGATGTGTCATTTATCACTGTCACTGGACACTGTCATGTCACCAACTGTGTGACATCACAGTACATTGTTGTTCTCTCTCAGTCGAATCAGAAAGCATTTCAATAGCAGCAGTGGCATGGAACATTTCTTAAAATGTGCAGATGGTGATGATGTGTAAGCGGTGGTACAGCAAACATAGAAGTCCTTACTTGGAAAGAATTTCCATTGTAATGAATCAGCCCTTTGATAATAAGCACCACCATTTGCCTGTTTTGATACCAATAGTATTCTGAAATACCTTACATCATCCGCCTTGCAATTCACTTTAATGAATCCCCCCAAAACATCCTGAATGTGCCAGCAAACTAACGGACCTTTTAAAGCTTAAACTTAGTAGCTCCACCCTCCAGAGGAAAAGTATCAATTCCGTTGCTATTACAGCAGAGAAGTGTCTGGGCATCTTCTGTATATTTTTGTGGGGCAAGTTAACAAGTGATGATTCTGTTGCTGGTGAGTCATTCCTGCATTATTACCTTTGGTTTGTTGACTGTCTTTTAGCACCTTAGGAAAGGGGTTTGCAGGAATAGGAATTAATTTGAATCCTCTTATTGAATGTTTGTTACATTCCCCCTTACATTTTAAAAAAAACATTTTGCCCATACATTTTGTCCAACTCTTGCTGGGTTCCAATTCAGGAATTTTGTATCAAAACCTCCTCCCTAGTTCCTCAATGGATGATCAGAGAAGCACCAATACGCTCCAGCCTATTAGTTATTAGAAATGTCATCTTGTACTGTTCAGTGCCAAGTAACAAAATTCTAAAATTTTCTTGGAAGGTTGCAAGGCATCAATCGTTAGTACCAGTTCTGAAATTCTGTTCTGTAGATTGCTAACCCTTTGTGAAACTTCTAAACATTCAACTTTACTTCTTTTTTTCTCAATTTAAATGGATGACTCCTAGTTCAACGCAACTGTTACCTCAAACAAGCCATCTCTTGTTATCAATACCCTTACGAGTATAAAGTGCCTGTTGGATATCGTCATGCAATTAAGGCATGACGATATCCAAATTTGTTAAATCGCTACTAAATTTGTTAAAATTCTTTCACTCTTTCTTCTCTAGTGTTCTGAAGTTCTTTTCATTTCTACTCCAGTTAAAATAATTAGGACTGTTTTGCTCTTAAATCACACCTGTATGTGACTTAATTAGTGTTTTCAGTTGCCTTCCAGTTTATTGGTCTTACCTGTGTTGGATATCCCATAAACTTATGAGAGGAGCTGTCGAGCATTCTTATACTTTAAATGCAGCCCATCTGTGCACTATGAGCAAGTTGAAATATTTTTTCTTTTCCCCAATAGAAACTACGTGAGAAGCAGAAAGCTGTCCGGGAGAGCCATGGGCCGAACATGAAGCAGGTTAAAATGTGGCGGGATTTTGAGCAACTGATGGAATGCAAGAAATTATGCTTTCAAAAACAACAAAACCAGAATTCTGTTGGTCAGGTGATTCAGGAAGGCGGGGAGGACAGACTAATCTTGTAAATTCTGAACTCATTTCTGTGACTGCACATTGAAAACAACATTATAATAGTTTTTGCCATTTTCAGCAGTTTTTAGTTTTAGTGATAAAATCAATTATAAATTTAATCTGCAATTAATTATTTAGAACTTTTACATTCTTTATGCAATAGCACATATAAGTCTCATTTACAACAGTGGGTTAGACAATCCTTCCGCTGCAACATTGCGTTCCCATGAGGTAAAGCAGATAGTTCTTTTTGTTTTTTCGCCAGGCTGCTTTGCTGTGGAGTATTAAATATCCAGGATGAGAAACAACCAGTAGGTAACTTTTTATACTCTATGTAGTCTTTCATCAGCTACTAAAAACCAGCATTGAAAAGCAAATGTAAACAGCAATGCAGTTCAGATGAATTCAGAAAAAAGCTATGACCGGAGCATGGGTGAAAATGAAATGTTTTAGGGAGAAATATGGAAAGTGCATTGTGGTGTGGAGCATGATGGACATGTCCCAGGTTTGACCTCTGCATTATATGCTGCATTGGCTGAAGGGTAATGTTGGCAACACTTAGGATCAGCTTTGTTCCAAAACTAAAAACGGAAATGTTGGCAACTATTTCTGATCATCATTAAAGAAGTTTTACTAAAAAGTGTCCAAATGTGGGCAGGATTGCTGTTGGCTATGTATCATCTGCACAGGCAAATAATTTACTGGCGCTTATTGTCTAAGTCTGGACTTGAGAATGAAGAATTACCAATTGAACACGCTACAAGTGGGCTGTCAGTGTCTTGGTGCTATACTGTAGCATGCAATATTGTTTTCATGGGGAGGAATTTAAGATTTATAGCATAATCTGAATCCTTAGTGAAGTTACTACCTTGCAAACAATCCCAAAATTTATTACCAATGTAGCAGATGAGCGTGAATTCTATTTGAATTTTTAATCAAAATGGTAGGGGTTACTTAGCTTTAAACAACTGTATTCTACTTCAGTTCATCCAAAGTGCAAACAATACTAATATTCTAATGCTGTAGAATTTTTTTCTGCATTATTGAATATAAAAGATGATTCCATTTTATCAAAATGCAGGATATAATGATTGTTAAGCAAGTAAAGACATGATAAATCACCAATTAGCTCCTTGATGACAGAGTTTTTTATTATTAGATTTAATGGTTTAAGAAGGGACAGTTGCTGAGGTTTCTTAGCAGCTGAAAATAAGTCAATGAACTGGAACTGCAGCCGTCTTTGGGAGTAATTTTTAGACTGAGCCTATTATTGAGTGCAGATGTCACTGCCAATTATTCTTCAGATAAAAAGAACTCTCTCAGGAAATATACTGGATTCAGCATCCAACTAATTTCACTGAATTTTCTGATATTTCCAATGGTAACTTAAAAAACCCCAGATCCATTCTCTATTATAAATTGTACACATCAACTTGAAAATCAGTAGCTGTCCCTCATACACTAATTTTGTCACCAGTGAATGCATTAAATAAGGTGACAGAGACCGGAAGAATGATAATGCATCCTATCCTCCTCCATAAGTTCAAAATGAGATTCACTTTTCTTCATAAGCACCATTATTCTATTCCAAACGTTACTGCCCACCATGAGTATTTTTTTTAAAGGTGTTTGTAAAAATTCTGTAAATGAGACACTTTGTGCTTCCTTTTGAAAGAAGTAAATATGATGGAGTGACACAGCATCAATATAAATGGGAACTAAGAAGCTGCAGATTGAACTGCTTGAATCTGGTATTGTAATTATTTGTCATATAATAAATTATTGCTATGCCTGATTTTTTAAGCAAGTTATGATTATATTAAAATATTGTAATGATAAAGTTATCAGCGTGTAATGTGTTGTGGCCAGTAAAAACACTAGAATGTTGATGCTATCACAATAAAAATCTAGTATATAAACATGTATGAAAGTAAGTATTTATAAAATTATTTCCTCTCTACTTTTTAACTGTCTGGTCTGTGGATATAGCATATACTATTCCTAGTGGAAGGTATGTGCAACAATTTAATTCAAAATGCATAGGCTTTTGTCAACCTTCACAGAATGATTGTGAATTGATCAACTTTAGCAATGTTAATGTATCGACAATAAACTGATCTGTTTCTATCTTAATCGCTGAATTTTCGTTCTGGTGTTCCGATTTCACTGCAGGTTGAAATGTGGGCTGGAAATCCGCAATTGCTAATGGCAGGCTGAGAGTGAACTTAAAGAAAGTAGATAAACAGGCTTCAGAACCTGGAGTAGTCTCAGCCACCTGTTTGAACTACTGAAGTATGACTTCAGTCTTTAGGGAACTTCTGGTAACCATTGTTTGGGACAAAATCAGTCGTCACAAGTGCAGGATAATTAAGGAAAGCCAGCATGGATTCATTATGGAAAAATCAAATTTATCTAACTTTCAGGAGTTTTTTGAGAAGTTTGATAAGAGCAATGTTATTGATGTACATGTAGATTTTCAAAGGATATTTGGTACAGGGCCACACAACAGACTTGAGCAAAATTCTAGCTCATGAAATAAAAGGGAAAGTCGGCACTTAGATTAGAAATCAGCTAAGTGACAGGAAACAGAGAGTAAGGATAAATGGTTGTTTTTCAGATTAGAAGAAGGCTTGTAGTGGAGTTCCTCAGGGGTCAGTGCTGGGACCCTTGTTCTTCCTGATGTATATTAATGATCCAAACTGTAGCCTTCAGGGCATGATTTCAAAATTTGCAGATGATGCATAGATTGGAAATATAGTCGACTGTAATGAAAGTAGTCTTGAACTTCAAAAGGATATAGGCATGTGAGTGGATTAGACAGACAAGTGGCAGATGAAGTTCTGCTTAAGAAGTGTGGGGTGATTCATTTTGGAGAGACAGCAAAAAATAAAGGGACAAACTTGAAAGGAGTTGCAGGAACAGAGAAACCCCGTTGTATATGTACATAAGCCATTGAAGATAGCAGGACATGTTAAGAGAGCAATTAATGAAGCATACAGTATCGTCAGCTTTAATAGTAGGGGCATTGAGTTCAAGAGTAAGGTGGTCACATTGAACTTTAGAAGACACTAATGGGGCCTCATCTAGAGCACTGTGTCTAGTTCTGGGCGCCATACTTGAAGGATGTGAAAGCACTGGAGCGAGTACAAAAGAGATACACAAGAATGATTCAAGGGTTAGAGAATTGTAACTATGAGGATAGTTTGGAGACATTGGGACTATTTTGATTGGAGCAAAGAAGGTTAGGAAGACTCTTTATATGAAAAACTGCTCCCACTCAAATGAATCAAGAATTTAAGGGTCAAGATTCAAAATAATTGGCAAACAGTGATGTAAGGAAAACTTTTTTTCACCCAGAGGGTGTTTGGAGTCTGAAACAAATTTTCTCAGAGGGTGGTGGAGGCAGGATTGATGGAGGGCTACATGAAATGAATGAATGTGTGATGTTACAGGTTTATGGCGAGAGTGGGACGAGATAAAATGCTCTTACAGAGAACCAGTGCAGTCTGGATGGACTGAATGGCCTTCTGCGGAGATTCTGTGATCTAATGTAGTGTTATTCTCTGGCTTTCAACAGATAAGGAGGTTCCTTTACCAACAGAGCATGCAGGCAGTTGATGAAATCATCTGTAAAGGATTTTGTGCTTGTTTTCTAGGCACATCCAAGAAATTTACCTCTTATGTTGAAGCAAATCGAAATGCTCTCCAGGACATGGGGAACAAGGGAATCACCTCCTGAGATTAGTCTAAATCTTAAGATTCAAAATTTTTAGAGTAATGAAGGTAAAAAATATGCAGAAACATAACAGTAGTCATAGCATAGGTGAGGTAGAATATTACAGAGTAACAAGAAAAATTCTAAACAAAAGAAGTAATAATTAGCTTTAGTAGTTAGAAATATCTACAAGGTTTCAAAAATGCATAGACGTGCATAGAATTTGTCTAGTCGGCTGATTAGAAAAAGAAGCAAATGATTGTGCTCCAGTCCAAGGCTGTGAAGAGTAAAATAGAATCATCACAGATGTGAGGTTAAAGAAAAGAAGACATAGTATGAACATGTCCTTGAATAATAATTAAGAATAATTGACATTGAATTCTGTAAGAGAACATTTAGCTCATAACTCTGAAAATAGTTCCATTAAACCCAATTTATAGCAAAGGAGGAAAGCAAGGTAGAGAGACAGAGAGGTATAGGAGGATATTCTAGAGTTTGGAACCTAGGCAGCTGAAGTTACGGCCACCAGTGGTGGAGGGAGCAATTAAACAATTGTTGCACAAGTATGTCTGGGTGGGTAATTGAATCACTTAACAGTGAGGCAATTGCCACATTTTCCAACATTGATCCTACGGATAGCATAGACTACAAAGTTGCTGCTGATGATTACTTGATGCCTAAACCATATATACATTATTAAAAATGTACAAAATTGCATAAAGCTTTGCATTGTGTTTGTACGATTGTTGAAAACAGGTCTTTGCAAATATTGGATGAATGGAAGTGTACTACAAATCACAGAATTACTACGGCACAGAAGGAGGCCATTTGGCCATTGTGTCTTTACCAGCTCTCCAAATGAGCAACTCACCGAATACCATTTCCCCCAACGCACCCCCCCCCCCCATTTTCCCCATAACCATGCACATTCTTTCCTTTCCAATAGTTGTATAATTCCCTTTTGAAATCCTCAATTGAACCTGCCTCTATCACACTCTCAGCGCATTCCAAATACTTCCCATTTGCTCTGTAAGAAGAGTTCTCACCATATCACTTTTGCTTCTTTTACTAATTACTTTAAATATGTGCCCTCTTGTACTTGATGCTTTCATGATTGGGAACAGTTTCACATCTACTCTGTCCAGGTCCCTGAAGACTTTGAGCACCTCTTATCAAATCTCCTTACCATCTTTAGGTAGATTGGCTATGCTAAATTGCCCCTTAGTGTAAGGGGGACAGGCTAGGATAAACACATGGAGTTATGGGGATGGAGCCTGGGTGGGATTGTGGTTGGTGCAGACTCAATGGGCTGATTGGCCTCCTTCTGCAATGTGGGATTCTATGATCTTTTCTCTAAGGAGAATAGCCCTGAGTTCTCCAATCTATCTTCATAACTGAGGTTCTTCATCTCTGGAACTATTCTTGTGAATCTTTTCTGTACCTTTTCTAATACCTTCACATCCCTCCTAGTGTGAGTGCCCAGATCTGGATGTTATACTCTGGCTGAGGCCAAACTAATCTTATACAAATTCAATATAACTTTCTTGCTCTTGTTCTCTCCACCCTGACCTTTCGCGTCGTACCTTTTAACGGATATTGTTTCTGCAAACTTCATCAATTTGCACTTCTCTGCATTGAACCATTACCCATTCCACCATTACCCATTCCAGCAATTTGTCTATGTCCCTTTCAAGTTCTACACTATCCTCCTCACAGCTCACAATGCTTCCAAGTTTTATATCATCCACAAACTTTGAAATTGTGCCCTGTATACACAATTCTAGGTCATTAAAATATATCCAGAAGAGCAAAGATCACAACACTGTGATCTGGGGAAGTCCAAACCTCCTTCCAGCACAAAAAGCATTCATTAACTATTGATCACTTCCTGTCACTCAGCTGATTCCACATCCATGTTGCTATAGTCACTTTTATTCCATGAGCTATAACTTTGCTCACAAATCTGTCGTGTGGCACTGTATCAAACATCTTTTGGAAACCATGTACACCTCTCTGTAACCCTCATGTAACCCTCTCTGTTATCTCTTTGAAAGACTACAGAAAGTTAGTTAAAACTGATTTTTCCCTTAAGAAACCCATGCTGGCTTTCCTTAATCAAGCCACATTTGTCCACGCGATGATCAATTTAGTCCCGAGTTATTGTTTCTAGAAGTTCCATACCACTGAAGTTGATCCGACTGACCTGTTGTTGCTGGATTTTTTTTTAACACCCATTTTTTGAACAAAGGCATAAAGTTTACCTCTGGGAGCAACCCCTGAGCTTAAGGACGAGCAAAAAATTATGGTCAGTTCCTCTGCAATTTCCACGCTCACTTCCTTCTGTATCCTTGAATGTATCTCACCTGGTGTGAATTGTAAAGTTTTCATCCACATTTTCTCAGCATACCTGCAATTTTTTCTATTCAGATAATTACCCCATTCCTTTTTGAAAACCATGATTTTATCTGCCTCACCGTACGCTCAGGCAGTGCATTCTAAATTCCAACCATTCGCTGTATCAAGTGTTTACTTACATCAATTCTGGTTATCTTGCCAATCACTTTAATTTGGTATATTCTGGTTCTTGACCCTGTATCAGTAGGACCAATTCCTACTGTGTCCAGACCTGTGATGAATTTGAACATCTCTGTCAAATCTCCTCCCACCCTTCTTTAATATGAACTGCCCCAACTTTTCCAATCTCCCCGTGTAAATGAATTCCCTTATCAAACATACAAATTATCCCCAGTCCATTCTTGTTAATCTTTCCTGAATCATTTCTAATGCCTTCACATCCTTGCTAAAGTACAGTGTCCAGAATTGGACACAATATTCCAATTGAGGTTGAATCAGTGTTTTAGAATGGCTCACCATAACCACTTTGTTTTCATACTCTGCACCTCTGTTTATAATTTTACAAGCCCAGGATCATGATTCCTTATCAACCACCTTCTCAAACTGCCCTGCTATTTCCAATGGTTTGTGCACATGTATCCAGAAGTCCCTCTGCTCCTGTTTTCCCGTTAGAATGTAAGCTTTGTATTGCTGCTGCTTATTTTTCCTTCCAGAAGATTTCATTTTGGTGCATTAAATTTAATCTGACAGGAGTCTGCGCATTCTACCATCATCGTCCTTTTGAAGTATATCACTATCCTCTTCACTTACAATGTTTTCAAATTTTGCGTCATTCACAAATTTTGAAATTATGTCCTGCACACCCAAGTCAAGGATCGCTAATGTAGATCAAGTAAAGCAGTGATCCCAATAACAATTCCTGAGAAACCCCACTGTATACCTTCAGTTGGAAAAACAACTATTCACCATTACTTTGTTGCCTGTCACTTAGCCAACTTTATATCCTTGCTGCCAAGGTCCTTTGAATCCCATGGGTTTTAAATTTGCTGACAAACCTGTTATGTGGCACTTTTACCATGAATACCAGATCAACTACATTACCATCATCAAAATACTTGATCAATTTGATTAAACGTGATTTGCCTTTAACAAACTTTCCTTAATTAATCCACATTTGTCCAGGTGATAAGTTTATCTCAGATTATCATTTCCAAAAGCTTTGCCACTACTGAGATTAAACTGATTGGCTGGGCTTCTCTTTATACTTCAGGCACTGCCCCTAAATCAAAGAAGAATTGTAAGATTATGGCCAGTACCTCTGCAATTTTGACCCTTACTTTGCTCACTGTCCTCGGATGCATTTGATCTGGTTCTGGTGACTTACTGACATTAGTACAGCCAACCTGCCTAATACCTCCTCTTTATAAATTTTTAGCCCATCCTGTTTCTCAACTTTTTTTTTACTATAACTTTGGCTGCATCATCTTCCTTGGTAAAGACCGATCCAAAGTAGTAATTTTTAATCTCAGCCATGCCCGTTGCCTCAATGTGGTATTTCAATTTTTGGTACCTAATCAGCTTCTTTTTACCATCCTTTTACAATTCATGTGCCTATAGAAGACTTGGATTTACTTTTATGTGAGCTGCCAATCTCTTCTCAGACTCTCTCGGCCTCTAATTTCTGTCTTCACTTCCCCCCCCCCCCACCTCTGAACTTTCTATATTCAGCAGCTTTCTTACTTGCATATTCAACATGCATACATCAATTGGATAACCCCCAGAGCATTCAGAACTTGTTACACTTCATTGACTACACAATGCTTACTTGGAATCTGGCATTTACTGTCATTCCTGCTTTTCTGGTTTTCCTTCATATGTTTATATCATTCTTTAAGTATATGTTTCAGTTCCAAAGATATGTAGGTTAGGTGGCTGCCATGATAAATGTGCAGGATTATGGGGAAGGGCGGGCCTCAGTGAACCGAATGGCCACCTCTTGCACTGTAGGAATTCAATGGTTTGGTCCTCATCAGTGATTTTTGCTGTGTTTCTGATTCTGCCAACAGCCCGTGACATACACATCTTTTGTATTTCATCTTACTCGCTATCTCTTTTGTCATTCAAGGAGAGCATGCTTTGTTTGACCTAAGATAGGAGCATACACGTAAAGTAGAAACTGAAATATCTTGAACAAACTTTTAAAAAATAATTATTTAAAATATCTAGTATTTAATGCTAACTTAGATATTTAACAATGTTCCACCAAAGAAAATGTTTTTTAAGGCCCACATCAATTGCTGGCAATAGTTATTACTCTGATCACCATTAAAAATTCTGGCATTTCATGAAACAAGACTTAACTTTTTATGGTGTTCCTCATCGCAATATGAGAACGAAAAAGGGAATGTTTTACTAATTCATTGATTTTGCCATTTGCCAGCTCTGTGGGGTCATCCACAGCATAGCCTGTGGCAAAGCAGTGAATAATAGGTGAGATTTCAAGATTTCCCTGAATCTGTACATGCACTATATCCTAAAGATATAATCAGATTCAGATGGCTAACTGTTTACTGTCATAATGTCTGCAAATTCCAGGGAGAATCCTAAGAAGCTACAATTAGCTATTGACGATAATCGGAGAGACGTAGTCAGCAGAAATCACTGATGAGGACTGAAACTTATGCTTAAATTACAGGATGATATAACTAGCTTGGTAGAACATATACAGGGAAACCAGAAGGTATGACGGTAATGTCAGGTTCCAAGTAAGCCAGCATTGTGCTGTCAGTGAAGTGTAACAAATTATGGACCCACTGGCTGGGTCCATATATAGACACAGTGAGGTGGATTATGTAATTGAGACATAGTTGACTATGTAACAGAGTCTTCTGCATAACTGTACTAAAATTGTACCTCGTCTGCAAAGAAGTAGCCCAATGTTGTGCACCCATCCCTGAGAAGGGAGGGAAATGTGACCCTTATTCCCTCCTTGTGGGAGAGATGTAAACAAAAAGTGTTAAATTCCTTTCTATATATTGTTTCGTTCTTTTATTGCAAGTTATCTTGTGACATGTCCAACTGTGATTACCTAGTTTGGGTTTTACATCTCACAAATTAAAATGCAGTTATTATCAGGTATTTAATATACCTAAGTATTACTTAAGCTGCTGATTTATAGTAATATTGAGGCTTTGGGTCTTATGCAGAGGCAAATAACTAGATGAACTCCCAGCTTGAAGTATTTTCACTATTAAAGTAAGGTAAAATAGCTTGGATTTTACACTTTCAAGAACTGTAGACATTAGTGTGACGTGTTTGTGGTTAGTGTGAAGGAAATAGATTGTGCTCTTTTCTGTAATTCTGTTCAAGACAACAGTTAAATTAGGTCAAGAGGAACCAGTGTAACCATTCAAATATGTACTGGACCAGATCAAGATTAAATGTGAGGAATTAAGTTATTTGCCCAAAGAATAGCAGACTCCTGATGTGTCGGAGATGCTGATTTGCTGAATTTCTTCAAGTGAGAGCTGGACCTTTTCTGGTGGCACAATGATTAGCACTGCTGCTTCACAGCGCCAGTGACCCCGGGTTCGATTCCTGGCTTGGGTCACTGTCTATGTGGAAGTTGCACGTTCTCCCTGTGTCTGCGTGGATTTTTCTGTCCACCACAGTTCATATAGTGTAAATTAGAACGACCAATTTGTTCCTATGTTGGTCTCTTTGCTTTTCCTTCTACATATTGCTGTCTAGGTGAGAAAAGACTTGAAGATGGCTATAAGTGGAAAGAGGCTCTATATATAATATAGAAAAATGGAGGAAGCCATTTGGCACTGTCTGAAAAAGGCCTCAAAGGGATGGGAATCTCCCGGTTGTTATGTTGACCTTATTGTTGGAACGTGCAGAGTGAGTTAAAGAATGAAGAGTACTACCATCAAGTTACCTTACTACATTTAAGTTTAAAAAAAATGTCCAATAGAAACTAGGTTAAATGCCCAAAGCTTTGTGATTTCACTTTATTCTTGTACAAATAAAAGGAATGTATATATCCATGTCAGTTGTTACTAAGAAGTGTAGACAATTACAATGTGTCAAAGCATTATGTATTAAGTTAGAAGTACGTTGGCTTACTTTAAGTTTTCTGTAGTTAATAAGTCATGCAAACATTTGCCAATATACTTATTAATCAACAAGTTCTCAAATAATGTCAGATTATTGGTTATTCTGTGTTCGTGTAATGTAAAAAAAAATTTTTTTAACAAATTCGCATTTAGTATAGTTTTTTAGGGGTCTAAAACAAAGACAAGAAAATATTTATGCTACATAAAAAGTATAATTTATTGCCAGTAACATTATTCCATATGCAATAAAAAAATGGGATCTAATTCCATCAACCTAAAATATTTTCTTGAAACTATACACCCTCTACATATAACATTCAATAAAGTACTCGAGTTACATTTGTATCAGTGTATTTTTGGAAACAAGGAAAATGACCTTGGTCAGAGCAGCTTTGCCAGTTTAGGATTTAATTTGGCTGTAGTGCCACTTCATGTCAGATATAAACTAATTTACCCCAATAGTTCTTGCATAAATGAAGAGGGAGGGCAGGCACACTGAGAACAAATTCAAACAGAAAGCACACAATGACTACATACAATGTTATATAAATAAGCCTGGTTAATTGCAAAAATATTTCTTTTCTGTGAAATAGTATATCTACCAGCGGCTGCATGTAAGACTAAGGCTTTCTTTTAGACCTATTTATTAGGTGAAACCTGCATTTTACATTTAGCAATTTATGGTGATCCAATTATTCAACTTTATGAAAAACATGATTCTCCATTTGTACTTGAAGAAATGTAGTTTGTGGCACCATTATGAAAAAATTATTTTTACAAGTTAAATTATATATCAGTTTGAAGCATATACCAACAATGCTTAAAAGCTGTTAAAAATTACCTTAATGTTGTTTACATTTATCTTGTTCCTTATTTCTTGGTCTGGCCTTTGCCGTATTCCAATTCTCCCAAGCATACAATCTCTTTCCATCTTCCGTCCACAAAACTGGCTGATTAAAGTTACCTCATTGTTTACCCTTTATAGTTTGCACCTTACAACACAGCTGTGGTTCTGAACTTGCTCTGTTGAAACATCGCAGCCACAGACTTGGATTTGCAGTGGAAACCTCCACCGCCTGAAATAACTGTAAGCCACCCCTGCGGATATGGAATTTGGTAGGTAAGTGAAAGCCCTCAAATTTTGGTTCATGACTAAATTATGGAAAATGAGGAGAAGTTCAATAAAAAGAAAGCAAACTGGGTTTGATCTTTCTTGGACTGTGAATTTGATTTATATCACACACAAAGAGACATTGGCAGGCTGAGCAAAAAATAACAGTTACGCATGGTTTTGTTTCATGAAACTTTTGGTGAATAAGGGGGATGTTGGATCACTGAAGTGTAAATAATGGGTATTTTATTTTTATCACTTTGATTTGATTTGATTTATTATTGTCACATGCATTAGTGTACAGTTAAAATTATTGTTTCACTTAAAGTCATGATTTTCAGGAACGCAACCACAACTTTGTGAGGACTTTATTGTATCCAGTTTGGTAGATGGAGAAGATGTTGATTTGTTGTGGAGGGATGATTCTAAAACTAAAATCTGATCCAGAAACAGATCTGTTATGAAGATGCCATGGCCAGTTACTCAGAATGAATTTGCTGAACTCTGCATTGGATGCCACCGACAATTAATTTAAAAATACTTTGATTGTGGCTAAAGGTACCTTTGTACAATTAATTCATGCAATAGACCATGCCACACTAACTTACCAGCGTTATTTTATTGCACATATCAAACTAGTGACCACCCACACTAGCAGCAGCTCATATTTTATACCTGATGCATAAAATGACCCCCATTTTTGGAGGCTCAACTTGTACCTAGCAAATTATCCAAATTAAATCTATATTTAGAATGTTCCTACTTCAGATCCAATATTTGTACAGCAATAGTGAATTGAATATCCAACATTTTGCTAAACATTTTCAAAGTTAATTGATTTTTTTATACTCTCTTGCACACCTTCCTTTTTAATATCTTTCCTTTATTATAGCGATTGCTGTAGCATCATTTCACACACTAATCCAGGGAGCAAAACATAAAGTGAGGGATTAAATTTCTTTCTGGACTGGGACGACTTGTATTATTCATCAAATGCTCCTTGATTAACAGACTCCTTCATTTTCATACTTTAGGCCTGACACCAAAATGTGGGGGCTTTCCAATTCCATCATCTGCAGGGTTGGCCTTCCATTATTTCAGTTTATGGAGGTTACTGCTGAAAATGTGAAGTATAAAAACCACAAGACAACTTCAGAGCCACTGCTGTGCTGTAAGCTGAAAACTTTGAAGGGTGAACTCTGAGGCTTTTGTGTACCTCTAAGCAGCCAGACTTATTTCCTTCACATCACAAACACATCATTTATCACAACAACTGTTTGCTTCCTATTTTTATGGTGAGACTTAGTAACTCAAGGGATATACATTACATGTAATGAAGTATAATTGGAATGCACCTTTGAAGCTTGTTTTATAATAAGATTAATATGTTACCCTTTTTGAGTTTTGCAGTTTAATGAACTATAGGGTCCCCCCCATCCCCCAGTGTTTGATGTACCAAATATTGCTCCTTTTATATTAACAATTCTTTATTTTTGAGCACCGTATGCAAGGACTTGTTAACTGTGGGTCAGTTGGTAGCATTTGAGCCTCTGTCTCAAAAGACTGTAGGTCCAAGTTGAACACAAAAATCAAGGCTGACATTCTTGTGTATTACTGAAGGAGTGCTACATAGATAGATCTGTATTTAACGATCGTTTGATCATAGCACAAAGTTTCACCTTATTGTGTTTCAGGTGCTGCTAGTTACTTGATAAGGTATTTGCACGACCACCTGGAAGTGCCCCTCCAAGTCACTCACCATCCCAACTTGGAAATATTGCGTCACTGTTGTTGGGTCAAAATCTTGGAACTCTCTCCCCAGCAGCACAGTGGGTGTGCCTACACCACAGGGAGTGTGGTGGTTCAAGAAGGCAGCTCACCGCTAACTTCTCAAGGGCAATGAGGGATGGCAGTAAATGCTGGCCTAGCCAGTGACACCCATTTTAACAGTATAACAATATTTCCAACAAACACAAATGCGATGTTGAAATGTGGGGAGTTCCAGTGTTCTTCACAACTTCTTGCAAAATTGAAATTCTACCTGCTACATCAAAACAAAATTGACCTCAGCAGGAGGCAGTACTGCAATGCAGAATTGGGCAATCTCCCTGTAGCGGCTACTGAAGCCATGGGGAGGGGAGGGTTGATCGTGCAATCTTTCAGGTGGGCAGTTCAAGTGTGGTGTTTTCAGAAGTTGAGTGGGAGCTATTTAGTCAATCTTTCTGTTGGGGAATCATGTGAAGAGTTGGTCACCCTGTTACTGGGGATGAAATAAAGTGTAGAGAGCCTTGTGAAACAGGATTGATGCACAACAGAGTAACAGGATTATAGATGTTCAGTATGTTTCTCCCACATAGTAAGTTCACTATTCCAGCTGACTTAAGAACATAAGAAATAGGAGCAGGAGTAGGCCTTCTTGCCCTTCAAGCCTGCCCCGCCATTCAACAAGATCATGGCTGATCTGAAGTGGATCAGTTCCACTTTCCCGCTTTCTCCCCATAACCATTAATTCCCCTGTCTATCAGAAACCTATCTACCCGTGACTTAAATATATTCAGCGAGGTAGCCTCCACCACTTCAATGGGCAGAGAATTCCAGAGACTCACCACCCTTTGAGTGAAGATCTAAACTGCCCCCCCTTATTTTGAGGCTGTGCCCTCTAGTTCTGCTATCCTTTCTGAGCGGGAAGAATCTCTCTACCTCTACCCTATCTAGCCCCTTCATTATCTTATATGTCTCTATAACATCCCCCCTCAGCCTTCTAAACTCCAACGAGTACAGACCCAGTCTATTCAATCTCTCCTCATAGGCTAACCCCCTCATCTACATTATCAGCCTAGTGAACCTTCTCTGCACTCCCTCCAAGGCCAATATATTCTTTCACAAATGCGGCGACCAAAACTGCACACAGTACTCCAGTTGCGGCCTCACCAGTGTCCTGTACAGTTGCAGCAAGACCTCCTTGCTTTTATATTCTATCCCCCTCACTATAAAGGCCAACATTCCATTGTCCTCCTTGATCACCTGCAGACTGGGTTTCTGCAATTTGTGCACAAGGACCCCCAGGTCCCTCTGCACCGTAGTATGCTGCAGCTTTTCGCCCTTTAAATAATAATCACTCCTACTATCATTTCTACCAAAGTGGATAACCTCACATTTGCTAACATTATACTCCATCTGCCACTCACTCAGCCTATCCAGATCTCTCTGCAGACTTTCTGCACCTTCCGCACAATTTGCTTTTCCACTCATCTTCGTGTCATCAGCAAATTTCGTTACCCTACACATCCCCCTCCTCCAGATCGTCTATGACTCTAGTGCAAAAACATTTGGGCTCCTTAACATTGTTGATGTCAGAGCTACAAAAGTGCCAAAAGGTAAAAAACTGACATCTAGAACAGTTCCAGCCACCTCTGGTGCAGCCCCTGCAATGTGCCCTGATTGCCAGGGCACTAATGCGAATGTGTTGTGCATGCGCCAGAAACACGCAGAGAGAATAGGTAGATCTTCACGACAATCAGCCTCTTGGCTGATTTTATATCCGTTATGTACTTTGAACTGCTTTTAGAGCCGTTAATGGCCCCTCTTTTTCTTTCTTTGCTGAACTTGCAGTCTCAAATGTGGGAATCCTCCACAAATGATGGTATACCATAGCGCCAGCTTCACATCTTGTGCATATGGTACTTCTGACATAATTTTGCCCAATGCAAACTTTGTGGAAGTACTATTGTGAGTTCTTACAGGTATTTTGGTCACCTTGATGGCCTCTGGCAGGGCATGGCAACCAGTGCTGCGATGTGTGGGATCCTTGGTGATGAAGCCACAGACATTGGTGACTAGGTGTCTGGAGCATTGTAGTCTTCTGTGGCGCAGAGTTTTCCCATTCTGCCTGCCACGGCGGTTGCGGATAACGTAAAGATCCATTGACCTCTGCGGGAATTTCCAAATTCGGGGCGAGATGGAAAATCCCATTCTTTGATGGTAGATTCTGTGGTGAGGATATGGCCCTCCTTGCCTTTCAGCCTTGCATTTCTCTCTCTTGCCCTGCTGCTGTTTGGTGTTCCATCCTTCCTGCAGAGAATGTTGCCCCTTATTGAAACTGGGACCAAAATCTGAGAGTTGTGCTGCCGTTGCCAGCTGCAGCCTTCTTTTTGAACAGTTGGCCACTTTACTGTGATTGGCAGGCTTTCCTTCTGCCCCACGATTCCAGAGGAATAATGACCCCATTCAGTGCCTGACATTGAGTGCCCACTCTCCTTGCCACCTGTGCAGTCCAAGGGTATTTCATCAAATACCAAGTTCCCCATTGCCTTGCTGACCTCCTTATGGGGCTGGGGTGAATCCCTCAGCAGATTATGACTGGTCTCAACTCTGTACCGCCTTCCTTCAGCTGATTAGCTAAAGTTAAAAGTTAAAGTTTATTTGTCACAAGTAAGGCTTACATTAACACTGCAGTGAAATTACTGTGAAATTCCTGTAGCCACAACAGTCCCATGTCTGTTCGGGTCAATGCACCTAACAGCATGTCTTTCAGACTGTGGGAGGAAACTGGAGCACCCAGAGGAAATCACACACACACACGGAGAATGTGCAAACTCCACACAGACTTTTTTTTTTCATTTATTGTCACAATTGAAATGTTATATCTATTTTACTTTGAGAATACTTTGATTATGTGCAAGATCACTATTTATGCTTAAGATAGATCACTTAGCAACAATAGTGAAACTTAGGTTATGACTGAGTTACTGTTGTTACCTTGACATCAGAGGTAGAATTTGAAGCAAAGCCAAGCACAGGATTTTTTTGTTAATCATAATACTATGAGTACAGCAACATTCGTTTAACAAGTTGTCTCCAAAGCATCAGGAAAAGGAAGCTGAATTTTTGCCCCCCACCCCCAGAAATTCCCAGCAACACCTATAGTGTGTCAGTTTCAAGGTGCCAGTCCAGGGGCTGGCAATGTTCAGCAGATCAGGGAGAGAATCCCCACTACTGCCTGATTAAGGCTAATTAAATTACTTCAACAATTTGATTGACCCAAGCCAGGAATTGAACCTGGGTCCCTGGCTCTTTGTCCATCACAGGGCACAGTGGTTAGCACTGCTGCTTCAATGTGTGTAAGCCGTACATCCATTGCAGAATTGGAACTTCCTGCTCTAACAATCTCTTAATGAATTGTTGAAGTAATTCAGTTAGCCTTAATCAGGTGGTAGTTGGGATCCTCTCGTAGTCCTGCTGACATTGCCAGCCCCAGGACTGGCAACTTGAAACTGACACACTCGGTGTTGCCTGGAATTTCTTCATTCCGAAATGGCAAAAATTCAGCTTCCTTTTCCTGATGCTTTGGACAACTTGTTAAACGAATGTTGCTGTACTCATAGAATTATGATTAACATCTTTTGTGTTTGGCTTTTCTTCAAATTCTACCTCTGATGTCAAGGTAACAATAGTAACTCTAGTCATAACCTAAGTTCACTATTATTGCTAAGTGATCAATCTTAAGCAAGAATATTGACCTTGCACATAAAGCATTCTCAAAGTAAAAGAGATATAACATTTCAATTGTGACAATAAATGAAAAAAAATAGTTTACCTCAGTCAATCACAACTGTTAGAACTGGGGATGACACAGTGGTTAGCATTGCTGCCTCACACTGCCAGAGATCCAGGTTCAATTCTGGCCTTGGGTGACTGTGTGGAGTTTGCACATTCTCCCCATGTCTGTGTGGGTTTCCTTCAGGTGTTCTGGTTTACTCCCACGCTCCAAAGATGTGCGGATTAGGTTGATTGGCCATGCTAAATTGCCTCTTAGTGTCAGGAGCAGCTTCTGATTAAGGAGGTGGGGCCTGGGTAGCATTGTTGTTGGTGCAGGCTTGAGGGGCTGAATGGCCTCCTTCAGCACTGCATGTGTGGTATGGTAACTGAAATTCTGGAATGAAAAAGGTTGCATAAACTTTTCTTTCCTTGATGGGAAATATAAAATATTTTTATAGATTGTTGATTGGGGAAGACCACACATGATTGGATCTCCCTCAAAGTGTTGCATAAATAATTGCTGGGATTCTCCGATCCCACTGCTGTGAATGGAGTTTTGGCTGAGTGCCAAATTCTTTGTTCCCGTGAGCAGCAGCAGAGGGGCAGACCAGATCGAAGAACTGTGACCAATATTTCACACTTACCCATCCAAGCAATGGAGAGTGCACGAAATATTACAAATGCACATTTTTAACAGTGATGTGAAGTTCTAATATAGATCTCACTGAATGACAGAGCAGTCTCGATGGGCCAAATGGTCTACTTCTCCTCCTATGCATGGGAATTTTTTCCTCTCTGCAGTGTGCATCTTGGTGGTGGGGGGCGGTCCGCTGCCCATGAGAGGTGGGATCTTATGCTCCCGGCATTGTCAACGGGTTTTCCCGATGAATGCACCCCTCCATAGCAGGGGATGCATTGCCAGCGGGACTGTAAGATCCCACCAACGTAAATTCCAGCAAGATTTTGCCATGTGTCTTTAAGTGTGGATTCATTTTATGCTGAACCCATGATGTTTGTTTCTTCTGTATATTTTTGTAGTTGTAGGCAAGAAACTTTATAATTCCACTTTGTGTAAATGACTGCTTGGGTGGTGTGCGCAGGCAATGAGACTATAAGATGGCACATTTATTCCGTAGTCTTTTCTAATTTTCTCAGCCATAGAAACAAGCAATACTTTCCGATTATACAACGTGTAATTACGTCATTTTGAAGAAACACTATTCAAAACTTATGTCTGTTGACATCACAGGAAACAGTTTAGAATGATATTCTTGAAATGAGTTCATAATCTACCATGGCATATTTCATATTTAAAATTAATACTTATATCTAACTGAAATTATTTCACACAAGTATGAATAAAAGAAGCTTGAGGAGATGCAGGAAACAATTTGTATCTCATTCACGGTGATGGCCGTGACTCACTCTCGTCTTCTGCTTCAGTGATCATTTAAAAATTAACACTTATAGGAGGAATAGAGCAGGAAAGTGATCCTGCTACCAGCTACCACCTGCTACCAGTAAGGTTACATTGCAGCACTAACAATATTTCTATTGATGCAATATGAACAATGTCAAAGAGCTAGGGCAATAAAATTTCAAGTAACCCTTGATTTAGAATGATGTCGAATCAATATCCACCCACAATGTATAATTTCAACCCTTGCTAACATGATTTCCAGGTGGCATGTGGAAACCTGTAGTGACAAGCATAAGCTGCTGCAAAAAGTAAAAATAAGCAAACCAAACCCTATGCTTATGTTGCTTTTTATATCTTGGTGCTAGAAATTATCGAAGATAAAGAACGCAAACAATCTATTGTAGAAAATTCTGGTGTAAAGACGTCAAAATAGGTGTGTCTAAATGACAATGTGGGGGCTACTGTTCCAAAAATAACTGAGTTTGTTTAATTGATTTAATAAGCCATGAATAGAATGCACAACAAACCAAAAATATTGTGTGAATAAAAGAAACCAATTCTCTTACATACATGAGGGGGAAATGTCCCTTACTTTCTTCCATTTAAAAGTCTCAGCATTTTGAAAAAAAATCTCCTAATTTGTGTGTTCTGATGGGAACACTACAGAAAATATGGTCCTTTAAGCAAAAAAAAGGAGGTAAAATTTTCAGGAGTATAGGGAGCCCTTATAGGAGCCACCTCCAGCACCTGCAGGTCTTTTGCCTTAGTGGGGAGGCCAATGGTAGAGGGGAGGGTCTCCACAGTGTCCCCAGCCTTCTCACACAATTGGGTACTTAATTATTCCATGTATTGTGTTTTTGTTTGCTGGTTTGATCTTGTAACATTTCATGTTGGGTTTGGATATCTGCTATGCAGCCATTTACATCTCACCTGGCTACACGTTTGGTGTCTTTGCCATATCATTTACAATTGTCTTTGGTTGTTGTACCATGAAATCTTTTGTCATTTATTCTCCCCTGCTCTCCACCCTTTCACAGACCTTTCCTCAGTCCCGATGCAAGGTCATCGAACTGAAATGTTAACTCTATCTTTCTCTCCATGGGTGCTGCTTGACTTGCTGAGTATTTAGAGCACTTTTTGTTTTTATTTCATATTTCTAGCATCTGCAATATTTTGCTTTTGTGTTTGATTTAATTATTCAAATTGGCTACCCCATAGCTGCTGTCCTTGATGACCTGCCTCTGGCAAGATTGTCCAGAGGTGGGAGAGTGTTGGGCCACTCACCCAATGCCTTCAGATCAAAATTTCTTTCTAGAAAAGACTGCCTTCAAGCCCGCCTCCACTGAACTGAGAATATTCCATCAAAAATGTTCCCAACTTTAAAATCTACTAATAGTTTAACCTTCAGATTCCATTCTAATCCTGTACAATTCTAAATTTTGATTAAGTTTTTAGGTCATAGAACCACTCACCATGAATATTCACAAATCTGTAACAATTCAACAATAGAAAATTAAAAAGTTTCAATTATTATTTAGATTGAATATATTTATTCTAAACAGTCTAAGCAATGTTACATCTATAGACTCAGCGTTCTTATAACTATGTTCTTGGACAATTGAAGACACATTATACTATGATGACTGCTAATCTTCGTTTATTTTGCTACTGTCTCAAGTATTTCTATTAATAGCAGTATAGGTTTACAATGAAAAGCCTATACTTTTCGTGTTCTACAGTTTAGCATTGCTTAAAAAATTCTAACCTGCACAATACAAATGCATTACAATCTTCACAAAAAGATATAAAGTGCATTCACATCAGTAAAACTGGTGATCAACACATCAGGCCACTCTTGCAGCTAGTGGTTACAGAATATTAATGTTGGTGATCTGGTGATGGTACCTGGAACTGCACATCTAAAGTGGGAAGAAAATAACAATATGGAGCATGGTCACTGCTTTCATAATTTAGTATCTGAAAGAACCTGACATATTGTGCCCTGTAATTTTGCACCAGCACCAAATGCCAGGGATGGAAAAGAAGCAATGATGCTGGCCGGTTTAAAAATAATACAAAATTATTGGACGAAGGCAGAGGACTGCCAGTAATTCAATCTGCCGTTCAACCTCGCAGTTTATAATGTCATTCAAGCCTCTTGATTGGATTACTCTCTTGTAATCTTACTCTGATCCATCTAGTATCTCCTACGTAATTTAATACTTTTGTTACATGTTCACTCTGGCACTTTACCACTGTCTTTCTTATATGTGTCCAGCTTTTCTTGGCTTTTGTTTTATGTTCACAAAATAAAAAGATTAATGTCAGTGTTAAAATATCAGACAGAGGAATATCACACAAAAATTTTTAGCATTCATCTGTTGTTATAGGGCGGAATGGTAGCACAGTGGTTAGCACTGCTGCTTCACAGCTCCAGCGATCTGGGTTCGATTCCTGGCTTGGGTCACTGTTTGTGTGGAGTTTGCACATTCTTCTCGTGTCTGCGTGGGTTTCCTCCGGGTGCTCCCACAGTCCAAAGATGTGCAGGTTAGATTGATTGGCCATGCTAAAAATTGCCCCTTAGTGTCCTGAGATGCGTTGGTTACAAGGATTAGGAGTAATTATATAGGCATATGGGGTAGGGCCTGGTTGGGATTGTGGTTGGTGCAGACTGGATGGGCCAAATGGCCTTTCTGCACTGTCGGGTTTCTATGATTATCATCAATAGTAATTTCTAGGTTGCGATGTACTAATTTCCCACACCTTTGTGTTAATTGTAAAATTAACCAAATTTCATAAAGTCTTTCACCTGGCATTGGATTATTTAAGAAAGATCATACAGGCTGCTGTTGCATACCATATTGCCACTTTGTTTTTTGTCTCCTCAAATGCTTACATACTGATTAATTAGCTGTCCCCTGGCAATACTAAACCATCCAGGGAATGAAGGTGGTTTGGAGAAAATAGGGATACAAATAGGGATATAAAGCAAGTGCAGTTGGAGTACCAACATGTAGTGTAATCCTGCCTTCCCTCCTCATCTTTTGTCTTAGTTGAAGGTCACTTGAAAAAATATATTTTTTTCCCCCATGACGATATTAATACTCTTGTGGCATGTCAAATAGGGGCAGAGCGTGGTGGGCAACTCAGAAGATATTTTTCTGCTCCTCCTTGACTCCTAGTAGCTCCATGAAAGCAAAATGCACCAAGAGTGCGAGGATTGCATACAGACTCTACAAACGTAACAGTATAGCAAAAAAATGATGGCCCTAACATAATGGCAGCCAACTCATGCCGTTATTTAAAATCTTTTTTCACTTAGTTTAAGCATTTTCACAAGGACATTTAAGAATAAGCTTGTTGTAGAGTCTCAGATAATCAAGTATGCCTTTAAGTGGCCATCGTAATGTTTCTCTGAGCATTCACTAGGGATAATTACATGAGGCATCTGTTGTCGTAGTTATCTCTGGCTGCATCCTGTTGTTATGCCACCTAAGATGCAGACCAAAAAAAGTGCATAAGAGTGTAATTACAAATCTTAATTACATAGCAAGGCTGTTGAATGAACTGGGAAAGTACATTTAAAAAAAACTTAAAATGACCTGGTTACAAGTCAGTAAAACATTAAATGTCATTCCAACCTAAGTAGCTAATAATCAGTAAGTGGGTTTGGGGGCCTGAAGTATACATTGTAATTTAACAAAAACGTGCTTGACAAGCTGACTTATGATCTGCATTGGGGAAAGAAACCCCAAAAAGGTTTGTATGAAAAAGTAGGATTGTGAGCCTATCATACAAAATGTATGACATACAGTGACTTTTCACAATCTATTAAAGACCATTTATAATTTTCTTAACTATTTTGCATGAGAGCTGCTGCAGTTCAGAGAAACAACTGATGTCAATTCTTCTCTTTGGCTGCAAAGATATTGCAACAGTACTGTGAATCTAAAGAAGGCCTCACAACTCCCCAAGGGAAGAGATAGTGAGATTCCCTGGAAGTGGGAGTTTCGTTTTGCTTTGATCTGAATTTACTGTAGTCAGTGATTCTGGATTTACATCACAACTTCTTAACATTACTGCAAAGGAAAACCACTTTATACTGACACAGAAACCACAGTGCAAACACTACGGACCAGAAGCTCTGTAGGAGAGAAACCATAGTAGCACTGACTCGAACTTTGAAATCCATAACTTGGATCATAGAATCTCTACTGCGCAGAAGGAAGCCATTTGGCCCACTGAATCTGCACCAACGGTCAGGGCATCCAACTCTTCTTCCCCTTTCCCCCCCCCCCACCGAAACCCCACGTATTTACTCTGCTAATTCACAGACCCTGAGACACTAAGGGGCAATTTAGCATGGCCAATCCACTAAAGAAAAGGGAATTATTTTAAATAAAATTGGGATTATAGTAGAGAATTAGACTATATGATCTATTTTTAAGGGAAATTTAAAAGTGTTGATTAATACTGACTCTAAATGTGGTTTGCTGTCATGCAGCATTTAAATAAACTATTTGCTGAGGAAGGAGACTTTGTTGTAAGATAGACTGTTTTCTGAGCCCTGCCATAAATCCCATCATGCCTCCAACTCATTGACTCATGAGGTCATGCCAGTTGACACCAATGATTTTATTGCCAATATATTATATAGAAAGCCAAAGCTGTTTGGGTACATTGGGAAAAAGTACATTTTCTCTTTCTTCAACTTGGTGAAGCATCATGAGGTACAATTTTAGGAGTGCTGACAGCTTCCTGGCAGGTTATTCCATGTGACTGATCTTCATAGGTGAAGCCAGACAGTAAATGTTAGTAAGCAAATGGATAACGTGGGTGGGCATCCATACCAAGCCAATGTCTACACATAGGCCGAGATTCTCCAACCTCACCTGTGGCTGGGATTCTCCGGTCCCACTACAGTGAATGGAGATTTGGCTGAACGCCAAATTCACTGTTCTTGTTGGCAGGGCATACAAGACTGGAGAATTTCGGCCATTGACTTTTCAGCAGAGCTTACTGAACAGCAACTAGTGGCAAGATACCATACTTGATACTTTCCATCTCCCTAACTTGCAGATTCTAAGGAAATTGCAATATTGCCTACGTCAGCCAAAATCCACCAACATAGGAAAAAGGAATGAAGTCTAGGACATCATGACTTAATTGCTAAGAAATAAGCACATGTCATGCATGTGTGCAGGAATGGGACGGCCATAGTTATGGGGGATTTCAATCTGCATATTGATTGGTCGACCCATGTTGGACGTGGGGGGCTCGAGGAAGAGTTCTTGGAATGCTGCTGGGATAGTTTCCTCGAACAGTGTGTGTTGGAGCCGACGAGGGAGCGAGCTATCTTGGATCTGGTGCTATGTAATGAAGCGGGTAGAATTAGGGACCTTGTGGTGAAGGATCCTCTTGGGGAGAGTGATCATTGTATGGTGGAGTTTCTGGTGCAGATGGAGGAGGAGAAAGTGGGTTCCCGGACACGCGTCCTTTGTTTGAATAGAGGGGAGTACGGTAGGATGAGAGAAGAATTAGCGAATGTGGACTGGGGGAGCGCGTTGGAGGGAGGGTCTGTTGAGGAGCAGTGGAGGATCTTTAAGGAGATCTTTCTTGTTGCTCAGCGGAAATTTATTCCGATGGTCAAAAAGGACTGTAGGAGGAGAGGTAATAAGCCGTGGATAACAAAAGAGGTGAAGGAAAGTATTAAATTAAAAGCGGAGGCGTTTAGAGTAGTAAGAGTAGTGGGCGAGAAGAGGATTGGGAGAGGTTTAAATGTCAACAAAGATTGACAAAGAAGTTGATAAAGAAGGGTAGGAGAAACTATGAAGCTGGGCTAGCGCTTAATATAAAAAAGGATAGCAAGAGTTTTTATAAATATATAAAAAGGAAGAGGCTGGCTAGGGTGAATGTTGGTCCTTTAGAGGATAAGAAAGGGGACCTAGTGGTAGGGGATGGGGATATGGCTAAGGTATTGAATAACTTTTTTGTTTCTGTCTTCACGGAGGAGGACGTGAATAATTTGCCGGGTGTTAGCGATGGAAAGGTGGTAGGACTGGAGGGTCTTAATGACATTACTGTTACTAGAGAGGCGGTGCTCGACAGACTGGAGGGGCTGATTGTGGACAAGTCCCCAGGACCGGATGGAATGCATCCGAGGGTTCTGAAAGAAATGGCAGAGGTGATAGTGGATGCCTTGGTGGTTATTTTCCAGACGTCGCTGGATTCCGGGGAAGTGCCGGATGATTGGAAAACGGCTAATGTTACACCGTTGTTTAAGAAGGGTGCCAGGCAAAAGGCGGGGAATTATAGGCCGGTTAGTTTAACGTCTGTGGTAGGTAAAATGTTAGAATCTGTCATTAAGGAGGAAATTGCGAGTCATCTTGAAGGGAATTGCTTGATAGAGCAGACGCAGCACGGTTTCATTAAAGGGAAGTCGTGTCTGACAAATTTACTGGAGTTCTATGAGGATGTGTCCAGGGCAGTCGATAGAGGAGAGCCGGTGGATGTGGTCTTTCTAGATTTTCAGAAGGCGTTTGACAAAGTGCCTCACAAAAGGTTATTGCAGAAGGTCGAGTGTCATGGAGTTGGGGGTAGGGTGTTAGCGTGGATAGAGGATTGGTTGTCAAATAGGAGGCAGAGAGTGGGGGTCAACGGGTGCTATTCGGATTGGCGGATGGTGACTAGTGGAGTGCCCCAGGGGTCGGTGCTGGGGCCTCAGCTTTTTACCATTTATATAGATGAACTGGAGGAGGGAACCGAGTGTAGAGTGTCGAAATTTGCTGATGACAAAGATTGGGGGAACGGCAAATTGTGCGGAGGGTGTGGAGAGTCTGCAGAAGGATCTAGATAGGCTGGGCGAATGGGCCAGGAAATGGCAAATGGAATTTAATGTTGGCAAGTGTGAGGTGGTCCACTTTGGTAGGAAGAATGGTAGGAAGGACTATTACTTACATGGCGAAAAACTGCAGCAGGCGACGGTGCAGAGGGACCTCGGGGTCCTTGTGCATGAGTCGCAAAAACCCAACTTGCAGGTGCAGCAGGTGGTCAGGAAGGCGAATGGGATGCTGGCCTTCATAGTGAGGGGGATTGAATATAAAAGTAGGGAGGTCTTGCTGCGGCTGTATAGGGTATTGGTGAGGCTGCAGCTGGAGTACTGTGTGCAGTTTTGGGCGCCGCACCTGCGCAAAGATATTTTGGCCTTGGAGGGAGTGCAGAGGAGGTTTACTAGGCTGATACCGGAGTTGAGGGGGTTGAGCTATGAGGAGAGGCTGAATAAACTGGGCTTGTACTCATTAGAGTTTAGAAGAATGAGGGGAGATCTCATTGAGACGTATAAGATGATGAATGGGATGGATAGGATAGAGGTGGAAAGACTCTTCCCGCTCAAAAAAGACAGTAGGACTAGGGGGCACAGCCTCAAGATAAAAGGGGGGCGGTTTAGAACGGAGTTGAGGAGGAACTTCTTAACTCAAAGGGTGGTGAATCTCTGGAATTCTCTGCCCGTTGAAGTGGTGGAGGCTGCCTTGCTAAATATTTTTAAGACGCGGGTTGATGGGTTTTTGATAGGAGAGGGGATTAAGGGTTATGGTGAGAGGGCGGGAAAGTGGAACTGAGCAGCGACAGATCAGCCATGATCTTATTGAATGGCGGGGCAGGCTTGAAGGGCTGGATGGCCTACTCCTGCTCCTATTTCTTATGTTCTTATGTTCATGTATCCAATGTACAGCAATGAAACAACATATTCTTAATTATGTACAAGTTTTACTTTGATACATCAATGGGAGTATTTTGCCATCTGCTACATAACTTAGGAGGAAACCTCTAGCCAAAAACTTCTAACCTAAATACTAACTTAAAACCATCATGTAATTGTTATTATGTATGATCAAGTTTCAGAAATGGAAAGGTTTGTCAAATGCAGGTAATCTAAACCTGAATGCTCTGCTTTGAAATATTATGTTCTCCTTTACGTGTTTGTATTTTTAAGGATATTCTTTGCGTGATGCTGATGTAGCGAATATACAAGTGGGAACTGCAGTATTCTAGCTGTGTGACTCAGAAGTTAAAACATCTAATTTTGTATTATTTTGTAATATACTGAATTCTATATCCTAACTATAGCACACCTTTTGGTACTTGGTTTAAAAAAAAATCAATTTCCAGTGGCACTTTTAAATAATCTAACAAAAAAGACTGGCAGCTGAATAATATCACTTTTATCAAATGCTTCAATAATCCTGTATTGCAATGCAGCTATAATAGGCTGTAAAATGCTTTGGGGAGCTCTGAGGTTGTGAAAGGCATTATAGAAATGCAAGTCCTTTTTTCCAGAAAGTTCACTCATGGCAGTCATCTTATGAGAACATAAGAACTCAGATTAGGAGTAGGCCATCTGGCCCTTCGCACCTGCTTTGCCATTCAATAAGATCATGGCTGATCTTTGAGGGCTCAGCTCCACATACCCGCCCTCTTATCATAACCCTTAATTATTTTACTGTTCAAAAATTTATTTATCTTTGCCTTAAAAACATTCAACAAGGTAGACTCCTCTGCTTCACTGGGCAGGGAATTCCTCAGATTCACAACCCTTTGGGTGAAGAGATTCCTCCTCAACTCAGTCCTAAATCTGCTTTCCCCTTATTTTGAGGCTCTGCCCCCTAGTTCCAGTTTCATCTGCTAGTGGAAACAACCTCTCTGTTACTTTATCTAGTCCCTTCATTATTTTATATATTTCTATGAGATCTCTCCCTAATTCTACTAAATTCTAGTGAGTATAGTCCCAGTTACTGAGTCTCTCTCATAAGCCAATCTTCACAACTCCAGAATCAACCTAGTGAATCTCCTCTGCACCCCTTCCAGTGCCAGTATATCCTTTCTCAAGTAAGGAGACCAAAATTGTAGATGGTGTGGCCTCACCAGCATCTTGTACAGCTGCAACGTAACCTCACTGTTTTTAAACTCCATCCCTCTAGCAATGAAAGACAAAATTCCATTTGCCTTCTTAATTACCTGCTGCCCTGCAAACCAACGTTTTGTGATTCATGTAGAAGGACACCCAGGTCCTTTTGCACAACAGCATGCTGCAATTTCTTACCATTTAAATAATTATCCATTTTGCTGTTATTCCTATCACACTTACCAACATTGTACTCCATCTGCCAGAACCTTGCCCACTGACTTAAACTATCTATATCCCTCTGCAGACTTTTAATATCCTCTGCACATTTTGCTCTACCACTTATCTTAGTGTCATCTGCAAACTTTGACACACTACACTTGGTCCCTAACTCCAAATCATCCATGTAAATTGTCAACAATTAGTCCCTACACTGTTCCTTGAAGCCAATTGTTACTGATCCTTGAAGCCAACCAGAAAAACACCGATTTATCCACACTCTTTCCTTTCTGTTAGTCAGTTAGTCCTCTCACCATGCTAATACATTATCTGTAACACTGTGCACCTTTATCTTATGCAGCAGCCTTTTGTGCAGCACCTTGTTGAATGCCTTCTGGAAATCAGATACACCACATCCACTAGTTCCCCGTTGTCCACCACATTCGTAATGTCCTCAAAGGATTACAGTAAAATAGTTGAATATGACCTGCGTTTTATGAACCCATGCTGCTTCTGTCCAATGGGACAACTTCTATCCAAATGTCTCACTATTTCTTTCAAGCATTTTCCCCACCTCAGAAGTTAAGCTACCAGCTTACAGTTACCCATCTTTTGACTACCTCCTTTTTTTAAACAGTGGAGTCACATTTGCTGTTTTCTAATGTGCCAGAACAGCCCCAGAGTCCAGCGAATTTTGGTAAATTACCATTAGTGCATTTGCCATTTCCCCACCATCTCTTTTAGTACTTTGGAATGCATTCCATCAGGGCCAAGAGGCTTGCCTACCTTTAACCTCATTAGCTTGTCCAGCACTATATCTTTAGTAATAATGATCATTTCTAGGTCCTCACCTGCCATAGCCTTCCTGTCACCAATTTTTAGCATGTTATTCGTGTCTTCCACTGTGAAGACTAACACAAAATACCTGTTCAATGCCTCAGCCATTTCTTCATTTCCAGTTAAAAAATCCCACTTCTCATCACCTAAAGGATCAATAAGAAGTCTCACAACACCAGGTTAAAGCTCAACAGGTTTATTTAGTAGCACGAGCTTTCAAAGCACTACCCTTTATCAAGTGAGTGCAAGATTGGGTTCACAAACAGGGCATATGTAGAGACAGACTCAATTACAAGATAATGGTTAGAATGCGAGTCTTAACAGGTAATCAAGTCTTTTCAGGTACATAAGAACATAAGAAATAGGAGCAGGAGTAGGCCATCTGGCCCCTCGAGCCTGCCCCGCCATTCAATAAGATCATGGCTGATCTGTCGTGGCTCAGTTCCACATTCCCGCCCTCTCCCCATAACCCTTAATCCCCTCTCTTATCAAAAACCCATCAACCCGCGTCTTAAAAACATTTAGCGAGGTAGCCTCCACCACTTCAATGGGCAGAGAATTCCAGAGATTCACCACCCTTTGAGTGAAGAAGTTCCTCCTCAACTCTGTTCTAAACCGCCCCCCCTTTATTTTGAGGCTGTGCCCCCTAGTCCTACTGTCCTTTCTGAGTGGGAAGAGTCTCTCCACCTCTATCCTATCCATCCCATTCATCATCTTATACGTCTCAATGAGATCTCCCCTCATTCTTCTAAACTCTAACGAGTACAAGCCTAGTTTATTCAGCCTCTCCTCATAGCTCAACCCCCTCAACTCTGGCATCAGCCTAGTAAACCTCCTCTGCACTCCCTCCAAGGCCAAAATATCCTTGCGTAAGCACAGCGCCCAAAACTGCACACAGTACTCCAGCTGTGGCCTCACCAATGCCCTATACAGCCGCAGCAAGACCTCCCTACTTTTATATTCAATCCCCCTCGTTATGAAGGCCAGCATCCCATTCACCTTCCTGACCACCTGCAAGCTGGGTTTTTGCGACTCATGCACAAGGACCCTGAGGTCCCTCTGCACCGTCGCCTGCTGCAGTTTTTCTCCACGTAAGTAATAATCCTTCCTACCATTATTCCTACCAAAGTGGACCACCTCGCACTTGCCAACATTAAATTCCATTTGCCAGTTCCTGGCCCATTCGCCCAGCCTATCTGCAGACTTTCCACACCCTCCGCACAATTTGCCTTTCCACCAATCTTGGTGTCATCAGCAAATTTTGACACCATACACTCAGTTCCCTCCTCCAGATCATCTATATAAATGGTAAATAGCTGAGGCCCCAGCACCGACCCCTGAGGCACTCCACTAGTCACCAACCGCCAATCTGAATAGCACCCATTGACCCCCACACTCTGCCTCCTATTTGACAACCAGTCCTCTATCCACAATACAATGTACAGACAATGTGACTGGAGAAGGGGTTAAGCACAGGTTAAAGGGTCAATGTTTACCTTGGCCACTCTTTCATTTTATATAGTTGTAGAAACTTTTGCTATCTGTTTTTATATTCGTGTGAGATTACTTTCATAATCTTTCTTACTTTATAGCTTTTCTCATGGCTTTCTGTTAACCTTTAAAAATTTCCCAAACTTCTACTTTCCGACTAATCTTTGCCACTTTGTATGCATTTTCTTTCAATTTTATACCCTCTTTTATTTCCTTAGATACCCATCCCTTTTCCTACAGTCCTTCCTTTTCACCGGTATATACTTTTGCTGAGCACGGTGAAAAATTCCTTGAGAGTCCTCCACTGTTCCTCAATTGTCCCACCATAAAGTCTTTGCTGCCAGTCTACCTTAGCCAACTCTTCCCTTATCCCGTTGTAGTCTGCTTTGTTGAAGCACAAGGCACTGGTAAGGGATTTTACCTTCTCACCCGCCATCTGTATTTTGAACTTATCCATACTGTGATTGCTCCTTCCAAGAGGATCCCTATTTGAAGAACAGTCTGTTAGGTAAGTACTGAAGGGCTGCTAATATCTGTAGCAGTATACCATAATATGATTCACAACCTTAAAGATTTGAATAGCTGTTACTGAGGAAAAGAGAAAATATAAATCACATAATCTGAAATAGCTAAATTGCCAAAATCACACGGAGTCACCAAAGTCTGTAAAAATGTTATGGAGTTACAAACTACAAATAATCACTGAGTAAATTAATTTTATGAATGAAATAGGCTGGAAGAAAATCAATTCCACTGACAATTTTAAGACAAGAGAAAGACTTTAGAGCCAAAGGATGGCACAGTGGTTAGCACTGCTGCCTCACAGTGCTAGGGACCCAGGTTCAATTCCAGCCTTGGGTGACTGTCTATGTGGAGTATGCACATTCTCTGTGTCTGCATGGGTTTCCTCCCACAATCTAAAGATGTGCAGGATATGTGCTAAATTACCCCTTAGTGTCCAAGAATGTGTAAATTAGGTCGATTAGCCATGGGCCATTGTGCAGAGTTACAGGGAATGGGTCTAGTTAAAATGCTCTTTTGGAGAGTTGGTGCAGACTCGATGGGCTGAATGGCCTTCTTCAGCACTATAGTCATTTTATGATTCTTCTATGAGTACTTTAGAAGCACGGTCACTGTTGTAGCGCAGAAGCCAATTTGTGTATAACAAGTTCTCACCAACAGTAGCATGATAACAGCCTGATGATCTGTTTTTGTTTGATTGGTGGATAAATATTGGCCATGACACTGCAGTTACTCAACTCTCCTACTCTTCCTCAAAATAGTACCATGGGATCTTTTACATCCACCTGAGATAGCAATTGGGGCCTCAATTTGCTTTTATATCTGAAAGACAGAAGCTCAAACAGTGCAGCACACCCTCAGTACTGAATTAGAGTACATTTCCTGATTTTTGTACTTAAGTTTTATATGGCAAGCATAACTAGATACAATTAAAGGAAAGGGAACCTGTGCCAATTTTCCTCCATAGAGGGAGTGTCAAGTAGGATATCACAGCCAAGCCCAATCCTGCTGTCACACAATGTCCAAAGTTCACACTTTTTTTTTAGCAGAGATCACAAGATAGGAATCAGGAGTAGGGATTACATGTGATTTTACATCCCCTTTTCCTTATCAAGGGCAATGAGGCCAGCTGCTGTATATTCAGCACAGACTAGGTACATAACCTCCTTATCTGTATGGCTCAGTTCTTATATTGGGAGTGCCCATACTCACTAGGTCAGCAGAATTATAAATTAATTGTAAAAGGTTTTATTGCATTTCAATACATAGGCTACATGGAGGCTTTTTAAAAAAATAATTATTAGGACATGGGTGTTGCTGGCTGACCAGCATTTATTGTCCATCCCTCGATGACCTTGTTTAGAGGTAGATGAGTGTCAACCACATTGCTGTGGCTCTAGAGTCACATCTAAGCCAAACCAGGTAAGGATGGTAGATTTCCTTCCCTAAGGGACATTAGTGAACCAGATGGGTTTTTTGACACAATGGTTTTATGGTCATCAGTGGATTCTTAATTCCAGATTTTTTTAATTGAATTCAAACTCAACCATTTGCTGTGGTAGGATCTGAACCTGGGTCACCAGAACATTAGTTGAGTTTCTGGATTAATAATCTAGCAATAATACCACTAGGCCATTGTCTCCCCTAATGTTGGTTATATTTTAATACAGCAGATAATTAGGATTTGGTATATTCTATTATGTTGTGGTAACATTGTTGTTAAGGTAATGGAACAACAATTGCTTAGATTGTAGCGATGGTGCCGTTGGAAGTGTATGACTACCATACAATACAAGAGAACAGTGAACTCACTAATTTACTTCACAAGGAAGGAAAGAACCTGTTGACACCTAAGTAACAAAGTTGTAAGCAAATGTATATTTTCTGAACAGAATTAAAAATAAATTCAAATTCTATTGTTTCACATTCCAGAATCTTTATTATAAGCAATATAGTAATATATTTTTGATACACTGAGAATAATCACCTAATTATGTTTCTCTTCTGAAACCTACATGTTATATTGGTGGCCATTTTCAAACAGGATGAGAGAGAAAACAAAAGCAACTGCAGTTTCATTGCACTTACCCCATTCCACAATGAATCCCATTCATTGAACTGATGATCAAATATATACCAAAGGATTATCTTCAAATTAATAACCTGGTAAGTAATAGATATCATTCATTCTGAAAGGAAAGATTCAGCCTGACCAATGTTTTTGAGGAAGTATCATCAACCTGAAATGAACCCATTTCTCTGCATATTTTGCCAAACCTTCTGAGCTTTCTCAGTATTTTCTGCTTCTCTTTTAGACTTCCAGCACCTGCAGGATTATGCTATTCTAAGATGGCTCTCATCCACTAATCTATCCCTTTTCTCTGTTATTGCTTCCAGCCTTACAACCCTCTGGAATCTCTGCATCCCTCCAATTCTGGCCTCTTACACATCCTTTGGTCTGGCATTGATGGCTATGCCTTCAGATGCCTAGGTCATGCACGGTCATATATCCTAATATCTACCGTGGCTCAATGTCACATTATGTTTGATAGTGTTCCAGTTAACAATGACTTGCACACATAGTGTATTCAACAAAGTGGAATCTCTTAAAGCATTTATTCCATTGCATCAGTGTCTTTCACAATTTAGGTTCCAAAATGCTTTATAGTCAATGAGAGTTTTGAATTGCATTCATGGTATTAACAAAGGGAATGCAGCTGCCAATTTGAACACAGGATGCTCCCACAAACCACAATGAGATCATTTTACTTGCTGTTAATTGAGGGATTAATATTGGCCATGACACCAGGGCCAACTCATGCTGCTCTCCTAAAGAGGAGCAGTTGTGGTCTATCTGAGAAATCAGACCTGCCTCAGTTTAATATCTCATTCAAATGATAGCACCTTCAGCAACACAGTTACTCAACATTGCCTGAGTGTTAACCTAAGTTTTTGTGCTCAAACCTCAGGAATGTGATCAATTCCCAACCTTTTGACTTATAGAGTGAGTGTGCTGGAACGGAGCTATTGCACTCAGTATCCTAACAAAATCTGTGAAAAGAAGAAATTACATTCAATATCTTACCAAATCCTTGGATGTCTCAAAACATTCCACAAACACTGGATTCATTTTGACAATGTGGAGATGCTGGTGTTGGACTGGGGTAAACACAGTAAGAAGTCTCACAACTCCAGGTCAAAGTCCAACCAGTTTATTTGGTAGTAAACCCACAAGCTTTTGGAAATGTTGTTCCTTCGTCAGGTGTGTGGAAAGAACTTTAAGAACATTTAGAACTTTCAACACACCTGAGGAAGGAACAGCATTTCTGAAAGCTTGTGGGTTTACTATCAAATAAATTGGTTGGACTTTAACCTGGTGTTGTGAGACTTCTAACTTCATTTTGACATCCACTCCCTGTTATGAAGTAAAATAACCCATGAATGAATGGCAACCTCAAGAAAAGGTCACGGGTGAAGGAGGTATGTTGGCCAGGGGATTTCCCCCGTGGAAGGATTATCCTCAGAAGTGGGGAGGGGGGGATTGATGAGAGCAAAATCGAGTTGGATGTTCTTTAAGTCAGGGCAGTTACAGAGGCTGTTTTCAGTTCAGCATAATGCAGAGAAAGCAGTACTCCCTGAAAAATGCCTGAAAGTAACAAAATCGCGGCATTAACCAGGAAGTAAGAAATCTCACATGAATGAAGTGTGACATTTCCGGTTACAAAGTAGCAGGGTCTTTGGTTTTTTTTGTGTGTCTCTTTGCTGGGATTTATTTAGACACCTGTTGTATAGAGGAAGAGAAGGTTTCGAAGTTCTGAAACTTTTTAACGAAAATAAAAGTTGTTTGACTCTTAAGTGACACGTTTTGGGTTTTTTTTGCGGGGGGGAAGGAGTTGGATAATGTAAGCTCTATTTTAGCATGAGCCCTGTTGCATTTTACACAGTAGTGGTGGTGGTGGGTGAACGTCATTGGTTTTCTCAGGCTGGGTTGCACTCTAATTCCCCACCACCCTTCCCCATCTCTCTCTCCCTCCCTCCTTTTCCCGGGAACTCTGGAACATGAGGAGGAGCCGCCGGGGAGACGTCAGGCTCTGCGGGGTCCTGACGGCTGTTGGTCTGCTCCAATGAGCTCTCTCCACATGCGGGCCACTCCAGGTCTCGCCGTGAGAAAGGCCGCTGCCACTCGGCTATTATAAGCGTGCTGCTGCCGGTGGCTGTTCGCTCACACTCACTCACTCAGCGCAGCTGCCTCTGTGTTTTTCCCCCGGACCCGCTCCCGTTCTCCTGCCGGCTTCCAGAGCACCCACAACCCGGGGGCTCCTGTGTCGCAGTCCCTGCGGGCTCCACATTAGAACATCAGGAGACAGGAACAGAACCAAGAATTTCTGTTTGAATTATATTCGCGAGAGAGGGAGAGGGAAAAAAAGCACATTGAGAGTTTTTTTAAAAAACATTTATATTTAAAGAGATTGAGAATCAAAAATCATTTATAATATTTAAGATTTGGGAGTGATTGAATGATAAATTATTTTGGTTTTTTTTAAAAAAAATAGACCCCCTGGTTGGAAGGTTGCCCTGAACCTCCATCCTCCTTGTCTTTTCTCCCCTCTTCCTTGTGAGTGAGTGTCAGCTTGTTCCTGGTGAGGAAGGAAGACTCTCTCTCTCTCTCTCCCTCCCTCCATCCGGCCGCGGACAAGAAACCGCAACCACTGAAGCGGGGAAACCTGGAGTGAGGAGCATGGAGAACGCGCACACCAAGACCGTGGATGAAGTTCTCGCCTATTTTAACGTCAACGAGACAACGGGTCTGAGTTTGGAGCAAGTCAAGAAACACAAGGAGAGATGGGGACCGAATGGTAAAATGTGGCTGGGATGCTTCCTGTCCCCGTTGCTGCTATTTTTGTTTTTGTTTTAAAATATATTTTCCTTTCGGTGTGTGGCGTGTTTTTTTTTTCCTATTTTGTTTTTGAGGGGGATTTATTGAAGTGTCTCTCCCTCTTTTGTGTGGTGTTAGGCCTTGTGTGTGAAGCCGGCATCTCTGTGAGGCAGAGTGAACATGGCTGACTCACCGCCACTCTGAAGCAGAAATTGTCTCAAAGTCACATTTTGTGTGTGTGTGGAGGGGGAGGAATGCAGTATAGCCTCGATTTTACAATATCCTCCCCCCCCTTTCTGCTTTCCAAATTAAAAAAAAATTAGAAATCTTGAGGTGGCAAAGCCTCTCCTCATGTCAGAAAGCGACATCTTAAACCGGTTGCAATCATCCAGTTTTGAGTTTTATCCTGCCGTCTTGCAGCGGAAACATTGTAATTTGTATTCCAAGATGTAATCTCCGGAGTAAGGAGTAGTTGTAACGCAGTCAGTTGGGAGAGCATCGGTTTTATTCTATTTTTTAAACTCTGCTTCCTCCTGGTGTGTAAACGCTTCGTGGCACTGTGATCTCAGGATACTCTTGGTCTAAATGCTCCCCTTTTTTTAAAAAAACATTCGAGCGTGACTTTGTCTGGAAGTCCAGTGTATTTGCATGTTTTAACGCAGTTTTCTTTTTCTCGCATGTTCCATGGCGGCGCCACTCATTGAGCAGAATTGCCAGCAGAAGAAGGTACAGTGGCTCACTTGCTCGGGGCAGTACATAATCTTTTTTTTCAAGATGTTGAGCTGTGATTATTTTTAATGTTGAACTGAGCTTCCTCTTATTTCAGGTAAATCGTTATGGGAGCTTGTGATAGAACAATTTGAAGATTTATTGGTCAGAATCCTACTCTTGGCAGCTTGTATATCATTTGTGAGTATCTTATCAAACAGAATTTGTATCAGTGTCAAGTATTCTGCCAGTTAAGGTGATTGTATTATTTCTTGTAGGCCCATTTATATATTTATTAGGAAATTGAGTACTGAGAGCTGAGTACAAACTAATCTGTACCCTTGCACAGTAACATGACTGGAATGGTGTGTGGTATTTCAGTCCAGTCTGTCTTGATAAAAGTAAGGTGACAATTGCAGCTTTTTGACGAGGGCAAGACTGATGTCTGCAAAGATGATACACTTGTGTTGACCAAATTTGGCCAGTGACCTTCATGGGGACATGTGGTATCTCTTCTCTCCTTGACTTTTAAGGTTTATAGCATGCCAGTTAAAATGGTTTTGGGTCGGCATGACAATAATAGAAAACAATGTTCAGTCCTGGATTGGGTTACACTACTTAATGCAGTGGCTGTGCTTGTTGTAATGGTTACCCAATGGCAGACAGAAATAAATGTTCTCGGCATATGTTTGAGTACCAAATGTTCTGCTAAATTGAGTTTTAATTGAAGTTATCAGTTGCTTCTTTGACGTGTAAAGCACCATCTTCATGAGGTTATTTGCATACATGTGTGAGTAGTATTAAGTGCCACTTGAAAGAAGAGAAATGCTGACATAATTTGGACATCTTGGTGATAACCTGTTCAAACCTGCTCTCTACAGTTCTCACAATTCTGTAGAGAACATGAATCATTTGCAGGAAAATTCATTTTGTGTGAGATTTGATTTGGATATGAAATAATCCTCTTTGGAATGAATAGGCTTCACATGATATTAACACAAGTTTTCATTTATCAGCACTGTTGCCATAACAGATGGCACTCTTATCAAAGAGCTGTGGTTTACCCGTGAATCTCGCAAGTTGCATTGAGGTATAGAAATTCGGGTACCAAGGTTGTCTAGCTTATCCTAGCTGAGAGTTTTCTAATGTCCGACTAACTGATTCTAGGTCAATTAGTTCCGGTAAATGTTTTAACAAGGCTGGGTGTTGCTAGCTTTTTATTGTCCTTAAGGTGGTGGTGAACCACTGTGGTGCATGTGTTGAATTAATGGGACACCACCTTTTTATCTAAGTTTCGTAAAAATACGAATTCTAAAGAAGAATAATGCTCTGCAAACATGATCTTCAACAAGTTTCAAATATTACATAAGAGCCCTCTGCTGTAATGTACAGTAATGACTATCAGGAAGCTTCCAGTAGTAAGGAATACAGCTTGTATATCATGGGGGTTGGGAATGGAAGTGTTGTAATTCGTTGGGGTACAATAGATTGAGGTCAAGCACAAGTTAATTGAACCTTCTTGAAAAGAGGACGAGAAACTGTGAGTTATTTATAGTTTACATTATGATTTCTATAACTTACATTATCATACATTCAAGGAAGGTGGTGCAGTGTGCAAGAGTCTCTGAACATATTGGAAATTCTCAATCATACAAATGAAAATACAATACAATGTGGCTGCAGTGAAATACAGTCCTGCAAAAGATGGTGAGACAGACACATGCTGTGATGTACATGTACTTCTAGTTTCTCAAGGGTGTGGCAACTATGTTACGTGTTGTACTTTTAATAAATGAACCAGCGTTTAAATTGCATTTTCTAATGCCAGAGGGTGTCAGAGTCATACAGTACTGAAGAGACCTTTAGGCCCATTGAGTCTGCGCTGACAAAATTACACTTATCTACACTAATCGCACATTTCGACCACTTGGCCCATAGCCACAAATGTTAAAATATTTAAAATGCTCATCTGTGTACTTTCTGAAGGTTGAGGGGTTTCTGGCCTCTTATACCATCCCAGACTCCCATTATTTTGTGCGTGGAAAAACCTTTTCCTCAAATCCCCTTGAAACCTCCAGCCCATCACCTTTAAAATTATATCCCCTTGTTATTGAGCTTTCAGAAAAAGGGGAATAACTGCTTCCTATCCACCCTGTTCATACACCCAATCAGTCCCCCAAGTTCGTACATCTCAATCAGATTTTTCTCTCTCTTCCCTATCTCAATCAGATTCCCCCCCCAAACTGCTTTAAAGAACACAACCCAAGCCTATCCAGTCTTTCTACATGTCTCAACTGTTTCATCCCAGGTAATATTCCGGTGAATCTCTTTTGCACCCTTCCCAGGCAATCCAGGTTTACTATAGTGAAGTGACCAGAACCATGCGCACCACTCCAGCTGTGGCCCAACCAAACATTTTGTGGTGATTATCCTATATTGGTGAAAAACACTCCCTTTATCCACCTTTCTCCATGTATTTTTCTTCTGTTATGAACATATTAATTCCTTGCAGGGTGATGTGATGGTCACCCTCCAATATATTCCCAAAGTCGCCAGTTGTCAAATGTGAGCACTGGCAGAGCATGACTACTGAAGCAACTACAATGGAGCTCAATGTTGCTCTTGCTAGTCAGGGGGTTGACACGTGTACTTATAGGACGGATTGCTGGGTTAGGAGACCAAAATTGGCTTAACCCTATCTCACCCTGAGGCTCTTTGTAGCACTTCCATGAGTATTGTAGTTAATCCAACTATTATTTTGAGTCTGTGTATCTGCTGTAGTGTTTGGATTCAAGTCTCCTTGAGAAATGAGATTAGGGTAGTGGGCATTAATGAAGAAAAAGCTTGAATTATAAAATAATGGAATAGAACAAATGATAAAATAATCAAAGTGGCTCCTTTTAAACTCCAGATCTTGGATTCAAAGTACGCTAGTAAACTAGTACAAAGTGTTTTATTTGAAAGGCATTGGGAAGAAAAAAAAACACAGGTTATGGTTTTGGCTGTGGGTGATTTGTCAGGGCCAAAAAGGGGGAACAATTTACTGGACAGAGCCAAAGGAATGGTGAAGTAGAATGCCTAAAAACGTTATTTGCCTGAAAAGAGGTGGAAGTTGTTGGAGACTCTTGGTGAGGCAGTTGACATTTAAGAGCAACAGCAGAAAAGATAGCTGACTGAGCTGGTGAAACTCAAAGAAGAAATATTGCAATATTAAGATGATGCAGCTGCCTCCAAAACAAGACCAACATTGGAGACCCTTTGATATAAACTGTGTTCTGATGAAGGGTTTGCTCCCAAAACACCACTGCTCTTGCTCTCGATTTCTCTCTTCCCCTCCACCATTGATGTTTCCTTATTTTTTTTTGCACTGTTCTCTCTCTCACTCTGTGTTTCCCCACCATTTCCTTGCCTTCCCTCTCTTGCTGCCTCTTGTTTCTCTGCTCTCTGTCTACACTCAAATTATAAACTTGTTTTTTTTCTCTCCAGATGCTAATGGTCTTGCTGTATACATTTTGAATATTTTCTAGTTTTTATTATATTTGCAATTTTTTTTATTTTGGTACCAGTGATGTCTGCTATGACCCACACTTGCCAGCACATTTCATCATTGGCATATGTGGCTCCTGTCTTGGTAACAGTGGAGTCTGATGCAAGGCTCCTACAGTTCTGATCATGATGTTACAACTCCTTACTTTAAAAATAAATTGGATCACATTGTACAGTTTTAATACCATATAAAAGTAATTTTTTGGCATTGCTAGCACTGTACCAGATAATGAGTAATTTGTTTTATCTGAAATAAGAACCTGGTGATCAATTACTTAGACTTAACCAGGTGAGTTACTAGGTCAAAATCCTAGGACTCCTTTCTTAACAGTAGTGTAACTATACCACATGGACTGCAATGGTTCAAGAAGGCAACCCACTGTCATCTTCTTGAGGGCATGGGGGGGGGGGGGCGCTGGTGGGCAATAAATGCTGGCCTAGCCATGTCCTGCAAATAATTTTAAAAAAGGTACAGGAGGACAGCAACAAGAAAATGAATGAAAGGATAAAAGCAAATAAAATTGGGATTTGAGAGGAAATAATTTGGAGTCCTTCTTTCTACATTGCAAAGCTAAAGGCAAATCTGCAGAAAACCAAGTGCTTGTATCTAAACCTGTAGTAGGAGGAAAAAAAATTAACACTTTCCTTTGTTTAAGGCTATGTCAAAGCCTCTTTTCAGTGAAAGTATACATTATGTTTAAGGTTAAGAGACGCAGTCCCCATGGCATACAAATGCTGGGAAGGTATTGTGGAATGACCTGTTGTAGTTTCGGGCTATCTTTGTTCTTGGAATTGAAATATGCTGTAATTCTGCACTGCAGCCTCCAAGAAATCATCCCATTAGATTTCAAGTCAAGTACAAATGTTTGGCTTGTAATAAACTAACCCAGTTTTATCGTCTTTTGTGTGCAGTGTGTTCATCGCTGAAGCAGATACCAGTGCAGCTTGTTATGGTTGTCTGGAACTCCACTTTTGTATGCCCAGATTAAGGAAACAATGACAGGCTGAAGTAATATGATTAATTATTTGTTTTAAAGTTACTGCATTCTTTTTCCTTACTTCAGCCCAAATGAAGTGTTTTTTTTCTTTCTTACGACTTCAAATCTGATCAGGAAGTTGAATGTTCTGGGTTTTTTTGTAATGCAGTAAGCATATTTGTTCAATCTGCTGATGGCTTGAGTACAGTGAAGGAGGAAAATTGGTGTCAGTTGCGTATGACCCTCACACGATATCTAGCACTGGGGTACTTGGGAGGTATTGATGGACATCTGATAGCAGGTTCACCTGATTGTGGAGGGGGCGCATTGTGCCAGGAAGATGAGACCGGGAAAAGAATGCTGTGTCTGTATAATTTTTTAAATTGCACTTCCCAACGCTATCTAAGACTTGATTTTTGTACTCCACATTTCAGATTTGTAGTTTGAACCATTTATATGACTGGCAAATTCATGTTCAATCTACTATCTCCAGTAGGGATGGGAAGCCTCTATCCTGATGTGGTTGGGTGTTTAAGAATGATGGGGTTTTTTGTACAACAATTGCTGATGTTTTCACTTTTTTTCTGTATCTTTCTGATGGTATGTGTACATGTATTGAGTGGTTATTGGTGCATTTAATCTATGTTAGCTTTACTTTTTAAAGCCACCATTTACTCCTGTGGTTGTAGCTTGGTATGATGTGATACAAATTGTTTAACCAGGGAAACCAGGATACAAACTTCTCTTTTTATGCTTCAGCTTTTGGTGTCAGGCCAGGTTCCATCCAGGCAGTACCTGTTAGGACTGTGTGGCTGTAACTGCTGATCCAGTGCTCTGTATGTGGATGGTTAAATGCATGTTGTTTCTCAGCAGTTTGGGTTAAAGTGTTTATGAAGTAAAGGTGATAGGTTCATACTTGCCACAGTTTAATTAACACCAGATAGTTTTAAATAGTGTCCTGGATGTCTCCAGGATCTTCCTTTAAACTCGTTTTCTACCATAATGAAACTGTACTTGGATAGCTGAAGGGATTTAAACAGACTGCAATTGACTGTTCCATTGTTTATACGTGTTTTTGGCTTTGTTTTCTCTTGTTACCTTTTTAGGAAGTCAGTTTTTCCAGGGAGCTTTTCTCCACTTCAGTCTGCATTCAGTACAAGTCCTGATCCTAGTTTGAGCCCACTTTAACTTGTGGTATAAATGTACGTTTGAAACAAGTCAGTTGTTCTGCAGTGTTGAGGTATTGATGAGCCTTTTCCCCAAAAATATACTTTATTCATGAAAATGTGTCAAATTATATTCCATAAAGTTCAAATTGGACATCTCTAAATGCAATGCACTTAGAGTTATTTTCATACATCATGTGGCACTCTGAACTGCCTCAATACAATTGCAACTACACATATTTACAATATACATTCCATGTCACAGATACTGCCTGAGGGTTTTGCGCAATTTCCGGCATTTCAGTTAACTGTGGCAGGTGAACCTTAGACAATATCTCCTCCCCGTTGAATCTTTGCAGCAGCTGTCAAATGCATCCCTCAGCATGTGGTCCTGGACCTTTTGAATGCGCCTGTCTGAAACATACAATTGTAGGCAGCTGGAAGACCAACATGGTTTGGGCAGACCGAAGAGTAACTTTCACTGAGCTGCTGGTCTTCCAGCAGCGGTTGATTGTCTCGGAGTGCCTGGGAATAACCCATTGAGATGTCCATCATGGAACTGCTTGGGGTGAACCTCAGACACCCCTTCATCTCTTTACAGACCTTCCTTGTAAAAGTATATCCCAGAAGGAGATAGTCTGCTTTGAGGCAGTTGAGACTCTGGGCATGCAGGAAGGATCTGACGCCGAGAGTCCCTCACCACCGGGCAAGCTACATCATGGTGCTTCTTTGAAATTTGTGACAATGTAAAATTTTGTCAAATAACGGGCCACCTGCTCAGGGAACTATTGGATAGTTTTTACTTTTTCAGATGTAAGGTGCTTGATAAGTTGTGATGTTTGCTGCCTGAGAATTCCTTAATGTACTTTTCAACCTGGTGGAAAAGGCAAATGTAACTGAAGCAGCAACAACAGTTCCACACATTCAGGTGTTAAGCTGGAATATGTCAGTAGTTCCTTGAGTGACGAAGCCCATATGGGATTAATTTAATGGCACTCTTTATAGTGTAAGATTGCTTTCAAATCTGACATAATTATCGTTAAAACATGTACCTCAGGGGATTGCATGCATCTGTAGTGTTTGTGCATCAAACATATACCTAAGGAGAATAAATACTGTCAACAAGTGTGCTTGAGTAACCAAAGGGATTAAAACAGTTAACGGAGTTCTGCTTTCACATTGTTTATAATCTAATGTTTTGGCTTGTTACCTTTACGGAAGTAAACTAAAGGGAAAAGTTAATGAGTTGGTGCAGCTGCTATTCAGAAATAACATATCAAATGAAACAATGTTGAATCAACAATGAGTATGGCACTGAATAAAAACATTTTGAATGGAACAATGTGAAGCAACTTGGCAACACTTGTTCTCTTTTGCCCCCAAAGTTAAACAAAGTTAAGAAATAAACTATTTCATACCATGTGCTCCCAGATTCTATATAGAGTTAGAAGTTGGATTGGAAATGAAAATCTGTCGGTTTGGAATGGCTAAAACAGGAGTTAAATAAAGATTAACAGCCAAGACATTGGAAGCAACACTGAAGTTGGATTAGCAGTAAGCAGATCTGAAATGCATTCATCTTCTGGGGGGTGGTGTGTGTGTGTGAGATTTGTGTATCTATGTTCAGTGGAAAAAAAAGCAGTTAGTTTGGACACAATTCTCCCTGTATAACAAAATGAAATGTTTGTTTATGAAGAGTGTGCTCATGACCGAGTTCCCTCGGTGTATTGCCAGGAAAAAACATCCAAAATAGGCTTTTGTTTTGAGGACTGAAGTAAACTGACGTAAAATGATAAAAGTTGGAGCTGAAAGTGTGGTCAACCTAGGTGTGTCTAGTTCCGGCCTTTTTGTGTAAGTTTTAAAATGATCTCTAAGCTCTGCTATGGGAACTGAGATTGAGCCCTAATAGAGAATGTAGAAAATATGAAGCGTAAGGAATTTCTAAACAGGCCTATTGCAAAAGGCAGTGGGCATAAATTATATGGTCCATTTTCATTTAGATTGAACTCTTGAGGTACCCTATGAATCTTTAATTGATATGCTCAGAGCTGCAGTAGTGACTTACACATTTTCATTTTATTTATGATCTCGATGTATGTATGTACCCATATATTCCTGTCATGTGTCCAGGTTTCTCTTGCACTTTCTTTCCGATTTTTGTTTGGTTATGACCTACTTCTTGGCAAGTGACCTACTCGTGGCGTGATTCATCCAGTTTTTTTCCTTTTGCTGGTGAGATGTGTTTAATGCCATACAGTTATGACTGAGCTATGATTATACATTTAACAGTGCCTTACCACACTGTGGTGTATTCTAGTGGTTCCTGCCCAGTCGTCTTGCCTGGTATTTAATGCCTGTATTTCTCATAATCTACATGATTGACAAATTGCCGTTAACCAGCAAAGTTGTAGGCAACTTCTCTGAAGCTTGGCAATGTTAGCTTGTGTGCCAATTTGCTTTCTTTTGTGAGAAAGTAATGTTAATAATATTTGGCATTTTCCAATGTTTGATTGAGAGAAACGCAACAATTAGCTTCTAATATGTTGTTACCACACCTGCCATTGTGATTTTTTTTAATAAGCCAGTAATCCTTCTTGCTTTTGAGTTTGTTAATATACATTTGGTATGACTTTTTATTTTGGAAAAAGTGCCCATTTTTAGGGAAAATAGATGGTACAGGTGGTTGGCAAATTCTGGAATCTGGCTTCAAGGTCTGCATCAAAATCCGAGTGAACCAGACACAATTGACTTCCAATTACAATGGCCAAAATAGGTAATGTTGTTATCATACTGCAATATCACTGTCTTCTGAGTACAGAATAAGGTAGTTTTTTTTTTTACCTTGCTTTTCTGTACATGGTTGAGGAGTAATGGATATGGAAGGAGGGAAGTACCACATGCTCCAGCATGGACTTATTTGCCTGAATCAGTGCCAGAGTTAACCAAAATAATTAGAACTGCATAATTTTCAAGTTGAAGTATTCCTCCTTTGGTTTGCTACATAACTGATTAGTGCAGTGCACGTACTGCTCCACAACGTTTTCCCATTAAGGCTTGAAATTTGTTTCACGCAAGAGAATATGTTTCTTTAAGGTTCTGTTGTTGGAAGAATTTGGAACCAAAGTAAATTTGTGCACTCCTTATATGACATTCAAAGAAATACTGATTAGTTTTCTATTTTAAGAGTGTATTTAATTTTGAAATGACCATATTGAGTTGATGTTCTGATAATGCGCAAGTGAGATGCTTTTAAGCCCTATGATGTTTGCATTTTAACTTTGTTTTCCACACATTCAGTAGACACTGCAAATTATAAGCTTTTTTTATGCTTATGTCTTGCAATTTGTGATTGTCTGAATTGACAGTTTTGCCACAAAAGAAACCTCATTTTATAAATTAAATGTATTCTCTGCTCCCCTTTCATCCTTTTAAATTATTTTTAATTAACTGCTCTTTTATGAAGGGAAATGCATTTGAGAAAATACAATTACAAAAGTTCTAACAGTTCATTTACAAGTCTTTGAGTTTAGAGTTCTGCAGTTTTCACTTGTGTATTTGACCACAGTAAACAAGAGTGAAGAAAGGGCACTTTATAATTTAAAAAATCAATACGTGCTCCTAGCAGTGCTTGATAAGGTAAACCAATGCAGTCTGAAGATGCTTAAAAGACAAGTTGTGTAAGAAAAGCACTGACATGAGTTAAATGCATGCAAATGTGTTGCCACCTTATGAAAATAAACAATATACTTCACAAAAATTTATCTAATCGTTTGCAGGTTCTGGCCTGGTTTGAAGAAGGTGAAGAAACTGTAACTGCCTTTGTGGAGCCTTTCGTAATATTATTAATTCTAATTGCAAATGCTATTGTGGGTGTTTGGCAGGTAAGTTATTTAAAAACCACTTTGTCATGGATGTTAGGAATACTTAGCATTGCATTTTTTAAAATTAAACAAAATTTACTTCATGCAGTAAAATCATTTGAGGAGGGTCTGTACAAATGCATTTTCCCTAGCGATTCTTTCATTTGCTGGCCAGCAAATGACCAGCATTTGTTGCACATCCCCAATTGCCCTTGTACTGAATGACCTTGCTTGGGCATTTAAGAATCAACTACCTGACTGTAGTGCAGAGTCACATACAGACCAGACCAAGTAAGGAGCGTAGATTTCCTTCCCTAAAAGCCATCAGTGATGGGGTTCTTATAACAATTGATTCATGTTCGCAATTACTGAGACCAGCTTTTAGTTCCAGATTTTATTAGTTGAATTTAAGCTCCACCAGTGGTGGGATTTGAACCCATGTCCCCCAGCGCATCAGTCTGCGCCTCTCAATTACTAGCCCACTAACATTGCCACTATTGTCCCCTTATTTGAGCACGCATGTGTGTGAAATCGGAGTGGGTCCACCTTTCCCATCCCTCCTTTTCCTGTTAAAATTGGTATGTGCATTGCCACCTTGGAGGGACAACCTGGGAGCAGAAGTATTGTTAATATTGATCTTATTACCTTGAGGTCAAAGAATCACTCTGTGTGAAAACAACCTGTTTCTTTTTTCCACTTTCAGGTTTTTTTTCATAATTCTTTTAACAATATTTTGTTAACTTTATAAACTGGATTCCAAAATTGTGCACATTTTGGTCCTCGCAGTAATTCTAACTTGAAGGGTGGGGTGAAGGACATTACATAGAATTATATCAAAAATAGTTAACGAATCAGGAAGTACCTTTTCACAATAGTAGCAGTCTTTCTTCCCCGTAAAGGCTGTGCGCTGTAGTGACAGTTACCATTTTGAAGACTGAAATGGATAGGTTTTTGTTGATGCTGGTGTCCAGCGATGTGGAGCAAAGACCGGTAAATGGAGCTGAGTACGATTGAATTGAATGGCAAAGCAGACTGGAGGGGCTGAATGGCCTGCTCTGTCCCTATGTTCCCATTATGTAGAGAAAGCAAAATAACATGGCACACAGTACTGTGTTACTAAGATACTGGTTCCAGGTCTCTTCAGCAATGAGGTGCAGTTGCATTATTGTACTTTGAGCCAAAATCTGCATTCATCAAGTTCATGAAGGATGGCTGGCAGCTCATTTTAAATTGAGAGTCTTAGTTGGGGAGAAGAAACAGTAAAGATGTTCAGAGAAGTAAGGCATCAGAGATTTTCTGTCCAAACTACTAAAGATGTTCAAAACCAGTTCCATGAGGTATGTCACCCAGCGTCCCACCTGCATTCTGCCAGGTTCAACCCTGAAGTTTGTTCGAGGTCAGTGATCCTTTGAAATGAAAATTACTGATTCAAACCTAGGTCTTTGCTCAGCTATCTGCGTAAGTAGAAGGATAAGATGAAAAGATATTGGCCAATAAGATGAGCAAACTACCATGGATGTGGAATCTAAAATGAAGACAGGCAATGCTGGAAAAACTCAGCAGGCCTGGCAGCGTCTGCAGGGAGAGAAAACGGTTAACGTTTTAAATCTGACTCTTTATCATAGAACATAGAAAAACTACAGCACAAACAGGCCCCTCGACCCACAAGTCGCACTGATCATATCTCTACCTATAGGCTTACCTTTAACCTCAATCCTACTAAGTCTCAAAACTGAACACTGGGAAATGTGCTGGATATTAAACTGTAGCTGGGAGAGGTTGCAACAAGATGTAACAACCTCAAGGAAGTTGTAGAGACAGTAGGCCTGGTGGAGGGAATGGGGGAAGATGAGGAAGGCAGGGATTTTTGCATTGAGGCAATAAATGTATATTTGAAAAAAAAGGTTTTATGGTGGAGGAGAATTGTCATGGCCTAGAGTTGATGAACTCAATGTTGAGTCTTGAGGGCTGTATCATGCCTAATCGGAAGATAAACGCCAATTACAGATTTCCTGCCAAGCCATTGCATGTATTGCTGTTCCTTCGCAGTTGCAGGAATTCCCTCCTGAACAGCCTTGTGGGTCAATCCACAGCGCACAGACTGCAACAATTCAAGAAGGCAGCTCACCACCACCTTTTCAAGGGCAACTAGGGATGAGCAATAAATGCTGGCCAGCCAGCACAGCAAATGGATTAAAAAAAAAAATTAGGTGCTGCTCCTCCAGTTTGTGTTGGGCTTCACTGGAGCATTGTGGCAGGCCAAGCACGGACATGTGGGTCTATTGCCTTCTCAATTGCTGATAAACTTGCTGACATAGCTTGAAATTGTTAAACATTTATGGAGACAGAGACAGTTGGCGTGAATTTGTGAAAGGTCAATTATGTTTGATTGAAGTTTAACTTTTAATGGTATCTTTGTACTTTTCATTTTCTGAAAACATAATTGAGACATCATAATTGAGACATAATTGAGGCATATTGTGGATGTGGGGGGTGCACTAGCCAAAGCTTGGTGGAACGTAGACATTTTTAGGATTGATTGGAATGTAGGTAGTGATGTTCCTCAGGAAAGGATCCAATAACGAGGTTTGTTTTCCATTTACGTATTGGTTATTGGAGGATGGAATATTATCGCAAATGGACATTGAGGCATAGATTATGATTTTCTTTAAGGGAAATTGATGAAAAAGAGAATATAAAGACTTTGGAAGAAAAATAAGTTTTGACAAAGGTTTACGGAAGAATGCAAACATGAGTTGAGTGGCAGCCTTAATACTGGAACTTCTTACTTCATGAGATCTTGCACCATATTATCCTATTGGTTGTCCCAATTTATTGGAACAATTAAATCTCTGCGTAGTTATTTTAAACTTGCCCTTGAAGGTTAAGCAGGGAATGATGGATTTGCTGCAAATAACAGGACACTGCTGGGTCGTGATTTCCTCTCCTTGCGTTTTGTCTCTGCCTCTGGTCTACACTTGCTTTAGAAGAGGGCCACAGTTTTTATTTGTTTGTGCTGAGTTTCCTGCAAGATTCAAGGCAATATCAAAACTCTTGAGTATCGCCTCCTTGTTAGCACTTCCTTTGACCACCATGAGAGCGCACCGCTCAAGATCCAAGTCGTGGAACCTTCTGAGCGCAGGTTGGCCTTGGCAGTTACCTTATTATCCACTGGAGCCCTACCCAATACCTCAGATGATGAGCATGGTCATCTTTCCCTCAAAGGATTAGCAAGAAGAAATTGAATTACTTGAGTATTAAATAGTGGTGAACCAGCAAGGCACAGTCCTGAAACAAACTGAGATGCACTAATTTGAAAACAAATAGCTTTTAGCAAAATCTAGAAGCAATTTTCAAATTGCTTATGATTTAAAACATTTGTGCAAATAAATTTAAGAAAATGGGGATACGTGGTTCAGCGTTGAACCCTCAGATTTGCTTTGAGAAAAGGAAATGACTTGTATTTGAAATGCTTTATTTTTCTTGTAAAGATTAATGACAAAGATAGGTTTAGTGTGAGCAACGATCTATCGAATTTATTTTGTCTCTGGCATTGCCACTGTTGCTTGCCACTACACTATATTAGGGTCCTCTTTCACAGGATTTGCCATGTGATCCTGTCAGCTGGGAGAATAGTTCTAATTATCATAAACCAGGCTTCTGACTCAGATTTAAGTAGATGATTTTGATGACCAGAAAATATGTAGATTTGCTTCAAGTGGCTTTCAGTTGGTTGCCATGGTTTGCTGTTGCATTAACAATGATTACTTAATTGTGAAATGTGGAAATTGAGCACGCAAACGCAAGTGTTTAACTGTTGCACCACTGTAACCCATTTTTATTACTGAATTTATAGTAAATAGGTTGTTTGTCCCTTGAGTCTTTCGATTTTGTGATCATTTTTTAGGTAGCAATCTTTCAGGTGTTTGTTGATTTTGCTGCAGTGAATTTAAAATGAGTCTGACCACTCCCAGCTGTGGGTTGGTTGTCAGTGCAGGCTTGATGGGCCTCCTGCACCAGGGTTTCTATGATTCTAATTACATAGGCACATTTGAGATGTACTTTGTGCTGTATGATAAAGCCAGATACCAAATTATAATGTTGCCAAGCCTACTAAGGTATCTGTAGGATATTACAGAATTTAAAAACGTTGACAGTCTCTTAGTATCTGGTGTAGAAAGAAAGGCAGGTTAACCGTACATACTGTGCCAACAGTTGCATCTCCAATTCAGAATAAAGGGCCAGAAAAAGGGAACCCGTTCTTTCACTTTAAAGAATCATTCATTTTAGTTCAGTTCACATCACCTTATTGTGCATGTTTGAGGAGTCGCTTTTGTATCCACAACAAGGTTGTCCTGATATTCTTTTTTGACTGACCTTATTGGTAGGGTTGATGAGGGAAAAGGATTGGTGACGTGCTCTGACTAGCAAACTTTCATTCATGGCAGTTTGTGGATACTTTTGTAAAGGCATCTAATTGTCTTTAAAGGGAAAGAATTTGGAATATATAAGACATTTCAGTGTTGCTTCAATTAACTTGACTGGCTCTGATTCTGGTTCACAGTTAAATTCTTTCTATTATGGCAGTTTAGTCAGGCAATGCTGAAAGCACATTATATACATGTGGCCCTATCTTTCTTTCTTTCTTCCTTTCTGTTCACCCTGCCCTGTCTGTGTCTGTGTCTGTGTCTGTCTCTTCCCCACCCCATCCTGTCTGTCGGTTTTTGTGTCCTCTTTTCCTCCTCCTCCTCCTCCTCCTCCTCCTCCCCCCCCCCCCGGTTCTGTCTTTGTCTTCCTCCTCCCGCCACCCTGTCTGTCTTTGTCTTCCACCCCCTGCCGCTGCCCTGTCTGTCTGTCGCTCTTTTTGTAAGTTGCGTTTGTGTCTTTATGTGTCCTGTTTATGAACAGAACTCCCACTTACCTGATGATGAAGCAGCGCTCCAGAAGCTTTTGCTGCCAAATAAACCTGTTGGACTTTAACCTGGTGTTGTGAGATTTCCTACTTTCTTTCTCTCCCCACCCTGCTCTTTCTTTTCTTCCTTCCCTGCCCCCCACCCCCCTTTCTCTTTCTCTTCCTCTACCCCACTCTGCCTCAGCTGAAATTTGGCACATTCAATGCCTCTTACTGAGTTGTTGATCGGACAGAACTGTGAAACGTCATAACTTCCAAAAGGTTTGCATGCAGCAAACCATTTCAAGTATCTGCTTGTTCACAGAGATAAAAGGCCATTTGGAAACTTCCCTTCTGCATAATTAGCTTACAGCAAAGGCTTGGTGGTTGTAAACTGTCTTGCCAACTTTTTTAAACCTTGCTTGTTACATATGGGTACTGGCCTTTTTTCTTCCCCTCAGCTGCTCTCCCCATGTCTTCATGCTCAGGCCATTTTATAGTGCTTCTCTCTAACCATTGCCACTTGCCACTTCTTCCATCCCCCAATTTGAGAATGAACTAGAAGAGAAGGAACCGTCCTGGTGTAAGTGACTCAGTGCCGTATCAATGAAGCAATTACTAAGGCAACCACTTCAACTTTATTTCTAATTATTTGATGATGCCAGAGGTTTCATGGTGTAGTCAGGTGAATGGAATAAATGGTTTGGCAATTGGAAATACCATGGCAATCCAATCAATTTTTAAAATCTAATGCAACTAGGATCTATGTTGCAATGCATTTAATAAGAGGGGTAAATGTTAGGTGTAATTTGAGGAATATATAGTACATGGGGATAATTCCTCCTCTTTCTGGCTATTCCAAAGGGCAAAAGGCATGTCTGTTTAATGTCTGGTCCAGAAGACTGATCGAATAAAGTATTAAGAATAAACAAAGTTTTTCAACTTCAGTGCAGTCAGAGTGAAATTAAACATATGTCATGAAGATGGTTTTGCACATAGCATCAAGTCATGAAAGTTAATATTGTTTTGACAAATTAGGAATATTTATAATCTGTTCCTGCAAGTACCAGTGCTTCAGTGGTCCTGAGAAGTAACGTATATTTGAGCCCTGTTTTGATTGAAAGTTAACCTTTGCCAGATGTTGTTTTTAGGTTCAACAGGATGTCATTTGTACTTCTTGGCTATTCCCATACTCTCAAAAATTCTTCTTCATTTTCAGTGGCAATGATGGACACAGCCAATGATGCATTTTGTGGAATGGGCTCCTGTGTTTATTTCTTTTGGCAGCATTCCACATTGTAGGACTCTAAACATTGGCCCCAAATCTCTTTGGCTGCTTTCTGCAGGGAAGAACTATGTTTTGAAGAATTGGTATGTAGCATGTACTGAAAATCAGTTGTTGACTAATTTTATTAAGTAATAGACAAATTTTCTACCACTACCCCTTTCAGGAAAGGAATGCAGAAAATGCCATCGAAGCCCTTAAAGAATATGAGCCTGAAATGGGGAAGGTTTATCGACAAGACAGGAAGAGTGTTCAGAGGATCAAGGCCAGAGAGATTGTCCCCGGAGACATAATAGAAGTGGCAGGTAAGTGATGTTCAGTGCGTTAATGCAAATGCTGGTGTTTGGTTTGCTTAAAACTTTATAAAATACATTAGATACTCGTGTATTCTGAACCACATCTGTAACATTGGCATGTGTTTATACAGGCAGATCAATATCATCAATCTTGTAGCATTTGGATATTAACAAGTCTTGATTTTGTGTCTACAGCTGTATACCTAAATCAGGGCAAGTCTAAGTGTTTCCAGTCTTGCTGTGCGCCAATCTGATTTTATACAACTGGTATCATAACTTAAGATAGGAGGCAACAGAAAGTTGTGTAGATAACAGCAGGAAAGGGTGAGATTAGTCTTGAGCAAATGGGCAAAATTGTGACTGATGGAGTTAAGTGTGGAGAAGAATATCACCTCTTTAAAAATCCAAATATCATCTAATTGGCAATGATCTGGAAGCATGGTACTTGCTAAGTTCTCTTTCTGTAGTCATCCACCTGAGGATTTCCACGTGCGGTGAACAAGAGTGCAGTCAGAAGACATTTTGTTTTTAAAAAAAAGTTTCCTTTAAATGAATCTTTGGGAGGCATGGAGATTAAGGTTTGTAGAAGATTGTTCCAGTCTCTTGTTCTTGGAACGAAGAGTTGGGGAAGGAAGCACGTTGGGTTGTATGCTCTTGGTTGTTAGCTCTTTAAGCTCAGTCACTTTAGTGCAGAAAATGCTACTAAATTTTTAATTGGTCATTCAACATTTATTGAAGCATGTAGACCTGTGGGCTTTGGTTCTGGAGACTGTCAGCCTAGTGGGGTGACCAACTGGGAGACACTGGAATCTTGAGTTATTTTTGTAACAAACCTAGCTGCCTGATGTTGAATTTTCTCAAGAAGGGGAATGTTTTTAGAAATGAGTTCCAGGCAACTATGCTCTGCTCTTAAGTGTGGTCTAACCAGCGTGTGCTACAGCATTCCCTTTATATATTTGAAGAGTGATGGAAGTTCCACGTTGTAAACCTAAGAGTTTGACGTTGAATGCTGTGTATTGGCATTGTATATTCCACTTTACGCTATTTTGAATATGGATTCCTAAGTGATAGCATTCTTAGCTGTGGAACAGTAAAAAGGATTTGGGTGTCATTACTGAAAGCCAGTGGACAGGTATAGAAGTCATAAATAACAACTAATGGAATACGAAATGAGGAAGTGATAATTCAATTATGCAGAGCCCTGGTCAGATCCATTTAAGATATTCTTGATTATGAAGACTGGATATATGGAAAGGTACATTGACTTTAAACAGCAGAAGTTCACCATAATGAAACTAGTGTTTAAAAGATTAAATTATGATGGGAATGTATAAACATGGTTTATACTCCTTCAATGTTAAAGATTGAAATGTGATTGAGCAAGTCTTTAGAATGTTAAAGGGATTTAACAGAGCAGGGGGATCCAGAATAAGGGGGAAACAATCTTTACAATAAAGCACGGCTGTTACAGAATGAAATCAGGAAATGTGTTTTCATGCAGAGTGGAAATCTTCAACTTATTTCCAGGGGAGTTGTGGTGGCTGGGTCTGTTGATGTTAAGACAGTGGTGAATAGGTTGCTGTTAGGTAAGGGTGTTAAGGGACAGGGAACAATGCTAGATAGAGTTGAGCTGCAGATCAGTATTATCTAATTAAATGGCAGAGCAGGCTCACAAGGCTGCACGAGGCTGAATGGTTTGCTCTTAATCCTTTGTTCCCATTTTAAGTACTGATGTGATTTCTGCTGGATTAGCTGTATCATTATTTGGGAATTGGAATGTGAGCAAAATGTTGCTGAAAATCGACAGGCTGGTGTGTCTGTTGTTTGGTATGCTTGTAACATAGACTATAGGTTAACAATACCAAACATTTAAATTTGTTAAAAATTGGATCAAAAATTTTAGTGCAGGTTACAAAATAGTTTAGCAGCTGTATTGTATAATTCAGCTCATTGATTAGCTTGCTGTTGCTGTATTTTAACCAGTGAATGTAAAGTATGACTGATAGGCAAAACTGCTTAGAAAAAGACATTGTGGCTGTGTCCTAGGATGAGTAAGTCAAACTGAAGGTTGAGGGCTAAGAGAACATAATTGATCAATATTGGTTTATGCTAAGAATAAACACCTTAAAACTTGGGGCTATAATCTTTTTCACTGAGCTGATTGCAAGTGGAACAAGCCATTTATTCCGTTAATTTGGGAGGTGGAAAGTTACAATAGATCTTGCAAAACGCTGAACTGTGTGTGTTTTTAATATCGGCTAGTGTGGGGAAGGGAAGCTGTGATGATTTTGAGAATATTTAATTCCACCTAATGGAAATTTTCCCCCACTGGGGATTCCATTTTCAATTGTCCTTCATCATTTATCCTTTGCTGTGTTAGAACTGTGTGAGTGCTTTGCTTGGTTAGAGGACGTTTAGCTTATTGATATTCAGTGTATCCTCTTATTGTGTATGTGATGAGAATGTGTAGTTAGTGATTCAAATGTGATGGTGATTGGGAAGGGAAGAGGGAATGAGGAAACCAAGCTTGGGATTTGGAGGATATTCAAGAGCACAAAAACAGGAATTGACTTTTTAAATTACTCTAATTTGTTGCATTTGTCTTATTCTCTCTGCTTTCTTTTCTGTGCTCCATATTTACATTTTCCAAACTTAATCTGAGTTAATATCCCTGAACTACATGAGAAATGAAAGAATGACTTTGCATACGAGTTATTTTGAAGAAATTGAAATTAAACTCTTGCTGGTGAAAGGAGCAGACGGTGATGCTGTCGTGAATGTAATGCAGCAGAACAAAAATATCATCAAAAAAGAATTGTAACATTTCAAATTGCACTATCATTTACTGTAAGTGATCAAGCTCAGAGTAGATATAAATTTAAGTATTTGTCTTCGCAAAATAGTTCATTGTGATATTGATAAGCTTCTCCTTTTTAAGGGTTCCCAATTTAGATTGAGGAGAATTGAGACTAATCTGCATTTCCTAATTACTGTAAATCACCTTATTTAGCATAGTGGCTATTTTTTTAACTCAAGTCTTTGTGTCGTCTCATCTTTCTTTCCTTGAGAGCATCTTCACTACTTGATGCTTCCCATAGTGGTGGTGCTAGCATTGGAGGCTCAGGTGAATAATGGATCAAATCCTCCCTCTCCTCCTCCTCCCCCCCTCTCCTCCTCCTCCCCCCCTCTCCTCCTCCTCCTCCTCCCCCCTCTCCTCCTCCTCCTCCTCCCCCCCTCTCCTCCTCCTCCTCCTCCTCCCCCCTCTCCTCCTCCTCCTCCTCCTCCCCCCCTCTCCTCCTCCTCCTCCTCCTCCCCCCTCTCCTCCTCCTCCTCCTCCTCCCCCCCTCTCCTCCTCCTCCTCCTCCTCCTCCTCCTCCCCCCCTCTCCTCCTCCTCCTCCTCCTCCCCCCTCTCCTCCTCCTCCTCCTCCTCCCCCCCTCTCCTCCTCCTCCTCCTCCTCCCCCCCTCTCCTCCTCCTCCTCCTCCTCCCCCCCTCTCCTCCTCCTCCTCCTCCTCCCCCCCCTCTCCTCCTCCTCCTCCTCCCCCCCTCTCCTCCTCCTCCTCCTCCCCCCCTCTCCTCCTCCTCCTCCTCCTCCTCCTCCTCCTCCTCCTCCTCCTCCCCTCTCCTCCTCCTCCTCCTCCCCCCCTCTCCTCCTCCTCCTCCTCCCCCCCTCTCCTCCTCCTCCTCCTCCTCCTCCTCCTCCTCCTCCTCCTCCTCCTCCTCCTCCTCCTCCTCCCCCCCCTCTCCTCCCCCCTCTCCTCCTCCTCCCCCCTCTCCTCCTCCCTGTTGTGTGTCATTGGCAAGTAGAACAGGACAAAAAGCAGTAGAGGGGAGGCAAAGAAGATGGACACCAGAATAACAAAAACTCAGAATATGGACGTAAGGAGACAACCAAATTTCTGTTCCCAGCTTACACTTTTAGATAGTGAGCTACACGTCATCTTTTTTCTGGAGTTTGACTCTCTTGGAATTGTCCAAGTGAAAAACTGGTTATGTTTCCTTGAGATGGCTGTGGACATTGCATTATTTCCCAGGTTTCTGGTACCACTGGTCAAGATATTTGCTTCACATTGACAGCTGAAGTTTTTGACTCCTGGTCCAGCAACCGTGTACTGTATGTTTGTTTGTTCTATTCCCCTGCCTCCCCCGGCTGGCAAGCATTGAATTTTCTTTCAGCTGTTTAAAGAGTGAAGCTGCTAAATTTCCCCCATTTTCCCTCGTTCATGTTTCCTCGCGTGATGGATGTATGGGGATGGAATGAAGACTGATGAGCTTATAATTTAAAATCAGCTTCTGTTTTGAGGCACTGCTCAGATGTCAAAAGCTTTGCTGAATAACCAAGCAGATTTATATCAGCCATGTTCCATTTTGATGTGTTGTTTTCGTGTCCCTCAAGTGATTGATTTTGATTAAAATTTCTGCCAGCACAATGTCAGTACAAGTATAACAAAGACAAATGAGCAGCACTTCAGCCTAGCACACTTGTTTATCTTTGCATGTGGATAATACACAAGGAATGTAAAATATAAAAGCTTGGAATTATATAATGTCTTTAACATAATGAAATGTCCAAAGGTGTTTCATAGGAGTGCAATCAAACAAGTCATGTAGAATGTTGGGACAACTGACCAAAGTATTAGACACAGAGGTACATTTTTACAGAGCATCTATGAGGAGAAGCAAGAGGTGCAGAGTTTTGGTGAGGGAATTCTAGGTAGTATTGTTTTGGCCTGGCAAGACCACTAGTCAATCGCAACCGCCCTTCCAAATCTCTAATGTTTCCTTGCCTTGATTGGGTAGTAAGTGAATTTCACTATTTTTTAAAAAACCCTGCCCTGAGTTTTGTCCACAGTCTCCTAATGCTCATATGTTCTATATGCCTGCCTCCCCATTACTAAAAATCAAAGTTGCCTAAACTTGCCAATTTCTTGGCTTCCTTAACAGTGCATTGTGCCTCCTTGAGTCATCACAATTGCACTGAACTTTTCTGGATCCAGCTTCTTAGTCTTCTTGGTGACTCCTTTTTGTGAGCAAAATCCTGCCATTAATAGGCTTTCTTTGGTGCCAAGCCCTCTAAACTCAATCTGCTTGCCCTGGATTCCGTGAATAATACAGGATATGTTTATCCTGTAATGCAGAGGCCTTGCCCAAATCAAATCCAATTTGAATTATCTGTAAATTTGCAAGTCATGCTATTCAAATGTTTTGCTTTGTTCCTTTAAAAGTACGATTCAATGTTTGTAGTTAATGGCCTATTCAGTTCAAAAAAAATCTTCCGTCCTGCCCTGTTGCCTTAAGCATTTAGTCACATAAGATGTAACATACATTCTGATCACTTCTACTGAATCTGACTTGAAACAATCTGTGTGGGCCTCCATTTTCCACCTCCTGCTCTGTCCATTAACCTTTGTTGGTCCAGATCCCTTTTGTGTAAATGCCACAACCAACACTCCTGATGACGGCAGTCCAAGAGAATGCTCATCAGGTACAACTTTCATCAAATCTTTTCAAACTCCTTGTATGGTAATGGTAGAGTCGCTGAATGTTTATTTAAGCTCAAACAGCTGTTTCCCTTTTATACACGCTGAAGAAAATCCCACTGTAAACAAACATTGCTCTAGCAACTGTACTGCTATCAATATAAACAGACCAAAACTGATCAATTAAAATAATCCCTCCTGATTTAAGCAACTTTTTTCTCTCTAATAGTTTTGTATCTTGTCTCTGCTATGATAAGGATGTTGTTATATTATCCCAATTTGGAATAAATCTGCCATGTCTCTTCTAATTTGTATTTCATGGCTTATTCTAAACTCTTAATGTGCCTGTGTTTATGTTTGTGCCTTGGGTAGCGTAGAAAGAAAACTAACTGTGGGCCTATTGACGCTGTATTTATCTGGTGGTTTAGCCTGGCATTTGGCTAGCAGTCAAGAAAAGTGTTTTTTTTAAAAGTAGCTAGCTTGTTCATTGGTTTGACGTTCTTTTATGTCCTTGCGGCAGAGCTGACATCACATCATTGTAAAAAGTAAAAAAGTTTTTCCATTATTAGTATTCATAAGTAAGAAATTCTGTTTAGAAGGGAGGCAGAATGGGTGATCTTCAAATTTAAATGTATTCATATGAAATCTCCTATAATTATGTGCACTCTTGCTTAGCTTTGGAAGAGATCCTCCGCTCCTTTCCTCTGACTTAAATGGCAAATTTAATATGTTCCTTTAATTTTTCATGTTGCTGGTTAGGCCAGCATTTATTGCCCTCGAGAAGGTGATGCTTTGGCTTCCTGCTGTCCATTTGGTGCAGGTACCCCCACAGTGCTCTTAGGAAGGGAGCGCCATGATTTTGATCCAATGGTATGGGTGGCATAGTGGTTAGCCCCACTACCTCGCAGCGCCAGGTTCAATTCTGGCCTCAGGTCACTATCTGTGTGGCATTTGCACATTGTCTGATTGTTCAGTTTGACACTCAGGTACTGAAGAGGTTCATCTCCAAATGCCGTGTCTGTGTGGGTTTCCTCCCACACTCCGAAGATGTGCAGGTTAGGTGGATTGGCCATGTCAAATTGCCCCTTGGTGTCGGGGATTAGCAGGGTGACCACCTGCAGTATTAAGGATTCTATGATAATGAAAGAACATCGATATACTTCCAAGTCAGGATAGTTTGGGGCTTGGACAGAAACTTGTAGGTGGTGGTATTCCTAGATGTCTGTTGCCCTTAACCTCTACCACCTAGGACATGGGTTTGGAAGGTGTTAAAGGAGCCTTGGTGAGTTGCTGCAGTGCATCTTGTAGATGGTACGCAGTGCTTTCACTGTGCATTGGTGGTGGATGGGGTGCCAAAAAGGTTGCTTTGTCCTGGATGTTGTTGGAGCTTTACTCACCAAGGCAAGTCAAGAATATCCCATAACACTCCTGATTTGTGCCTTGAAGATGATGGTTGGCTTTTGGGGAGTCAGGTGAGTTATCATCCATAGAATGCCCATCCTCTGACCTGCTCTTTTAACCATGGTGTCTATATGGCTAATCCCATTCAGACTTTGGCCAATGGATGTAGATGATAGGGGATTCAGTGGTTGTAGTGCCATTGAATGTTAAGATGCAATGGTTACATTTTTCTTATTGGAGACGGTCATCGCCTGGCACTTGTGTGGTGTGAATGTACTTGCCACTTATCAGCCCAAGTCTGAATGTTGTCCAGAATTTGCTGCATTTGGAGATGAACCTCTTCAGTACCTCAGTGTCAAATTGAGCAATCATCAGTGAACTGACTTCTGACCTTTATAATTGAGGGGAAGGTCTTCAGTGAAGTACCTGAAGATGGTTGGGCCTAGAACACTACCCTGAGGAACTCCTGCAGCAGTGTCCTGGAATTGGGATGATTGATCTCCTGCAACCACAATCATTTTTCTTTTGTGCAAGGTATGACCCCAAGCAGTGGAGAGCATTTCCCATTGCATCAGTTATGCTAGGGCTCTTTGATGCCACACTTGGTCAGATGTTACCTTGATGTTGAGGGCTGTCACTCTCTCACAACCTCTTGAGTTCAACTCTTTTTAGTCTATGTTTGTTTGGACCAAGGCAATAATGAAGTCAGGGGCTGTGATCCTGGTGGATCCCATATTGAACATCAGTGAGCAGGTGATTTCGAAGCATCCTCTAGATACCGCCCTTTCGATCAATTTGCTGATGATTGTGAGCAGACTAATGGGGCGGTAATTAAAAGGTTGGTTTTCTCTTGCTTTCTGTAAACAGGGCATGCCTAGGTATCTTCCATGTTATTGGGTCCATATCAATGTTCTAGCTCTGCTGGGACAGCTTGCTTATGGTTGTGGCAAATTCTGGAGCATAGGTCTTCATTGCTATTGTCAGAAAGTTGAGGGCCCAGAGCCTTTGCAGCCATTGTATTGGCTGTTCCAGTTAATGGTAAACCTCAGGATGTTGAAAGTGGGAGATTCAGCAATCCTAATATCATTGAATATACACACAAAAGGAGGCCATTTGGCCTCTCTCACATCTCTTCCTTTTGAAGGGTAATCTAATTAATCTCATTCTCCAGATCTTTCCTGATATCTTTCCTGATGTATTTATCTAAAGCCCTTTTAAAAGGTGCTGTTAAAGGTGGGCAGTGAATTCCAAATCCTTACCACTCGCTGCATTGCAAAAGAGGTTTTAATTTTGCTTTTGTATTTTTTTAAGACTTTAATGTTATAGGAAAAGGTTTAGCGTATTTTCTGTTGAATTTCCATTGTATAAAATTTTGTTTTTTTTCCCTTACCAGTGTTGGTTAGTTTATTTCTAGTTGGTGCTTGGTTTTGGTATTTTGCAAAGTAGAATCCAAAACATTTTGTGTCAAATGTGGGTGATCCTGAATGTCATTGTTAACTATTTGTAGTACCTCTGATACTGAACACTTCAAACATTTTGGAGTTTATTCATAGTTCTATAGAAGAGCTCAATATGTGCATGTTCCCTATTGGTGGTTCAGCTCCCAGATTCTGACAGATGCAGTGTGCTTGAAGCATTCACTCAGGCACACGTCAGACGCAGAATCCTATTTCTCAGTGGAATAATGTTTCAGGGATTTATTCGTTGAATTAACATCACCAAATTTGGGTATTTGGAGCGACATCATTGTGGCTGGAATTCCACACGCCAAATGCGAGCACACTCGACCTGGAAGCGTGTGAAATTGCATGAAGATGTTGGGCATGCATCCCAACATGATATTTCAGTTGGCAATCACATGCGCGAGTAGGAAACGTTCCCTCCAATAGTCAAGCAACTTAGCTCATTCGAGGATCAATTGACAGATATTTTATGTGATCCATCAGTCTTTTGCAGCAGATGGCTGGGCCCATTGGACAGGCAACCTTTTTTAAGTTGCAGCAGGACGAGGTGAAAGTTCAGGGCTGAAATAGGTGTATCTGGGGAGAGGTTTGTGTACAATTATGCTGCCTAGATACTCCTTGCATTGTTTTTCCATCACTACTTATTTTTTTAATAGGTCTGCAGCCCCCTGAGACACGTCTACAGTGGCTGTACCTCTGAGGGAGCAGTGGCCCGCATCCCCCCTTTCTGCCCTCTTCCCAACTTGGGGTGTTAAGCTTTTCATGTTGGCTGCATGTTAATTGGCCAACCACAATGTAAAATTTTGTGTTGTGGCTGGAAGTGTACTTTGCACCCACTTTTGGGCCCACAGTATGTGTGTGTGACTGACAAGTCTATATTCTTGATGTAGAGATGTCGGCATTGGACTGGGGTAAACACAGTAAGAAGTCTCACAACACCAGGTTAGAGTCCAACCAGTTTGTTTTGATAGTAATCTTACAAGCTTTCGGAAACAGCGTTCCTTCGTCAGGTGTGCTGAACCAAATTCTGACACGAATGTCCTTCCTTGGCCCAGTGCTCATTTAAATCAAAAATGGCTTCATTGGCATTGTTCCCTGCTGTTCAAAACTGCTGTGCTCACTGTTGTCCAAAAGGCTGATGCTTGATCCATCTGCTCTTTACAGTTACCACCACTTCCTTTGCTCCACGGTTCTTGATTTTGTTACTGCTATGTGGCCTGTCTCAACTTTCCCATTATTCCTTACTTTGGATGTCTTGATCCAGCTAGAGCTGGATTTGAGTGCACGCATACCCCAGAAAAAACAAGTGTAAAATGTGCTGTTTGAGGACCATCTATGATGAAAGACCAGCCCCCTCCCACCACCAAGCTGCTGCTGCTACACTGCCAGAAAGGCATTCAACTTGGGCGTCATATATATGATACCAAAACAAAGCATCTGTATCCAGCAACAATTTCTCTGAAGGCAACTGCACTGATTCTATTAAATTATAACTGTCAACAGCGGACATTAACTTTGCCTTAGCCAAAATCTTCCATCTTCCATGCACATGCCCTCCTTCCTGCTTCAGATGTTCATGAATTTCTCATTCTAAAGATTACTGCTTTCATCTTGCCATGCAGAGCTTGATGTACCAGATGGCAACATAGAACCATCTTCACTTTATCGAGGCTACCATTGAAGATCTGACTGGTTACTGCAGATGGGGCACGACTTTGGGTTTAGGATTGACACACTAATGTCAGGGACAAAAGGGGGTCATGGAACTGCACTCCATGTGGAAGATAGTCACCTAGTAGTGATTTTCCCTGAATTAGCCAATTAGTGGCTAAATGGTGGTCTCCTTGTCTAAGGATAATGGGTGGGCTCCCTGTGAGCTGGAGGGTCAGTTGAAGAAATGGCAAGCTTGCCAATTCTTTCAGATGAGACAGGGGTGTCCCCCTTTCCAACTTTCAAGTCAGGCAAGAACACTTCCATAGGATGACCTAAGGCTGCAACTGGGGTGAAGCAGGACAGGAGGGTCTAGAATGCTGGATCCTGGGAGGCCTCCTTCAAGCAGGCTGCCTCATCTACGATACATTGGAGATCCACAGCTTGACAGGAAAATTCCTGTTGATTTCTTCAACACCTGCCAACCTAGCATGGGGCAACAATTCATCCCTAATGTATGTGGAGGAAATTCAGGAAGAGGAACCAATTTAGCAAAAATCTGTAAGATAGTTCCCTCTTTGTTTAAGTGGCAATTAATCTCTCAACTGTTTTTTAATGTAATCATATCCATTATAAGCCTCAACACCAGCCTAATCTTCTTCTTTGGGAATTTTTTGAAGAATTACTTAATGATGGACCTGATATGCTCATTCTGCACAATGTTATTCTACAATTGTATATAAGATGCCTGAACAATATTACTCTTGAGATGGAGGTAGTAGAGAATGGCAATAATTTATTCCAACTCTGAACGTTGTAGAGATATTCAGCTTCTTAATTGAACTACAGAAATGGGGGGGTGGGGGAGGAGGTAAAATTTCTATTCGTAGATATGTTAGCCTGTGCCATTGTGGATCTGCTGTCTGAGTGTAGTGGTGAAAATGAACGTGTATAGCACTTTGTTGCCTCATTGTTTAAGCAGGTGTTAGTGTGGTGTGACATCCCTTGTCTTAGTGACTGTAGACAGCTTGCCCATGTAGGGAAATGGCACAGGACCTAGCAGCAGGGTGCATCTTTGAGCCTGGGATTCCAGGCAGACATCCAATGACATGTGTGTCCTGGTGAATATCTTTGTCACCAGAGACACTGCCGGAAGCATTTGGCAAGTTGGGTTCCTTTGTGTGTCATTGCAAGTAATTGCAAACTATGTGCTATCTTGGTAATTGACTGACAGAAAAGTGTATAAAAATAACAGCAATGTGTTGCATCAATTTAGAATATACGACATTTGTTAAATTAAGCTCAAAATCAATGAGGGGGAAAATTGATCAAAACTGCAAGAGGGTTGTATTAAAGTATGGGGGGAGGGGTTGTTTGAAGTATTCTTGACAAATTGAGGAGGGATTAAAAATCTCTGCCATTTGAGTAACAGTCATAACTTTCAGTTTTTGTATGTTCAATTATTAGATTAAGTTTTGCCTTGGTGAAAGAAGCTGATTAGGAATCTCGTTGTTGGGATTCATAGAATACCTGACCTGTGCATTCAAATGGATCTGATGCCTCGGCAGGGATATATTTGTAGCACGTTGAGTGCTAAACAAAATGTCAGGGTACTAAAATACAAAAATACAGCAACGGTGATGCAGGAGAGAAAATTTTCTTGTACAGTAATCAAATCTGAAGATGATATGGAGGTGGCAGATCAGAGCTGCGTGCAGCTGGAAGGTTTAATTTGGAAATATTACCTTTTTGAGAATTATTGAGTGAGCAAAAACTATTCCAGCGTCCTTTTGACTATTCCCTCAAACATAAAAACAATTTTGGGAATGGTTTGGCTGCAATTTATAACCACCCAGAAGATTAGAATGTAACATTTAGTTTTAAATTAACTGCATGCTCATGGATTGATGGGGAATGTGGGTTTCCATTTCCCCTTTTTTTTCTTCTGAGTTGTGTTCAAATTGATTGTTGCGCTATTGTTTTATTCATGTGCAGCCCCCTCCCAATCTGACGCCTTTTCAACTAAAAGTCCTGGGATGACTTCTGTGGGTTTAATTTAATGCAAATGCATTTAATTAGCACCTTGATCACAAGCTGCGTGAGGATGCATTGTGTCGCAATTTGTCAGAGATTGCTGTCACAGAACGGTTTACAAGTTCGTGTTTTCAGTTCATAATCTAATTAAAGGATGTTAAACTCAGGAACGGAAAATTAGTGGTTGGGAGCTTCATGGTTGGGAGTTGCTCAATCAAACATGAAGTAAGCTGAAGTAACCAGTAAAAGAGGTTGTATCCAAGAGTCACTCTTTAAATTGTGTTCACCAACACTGTTGTCTATGGTGTAAGAATTGCACATCTGTAGTTGATGCCCCTACTCCCACCTCATCTCGTATATTTTTAAGACTTGTCTGGCTGTCTGAGCTTTCACGTAATTAGAAGATGTGGACAGGCAGGAACTACTTTACAGAAGAGCTACTCTAGATTGTATCGCCCCCACTTCATATCAATAATGTCTGATGGGACGTAGCTCCTCCTTGACGGTTTCCATGTCTTTAAAATGCTTCAGTTTTCAATATTTGTATGGCATAACTGACTACTGACAAACATGCTTATTTCAGATCATTCCCCAGGTCCAGTTGTGTTTGTGTGTGTGTGTGTGTGTATGTATGTATGTGTTAATGATAGTCAAAAGAGCAAATACCTGAAATTGAATTTATTTTTGTTGGCTTTGTTTGCTTGCTCTTGAACCATTCTTCTCCCAGCTCTCTATGGTTCCCTTCTCTATTCTCCTTGCAGACACTTGTTGCCTCTCTTTCTCCCCAAATTCTCAGCTGATGCACCACGATGCATCCTTAGTCAACAGCAGGAACAGAAGAGTAAAGAGCTACAGGTTGGCCAGCCCCCTTTCCTAGGGGCTGATTCAAAAGTAAGATTGTCAGAAGCCTGCTAGCAGATTGTTTTCTTGTCTTTTTTGGTATCTGTGTTTCCATGGCTTGTATGGATCTTGGCTAACTTTTAATCTGATCACATATGAGATTTGCAGTGCCAGTCCTGTAAAAAGAACAAAAAATTTACAGCACAGGGGCAGACCCTTCAGCTCTCCATGCTGCCCAACTGAACTAAAACCCCCTACCCTTCTGGGGACCATATCCCTCTATTCCCATCCTAGTCATGTACTTGACAAGATGCCCCTTAAAAGTCACTACTGTATCTGCTTCCACTATCTCCCCTGGCAATGGGTTCCTGGCACCCACTACTCTGTTTTTATAAAAAAAAATCTGTCTCGTACATCTCCTTTAAACCTTGCTCCTTGCACCTTAAACCTGTGTCTCCTAGTAATTGATTCTTCCACCCTGGGGAAAAAGCTTCTGACTATCCACTCTGTCCGTGCCCCTCATAATCTTGTAGACGTCTATCAGGTCACCCCTCAACCTCCATCGCTCCAGTTTCTCCAACCTCTTCTCCTAGGTAATGCCTTCCATACCAGGCAACATTCTGATAAATCTTTTCTGTACCCTCTCCAAAGCCTCCACATACTTGTGGTAGTGTGGCAGAATTGAACACTATTCCAAATGCGGTCTAACTAATGTTCTATAAAGCTGCAACATGATTTGCCAATTTTTAAACTCAGTGCCCTGGCTGATGAAAGCAAGCATACCTTATGCCTTCTTGTCGACCTTCTCCTTGTCGACCAGCTGTGTACCTGTACATTCAGACCCCTTTGCCTATCAGTACTCTTAAGGGTTCTGCCATTTACTGTATATTTCCTATCTGTATTAGACCTTCCAAAATGCATGTAGTTAAATCAAAGTTGGTCTCCAAGGTGAAAAGTTGAGTTTCTATCCAGCAGTGGGCTGCTTCTAAAGGCAGCACAGTTGGTACCAATGATTGTCACATAAAGGTCCAGTGTTCTAGATCATCTGTGAAACAAGTGCAGTACTGAGACCAAATGGATAGAGGGTGAGGGGAAAAGGAAGATTCACAGTTGAAGGAATTTTTTTGAGCTGTAGCTTGGGCCAGTTTTTAGAGGAAATTGGGCTTTTATGCACAAACACTCATGGTAAACCTTTTCAGAGTTTGAATATATTATGGACTTTTACAATTGGTGAATTTCAATGACTTATTCTGAAATATTGCAAACCAAGTAGCACTGTGACTTAAAACTTTTATATGTAATAAGTTTAAAATAACTATTGAGCAGAATCAACCAATCTCAATTGCCAACAGCAAACTGTCATAAGGGATTTCTCATTAAATTGTGTTGCGTAGCAAGGCTAAAATCCTGGCTAACTTGTCTAATGGCCTGCTGCATCCTTACTGATAAGTGTTCTGGTGGTGATTTGCATTGAATTGATAATGTGTTGTAGATAACCTTTATCCAGATGGCTCATTTTAAAGTACCTTTTGTGTGAACAAGGGCATATTTTTTAAAGTGACAAGTTTTTCATTTGCTGAATATGAAGGTTTTTTTCAGCACTTCTGTAACTCAGATTTGTGTTAGCCAGACACTCAACTGTCTTTACACAAGTTTGTGTTCAATTTACGTGTTTAATTTGGCATTTAATACTTTGTTCTCGAATACTGTTATCAATGAATGTTGCAAGTCTTGTGTATTTGTCATCTACAATTGTATTAAAGCTATTTTGGAAATCTGCTGTCCTGTTGTGGAATGTCATCTCATCTACACACAATAGAAACATAGCAGGAGTGGGCCATTTGGCTCTTTGAGCTTGCTGTGTCATTCGTTTTGATCATGACTGATCATATTCAATATCCTGATCCTGCCTCTCTTGCTGCCCGCCCTTCCGTATCTCTTGGTCCCTTTAGCCCCAAGAGTTGTATCTAATTTCTTACATTTAGTTCTCTCCTCCAAATCATTAATATAAGTGAACAGTTGGGGGTCCTAGCCCAGATCCTGCGGTACACCCCTAGTTACTGCCTGCCAGTTGAAAAAATACCCATTTATATCAACTCTTTGCATCTTATCTGCTAAGCAGCTTTTGATCGATCTCAAGACGCTACCTGCAATCCCATGCACTTGTACTTTACATAGTAGTCTGCAATGTGAGACCTTGTTGAAAGCCTTCTGAAAATTTAAATAAATTGTATCCCCCAGTTCTCCTTGGCTAACTGTGCTAGTTACATCCTCAAAGAATTCCAGTAGATTTGTCCAGCATGATTTCCCCTCTATAAATCCATGTTGACATTGTCTGATTATAGCAGTGCTTTCCAAATGGACTCTTGTAACTCCCCCAGTACTGACATTAGGCTTGCTGGCCTTTTGTTCCCTGTTTTCTCTCTACACCCCTTTTTGAATAGTGGACTTACATTAGCTACCTTCCAATTTGCAAGAGCCAGTCCAGAGTCCAAAGATTTTTGGAAAATTACCACCAATGCATCTAATATTGCACCAATGCACCTGCAAAGTACTTAAGGGCCACTTCCTTAAGTACTCTGGGATGAAGGTTATCAGGCCCTGGGGATTTATCCACCTTCAATCCATCAATTTCCCTAAAACTATTTCTCTACTAATAATAATTTCCTTCATCTCTTCAATAAAACTTGTTTCTCTCGGAACTTCTTCCTTAATGAAGACAGAAGCAAAGTATGAATTTAGTTTCTCCACCATTTCTTTTGCTGTTATGAATTCTCCCTTTCTGACTGACATTTGATTTGTCAATTGTTTTCTCTTGTAGGAACTTTACAGTCAGTTTTTATGTTCCCACCAGCTTGCTTTCGCACTCCTTTTTTTTTTCCCCTTCTTAACCAATTCCCTAGTCCTCCTTTGCTGAATTTTAAACTACTCCCAATCATCAGATCTTCTGCTTTTTCTTGCAGATTTGTAAGCTTCTTCCTTGAATCTAGTCTCTAATTTCTCTTGTAATCCTTGGTTTGGTCACAGTTCCCTTATCACTTCTGTGTCAAACAGGAATAAACAACTACTGGAGTTTACCTATTCATGCCTTCATGGCTGTCATTGTCTGTCCAAAGTCCATCTTTTCAGTACGTCCGGACCCCGTACTGAATTGATGTTTCTCCGTGTGCGACACTTAACCCTTAGTATTTGATTTGATTTATTGTCACATGTATTAACATTGTGAAAAGTATTGTTTCTTGTGTGCTATACAGACAAAACATACTGTTCATAGAGAAAGAAGTGAGAGAGAGTGCAGAATATAGTGTTACAGTCATAACGAGGGTGTAGAGAAAGATCTTAATGCAAGGTAAGTCCATTCAAAAGTCTGACAGCAGCAGGGAGTGTTCTGAGGGCACTCAAGGGCACTGTTCTTGAATGCCCTCAGACTTTGGTATCTTTTTCCTGACAGAAGAAGGTGGAAGAGAGAATGTCTAGGGGGTCTTAATTATGCTGGCTGCTTTGCAAGGCGGTGGGAAGTATAGCCAGTGTCAATGGATAGGAGGCTGGTTTGCGTGATGGATTGGGCAACATTCAAGACCTTTTGTAGTTCCTTGCATCTTGGGCAGAGCAGGAGCCATACCAAGCTGTGACACAATCAGAAAGAATGCTTTCTACGATGCATCTGTTGGTGAGGGTCGTAACTGACAGTCTTCTGAAAAAGTAGAGGCACTGGTGGGCTTTCTTAACGACATTGTTGGCAGACTAGACAGGTGATTGGTAATCTGGACACCTAAAAACTGACCCTTTCTACTTCTGCCCCATTGATATAGACAGGGGCATGTTCTCCTTTATGCTTCCTGAAGTCAATGACAATCTCCTTCATTTTGT